>NC_064622.1:314715733-315915733 GCF_023898315.1 Schistocerca nitens | reverse complement strand
TCGCGCCTACGCTCTTCCACATCAAAACATTCTTCGTCGATTTGGCTATATGCACACGAACGGCGCGTGATGTGTAGGGCCTGTTGATGACGAATCACCCTCTGAATGTGACCGAGAGGCGCCAACCGGAAGTGGCGTGCTATGTGGTGAGGCGAGAGGCGCCAACCGGAAATGGCGTGCTATGTGGTCAGGCGAGCGATTCACCAAAATTATTTCGCGACGGACACCGAACCGCTGGTACCTTGTGGTTAGCAGAAAGCTCCCGACAATACGCAGTCTGAACGACAGTGATCTAACTGAGTCCCCGATGTCTCGTGCGACAGACACGGATGAACATTGCCTGGAATGTCGACCTTCCGTGAATGTGTGGCTTCTAATTCGGAAGATGCTTGCCTTCTACCTGCGACTGCCGCCCCGCAATATTGAGCCCGGTGGGCTCCTTTGCCCAGCTGAGACCAACTTTCCTTAATAAAAGACACGTGCGAAGGACTGTCTATGTACTATGTTTTTTGGTACAGTCTGAAGGATGTGCTTGACTTTTTAGACTTTCCTGTAGGACAGACACGATGAATTGCAGTACCCTTCCAAATATCGTCAGATTGTTAGCGTATTCGAGATCACCCCCCACTCACCTGCAGCTGGGATGTACAGGATAAGAAGCGTTGAATATGGTCGACATTGATTAGCTTCCAGCAACGAACCATTGCACAAGAATGTACTCGAAGAAGACGCATCCTCGTCACCACTGTGGAGAGTTGAGAGCGGAAAGCGTTTATTTTATAATTTTTTGAGTGATCGTCGCTCTGCTGTTGTACTTCCGGAAGGGTATCCTCAGTTTGCTTGTATTCTGTTCTGCACTGTTTCTAACAAGTACAACGCTGTCACGCTGCTTTCTGCTTTTTGTAATCATATGATGCTCATTATTACTAAACCCATGTGAGTCTACAGGCCTCAGAAAAAGGAAGAAAAGCAAACGTCGCAAGAGGAAAAACCGCAGTGAGTTAAGTATTGTACAAATTCAACACTACATTATCCACTTTTTCGTTATTGTTGAACTTTTCAAAAGTAAATTGGATCTCATACTTGTTTTGTGATGCAAGGGTTTCATGAGTTCCTAGTTCTAATCGCGTTGCCGGCCAGTACACTCCAGGTTCTTGTTTTCCGTTTCATTAAACCCTTGTGTTCATACTATACTTTGCTCTATAACGAGATTACTGGGGTAGCGGAATAAATATATTGTCTTACAATCATAGTTGGCAGCACTCACCTCTGGTAATATATGAAATCGTTGCAACAAGGCGTTCTAAGACATTCTAATAGTTTCTGACTACTTTCGCTACTGTTGCACAACATTATGAATTGTTCATTGTTGTATAATTTCTGCTACTGAGAACTCTAAACCTGGATTCTCATGGATGATTAACTGGAACTCTCTAATTCTGAATAAAGCAGATTAAGTTGTGAAGTTAAAGCAGTTGACACAGAAAAGTATGACGCTACAGATTTCCATGACGAAGATTCTACAAACTAATTGATTCCGAGTAAGGAAGATGCTGCTGCTTCAGATATTGAAGATACTGTTGGTATTTGTAATGATATTGGTGTTTAAAGAGAGACAAGTGATAACAGTAGCGATGAAAATGACAGAGCTGGCGAAAACAGTGAAGCGATTGTGTCTTCTGCCGGCATTCCTTGTGATAAAGATGGAACTAAATGGTATAAGGGTCCTTTTAGGACAAGGATATTGCTGAAGCATAATATTTTGCGGGAAAGGGGTGGTCCATCATGCACACCAAAATTTCTTTCTATAAAAGACACCTTGAAGAGTATATTTACAGAAGAAAAGAGTGATATAATACGTGAAACCAACAGGAATAAAAATCATGTATTCACAAACTGTAACATCAATTTAGAAGGAAGCCATTGACCATTGATGAATTTTATGCATATCTTTGTATACTGACTACAGCTGTAGTAAGATTCTCTACCATTCAACCCTTAAAGGAAATGTGGAAAACAATGCATCCCTATTGTATCGTCCATTCTTATCCCTCGACAGGTTTTTGCTGATACGCATGTTTGTTAGGTCTGGCAATGTGAACACTTGGGCTGAGTGTTTGAAAAGCGACAAAGCTGTTGCAGTATCTGACATACTGGAAAACCTAAATTCAAATCTTCGTAAGAGCTACGTGCTTTCTGATTGCTTCATTGTTGGTGAGCAGTTCATTCTTCACAAAGGAAAAACAGTACCTACACACTGCGCGCCCTCAAAGACAGCCAGATATGGCTTGGAGGTTTGGTGGGTTCGTGATTCGCGAAATTCGTATCCAATAACTGGCCAGATTTATACAGGAAAATCTACTTCCGCAAGAGAAATTAATCGGGGGGAGAGGGCAGCTATTGACTAATGTTACCGTTTCAAAGGTATTGTCGGAAATACAGTCACTGCCGTTAGAAAGGCTGTTGATGACTTAGGATTTGTCCAAAGTTGAAGCCCCATATGCCGCCAGAGAAGCAACCTGCCTCTTCACTCCATGAACTGCGGTCTACATTTGGTTTCGGCGAAGATAACGTTCCTCTACGTTCATATGTTCTAAATAAGAAGAAAGCAATTCTATTGTTAGCCGCAATGCAGTGTGATGCATCCACTTATGGCCATCTTTCGAAGCCACATGTCATACACTACTACAAAAGCACAAAAGGGGGCGTTGATAATATGGACAACTTGTGTTCTCATTACAATGGAAAAAGGAGGACACAGAGATGGCCGCTTTCATTTTTTACAAAATTCTGGGTATTAATTGCTTAGTGGCATACATTATTAACACAGAAAACAATCCTCAAGCAAAAAAATGTGACTCATAGACGGTAACAGTTTCTAATTGATCTGGGAAAACATTTGCCAATGCCTTACATTATTTCTAGATCACCAAATCGTAATTGCTTGAGAAAATTTTTAGCGAAATCTGGTACTGAGTGCATGATAGGAGGACCTCTAGTTCTGATTCCTGAAGAAGCGCAGGCTCTGCCGAAATGAGATACTTCTGGATGGGTGAATATCATTGGTGACTGGTTTGTACGTATATATGTCAAACAAAAAGAAGAGGAAAACAAGGAAAAATTTCAGGAAACACAAAAACCCAGTATGTGATGAGTATTGCGTTATACCAACAGCGTGTGGACTTCGTGAATAAATAATAATTCCAAAATTACTTTTCCATTGTAATAAATAGGAAAATTTAGCAGCTATATAATATTATGTGATTTACTCTGTCACAAAATTGATAATTTTGCACATATTTATCACTGTATCTTTTGTATTTTTACTGGGTTGCCTGATAAATAATAAAACTGCATATATGTTATATAAAATAAAGTTTTTCATTTGTGAACTTCACACCTACTCTAATAGAGATACGATTTTAACCTGGACACGTTCCTTCACATTTAAATACCCTTCTTTGAAATTATTTAAATTTTGCTTGTACTATAACATTTATAAAGATGCAAATGAGGAATAATCTGAGGCTTGTGTACACTAGTTTCCACGCACCTGAAAGATTGTCTATTATAGTGATAAAGGTTATCCAGGTAACCCAATGTGGACACAAAGGTTAACGTAGCTGCAGATCGTTGGGATAAATTCTTTAATGAACTCTGAAGAAAATTTTTACAGAATAAGTCTTCTCACAACTTCGACTTCGTAACGCTCCCGTAAAGCGGAAAATGCGGGTTCCAGTCCTACTCCACAATTCCGGTAAAAAGTTTCATATGGCACCAATGAATAGTGCAACTGTAACCTAATAGTTATTCCTTATTGAGTATCTGTGGCACAGAAACGGGCGGTTGAAGCAATATATGGCGTATTTTCGGCAATCTCTTATTCACCCCTGTTCAGGAGTCTGTGAATTCTGACAGCACATTTGTTGTTAACAAAATGAGCTTCTTTCCAAGAATTAGTATCTTTCTCTCAGTTAATACTAGGCGTATTTACAGTCTGCATTTGGATCGCATATCCTTGACTTTTGTATAGAAAGTCGTGCTGTGTTCTGCTACATCCGTTTTCAATAAGCTACGACAGGAATTAAAGATCATAATAATAAACCGGGCACCTTCAAGTCTAAGCCGAAGAGTTTCCTCATGGCTCACTCCTTCTGTACTGTCGCGGCTTTCTACAAAAGGTTAGACTAATTTTTGTGTTTTATTGTTGATTACTCTTATATATACGAAGCTATTGATAGTGTTACTGGATTCATGTAATTTATATTTTACGTATTATTTCTTTTCAGCTCTTAATTCCGAGTAGTGAGTCGTTCCATAACGATGAAGATATACTCGAAAATTTGTTCCTTTGGAACTAGACGTGTAAAATAAAATAAATTAATAAATATTTTCTTTTGTTTCTTAGTGTTCTGTTTGTTGGCAAATAGTGGCGTTTTGGCTAGAGTTAGTTATTACTCTGGCCTGAAAGAAAGTTGGCAACACTGGCTGTGGACTGTAGTAGCAATCTTGCAGTTTATGTACGAACTAGTAGTCCTTACCTCCGTCGGTAGATGTTCACGCTAACATGAGAGAAAACTGACTTAGGTGTCGGCTGGAACTGTAGCGTAGCTCTAAATCCGTGTTAGGTTTGAATTTCACAGTTCGTCTGCGAGTTGTCGGAGCCAACAAATGAGAATTGAAGGAAACTGGCTGTGGTAACAGACGGCTATGTAGCGTAGCTAGATGTCTAGGTTGGTATCTTGGTATTGAGCACGTCGTCTAGCACTGAAGTAGTCAAAACTAGCTTTTGCAGCGAATTTTGATTTCTTGCTGTTATGGACATCATTGTAGTGTATAGGTCGAGTTTTCAATACCAGATTTTGCAGCGAGGTCTGTTATTTTGCGTAGTGATTATTTCGCAATTAATTTTTCAAATATGCTCGTTCGCTGGTATCGTGTACTTCAGTTTATTTGAATGGTTAACCGCAGGTTTATCGTAGCCTTGATGCAATGCTGAAATTGTTGAGTCTAGTGTATTTTTTGTTCACATCGTGCACCAGGTTAGGTGTGTCATTTCTTTTATTTCTCTCCACTCAAAATCCTCTAGTCCTCTTGGGTGTCCTGTTAGACTGATGTTCTTCTTCAAGTTTGAGATTTCATTTGGTTTTGTTAATTTTACTGAAGCAGTAACATTCTAGACACATTTTATAGCGATGATATTTGAGTCGGCCTTCTAGATGACGTCGTTGCGAAAGCCCCTGTGATCGAACTTTTCGGTATTAGGAAGTTTCTCGAACCAATTCTAAAGGTGTGTATCTAGGAATATCCTAAAGTCTCCTGCATATTATTCCCATGCGGATCGAGAAGATAATTATACCGATCGCAGTGCGCTCAGATACTTTTATCAATCATTCTTCCCGCGCTCCATGCGTGAATGGTACAGTAAAAAAGCCACAATAATTGGTACATTTCGAAATCTGGTACACATTTGGCAATTGTTTACAGAGTAGCAATGTAGACGTACATAAACTGCACTAGAATTTGACGTACGAGGTGTGGCTAGAAAAAAACCGGACTAGTACTGGTGAAACAATAAAACGAATGCAATAAGGCTGAAAGTCGCGTGGCCTGTCACGTGACTCTCGCTCCGCCTACTGCTCGAGTTTCATCTGCCTCCTGGACTCAGTCTGCCCGTGGCGTCTGTTTTAAGTAGTTGACGTTTTGTCTGTGCGTCGGAAAATGTTGAGTGTACAGAAAGAACAGCGTGTTAACATCAAATTTTGTTTCAAACTAGGAAAATCTGCAAGTGAAACGTTTGTAATGTTACAACAAGTGTACGGCGATGATTGTTTATCGCGAACACAAGTGTTTGAGTGGTTTAAACGATTTAAAGATGGCCGCGAAGACACCATTGATGACACTCGCACTGGCTGACCATAGTCAGCAAAAACTGATGCAAACATTGAAAAAATCGGTAAACTTGTTCGACACTTTCCTTGTCAACTCCTGTTAACTCAGACACTGCTCTGATTGTTAAACGGCGATCTTGTCGAACAAGTTTACCGATTTTTTCAATGTTTGCATCAGTTTTTGCTGACAATGGTCTGCCAGTGCGAGTGTCATCACTGGTGTCATCGCGGCCATCTTTAAATCGTTTAAACCACTCAAACACTTGTGTTCGCGATAAACAATCATCGCCGTACACTTGTTGTAACATTACAAACGTTTCACTTGCAGATTTTCCTAGTTTGAAACAAAATTTGATGTTAACACGCTGTTCTTTCTGTACACTCAACATTTTCCGACGCACAGACAAAACGCCAACTACTTAAAACAGACGCCAAGGGCAGACTGAGTGCAGGAGGCAGATGAAACTCGAGCAGTAGGCGGAGCGAGAGTCACGTGACAGGCCACGCGACTTTCAGCCTTATTGCATTCGTTTTATTGTTTCACCAGTACTAGTCCGGTTTTTTTCTAGCCACACCTCGGATGACATAGTACACCTCTAGATGGGGGGCCATAGTCTAAGAAAAAATTTAGTACAGTAAATACCAGAAACAGACACATTTAAGCGAAATTACAGTCACATTCCAAACAAAGTACCGACATATCGTATGTGGTTACACGTGCTAAGAAAGAACTTGCACGTGTCGCGAACACTGTCACAGTACAGTGTCAGGCGGGGAAGAAGACGAAGAACGTAACAGTTTCTGAAAGGGAGGAAAACAGAAGAAATTGTAGCGAGCGGGCCAGTATCCCATTTGCAGATAGCTACTCCTAATATTATACCATTGGCACTCGCATTAATAGACGCCGTCCATTAGTACTAGAAAGATGCTTATATGTAAAACAGCGTTACTTTTATAATTGGGATGAAAAGTCCAGCGGAATACCAGAAGTTAATTGGGCGTTTCTGCGGTTCATTACTGGCTACTCAAATCGTTAGGCGGTAATGAGACTATTCTAAAGCAGCTAAATACGGAAAGTAAGATACGTCCCCATTCTACTACAAGGCATAACACTGTAATGAGTCCATAACCTCTACATTCGTTAACAACTTTCCAGAGAAGTAAAACGGATTCAGGAAAGAGAACCTTTTAGCATGATAATGCAGACGTAACAAAAGCGCTCTCATTAACACTCTAATGTTCTTTACATTATACTGCGACCTCATTCTGGAGACGCCTCTTTCTTAGCGCTTTGCATGCTATCTAAAAGTACTCCTCGGACGAGAGCGTTGTAATTATCTTAAGAACCTTATACCACGTTGCGTGTGTCAATGCTTAACTAGGCAGTTAACGAGGCGCACGTTTCAAATACTGGGGAAACATATACATCAGATAAATGAATCTAAATGAATTTCAGACAGACATTACGAAAGAAACGTAATTTTTTTTTTTTTTGCTAGTGCAAATGATTTTGCCTAATGCTAATCAACTGATTATTCGCTATAATTGTCTGTTTAAAGAACGATACAGTTGTCGTGGAATCCATGTCCTACGTTACGAATCTGTTCGATAATAAACACTGAACTCATCACAGAAAGCGATGTGGCACTATGACAAGACATTGGACTCAGAAACGGAAGGAAGGCAGTTATAACCTTCCTCAGGCTATCAAGGTATAGGTTTTCTGTGGTTTCAATAAATTCTTGAATGGTTCCTTTGAAAAGGCACGTTAGATTTTTTTCTCGAACCTTCAGCAATGATTGTGCACCATCTCCGTCGTCAAAGGGGTGTTGAACCTTTCATTTACACTGGTAAATATAAATATCACTTGACTTAATTGCTATTTATTACTTTATTTACCACAGACAATCGATTATGTTGATAGATGTTTCCATAATAGTTTCTCTGCTAATTGTGAATACCACTTGCATATCTCGATGCTGGCAGGCTCGAGATATCAGAAAAAAGGTGCGAAATTGTGTGATTACTTACCGATGGCCATTGAGGAACTCGTCTTCAGCCCTGGTATGACATTCAGGTAGTATTTGTCACCTACGCCTTTACTCTTCTGAGATCTTCTGATACAAACGATGGTAAGTTGAATACACAGAAACTTTCCCTAGATTATAAAGTATAAACTCAACACGGGAGAACAGATAGAGAAAGTACATGAGAATGTTAAAAGGGTAACACAGTACATAAAGGGAGATGAAAATCTAATAGTCATTGGGGACTGGAATGCAGTTGTAGGGGAAGGAGTAGAAGAGAAAGTTACAGGAGAATATGGTCTTGGGACAAGAAATGAGAGAGGGGAAAGACTAATTGACATTTGTAGTTAATGTCAGCTACTAATAGCAAATTCTCTGTTCACGAATCACAAAAGGAGGCAGTAGACTTCGAAAAGAGTGGGTGATATGGGAAGATTTCAGTTAGATTACATCATCGTCATAGAAAGATTCCGAAATCAATACTGGATTGTAAGGCGTACCCCGGAGCAGATATAGACTCAGATTATAACGTGGAGTGATGAAGAGTAGGCTGAAGTTTAGTCAGGAAGAATCGATACGCAAGGAAGTGGGATATGGAAGAATTAAGGAATGACGAGACACGATTGAAGTTCTGTAAGGCTATAGATAGAGCAATCATGAGTAGCTCAGTAGGCAGAACAGTTGCAGAGGAATGGACATCTGTAAAAAGTCCAATTTTATAAATTGGAAGGAAAAACATAGGTTCAATGAAGTTAACTGCGAAGACATGGCCGCGTGGTTTGAGGCGTCATGTCACGGATTGCGCTGCCCTGCTGCAGGAGGTTCGATTCCTCCATCGGGCATGGGTGTGTGTGTTGTTCTTAGTGTAAGTTAATTTAAATAACGTGTAAGTCCTGGGACCGATGACCTCGGCAGTTTAGTCCCTTAGCAGTTCACACACATTTGAACATTTGTTTATTTATTTATTTATTTTGCGAAGAAACCATGGATAAAATAGGAAATACTTCAGTTGATAGATGACATGAGGGAGTACAAAGATGTTTACGGAATTTCAGGAATACAGAAATATAAATCACTGAAGAATGAAATTAATAAGAAGTGCAGGGAAGGCAAGACGAAATGGCTGCATGAAAAATGTAGAGGAATGGAAACAGAAATGATAGGACTCACTCAGCACACAGAAAAGTGGCATTAAAACAAAGGTGGTAGCATGAAGAGTGTTACGGTAATTCCACTATCAAATGCTGGGGAGAGAACGGATAGATGGAAAGAGTACATTGGAAGCCTGTATGAGAAGAAAGATTTCTATGATGTGGTAGAAGAAAAAACAGGAGTCGATTTAGAAGAGATCGCGGATCCAGTATTAGAATCAAAATTAAAAAGAGCTTTGGAGGACTTAAAATCGAATAAGGCCAAAAGGGTAGATCACATTCCTAAAGAGTTTCTAAAATTGTTGGGAGGAGTGACAACAAAACGACTATTCACGTTGGTGTGTAGAATGCATGAGTCTGGCGACATACCATCTGACTTTAGCAAAAATATCGTCCACACAATTTCAAAGACTGCAAGAGAAAACAAGTGCGAGAATTATCGCACAATCAACTTAACAGCTCATGCATCCAAGTTGCAGACAAGAATAATATACAGAAGAATGGGAAAATATTGAGGATGGGTTTGATGATAATAAGTTTGGCTTTAGAAAAGGTGCCCTACTGTTCAGTCTGAGCTCCAGAGAGGCAATTCTGACGTTGCGGTTGATAGTGGAAGCAAGACCATAGGACTTGACCTGGAAAAAGCGTTCGACAATGTAAAATGGTGCAAGATGTCCGAAATTCTGAGAAAAATAGGGGTAAGCTATAAGGGGAACGAGTAAAACACAATATGTACAAGAGCCAAAAGGGAATAATAAGAGCGGACGACAAAGAACGAAGAGCTCGGATTAAAGAGGGTGTGAGACAGGGATATTGTCTTTCGCTCCTACTGTTCAGTCTGATCATCGAAGAAGCAGTGATGGAAAACAAAGAAAGGTTTAGGAATGGAACTAAAATTAAAGCTGAAAGAATATCAATGATAAGAATCGCTGATAACGTTGCTATCCAGAGTGAAAGGAAAGAAGAATTACTTGAGATGTGAAAGGAGTGAACAATTAAATGAGTACAGAATACCGACTGACAGCAAATCGAAGGAAGACGAAAGTAAGGGGAAGAGCAGAAATGAGAACAGCGTGAAACTTAACATCAGGATTAAAGGTCACGAAGTAGAAGAAGTTTACGAATTCTGCTACCTAGGACGGAGCAAGGAGGATATCAAAAGCAGACTAGCACTGGCATGAATGACATTCCTCGCTAGCAGAAGTCTACTAGTATGAAACAATGAAACATAGGCCTTAATTGGGGGAACTGATTTCTGAGAATGTTCGTTCGGAGCACAACATTGTATGGTAGTGAAACGTGGACTGTGGCAAACCGAAACAGAAGAGTATCGAAGCACTTGAGATGTGATGCTACAGAAAAAGTTGACAATTAGACTGATAAGGTAAGGAATGAGGACGTTCTGCGCAGAATCGGAGAGGTTAGGAATATGTGGAAAAGCCGGCCGAAGTGGCCGTGCGGTTCTAAGCGCTGCAATCTGGAACCGCGAGACCGCTACGGTCGCAAGTTCGAATCCTGCCTCGGGCATGGATGTGTGTTATGTCCTTAGGTTAGTTAGGTTTAACTAGTTCTAAGTTCTAGGGGACTAATGACCTCAGAAGTTGAGTCCCATAGTGCTCAGAGCCATTTGAACTATTTTTTATGTGGTAAACACCGACAAGAAAAAGAGATCAGATGATAGTATAGCCGTTAAGAATGCCTTCCAGGGTACTAGAGGGAGTTGTAGAGGGTAAAACTGTAGAGGAAGACAGAGATTGGAATGCATTCAGAAAATAATTGAGGACATAGTTGGCAAGTGCTACTCTGAAATGAAGATGTGGCCTCAGGAGAGGAATTCGGATAGTCGTATGTAAGCATATTTACAGCTACCTTACTTCCGTGCAGTATAAAGAATCAAAGAAATTGTCGTGAAGTCAGTTCCTAGCTACATCCAATTTTAATGTTCAATTATCATATGCTGTGAAATTCTGCCTCTAAAAAGAATGGACATTGCAGATACTACAGTTTCACAAATAAACTTGAAAATCTTAGCTGAAGATGTAAACAATTTACGCCGACTGTGAACATGGAGGTTGCTGAAAATGTTCAACGTAATGAAAATACTTTGTGCATATACGTGAAAATATTATATACTCATCCTTGGTTAGTTTTTATGGTGAGAGAGATCAATCTGAGATTTGGGAAGAATCTGTTATATCTGTAAGAATGACTTCATGAGCGTGGCTTATCCTCATGGCAGGTAAAGTGCTAGTTGGTTATGTAATGAACAGCACTGACAAGATTCAGAATTAGGAAGAGTTTCTTATGCAGATGATGCAACGACTTTCTCTACCGTTCCAAACACGACTACAGTAACTAATGGTGGGAGATGTAAGACAGTGTCAAATAGACTAGTGGGCGAAACGTACAGTACATATGCAGCGAATGGGTTAGATTGTTAGCCCGTGCTTGAGAAACATTTCATGAAAGTTGTGAAAATGACACTGTTATTGAATTAGTTGCGAATGAGGATATATATGCACGGTCTAAAGTTCGCTGTGAACCCTAATCCTTTCGAAAATGCCTTACTCCTGAAGGCATCCGTTTACTAACAGATTTTTGCTGGAGATTTTTCAAAATTTTTCAGCACAGCTTTTTTTCCCTAATTCATTGATTCTAATATTCACCTCCCGATAAATGATATTGGAATTAGAAACTGAGTAGTTTTATTAATTCTTCATCTTCCTGAAACGTTTCTTGTTTGGCAGGTAGCTCACATAGCCTCTTCCAACCTTTTATTTCCCCCACAATCTATTAATTACCATCTCTTGTCATCGCATTCGTCTTCGGTTGGACCTGGTCACTTCATGTCGTTCGACGTCTTCCAATTGGTCTTGGATTCTGCCGATTCTACGGCTCTTCTCGAATGTCTTTCTGTTCCCATTTCATTAACGAGGAAATACAAATTCAGCTTACTTCACTTCTGAGTTTCCCTTAAGAGCCTGATCGGCAGGATTTTCGTATCGTTTCATTCCTTATCTTGTCCATTCCTTATCTTGTCCCTTCTCATCCAGGATCCGTTGTAGAAAGATTGTTTCTGTTGCTTGTACTCTGCTCAGCTCTTTCTTTGCCCAAGTCAAACATTCTGCCCCAAAGGTAAGAATTGGAAGATAACTGTCAGGTAATATGAACTGCACATCATGGTCTTCGCTTTGTTAATTATTTTCCAGTTTCTAATTATCTCCGATAGGCAATAATAAAATTTAGAACTCAGAAATTTTATCCTTCAGCCTTCTTTGTTGATTTGCTTCCCATCTAATTGAAAGCGTCTATTTCTTTAACAGTTTTTCAATTTTAAGTGAAATCCTTCATTTTTTTCATTTTTGCTGTTGATTTTAATTACCTCTTTGTTAGGCTTATTTCCATGGCTGCTTCTTCAGTTACTCTCTGCTAGGAATTTTGCTCTTCTTGCAGTTTCTGTTTATTTTCTTACAAAATCACCTGCATACGCTATGATTTTCATATCACCTGCTGTAGACCATTTGCGAACGTTGTCTATGATGTAGCCCATGACTATATTAAAAAACTGGCGAGAGCGCAATGCGTTGTCGCATCCGTCTGTCTTTTATAAACCATTTTAATTTTTTTGTTGTTCTCATAACACACTTCGGATATTTTTGGTATATGTTTTTGATTCTCAGTTGCATTCTTTTTTACAATTTCACTCTATTTTTTTTACTAATTACTGTTCCCAATGAGTACGTACGTTTGTATCATTGTTGTGATGTCTAGGCCGACAAGTGTGGCCGAGCGGTTCTAGGCGCATCAGTATGGAACCACGCCACCGCTACGGTCGCAGGTTGGAATCCTGCCTCGGGTATAGATGTGTACGATGTCATTAGGTTAGTTAGGTTTAAGTTGTTCTAAGTTCTAGGGGACTGATGACCTCAGTTTACCGACCACGGCTTGAGAACCACTATAACAGAACGTTTCGTTATAGACAATCTTATATTTCCGTAGGCTTCAAACAAATAAGTAAACATTTTGTAACTGCCTTCAGTTTACGGAGACACACGCAGTTCAGTAGCAAGACGTACGTCAAATTCTATCCAGTCTAAGTGTCTTACGTAACGGCTCAGTGCACGGCCATTTATTGAAATCTGTAAGTCGGTTCTTTTCACATTAATACCAGTGATCTGCTAGTGAAACAAAGAACTGAGAGTATTTGCGGCTTGATTTCCAGTTTCAACGTTTCAGTATATCGGAGCTATTTCAAATTTGTATCTTCGACAGTATGCCCCACATGAAAATATGATGGTCTGTGTGAGTGTATGTGCGTAACAATATTAACTATATGTGTAACATAATAAATTCACTACCTGCCCGAGATATGTCCTGCTTTTCTCAGCATCGTATAATCTTAATCAGGGCTGTAATAAAATAAATTCATATATGACATTATGTTAACCTTCTGTGGAGTCTAACGGTCAGCCAAAATATCGCTTCCTCGAGTTTTACTTAGTGTATTCGAGACGTGATACGTGTGGTATACAATTGTATTATCAGTATCTTTTGCACACTCCTAAATGTTCGAGAGAAAATATATTGGATTAAGTTTCGCTAAAGACTATATCTCGGGAAACGGAGCTTTATAATGTTGCAAGTATTAGAAAATCACCGTGCTGCTATAAGTCTTACGGTAACACCAATGGGTACTGTGCTACAAAAACTGTCGCTTTGACGACTGAATTGTATATTGCACAAGTCGTGTTTGCATAATAAGAGCCGATGCAGTCGGTTAAAAACATTTGATATGAAGCAGATCATTTCTGCTGAACCTATTCAATCATGTCGTCCTCCGACCGTACATGGCTCTTCTAGACTGGATACCTGCTTTTGGGATTGCCTCCGAAAAAAATCTAAAGCAATGAAATCCCATGACATTGCCTTCTAAGCAAGTAGTTGTGTCTAGAGGTTCCTAGAGTACTTGGCAGTACATCAACAGACCAATTTTAGGCTAGATTTGGTATCAGTTTAAAGCTAACCATTTCTGTCGACAGAACTGCGGTGCTTGTTTGTAATAATGACACCATAACACAGTGCAACGTAACATGTAAATGAATCTCTTGAGAAAGTTTGTAATACATGGAATGTTGTCTAATAAATCAGCATCACACGAACATTTTTTCCATTGTTCGTAAACAATAATTTAATGTCAGTAATGTATTATCTCGGAGCTTTGAAAACAGAGCACAATCAGACGCGCATAATGATAAATAGTTTCATTATTTTGAAACAAAACATATGCTGGTTAATATTCACCTGAACAACATGGCAGTGCAGTTGAGCAACCCCTGACAAACTGTGCCCCTATTAATTGGTACACGGAGAATCGCCTCAGCTTTGCACACCGGTTATCTGTAGCACCTCGTTGTTCATTTCCCGCACACATAAAAATCTTTATTTATTTGATGGGGGAAGAGAGAGAGAAACGAAATATTATAATACAATGTGATAATCGCTATTTTTGGCTTCATTAAAAGAGCAAATAGTTAACACTTTCAGCCAGAAGGCGAATACTTGTTTATAAAGAATGATTAATGTATAATAAGGCGTCGGATGGCGATGGCGGAATTTCCTAAATAATGTAATTCATTATCATTGAGCGGCAATATAAACTAGGAAGAATACGGATCGATATGCGATCCTTCACTATTTCGTTCGCTGGAGAACAAATGAAGCCTTGAGTGCTAAACACGTGTACTTTTCTTCTTAAGTAAGACGGACGCAGATTTGTGGCGGTCTGATCTAATTTTTACTCCATGTATAAAATCGTGTTAGGTCTAAGTTTGAGTGAAGTGTAAAAAGGAGAACTGTTATTACTTATCGTGAGGTCACACGTGTGACTCAAGAGGACAATAGCTATATAAAAGAGCCCTCAATGGACATGAAACGGACATAAAAATCTACCGCCATTGTTGTACTTAGCATAAGGTACGATATATGTTTTAGTTATAATAAATATTTGTTCTGGAAATATTGAATCATTTAGCAATGCTCACTCCTATCATCTCCTCAGTATTATTTTCATTTTAATTATACATTTTGCTAAGATTACAGTCACCAAGATTAGCAGTCCAATGCAAGTGTTACACGAAAAGAAAGAAAGTGTTTTATTGTCGCCTTGTATGTGCTTTAACATTGAATTCCCTTTTTGTGTGATGTTACAGTTGTTTTTGTGCCCTTAAGAACTTTCTGGTCCCTTCGGAAATTGTTTTAACAATAACTTCGCAACCGGGTATGATCGTATCCACGATCATGAAGTAATTAGAAAGACGATAATGCAATTTCTTAATCAATAGCATGCAGGCGCGATACTGTAAGTAAAGACTATTCACATTGCATGATGCAATATCTTATGACAATGGTCAATCCTTGATTCTTACGCCAATTGTGATTGATAAAACAGTAAACGAAATCTCAAATTCCAACTTTTCCATTGAATAAAAACATCACTTGGCGCCTGTACAGGCACTATTTCTATGTGCTTGTGTTAACAAATGTTCTGTCGTTTCATGTACACATCATCCCTCTGAACGAAAGACGGAAAATATGCTTGTCGATAACGCAGTTTAATTACGGAGAGGAAGGAAGAGAAAAGCGCGAATTAGCTGACACAACATAGCGGTAATCAAGCCATCAAAAAGTAAGTAAGAACTTTGCATACGCAGTGTAATGCTTCAGTAGCGACATTGCTTATCGAAGTCGATCGACATCCTTTCTATCTTCTTCCCGCTATAGAAAATCTGCTTTATTTTATCTTTCAACAGAAAATTCTTCGTCGTCTAATAATAGAAATTTTTTCTCCATTGTTAGGATAGCTGTATTACATTTTCAACATGGCGGATATAGTGTGCAATTTGCAGTGAAGGGCACCATCATTCATTTGTCTGAAACGTTTAGGTTCCATCTTCTCTTCTCGCCAGATAGAATTTCATTTGTTGCTCACGCGTGAGTGGTGCTCTTAGCCGACTCCCAGCAAGCAGTGCACCATGTCACTGACAAATGACGAAAGCCTTGCGTAGTGGATCAGTAGCACGTTACTTACTGACGAAAATGGCAGATAGTAAACAGAGACAGGTGACAACAGGAGACGGGAGTGAAGACGTTAACAGTATTCCATACCTTTTACTATCGCGAACGGTAGGTTCCCGTGTGGAAACTGTACTAACTATGTCTGTAACAGGGGAAAGTTACCCTAAAGTCCAAACCCTTCTTGCTGCAGCTGCAAATGAATTCGGTGCGTTAATGGAACTGCTGAAACAACAGTTTGACGCAGTAAATCAGACTACAAAAGCACAAAATGAGACTGCTTATACCAGATTAGATGCTGTAAGCTAATCAGTAAAAACACAGCTAATCACCATCAAAACAGATCTGCATAAAGAAATTACGGCTGACTTAAATTAAATACCCAGTAGGGTGAGGCCCAAACTAAGATCAGCGGTCAAATTCGAAAAATGCAGAAAGAGGTGAGAGGTGAAATAGCTGAAGTATCTGGAACATTAAACAAAAAAATTCAGGCAGCTACCAAGGAAATAAACTGAGTTATAAATGCGGTGACTGACGCTGAAAGCGTAGTAGTGGATCTGTCGAGGTAGATAGAATCAATGAATATCGAAGAACAGGTTAAAAACACCGTGAAAGCGCACGCGAAGGTATTGTCGGAACACTACTGTGGATGGATAAAGGTTAAACATGTTTTTATCGAAAAGAAGGTCACGGAGAAGCTTAGGGAGACTGTCAAGGATGTAACATATGAAATCTTAGCTGCTCCTGGTAAGTCGGGAGACACAGTAGTGTCTGAATTGGGACAGATTCGGAGGATACTTACACGGGACCTTCCTGAGTGGAAGCAGCAAGTAGTGGACGAAGTCTGAATGCTGAGAAACTGGCTAGAAAATCCGCACACGCATACGCAAAATATAGGGAACAACTCTTTAGACGGTGACGAATGTCAGTCAACTCCTTATGGTTCACCGCCTGATTACATGCAAAACAACAGTCCTCTTGAGCCGCGACTGGGAAAAATAAATTATTCGCCCACAATTTTGAGTTTAATGCAAGAGGAAAGTGTGATCATTCACCGCAGAAGCGAGAAATACACCCGATCGTGTTCCTAAAGAAGTTTTCCGGCATATTTTCCAGGAGCTAGACAGACAAACAGCGTATTCAGTTCGTCACAGGATTTATTTCCAGTGATGTAGCATTATGGGGAACGGAGATGGTAGACACGTGTAGGAATTATAAATAGTTTGAGTACATGTTCTTGGCCAAATTTTGGAGTAATGGGGTACAGCAGAGATTAAGGAAGGAGGTGTATTGTGCGGAAATTTTCAATGAGAAGCATGGAAGTCTCCGGCGATACTTTGAGAAGTATCTAGATAAAATTAAACTCTGGGATTCTCCGATTACTTCCTAGGACGTAATTATGATTCTCAAAAGCACATTCCCAGCGTCTATCAGATAGAAACTAGTAAATGTGTGAAGAAGACACGGATGCATTTCTGGATTCCTTAGATTTAATTAACGAGCATCTGCGTTCCAAGGTTGGCAGCGACAAATTCTTCCCTGGCAGCCAGAAACAATGCGCCGAAGGAGAGAGCGCGCTACCGCGATCGCTGGTACCAATCTTCCAGCCGTTATGAAAACACAAACGTTAATAGCTTTAAATTGAAGTAGAAAACCAGTTACAGTAATCAGCAGAGATACCACCCAATTTATAACCACCAGGTACAACATCAGTATGGAAGCCGGCCATTTAATTCTGCGCCTGAGCAGTATGGAAATTCTCCACAAACGAGTGGTAATTTTTCAAATGGGCGAGTGTACAATCAAAGTTATAGATGGAAGAATAGCAAGTGGCATGGGCAAGGCGGAGGCCACCCAGCACAGCATCAGAACTACTTTTCACAGGATAGAGGACCGCGGAACAATTTTCAAACGGCACCAAATGCGAACTTTCCTTCACAAGGAAATGGTTTTGCCGACAACCAAAAGATGGGGCGACAGCAGCCGTCTCAAGTATTCTATTCACAAGTGAATGCACCCAGTGAAGTTGACCCCTTTACACCAGCATTTGTACCACATAACCAACACCAATATGAAACGAAACAAACACTTAAGGTCATGAATGACAAACAGACTAAACATCCTTCAGAAAATTAGAGGCAGCGCCTTTCGGCCTCCTAGAGGTCGCCGCGGGTTTGAGTGGGGGCACTAACGAATCCTCTGGTTCTGAATATATTAATGCGATTCGGTACGACCGTGAGACCGACTTAAGAGATGACGTTGCACCTGACAAGGAAGCTCAAGACACTAATGACATTTATGATGAACAAGTTAAGGCTTCGATTACGATTTCTATTGCCAACATTCCTGTCACAGCCATTGTTGATACAGGAGCAAACATGAATGTCATGTCATCATATCTCTTCAAACAGGTGTCTTCTGATTCAAAAGTTTTGTCATTGCCGATTCAGGGTTGCTCCATATCGAAAGGGATTGGTCGATTGAAACAGAGAGTTAGTTGACAGACACAGCTTCAACTGCAGATAGACTCTCTTTTGGTTTCTTGCCACTTTCTAATAGTAAAGAACTTGTCAGTTTCATTTCTCTTGGGCATGTAATTTCTTCGACAAACAAAAGCAGTGATAGATATTGAATCTGGAGTGCGTACCTTTATCGTAAATCAACAACCAGTTGTTGTTAACTTGTTAAGGGGTAAAGTTAAGGCGGTGTTGACATTGCATCAGGTTTGGAGACGACAGAGGACAGACAAACCGTGGTTTGATGAGACAAGTGACGTGACTAAATCGGATGACATTAATGACAATGAGTTTGAAGACTTCCTTCCTGACAAAGACGAAATCGATGCTAAATCCAAGGAATTGACTGAACTCAGGAGCCTGAAGCGCTTAAGGAGCACTTACAGAAATTTCATGGCGTTAGATTTTTGAGTACACTTGATTTAAGGAGTAGCTACTGGCCGGTGAAATTAATCAAGCAATCCAGGAAATATACCGCTTTTATATTTGCCGGCCATTCATATCAGTTTAAGGTCATGCCTTTTGGTTTAAATGTAAGCTCGGGAATATTTATTTCTCCTCTCGAATTTGTGTTACGACCTGAGCTTCTGGATGAGGTAACTTCATATAAATGACGTGTTGATTACCACTAAGAACTGGGAAGATCATTTAGTTATTCTACGAAAGGTGGTTCAGAGATTTCAAGAACATGGTGTTACAGCAAATCTGGAAAAGTCAAAATCTGGAAAAGGTGAGGTAAAGCTTTTACGTCATATGATTACACCTGAAGGGATTAAACCTGACCCGGAAAAGTTGTCTGTGATAAAGAATTTCCCTACACAGGTAACTAAGAGGATTTTCCAGTCTTTCGTCTTTCTTTCGACGATTTCTGTCTGGTCAAGTAATGGATAATCGTGCTTTGCATTATTATCTGAAGAAAAGTACGCATTGGAATTGGACACCAGAGTGTCAGAAAGCTTTTCAGCTAATTAAAGACGGTCTTTTAAACAGTAAAATTCTCTGTCATCCACAAATGGATAAATAATATTGCATCATCTCAGACACTTCGTTTGCTGGAATTGGATCTTGTTTGTTTCAGACTGAATTAGTAGACGAAACAGAGCAAATCAGAGTGATTTGTTTTGCGACTAGGATCTGACCAGAGTGTGAAAAATCCTATTCCGTTACTGAGCTGGAGGCACTTGCAGTTATCTGGGCCTTCAAGAGGTTTAATTATTACATTTTTGGTAGAGAGATAAAAGTAATTATGGGCCATCAAGCACTTTCGTATCTTCTGACCTGTAAATTACAACATCTGCACCTGACCAGGTGGTGTTTATTTTTTCAAGAATACGACTTTGATATTGTGTATATAAAGGGCCACGCTAACATTATTGCATACGCACTTTCTCGTTCACCAGAAGATCTGCCAGAGACAAATGAGTTGGTAGAACAGATGTCGAATTACAAAGTTCTTCTTATGCAGGATCCCATTCATAGGAAATATTCCTTGCAACTGTGCAAGCAAATCCAGACACTACAGAGCACAGATCCTAAGTGGGGAAAAGTAATAAGGATTCTCCAAGAAAATCTGAACCATAAGTTGTCTTAATTCTTCAAGATTCATAGTCAGGTATTATTTCATCGCACCTCTGTGTCATCAGACAAGTGGCTAGTTTGTGATTACGTAGGATTTCCCGGCGTAATAAATCTTGAAAGTCTCTTCGGGTTTGCTGCCTGATCCTAAAATCAACTTGACTCGATATTTCGGCGATCCAACTGTTCGCCATCTTCAGGAAATGTTGCTCATCAGCAGAAGCAGCATTTCCTGAAGATGGCGAACAGTTGGATCGCCGAAATATCGAGTCAAGTTGATTTTAGGATCCGGCAGCAAACCCGAAGAGACTTTCAAGTGGCTAGTTTGTATACCTAGCAGTTTTGTCGAACATCTTTTGTTGTATACCCACATTTCTTGGGGCCACTATGGTCCAGAGAATTGTAAAAAGAAGATTGCTACTTACTGTTATGTTCCCAAACTACATCGTCGGATACACAAGTTGCTAAAATTCTGCGTCATCTGCCAAAAGACGAAGGCTCTGAATATTCCCACTTTAATTCCATTGAATCAGATCATCGCAGAAATACGTAATCAACTCATTAGCATTGACCTGGCTGGCCCTGTACCGATGGGTAGGGGAGGTGTCAAATACCTCGTTGCTGTTCTCGACAACTTTACAAAATATGTTCGAATGTATGTTATGAAGACAACTTGTGCTTCGCCTATAATACGCCGCCTTGAAAATGACTATTTCCCTAGATTCGGAGTCACTGAATCTATACTTTCAGATAGTGCATCCAACTTTACTTAGCGCAAGTGGAGTTAATTTTTGGGCCATCACAATGTCAAGCAAATCTTAATATCACGTTTTAGGCCTCAGTGGAACCCGACTAAGCACATCTTCAAGAAGGTTAACAAATCTGTTCGGACGTACATTCCCGACAAGCAAACATGATGGGTTGATTTCGTGACACCTTTTGAGGAGATAGTCAATAATTTGCCACATACTTCCAAAGGTTTTAGTCCACACGAGTTGATATCACGCAGGAAGGAACAGAATGAGTGGGTTGATGCTCTTCCCAAGATACCTAGCCCTGAGGTAGATCTAGATGTCAACATTCGAGTTGCTTTAAGTTCCATTACCACCAATGCTCAATTAAGGAAGAAAGGGTAAGATAAAAAAGTAAAAGTTGTATTGCTATGTCGGTGAAAAGGTATTACTTAAGGCTCATTTCAAGCCATCCTTAGTATGTAAGAAATCGCAAGTGGCAATATATGTAAAATAAGGTACCTACCTTATCTTAAGGAAACCACACATAGGGAGTTATTTATTAACTGACGCAGCTATGGGGAGAGTAAAAGGCTTGTTTCACCACCAAAACGTACAGAATTTTTATAATGGTAATGGTTAAATACTGTTGTGGAATTCTTGCATACTGTACATTTCCTTGTGTGAATTGTTATTGATAAGTATTGTGTTGAACAGCGCCCGGACTATGTGGTAACGGCTGCTAACTGCTACATGGAAACTTTAAGTGTTCAATGTTAAGTATCGAAAAATTGTTTATAGTGATGGACATGAACTGCTATTTCTTCAGCAAGCTGAAGCAGGAAATTAAACTTCCAGAAAGAATTTCAATTTATCTTTACGTTAGTATACGAAAAAATGTGCTTGCAATGTGATTGCCAGGAGCTATATAAATATGTAAGAGTGAGAAATGGAGGAGGGTGCGTAAATAAGCACTTCTCTCAAGGTACAAGAAGATTTATAGATTTATATATACTAATGCAAGTACTTGAAGTTCTGTTGTAAACGCGCAAATTACCTGCTTAAAAAAGACATGTTCAAAACGTCCAGACAGTGAACAAGAGTGGAGGAAATATCTTAGCTTAAAGTGTGCTGTTAAATGAGAAAACAAGTTCGCGCAAGGAGACAATAAGCTGTAGTAAGCTAAGTTTGTTGAAATACAGTACAAAGAGAGATAAACCACGAAGCATGAATAATGTAGCGTAATTACACCCTGAGGCCCTTAACTGCAATGAATGTAAACTGTTTCCCTGTGATCTGAGCCCAATCTAGAGAGTATATGAGGAATCTTAGCTGACAAATTGATTTCAGTAAAATCAAGGTACTAATTAATCATACAGCAAGCCCCCAGTATCATAAATAAGTCCAAGTAAACATCTTCAGATGCTTTGTAATATAATCTAGCGACCATTCATTACCCTAGTTGAAGGCTAATTAATATAAAGAACAAGCAATGCAGTGATATTTAAACTTAATATTGACTGTAACGAGAGTAAGACGTAGAAGTAGCAAAGCATGCTGCAATGAAAGAGGTTAAAATGTATATATGTGGCAGTGTTCATAATGATAATTTTATTTACATGCAGATTTTATTGTAAAAATGTCTGCTAAGACACTGCGCTTATGAAATCCATTTTCCTTGTGCCTGTTCCTTTTGGTCATGGTTCGTTAACCCAGACCAAGTGTCGACTTGTAAAAGACAAGTGTGCTTGTTGGCAAAGCGGTGTTTATGAGAAATGAGATACGTTGCACGATGAACTTCGCTAGCTTTGGTAATGTTTCTTATGGACGGGTTGCGTGAACCCAGTGGAATGTGGGTAATTCCATTGTTGCGAAAAATAGTAGACACGCGCTACCTTATTTTCTTTCTTCCCTTTTTTTCAGAGATTGCTGAGTACGTGAAGCAAAGAGGGAGACCTGTTGTTACCCAGTCTGCCCTCAAACATAAAAAAATTAGGAAACACAAAGGAATACTCAAAGGAAAGGTTCAGTATTAAATGCATACTCGTTAAGTAGTAGATATCATATGTGGCAGTAGAAAATGATCGTGGGTGCACTAAAGAATAAATGCAACGAGTGTTGCGAAATCTGTAGTTTTAATAATGAGGAGATGAGCCTTTTTTTAAGTTCTGAAAGAATATTTTTAGGTTCACTAGTGAAAGTAAACCTTGAGACATAAAGACTCCATTCATAAAGAAGTTGTTCACTGGGCTTAACCAAAGGGAGTGACCATTATTTGTAAATATTAGCTTGTAAGCGATATTTCGTAAATAGTAGAAGATAAGCCTTTCTGTACCAATGGAGGAAACTTGCAAATTTGACTGTTTTGTAAATGAATACAATCGACAAAGGAAGTGAGTACAAATTCTGTGTGAAGATGCACAGTACAGTGCATAATAAGAATAACTCTTCAGTGTGTATTAGTAACGCCGGCCGCGGTGGTCCTGCGGTTCTAGGCGCGCAGTCCGGAACCGCGCGACTGCTACGGTCGCAGGTTCGAATCCTGCCTCGGGCATGGATGTGTGTGATGTCCTTAGGTTAGTTAGGTTTAACTAGTTCTAAGTTCTAGGGGACTGATGACTTAAGATGTTAAGTCCCATAGTGCTCAGAGCCATTTGAACCATTTTTTGTATTAGTAACAGTGTGTAAAGGATGGGCCAGTCAGTAGGAAAATTTTAATTTATTTTACTAGCTTCCAGAGGTAACTTCATTTTTTCATTGCGGCGAAGCCACAGCCAGCAGTGTTGGCTGCCTGTAAATTCTTTCATCCCACAGTCTAGCAACAGGAAGTCAGCACCGAGGAAGGGCATCTTGACCACGCACCTCCCTCGTGTGCTGATGTGGGTCATGCTATGCGGAGACGTCGCTGAGCAGGTGACACGCTGGAAAGTTCCATGCTATCTGCACGGTTTTCTCGATCCCGACCAATCAGGGCAGAGGAAGCCGCTTGGTGCATTGAATTTACCCGGCTGCCCATCGCCGGGCCCGCTCTCTTGTTTTCTTGCTCTCCTACAAGTCTGACGCACGCCCTGTAGGAGTGTAGATCTTCCTGTTTCTCCCGGTCCTGCAGCACTGTGGACTTGGTTTTCACAGACACCAACCTTCGCCATACCTTACTTTCTGGCTCACCTTCACCTCCCTTGGCCCGACAATGTATTTTTTGCCAATAAATGGCCTTACAAAGGAAACTTTGTCCTGGTCTTTCAATAACACCCACCGCCTTGCACTTCCAGCCTCGTGCCGTCCTGAACAAGTGTTATACTGGAAGGTGTAAAAAGAAGTCAAGGCTACAACAATAGGTGCAATGCAAAGTTCAGTGCTGTTTTAAGAGCATCAACAGCTAAAATATTCGTCGTTACTTACCTGTGAGCGTCATTGGAAGCAGTTGACCGGGGAGTGTGGAGGCAAATTCAATGTCCAGCTCCTCCAATGGGAAACAAGTGCAAGGCGTGTGTATCGAAGCACTCGTATGATATCAAGTCCACAGTAAAAAAAATAAAAAATAAAAAAAAGCGCTAGCATGTTACGATGTCCACAGTAAAAAAATAGGCGATCAATCACTGGCAGCTCTGTTACAGCCTGAGCGCCAACAGATACTGAGTACTGGGGCTCATGCAACACTGTGCAGCTGCTGTGAGTGGCTGGCATTTGGGTGACCTAACAATCCAAACTTTAAACTGCTAACCACCATGAGTTCAATTGTACATACTGGAGGAAAGAAATTTGCACACTTGTGTGACTACATTTTCACAAGTAAATTAAGCAATTTTCTTGAGTTGAAGTTGATAAAAGAGAAGTAGATACCGGCACTCCTGAACACTGCTAAAATGAATTATAATCCTGCCTCCTGATGGACAAGGAAAATGACTGAGCATTATAGGAAGACTATTATCTCCAGACCAGTCCCGATACTTACCCAATGTATCCAATAGGTGGTAAGTTATACTAACAATTTTTCACTTCTTCTGTTTCATATTGTAAGTAAAAACCCAGGAAGCCACTCGAATTCCTGGCACCACAATGGAAAGGACAGATGTACTGCATGATGAACGCCGTAGACAACTAACACAGAAAGTGAAAGTATCACCAAGCACAGTGCTACGTTATTAAACTGTAATTGAACCACAATGAATCAACAGAGGCTCAAACATTGTCCTCTCTAGTTTAGTAAAAATAAACACTCTCTGTACTCATGTATTAATTGTTATGCTCAAGAGAATGTAAATTCTGACTTCTACATCCTGACGTGAGAAATGAACAGTCACTTATTGTTATAAGCAAATATGGACCAATCTTAAATATGCACATAAAAGTGAATCTTAGTATCAAGCAATGAAGTGAGTGTGGGTGTACAAAGAATGAAAATCATAAATGATAAATATCTGATATATGTTTATAAATCTAATTTCAATTTACGTACTTCGTACGCCAGTAACATCCGAAGGAATATTATGTAAGTGTCATAAAAAAAATCACGAAAATCTCCTGATGGCATGAGGATCGAGGTAATCCTTCGGCATTCCCTCTCTCCTCATGGGAGGCGGTGTGATATTTGCTATTTTTGGCTTCATTAAAACAGCAAATAGTTAACACTTTCAGCCACAAGGCGAATACTTGTTCATAAAGAATGATTAATGTATAATGAGGCGTCGCATAGCGACGGCGGAGTTTCCTGAATAATGTAATTCGTCGTCTTTCAGCGGCAATATAAACTGAGAAGTATACGAATCGATATCCGATCCTTCACTATTTTATTCTCTGGAGAACAAATGAAGCCTCGAGCGCTAAACACTTTTACTGTTTTTCTTAAGTAACATGGACGCAGATTTCTGGCGATCTAATTTTTACGAAATGTATAAAAACGTGTTCCGTCTAAGTTTCAGTGAAGTGTAAATAGAAGAACTGTTATAACTTATCGTGACGACGTACGGGCGACTCAAGGGGACAATGGCTATATAAAAGAGCGCTCAGTGGACATGAAACGGACATAAAAATCTACCGCGATTGTTGTACTAAGTATAAAGTATGATATATGTTTTAGTTATAATAAATATATGTTCTGGAAATATTGAATATCTAGGATTGTTCATTCCTATCATCTCCTCAGTATTATATTCATTTTAAGTATGCATCTTGCTAAGATTACAGACACCAAGATCAGCAGTCCAATGCGCGTGTTACATTAAAAAAAAATTGTTTTATCGTCTTCTCGCATCAGCTTTAATTATGAATTCCGCTTTTATGTGATGTTAAAGTTGTTTTTGCGCCCTTAAGAACTTTCTGGTCGCTTATGAAATTGTTTTCTCATAACAGTAGCTTCACAACCGGGTATGATCGTATCCACGATCATGAAGTAATTAGAAAGACGATAACGCAATTTCTTAATCAGTAGCACGCTAGCTGTGACTGCCTCAAGCCACGCGATACTGCAAGTAAATACTATTCACATTTCATAATGCAATATATTATGGCAATTGTCAATCCATGATTCTTTCGCCAATTGTGATTGATAAAACAGTAAACTAAATATCAAGTTCCAATTTTTTCATTGAATAACAATATCACTTTTATTTTATTACATCACAACAAGTAGATCATTGGAATCGCGTCGTAACTTAAATTGTATGAAAATTTGACCATTCTGCCCTAATATGAAACATTTTACTCATGAACAATCTTTCTAACTCCTACTTTTCTAACCACTTCACTGGAGCAGTTTGGACGTAAATACTAAATCTCTCATCAATACCTGTATGCCTGAAGGACAGTGATATTCCCATTAATCAAATATGAACATGAAAGACGTATCGCCGATGACCGCTGTTTAACCTAGATAATTTTTTTTTCAGGATACTGATGTGTCGAAGAGATCTCTTTGTCATATGTGTCAGGCTAGAAGCTCGAGTTACGATACAGTTTAACAAATGTAATAAGGAAAATATCGATGAATAATGAAACTAAGAGCTTGGTGTTTTAACATAAATTCAAGGAAAGACGAAAGTTTGATCCGTTACGAATAAATTGTTTTTGCATCAGATAGCTGATGAGATAACTGAAGAGGATGTAGGACCGTCTGAAGTTACACAGTACTTTCTGCGAGAAGTCGATCTATGGGCAAGGTGACCAATAGTTAAAGTTTCCGCCGTTAGGCAGTGCTTCTGTCGCAGTACTGCTGTTACTGGCAGTGGCAGGAAATAAAAATATCGAAGATAGTGGTAACGACGCCCCCTTATCAATCACATTAACTTGCAACACTCGTGCTCAAAGGTATCTGAACAATCTGAAAATCTTTGCTGTCGTCCTATTTGTCAAAAAAGTATGTACAGTGTGTAATTTGCAGTATTTCTACATCAAAAATATATCAGGAGTACACACACACAAACACACACACAGACACACACACACACACAGAGAAAATACTCTTTCCGTGAACTTACATTTTAAGCAGCACTAGTGGACAATCGAAGTTCCATATCAGTACCATACATGGTGTACGGCACAACGGATACTCAGATTAATTATTTTCCACAACTAAACTGTTCTATTACTAACAAGTGTCATAATGTTCTTCCAAACTCTAAAATGCTCGTAAAGCATTTTAAACCCACATATACATATCCGTCAAATTGGTGCATCAGAACGTGATTGTGAACCATGACATTAAGTGTCCTCCTTCTGTTTTCATGAAAAAATTGTTATAAAACTCTTGTGTATAAAAAATAACATCCCAAGAAAACAATTTTTAGGCCTACACTTGGAGTAACACGCAATGGACATTCAAATTAAATTATTCAGTATCTAAATTATTCTGTATTGACTGTAAAGTGTTAGCATGGTATCATTACGTCTACGATATGTAAAGATTCTACTCATTTCTGTCTGATTCTGTTTTATTCAGAGTTAATACTGTACTACGAAGTGTCGTCACGTTACATTTTACTAGTTTTTCTACGAGTTCCACTTAAGCAAACATGAAATTTAGGCTATAAAATGATAATGTATCATGTTTCTCAACATAAAAAACTCAATGACATTGTTTCACAATTGAAGTCATGATTTTCAGAAAAAACACAAGTCTACGAAACTTATATCTGAAAATATCAATTATTTTCAGAACATCTGCAGAACTATTCAGTTTATTGTTACTGTCGACATTTAACAAATATAGCTGTATATTATCTTGTTTTACATTCTTGAAATCCAGTGAATCTCTTAAGTACGAAAAAATACTAAAAGTACTGGTTTATTAGTCTTTTGGTGCTAAGTGAATTGCAGCTTGTGTAACTTCCCAATACGAGAGCCCGAATCACGGTCTCAAGGTAAAAACAGTATTTATTTTATCTTAAATATGTTTAAAACAGTGTAAACAAAACATTCCCAGACTTCACTCTTTGAACCAGCATGTTCTGTCTTTTGTGTTCTGTATTTCAGCAACAGTTTTTCAGTGTCTCGGGCATGACTGGGATCAGTGGATGCTACATACTTCCCACTGCCCTTAGCTTCAGGAGTTTTTGTTGGAATGTCATCTAGTAACATATATCAGCCACCGATGAATAAGCACCCGCATGTGTCGGAAATGAAAGGTGTCCGTCGCCAGATCACTTGCAATATTGCTCATAGCCACAGAGTTCATTTTGTACTCATCGAGTTTGTATCTCATCAGTTCGCACTCGTCTTGATTATTAGCGAGAGAAATAGCTTCTTCAAACTCGAAGAAAAAAGCCTGGTAATATTTCACTAAAGAGCACTCATCATCAACAATGTATGTTACGTGTTCCAGGGTCTATGGCGTGATAAGGCATAACGTAGCATGGTCCTCTTTTGGTCAACAGTCTTCTGATACGATTGATGAGACCCGCCACGCATTCCTTTCCTGTGACCAACTCTTAATCTCAGAGAAGCACTTGCAACCTACGTACTCAATTTCTTACTGTATTGATTCCAATCTTTGTCTTCCTCTACAGCTTTTGCTCTCTACACCTCCCTCTAGCTCTTAGCAGGTGTCCTTTCATCCTGTCCCTTCTGCTTGTCATTATTTTCCACATATTCCTTTCCTCTCCGATTCTGCGTAGAACCTCCACATTCCGCACCTTATCAGTTCACCTAAGTCAACATCCGTCTGTAACGCCACATCCAGAATACTTCGATGCTCTTCTTTTCTGGTTTTCCCACAGTACATGTTTCACTACAATACACAGCTGTACTTCAGATGTCCATTCTCAGAAATTTCTACCTCAAATGAAGGCCTATGATTGACGCTAGTAGACATCTCTTGGCCAGGATTGCCCTTCTTGCCAGTGCTATTTTGCTTTCGATTTCCCCGTTTTTCCCTCCGTCATCGCTTAGCTTGCTGTCTGGGAAGCAGAATTTGTAAACTTCATCTACTTTGTGACTCCTAATCCTGATGTTAAATTTCAAGCTGTTCTCGTTTTTGCTACTTCTCATTACTTTCACCTTTCTTCGATTTACTTTCAATCCACATTCTGTACTCATTAGAATGTACACTCCATTCAGCAGATCATGTAATTCTTCTTCACTGTAATTCACGATAGCAATATCATCAGCGAATCGAAGTTATTGATATCCTTTCACCTTCAATTGTGATGCCACACATTATTTCCATCATTGCTTCTTCGATATACAGATTGAACACTACGGGAGAAAGCCTACATTCCTGTCTTACACCCTTTTTAATCCGAGTATTTCGTTCGTGGTCCTCAACTTTTATTATTCCCTCCTATTCTTGTACAGACTGTATACCAGTGTCTCCCTATAGCTTATCACTATTTCTCAAAGAATTTCGAACATCTTGCACCATTTTACATTGTCGCAAGATTTTTCTAGGTTAACAAATCCTAAGAGAATGTCCAATATCAACCGCAACGACAGACTTGACTCATATGCGTCCTTTCAGAGCTCTATTGGACCCCGATTTCACTTTTATGAATGGAAATGAATAACCGCATCGAATAGGGCAGGTTGAGCAGCTCTTCGAACGGCGATATTCATCGAATGCATTGGCCTGCCCATTCCCCCAACTTAAACCTCATTGAGCAGGTGTGGGATGCGTCAGTCCTGGAGATTGTCAGTCGCACTGGTGGAGTAATGGAGCACCCTGTCACAAGAATTCCGCATCAACCTTGTTGCCAGCATGCAAGCACGTTGCGCAACATGCATTGCTGTCTGTAGGGATCACACATCTTATTAAAACTATGTCTAGCGTTTTTTAATGTGCACGGGACCATCACTAATTATTGTGACTTTAGTGTAAGTATTATCTCCGAGTAAAAGTGTTTTATCTGTTCTTGTCATTGCTTACTTCTTTCGGTTACTTTTTTACTACGTTACAGCAGGTCTTCCTACGCACAGCCCAAATTTCGACGAGCAATATTACTTTTATCTAATATATCTTTGTTAGTTCATTTCGTCTTTACGTTCTGCACACCATTGTAGGAAAAAGCGTGTTACCATACACAATACTGTGGTAAATATCTTCCCATCTACAGCCTGAAGAACAGTATGCTCTCAAATACATGCTCTACAGATCAAACACAACTAGGCAAGCCTATCTACAATGAGTGTCTAGACATAATATACAATATGTTGCACGTTGGAAACGATTTATCCAGAAAAGTATTCTATACTTTGATGCATGGCAGTATGATTTGGTACTGTGAGGGATCAGTCTTCATACTACATAGAAAGGTTTTAGGGAAGCGGCAAAATCTAGCAACAAATATCAGTAACGAAATAGTGGTGGAACAAATGACGTTAAGTATGTGCTTTCCATTTACAACTGCTAGTGGAATGACTGGGCTGAATCAAAATTACTCATTTCACGTTCGGAAATTACGAACGTCTGCAGTCATTACGATAATGCCAAATGGAACAGCTGCAAGCACTCGTACATAAAGGTGAGTGTAAATGTGTTGCCTAAATGTCTGTCGATTATCATAACATATACATCAAAAGTTTCCTTCTCACAGAGTCCATTTGCCATGTATTCTGTAATCGTACAGCTGAGTTTCACTGAGGGACACATTTTAATATACGTTTAAACATCACATTCACAGAATGGGAGGTGGGGGGTTGGAGTCTGCTACGCATTTGGCTGTCAGGAGTATAATACAGGGTGATTCAAAAAGAATACCACAACTTTAGGAATTTAAAACTCTGCAACGACAAAAGGCAGAGCTAAGCACTATCTGTCGGCGAATTAAGTGAGCTATAAAGTTTCATTTAGTTGTACATTTGTTCGCTTGAGGCGCTGTTGACTAGGCGTCAGCGTCAGTTGATGCTAAGATGGCGACCGCTCAACAGAAAGCTTTTTGTGTTATTGAGTACAGCAGAAGTGAATCGACGACAGTTGTTCAGCGTGCATTTCGAACGAAGTATGGTGTTAAACCTCCTGATAGGTGGTGTATTAAACATTGGTATAAACAGTTTACAGAGAATGAGTGTTTGTGCAAAGGGAAAAGTTCTGGACCGCCGCGAACGAGTGACGAAAATGTAGTACGCATCCAGCAAGCATTTGTTCGCAGCCCAGGAAAATCGACTCGCAGAGCTAGCAGAGAGCTGCAAATTCCACAATCAACTGTATGGAGAGTCCTACGAAAAAGGTTAGTTATGAAAACTGAACGTCAACTACCCGAGGCGATGGATCGGCCGCCAGGCAGCCCGTGACAGAGCACTTCATCACTGGCCTCCAAGAAGCCCTGATCTTACCCCCTGCGATTTTTTCTTATGGGGGTATGTTAAGGATATGGTGTTTCGGCCACCTCTCCCAGCAACCATTGATGATTTGAAACGAGAAATAACAGCAGCTATCCAAACTGTTACGCCTGATATGCTACAGAGAGTGTGGAACGAGTTGGAGTATCGGGTTGATATTGCTCGTGTGTCTGGTGGGGCCATATTGAACATCTCTGAACTTGTTTTTGAGTGAAAAAAAACGTTTTTAAATACTCTTTGTAATGATGTACAACAGAAGGTTATATTATGTTTCTTTCATTAAATACACATTTCTAAGTTGTGGTATTCTTTTTGAATCACCCTGTATTTTCGATGGCGTAGTGAACAGATGTTTGAAATTCTAATAAAAGTAACCGTAGGCTATACAGGAAGATGGGTTACAAACGTTTTTCGAAGTAAATTAATTGCATGACAATATTATTGAATTTTGTGTCGAACTCAGTCATTTGTGTGTTGAAATCAGCGGTTTTTTGTATATATCATTGAATTTTGTGTCAAAATCTGTCAATTTTGTGTGGAAAAAACTTCAAATCTTCGTCGGAATTAGAGAATTTTGTGTTTAAATCAGTCAATATTTTGCTGAAAGCGTCTAATTTTGTGTTAAAATCCTAATATAAGGTTCTTATTGTATTTCCGTTGGGGTCGGGAACATATCAAATGGTTCAAATGGCTCTGAGAACTATGGGACTAAACATCTGGGGTCATCAGTCCCCTAGAACTTAGAACTACTTAAATCTAACTAACTGAAGGACATCACACACATCCATGCCCGAGGCAGAATTCGAACCTGCGACCGTAGCAGTCGCGCGGTTCCGGACTGAGCGCCTAGAACCGCGAGACCACCGCGGCCGGCGGGAAAATATCTCTGAAATTCAAAGAAATATAAACATAGCAACTTGCATACAGTAGCGTCGTTAGCTACATCATTCTATCGATCAGATTGAAAAGCTAACACCTGCATCGATTAATGCCGTGTATTCCTGAAAACTTGACCAATTCCAACAGGAAAAATTTTCCAAAATTTGTGGTAAGATCTTATGGCACCAAACTCATGAAGGCGTAGGTCCACTAAGCTTACACACTACTTAATGTAAGCCGGCCGCGGTGGTCTAGCGGTTCTGGCGCTGCAGTCCGGAGCCGCGGGACTGCTACGGTCGCGGGTTCGAATCCCGCCTCGGGCATGGCTGTGTGTGATGTCCTTAGGTTAGTTAGGTTTAAGTAGTTCTAAGTTCTAGGGGACTTATGACCTAAGATGTTGAGTCCCATAGTGCTCAGAGCCATTTGAACTTAATGTAACTTAAAATAACTTACGCTAAGGACAACACACACACACTCATGCCCGCGGGAGGACTCGAAACACCGACGGGAGGATCCGGATTCCAGCGGGACAATGCGACACCACACACGTCCTGAATCGCTAGAGTGTGGCTGCAGGAACACTTTTATGATTAAAACACTTCCGCTGGCCACAAAACTCCCCAGACATGAATATTAATAAGCGTATCTGGGATGCCTTACAAGGTGCTGTTCAGAAGGGATCTCCCCCCCCCCCCCCCCCCCCCGTTGCACTCGTACGGATTCATGGACAGCCTTGCAGGATTCATGGTGTCAGTTCCCTCCAGCACTGCTTCAGACACTATGTGATTCCATTCCATGTCGTATTGTGGAACTTCTGCGTGCTAAGGGTTGTCCTACACGATATTTGGCAGGTGTACCTGTTTCTTTGGTTATTCAGTGTATAAGTCACAGGGTGAAACTTCAGACGATGTAACATTATTTGAATCGATCACTACAGAGTCGCTTCCAGCATTTCATAGGAATCAGTGTAGCTCCAACCAAGGAAATCTGTTACGGGGAAGAGTGTTCCTTACACTATACAAGTGCTCAAATTCAGAACTGAAATCCGATCAAGAAATTAATAAAGGCACGAGTGGTCACCTTTTAAGGCGTTGCCAGACAATGTCGTCAACGCTAACAAGTTGGCAGCGCTTAAACTGTGTTTTGCTAAGCAATGAGTAGAAATGTTAGAGACATAGTTTTTTATTTCATAATACACAGTCACGCTTTAGAAAAAAAATATTTGATGGAGCGAGAGACGCAAATCAACTGTGGACCCGAGGACGTCACACACCAGCTGCAGAGCGGATCCAGGAGCACAGGTTGCCGACGTTGGAGTAGACGCCCGGCACATTCTCGCAAGTTTTCGATCTCCAGGAGACGATGCCGTCTTGCACAAAATATATATATATATATATATATATATATATATATATATATATATATATATGACCTAGTAGATAGTGTCGGAAGTCCCATGCGGCTTTTCGCGGATGATGCTGTAGTATACACAGAAGTTGCAGCATTAGAAAATTGTAGCGAAATGCAGGAAGATCTGCAGCGGATAGGCACTTGGTGCAGGGAGTGGCAACTGACCCTTAACATAGACAAATGTAATGTATTGCGAATACATAGAAAGAAGGATCCTTTATTGTATGATTATATGATAGCGGAACAAACACTGGTAGCAGTTACTTCTGTAAAATATCTGGGAGTAGGCGTGCGGAACGATTTGAAGTGGAACGATCATATAAAATTAATTGTTGGTAAGGCGGGAACCAGGTTGAGATTCATTGGGAGAGTCCTTAGAAAATGTAGTCCATCAACAAAGGAGGTGGCTTACAAAACACTCGTTCGACCTATACTTGAGAATTGCTCATCAGTGTGGGATCCGTACCAGATCGGGTTGACGGAGGAGATAGAGAAGATCCAAAGAAGAGCGGCGCGTTTCGTCACATGGTTATTTGGTAACCGTGATAGCGTTACGGAGATGTTTAACAAACTCAAGTGGCAGACTCTGCAAGAGAGGCGCTCTGCATCGCGGTGTAGCTTGCTCGCCAGGTTTCGAGAGGGTGCGTTTCTGGATGAGGTATCGAATATATTGCTTCCCCCTACTTATACCTCCCGAGGAGATCACGAATGTAAAATTAGAGAGATTAGAGCGCGCACGGAGGCTTTCAGACAGTCGTTCTTCCCGCAAACCATACGCGACTGGAACAGGAAAGGGAGGTAATGACAGTGGCACGTAAAGTGCCCTCCGCCACACACCATTGGGTGGCTTACGGAGTATAAATGTAGATGTAGATGTAGATGTAGATGCATGTTGCCACTGACCAGGGGGCCGCCAGAGTCTCCGTTGCAGACACTCTTGCCGGCCTGACCAGCGCACACCATCCGCGGGGTCACCACGGAAGAGAAAAAGCTCTGGCAGTAGGAGCGGTCCGAGATGCTGATGTCGACCTTCTGCAGGGTGGAGGCTGCAGGCCCGCCGGTCCTCGTCCTTCCCCAGCCGGTCACCGTCACCGCCAGGCCAGCCGCCGGGTCGTAGCCGTCAGAGGGGAGGCTCACCACCTGGGCGTTGCTGCCGAGCAGCGACCCTGACACCTGTCAAACACACAGACACGTCACCAACTCTCAGCTCGACGACAACGTGCACACATGAACGGAACTGGGACCGAGACTTCAACAGTGTCATCCACAGAGCTGCAGGGGCACCACATTCACTGCCAGTTTGCTGCACACTAGGCCTCAACACCCTCGAATGAAACGAATTGGTAATGCTACATTGCAGGAGGGATTAGACAGCGACAACTACTGAGAGTTGCCATATATGAGTGGTGATAAAGGGCAGTCCCTTGTTGAGTAGCCCAGTGGTGTGCGAAGGGTAGTTTACACTATCGCCTACTTTTCCAAATTTTTCTTGTCATAGTGGATGCACGCCGAAACTAAACGTTCGTTTAGAGGAAGGAGAGCCTGTTAGGAAAGATCGACGTTGTGGAAAAACTGACACCGGATACAGAACTACAAGGCCCCACCCAGATGTTGAAAGTTCTGTTAATTCGCAATTAAGGCACATCGTAGTGTTAATCATGTAGAACTATTGGAGGAGATGGTTGGCTCTTGTTCCAACTTTTTTTTCATACTGTTGAGACACATGGAAAAAATTAAAAGAATCTGTTAATGCTATTATTCCCATTTCACAATCGATTTGCAGCATATTTCAGAAAATACTAATAGCCTAAGAGATCTATAATTATGCCGAACATATTCTACAAGTATATAAAGCAGGAGGTATTGTGTATGTCCAGCATATCCTCTGAAACACCTCAGTTGAATTAAAATTTGCTCCATAAACAGTAATCTTCATATCGGCACTAAGGAAGTAATAACCACATAAACCCCATAAGAGTGAAGGTACGGGCTAAAACGTGCCTTTCCAGCCTCTTCCATGTAGGGTGCCCTGCACCAGAGGCATTTTGTGTGGGAGTAGTATCGGCCTGCTTTATCGACAGGCTGTGCAAGGCAGCCTATATGTCAGAGGCTAATTTCGATTTTAAGTCATCTGATGTGGACTTCCCAACAAATTAGATGTGTGATGTGCCTCATGTCAGCTTGCTTTATCGATCTACGTGAGGGTGGTCACAGATGATGCCATGATTCCCAAATCACAGAATGTGAACTGCTGGTGGGAGCATTTCACCGATCATTTGTCGTACGCTAGCCAGTATACACTGATCAGCTAAAACATTATGATCGCCGTAACATAGGACGTTGGCTGGTGGTGTTGCGAGCACCTACCTCCTTAAGAAAAGTGTGCAAGTGGATCAGACAAGGACAGGGAATCACCATAGAGAAGTTATGGGCTGCAGATGGAGAAATGGATTGAGATAAGTCACTTTCACGAAGGGCGGAATACTAACACTCAGAGCCTGTGAACAAGTATTCAGAAAACGGCGAAGCTGGTCGAATGTTCACGTACTGTTCTCCTATAGTCAGCATCTGAGGAAAGAGGTAGAAGGACAGAGAAACTACCAGAAGGCGCTAAATGGTTGGACGTCCACGACTTTTCACAGAACGTGGGAGTCAGGGAGTTGTCTGCTCTGTCAAATAGGATAGACGGAGATCTGTGGCATGTCTGCCGAAAGAGCACAATGCTGGTGCATCCACAAACTATTTCGTAGCTCACTGATCATCGTATATTGTTTAACATGGAGTTCTACAGCAGAACACCCCTAAGTGTTCATATGTTGATCCAACGACGTCGTCAATTACGACTGCAGTAAGCTCGATAGCATCCAGATTCGACCATCGATCACTATAAATATGTGGTCTTTTTCAGTGAATCACTTTTTTGCTACAACAGATTGATGATTGTCCTACAGTGCTACAGTGGTTTGAGGAGCGTTATAGTGAACTCACGTTGATGTCTCGGAGACAAAATTCGCCTGACGTAAATCTTATCGAACCCATATGTGTCACAACCGGGTGCAAACACAGCTTACGCAAATTAGTGGCTCTTTGTTTACGGGAATTACGTGACCTTTGAGTAGACAATTAATGCCCCATAACTGTCATATGAGCTATGTATTTCGTTCCAAATACGGACAAACAAGCTATTAAGCAAGTGGTCATAATCTTTTGGCTCACTGGTGTAAATCGGAGTTTGCTGTAGGTGTTGGGCAATCATGGCTGCAACACATTGACAGCATTGCATTTTGTGGAATTCTATATTGCTTACTCTGTAGCTTGGAAAATGTGTCGCTGTGTGTTAATACTGTTGGTGACCATGCATGGGTGCTACAGATCACAGACATGTATTTCCCTGGAAATTTTTGTGAGATGTCGGCAATGTCTGCGTTGGTCCCCCCAATGATGCGGCCTGAAGCCTTCCTTCCCGCAAAGCCGGTGACGGCAGGGCCAGTGCAGAGCCCAGCATGCACACCAGAAAGAGGACGAGGCGCTGCATTGTGGTGTCGGTGTCGGTGAATGTCCAGAGCCCCGTCCCAACACTTTATATACCATCTGATGTGCACGTGCACAGCACAGTAAGTTTCGTAATCCCACTCGAGCTAAGTCTCCGTGCTTGAAAATATGACAGTCAAGGCACTTCACTTAGAGAGATAAGCCAAGGTTTAGGTACATGATACAGGACAAATTTAATAACGATACAGACCTTCAGCAACTACTTTTTGCGCATGATGAAAGAGTTTCTTCCACAATGGAGATATATAATAAGCTCTCAAAGAATTACGTATGAACTTGACGATGTTGTCTGCTCAGTGTTAGTTCATCTGTCACTGATAGTCGTCTGTGGATGCTGTACATGAATGTTGGTCACATTTACATAAAACTTATAGCATATAGGTTTCCGAGGTAAGAAGATTGTTGGTATGGACGTTTAATTACACTGTTATAATAGCGACTTATGTGAAATGAGAAGCTAAAAGAATTGGCCACGCCTGCAAATATGGGCACGCTAGGCAGTCAGAACCCTGTTTATTACAGTGGTTCATGCTATGAGGTGATTTGACACGGTCGGTGGTGATTCGTTCGTCGGAAAGAGACATCCAGCTTTTCGGCGTCCATAAATAGCAGCGTCAATCGTTTCGCACTGTCAGCTGAGAACTCCATCCCAAGTTGTTCAGTCATCTAACAGGAAAGGCTTCTTTACCTGATGCAAATTCGCACGTTTCCTTCGCAAACTATGAGCATTGTGTCTTAATGTGTCTGAAGTAGGAGACTGTAATCAATGCACTTGAGTTTCCAGTGTCATGTCTGAGGTGTTGATGATTGTGACAGAAAGAGCTACAATATAGCAGGTCAGCAACTGGAAGCAGCTAATTCCATAAATTATCTGGGAGTAGGCATTAGGAGTGATTTAAATGGAATGATCATTTAAAGTTGATCGTCGGTAACGCAGATGCCAGACAGATTCTTTGGAATAATCCTAAGGAAATGCAATTCGAAAACAAAGGAAGTAGTTTACAGTACACTTGTTCGCTCACTGCTTGAATATTGCTCACCAGTGTGGGATCCGTACCAGATAGCGTTGATAGAAGCGATAGAGAAGATCCAACGGAGAGCAGCGCGCTTCGTTACAGGATCATTTAGTAATCTCGAAAGCGTTACCGAGATGATAGACAAACTCCAGTGGAAGACTGCAGAAGAGACGCTCACTAGCTCGGTACGGGCTTTCGTTGAAGTTTCGAGAACATACCTTCACCAAGGAGTCAAGCATTACATTGCTCCCTCCTACGTATATCTCGCGAAGAGACCATGAGGATAAAATCAGAGAGATTAGAGCCCACACAGAGGTATACTGACAGTCTTTCTTTCCACGAACGAGACTGGAATAGAAAGGAGAACCCATAGAGGTACTCAAAGTACCCTCCGCCACATAGGTGGCTTGCGGAGTATGGATGTAGATGTATAAATCCTGAAACCCGATGCCTGAATTTAGCTTGCCTGTTTTGATCAGCGTCAAGGTTCCATCGATGTTAGCTTCTCAATGCAACGGGCGGGTCACTATCAACACTATCATATGTTCTCACTTTGTGAGAGACTGCGAACTACTTTTGGAAGTTAATCCAGAAATTTAGTGGGAATTTTGTGGTGAGCCATTGCGCGAAACAAGCTTTCATCCGAGTTACAGTCAAATGAGATGAAATTTTCTTCCATGTATAGGATTGGAAAAGGGTACCTTCGGCCAATAATAGCAAATACCCAACACTACCTGTACAGCTTCTCATCGCAGTTATGCTATTGTAGTAGTAGTAATAGTAGTTTAATTCATCCATAGATCACTTTCAAGAGGATATTGAACGTTCATGATATTAAAATATAGGGACAACAAAAATAACGTGGCTCACGTATACAGGCATTTACATTCTTGCAGACAGTCCGCCGTGGTCTTTGTAGTAGGAACCATCCTGACGTTTGCTTCGAGAATTTAAGGAAGCAACGGAAACCTAAATTAGACTGGCTTGATGAAGAATGGAATCTCCAACCTAGCGCTTACAAGACTAATCTTTTTAAAACAGTGCTAATTCATTCGGTTTACCTCCATTCTACATTGCGATGAAATTAATGATGTGAAAGGCTAGCGCTACATTGTTCATTCATTTCTCACTCACACTCGCTTTACACAACGTACACACTACACATGCACAATACAATATTGAAAACATTATTAGCTGACGACACGACCCAATTGGCGATGTTCGATTTCCATGTGTGTGTACTGCAACTTCCTTTCTGCTAGCTTGAAAAACTGAGTCAGCATCCAACTATAATGGATGAGATGCTAACTCGGAAATATGTTTAGGTGCTAGTATTATACAGGGCATGGCTTTCGGAGTAAGGTTTTACAATAAGAATCATGCGTGAAAATGTTACGTGGAACGATAGATATTTAGTCATTACTGTCGTTATCATTATTTATTTGTGTTACATTTTTTACCTTATTCTCAGTCTGCGTCATATAAGTAATCCTTCACTCTATAGAATGTACAGCGTAACACATATTTCGTCAATTTTAGAGTTTTCTTCCTTGGTAGAAATTTCTGTTCACTTCTTTTCTTTCTTCTTCCTTGGTTAATATACGTTAAGTTCAGATGCCATTCCATGGTCACAGACAGAGCTGTTCGTGCAGTAACCTTATTTTCAATGCGCACACTGATAGGGAAATTTACTCACATGGTGTAGTTGTAACCCCAGAATTTAGAACAGTGTTTTATAATGATCTCAGCTATTAGTTTTGGTTATTATTCTTATTGCCCTCTCTTGTACTTAGAAATCCATGTTTATAAGGTGTGCGTTAGTTCCTCAGAAAAAATTCCGAAGCTAATAACACATTGAAAGGAGTGTATGTTAGCGTATTTCTTAAAAAAAAGATAGACTAGTATCATAAGTAGTGATAATCGGGCCCAGTTACAATGAAGGTATGGAAAACATGTAATAATTGTGCACACATACACACACACAGACGCACTTTCAGAAATCCAGCGCAATGTAAATAATGGGCCTGGATATCCAATACTGTTTTTTCCACAGTAAGTGTACCAGGATACACCGAACACGTAGCAGCTTTCTCCATACTGGGTGCAGCGAAGCAAACAGGATGACCCCTGATTTCGTATGCAAAAATAGGTAAATCTTGTGAGACAGCCTGCAGATCCTGACTCTTTCAATGGAACACTATAATAGTGAGTGATTTTACTTAGCACTGTGCTTGACACACACCACTCGGCGGAACACCATCTCTCGGCGTACCTCTTTCTGCACAGAAAATTAATAGCATCCAAAGAAACATCGCTTATTATATGCGTGTTAATGGAGCGGATTTCATAATTCATTTCCGATACACCCTTCAGTGACTGTGTGTCTTGAAGTGATCGTTCAAGTTTCCACAAGAGGGTGCTCATTCACCATGACACACTCAAGCGGCTTAATACACTTGTAGAGATAATATTGTAATAATTCAGAAAGACATGGGACGATAAGCACGTATAGTTTAACTGAATATAAGGTAACAACATTATAACCTCGAAGAGCTACACAAACCAACAAGATTTAGATGTACAGTCAACTGTAGGAATACCGCATTTGCATCTCACAATTTTTGAGTAAGTGAGAACTATTTCGTACTTATGGAGAGGCTACTTAGCAACCTACGATCCTCCCATTCTACTACGCGTAAGCACACATTCCGATTTATACGTCCAAGTCTATCGCGTCCTAGCGATACCCATTTAAGCTCGCCAAACAATATCTGACTTCACCACGCCAAATACATTAAAATGACCTGATCAGATTCTTCACTCATTGCAGAATATGTATAGTAGAATGGATCGCCACCAGGCAGAAGAAATCTACTTTCCAAACACGCCTCCGTCTTACACGCATCCAGCTGACTCGAATGTAACTCATAAATTGCGAATTCTCTTTCAAGCAGGGAAGACCACATGAGCAGCAACCTTTGAACGATCCCCATTGATCAGACTGATGCGACAGAGACATAAAACTTCATCACTGATTCAGCGACGAGATCAATATGGTGCTTGTATCGACTAATCGAAGCTCCTTATAGGAGACTCGCGTAAAGTACGGCAAAGATAAACATCGCGATCTACTACGAATAAAATATAATGGGTAAAAATGAATGTGTCGAGCAAACAGTATAGTACGTAACTAAATGACACTGGCTGTCATACTCTGTTGACAGGGCTCCCAGGGCATAACATTCTGATGACACACTGTTTGGCAGTATCTTTGTGTCTTCACACCACTCCAACAGAGAATATTCATTGCAAAAAACTGTGTTTGTTATGCAGTCTGTAGAATTATCATGCACACTCTCTTATGTTAATGTATTTTGGTTAAGATAAATGTTTGGTTAAACATGTAGTGGTCTTCGTTTCTCTGTCTCTTTTTTATGCAGTTGTACATCTACAAGTTGTGTAGGTTAATTGCCATCTTTACAGTTGCTATAGACGGTAATTAAGCTATACAATTTGTTTCATGAAACGTTTAATCTTTTATGCTGTTTACGTTAGCTCTGCTTTTTGCGCCCGGTCTGTTAGGTAGGATCGCAATCACATATTAGCTACACCTGTTTTTTGTTACTGAATCTAGCTTATTTAGCTAAATCTTATCCTCAACGATACCAAAACCCTTTGGAAAACCAAGGACCTGCCTATGACACACTTTTATCAAAAGCATAAATGCTTGTGGTGGCTGTCTCTGTACTTTGAAACCGAAACTGTTGAAACGTCCTCTTAGAAAAATTATACATGACTGTGCTTAAACTGACACACAATATTTTTAGCGAAACGTAATCTGATTTTTAATAATCCATACAAAAGAATGGCCCTGACTAGCAATAACCTATACCTTTCATAACTCACTTACCTCACAAAAATCTTCATTACTCGAACTACTGCAATACAGCGAGCGCCAATACTGCCAGCTAAATAAAAGATTCTAACTACTGAAGGGACTAACTACTGATAGGCGTAGTTTGCAAACGGAAAAAGATCTTGATAAAGAACAAACAATATATTTACCTTAATAGTGTTAAAAGTCATAATATATATAGCAGTTCATGACATCCAGTCTTACAAATTTACTGTCTCTGATAGACACACGTCCAGATCATCCACTCTCAAAACTCTGCCATCTCTCTCCCCACCACTGCTGGCGGCTCACCTGCAACTGTGCAACGAACATCCAGCTGCCCAACACTACAATAGCCAACAACAATGCAAACCAGCCACAGACTGCACTGCTGGCGGCTCACCTGCAACTGTGCAACGAACATCCAGCTGCCCAACACTACAATAGCCAACAACAATGCAAACCAGCCACAGACTGCACACAGCACAGCCAATGATTTTCATACAGAGCGCTACGTGGCGTTACCAAAAAAAAACCTAAACAGCCTACTTACATAGCCCCCATGCTCCCCCCACAAAAAATTTTACAAATTGTTTTGGGCAGTGGACAATACAGATTTGAAAAAAAATTTTCATAATTACAAAAACAAAGAAATCAAATGCACACACTTATTGACACAATGTTGGTCAAAAGCTAAAATTTTCTCACAGTCCATAAAGACAGTCCTGATCATTCATCACAGCAAAATTGTAGTGTTTTTTTTTTCTCAAAGTCTGAGCAGTAAAAGAAAATGAACATGGAAGTAGTGGATTTCCATGCAGTCTTGAAGAAGTAGTGTTGTCCTTCCATTGGAAAGACAATGCTGACTCTTGACATGCAGACAGGTAATGGGCCACAACAGAGCAAACCCACAGCAGAGTTTGTCGAAATTTTGAAGAATATTGGTAGGTAGGTCATCACAGAGTAGACCCACTGTAGTCCTGGTAGAGATGATGGTATTGGTGTGCCATCAAAGATGCAGACCCACTGCAGTCCTTGTAGAAATAATGGTATTGGTGGGTCATCAAAGTTGCAGACCCACTGCAGTCCTTGTAGAGATGCCCAGCAGCCATCTGTTGCGACTGTGCATGTGCACAATCACCATCGAAGAGTCTTACGGACAATATAGCAAGTCCATAACCACCACTTGTGCACTCACAAAGTTTTTTGGAATTGTCCTTAGAGCCAGCAATGCTGTTAACCAGTCCTTTGCTGAATTATTAACACATGGGCAAACAGTAACAATCCCCTTTTTTTCTCGCAAATTCTGCGTGTTATATGACCACCAAAAACGTGTGCAGTGAAATGAAACTTAATTTGAAGAACTGGAGTCTATACAATTATAAATTTACAACATTAGAATACAGTTACAAAGGTACAAAATACATCATTAAAGAACATAATAGTATAGATAACATTTGTAGTAATACAAGATTTACAAAAGAATAGAAATAGACATACACATCAGTGTTACAGGAATTGTGACATAAGTAAAAATATAAAATAATGAGAATAGTTTTCGAAACATTAACTTCAAACATGAGCATTGAAATAGAACGGAAATAATAATGTCGAAACATCTTTATAAAGTAAATAACATAGTATAAATGCAAATTCAGTGTAACATTTGGTACTGCAGTCCAACCCAAAACTTCAACTATCTAACCCTGTTAAATCAATATTTCTCATTGTACAATACTCAATTTTGCCCAAATATTTTTCATATAACTTCTCAATGCCTTCTTTCCCTACTCTTCATAGTTTGTTTCTAATATAGTCTACCCCCTTTTAAGCTAACTTAAATCTACTGAGCTCAGATATATATACTAAGGGACGAGGCAATGCAGCAACACACAAAAAATTAACACAAAGAGGAATGACAAAAAAAATGCAAATTGGCAAAGGAAGCAGCAGTATATCCAAATTAACAAAGCAAACATAACATAACCACTAATATGAGCCAATGTGCAGCAAAAACAAAAATAAATCAGTAGTAAAACTGGCTTAATACAATGTAAAATTCAGTAGAATTGTGCCTGGCAAACAGCAGCAGCTAATGCTATAACTTATACCTAAACATGACAAAGCTCAAGCAGTAAAAATATTACAGTAAAGATAGGAAATGCCTAATAACTATGTCACATCTTAACACTAGAGTGATGCATCACCTTGACTTACTCTACTAAACAAGTTACCCAGTCATTGACAAAAATTATGTATGCAATTCCTGTGAAGCGAAAAGTCTATTTGTGCGCTCTTTTCTAAGGTAGTACATCATAAAATTATTCTTTACTGGGTCTGTAGACAGAAAATAGTGATGGTAATACATCTATTAAATTTTATTTTAACCAATGCTGCAGTTCAAGTAGAAACTAGATATTAACAAAATGAGCAAATAAATACATAAAGCAAGGGGTGAAACGTCATTCACTAGCCATATGGCATTGCATAAGGCAATAAAAAATCTCTCAACTATCAAGACAATAGCCGTGAAATGTTTCTCATCGTTTCATTAGTCATTTCAGTTAATATCAGAAAGTGTCGTATTTGCGATGCTTTCTACAAAGAAATAGCAATAGCGAGGATAATGGCCTCCTTTTTTCTTCACCTGTGCGTCTGAAAGGCACACACTAATGGCTTTTTTCCAGGCGACTGCCGTGCAGCTGTGTGCTTACAGTGCATTACGTCAAGGTGGCCTACCTTCCTTACTGAAATACACTCCTGGAAATGGAAAAAAGAACACATTGACACCGGTGTGTCAGACCCACCATACTTGCTCCGGACACTGCGAGAGGGCTGTACAAGCAATCATCACACGTACGGCACAGCGGACACACCAGGAACCGCGGTGTTGGCCGTCGAATGGCGCTAGCTGCGCAGCATTTGTGCACCGCCGCCGTCAGTGTCAGCCAGTTTGCCGTGGCATACGGAGCTCCATCGCAGTCTTTAACACTGGTAGCATGCCGCGACAGCGTGGACGTGAACCGTATGTGCAGTTGACGGACTTTGAGCGAGGGCGTATAGTGGGCATGCGGGAGGCCGGGTGGACGTACAGCCGAATTGCTCAACACGTGGGGCGTGAGGTCTCCACAGTACATCGATGTTGTCGCCAGTGGTCGGCGGAAGGTGCACGTGCCCGTCGACCTGGGATCGGACCGCAGCGACGCACGGATGCACGCCAAGACCGTAGGATCCTACACAGTGCCGTAGGGGACCGCACCGCCACTTCCCAGCAAATTAGGGACACTGTTGCTCCTGGGGTATCGGCGAGGACCATTCGCAACCGTCTCCATGAAGCTGGGCTACGGTCCCGCACACCGTTAGGCCGTCTTCCGCTCACGCCCCAACATCGTGCAGCCCGCCTCCAGTGGTGTCGCGACAGGCGTGAATGGAGGGACGAATGGAGACGTGTCGTCTTCAGCGATGAGAGTCGCTTCTGCCTTGGTGCCAATGATGGTCGTATGCGTGTTTGGCGCCGTGCAGGTGAGCGCCACAATCAGGACTGCATACGACCGAGGCACACAGGGCCAACACCCGGCATCATGCTGTAGGGAGCGATCTCCTACACTGGCCGTACACCACTGGTGATCGTCGAGGGGACACTGAATAGTGCACGGTACATCCAAACCGTCATCGAACCCATCGTTCTACCATTCCTAGACCGGCAAGGGAACTTCCTGTTCCAACAGGACAATGCACATCCGCATGTATCCCGTGCAACCCAACGTGCTCTAGAAGGTGTAAGTCAACTACCCTGGCCAGCAAGATCTCCGGATCTGTCCCCCATTGAGCATGTTTGGGACTGGATGAAGCGTCGTCTCATGCGGTCTGCACGTCCGGCACGAACGCTCGTCCAACTGAGGCGCCAGGTGGAAATGGCATGGCAAGCCGTTCCACAGGACTACATCCAGCATCTCTACGATCGTCTCCATGGGAGAATAGCAGCCTGCGTTGCTGCGAAAGGTGGATATACACTGTACTAGTGCCGACATTGTGCATGCTCTGTTGCCTGTGTCTATGTGCCTGTGGTTCTGTCAGTGTGATCATGTGATGTATCTGACCCCAGGAATGTGTCAATAAAGTTTCCCCTTCCTGGGACAATGAATTCACGGTGTTCTTATTTCAATTTCCAGGAGTGTATTTACGACTTCAGTTTCCGCTACAGTGACAGTTTGATACAAGTAAAATTTCACATTTCGAAATATTTGCGTTACAAATCTGTAGAAACAAAACCCTATAAATATAACAGTGTCCAAAAAAATTTCGTCGGCATTGTGATACATTCACGCATTTACACACATTTCATAACTCTTAAAGTACGATTCTTAGTTTCCAACATCGTTCTTAACAAATAAGAGTCGCTAACCACTACTCATTATTCCTTACCTTATTACACATATACATATTCGTCGACACTTCTTCAATATTTCATCATAATAAATACGTAGCATAATCAAATTCGTGATATACCAGGGACGGCCACGGCGTGCCAAACTGCACGCGTGTACAGATGTGCTGCACGCGTGCCGTGCAGGGCTCGGTCCGCCTCGCTACTACTCGGCTTTCCTCGGTCTTTCGCGGCACTGCTCGGCACGGCGCGACATTAGACTAGCTGCACGATGCGACATCTTTTCATCCGGCATAGGGTGCATTAGTTGATTCGTAGTGGCAGCCAAGTAATGTACAGTGGTTGTTGCAATGGAACACACTCTCACAAAGAGGCGGGGTAGTGACACAACGTCACGAGCCTTCAGAGCTGAATGGAAATTGCAATAATTTTTTCGAAGAGACGGACGAAAATTCTCAATGTCTATTATGCAGTCGCATACTCGCCGGGCACCGCAAATTTGCAATAGAACGGCATTATAACACCACACACAAAAGACTTAATGATTTAGTTGGGTTGATAGATCAAACAAGTTGGCGGAATTAAGAAGACGTAGTGTTATGCAGCGAGACGGACCGAACGGGAGTAACACTTACAAATCTTTGTGTTTCTGATGTTTGTATTAGTACATATTTGTCGTTAGAATTCGAATTTAGAGTTCACTCAATTTTTGTTTCCTTTTTTTGGCCTGTAATCGAACGTAGCGACCTGTCTTTAAGAGGAAGCTACAAAATAGCGCTCAAAATTGCAAGCGCGAATAAGCCTTTCAGTGATGGTGATTTCATCAAGGAGTGTATTGTTGAGGCGGCGGAATTCTTGACGCCACTGGAAGAAGTTTAGTGAAATTTGTCTTTCCAGGCAGACAATAGCTCGCCGCATAGCTGGTATGGCAGCAGATGTTTACAGGCAGTTAATTGATAGTGCCTGCAAGTTTATTGCATTCTCGATTGCTTTGGACGAGTCGACCGACATTTCGAACACAGCACAACTAGCGATTAATGTTGGTGGAGTCGACACAAATTTGCACGTGACAGAAGAACTGTTAGATTTAGTACCAATGAAACACACAACGAGTGGTATCGACTTGCTACAAGCAGTTGAAGAGGCAGTTGAAGCCGTTGGCCTGAATTGGGAAATGTTAGTTTCAGTCACCACGGATGGAGCGCCAGCAATTCGAGGTGTTTATAATTGGCTTGTATCATTGTTGCGTAAAAAACTAGGACGATCGACAGAAGATTTGCACGGAATCATTGTTTTGTACACCAAGAAGCTCTTTGTGCTAAGTATGTAAATTTGGAGCACCTGATGAAGTTGGTAGTCACCACAGTACACTTCTTGAAGTCGCATGGCTTAGTACACCGTCAGTTTCAACAGTTTCTCATGGAACTGAACGAAGAGTATGGAGATGTTATTTAGCACTGGGAAATACGTTGGTTAAGTCGAGGATCATGCCTCGAAAGATTTTTCAATTTAAGACTCGCTATTGTTGAGTTCCTGAAAGAAAAAGGAAAGGCAGAGCCAAAATTAGAAGATCCAAAATGGATTACAGACCTTGCCTTTTTAGTTGATCTGACTGCACACTTGAACGCCCTCAATAAGACTTTGCAAGGTGAGTAGCAGCTTATTTCTGATCTGATGAAAAAAGTGGATGCATTTAAAAAGAAACTCGCATTGTGGAAGGAACAACTCATGAAAATGAATACCTCCCATTGCCCTACGCTCTCTAAAGTCAGAGAGAACGCAACTTCTGACGAATTCGTTTCTGTGTTGGAGGAACCACAGGCACAATTTTCTAAACGTTTTCAGGACACTGCCAGTCTGACATCTGTTTTTGAACTTGGACTCTTTGCCGTTTCAGTTGAAAGTACATCTACATCTACATTTATACTCCGCACGCCACCCAACGGTGTTTGACGGAGGGCACTTTACGTGCCACTGTCATTACCTCCCTTTCCTGTTCCAGTCGCGTATGGTTCGCGGGAAGAACGACTGTCTGAAAGCATCCGTGCGCGCTCTAATCTCTCTAATTTTACATTCGTGATCTCCTCGGTAGGTATAAGTAGGGGGAAGCAATATATTCGATACCTCATCCAGAAACGCACCCTCTCGAAACCTGGCGAGCAAGCTACACTGCGATGCAGAGCGCCTCTCTTGCAGAGTCTGCCACTTGAGTTTGTTAAACATCTCCGCAATGCTATCACGGTTACCAAATAACCCTGTGACGAAACGCGCCGTTCTTCTTTGGATCTTCTCTATCTCCTCCGTCAACCCGATCTGGTACGGATCCCACACTGATGAGCAATACTCAAGTATAGGTCGAACGAGTGTTTTGTAAGCCACCTCCTTTGTTGATGGACTACATTTTCTAAACACTCTCCCAATGAATCTCAACCTGGTACCCGCCTTACCAACCATTAATTTTATATGATCATTCCACTTCAAATCGTTCCGCACGCATACTCCCAGATATTTTACAGAAGTAACTGCTACCAGTGTTTGTTCCGCTATCATATAATCATACAATAAAGGATCCTTCTTTCCATGTATTCGCAATACATTACATTTGTCTATGTTAAGGGACAGTTGCCACTCCCTGCACCAAGTGCCTATCCGCTGCAGATCTTCCTGCATTTCGCTACAATTTTCTAATGCTGCAACTTCTCTGTATACTACAGCATCATCCGCGAAAAGCCACATGCAACTTCCGACACTATCTACTAGGTCATATATATATATATATATATATATATATATATATATATATATATATATATATATATATATATATATATTGTGAAAAGCAATGGTCCCATAACACTCCCCTGTGGCACGCCAGAGGTTACCTTAACGTCTGTAGACGTCTCTCCATTGATAACAACATGATGTGTTCTCATAGCGTGTAGACTTTCACGGCCGGCGTCTTCAGTAATTAAAACTTCCGGGCTAAGAGGCCGTGGTCCAATAGTAGAAATACTTCTCCCTGACGTTTCGTTGCCAGTCTACGACTCACCTCAGATGATGTTGCCCGCAGCTGGCAACGAAACGTCATGGAGAAGTATTTCTACTATTGGACCACGGCCTCTTAGCCCGGAAGTTTTAATTACTGATGATGTGTTCTGTTTGCTAAAAACTCTTCAATCCAGCCACACAGCTGGTCTGATATTCCGTAGGCTCTTACTTTGTTTATCAGGCGACAGTGCGGAACTGTATCGAACGCCTTCCAGAAGTCAAGAAAAATAGCATCTACCTGGGAGCCTGTATCCAATATTTTCTGGGTCTCATGGACAAATAAAGCGAGTTGGGTCTCACACGATCGCTGTTTCCGGAATCCATGTTGATTCCTTTATAGTAGATTCTGGGTTTCCAAAAACGACATGACACTCGAGCAAAAAACGTGTTCTAAAATTCTACAACAGATCGACGTCAGAGATATAGGTCTATAGTTTTGCGCATCTGCTCGACTACCCTTCTTGAAGGCTGGGACTACCTGTGCTCTTTTCCAATCATTTGGAACCCTCCGTTCCTCTAGAGACTTGCGGTACACGGCTGTTAGAAGGGGGGCAAGTTCTTTCGCGTACTCTGTGTAGAGTCGAATTGGTATCCCGTCAGGTCCAATGGACTTTCCTCTGTTGAGTGATTCCAGTTGCTTTTCTATTCCTTGGACACTTATTTCGATGTCAGCCATTTTTTCGTTTGTGCGAGGATTTAGAGAAGGAACTGCAGTGCGGTCTTCCTCTGTGAAACAGCTTTGGAAAAAGGTGTTAAGTATTTCAGCTTTACGCGTGTCATCCTCTGTTTCAATGCCATCATCATCCCGGAGTGTCTGGATATGCTGTTTCGAGCCACTTACTGATTTAACGTAAGACCAGAACTTCCTAGGATTTTCTGTCAAGTCGGTACATAGAATTTTACTTTCGAATTCACTGAACGGTTCACGCATAGCCCTCCTTACGCTAACTTTGATATCGTTTAGCTTCTGTTTGTCTGAGAGGTTTTGGCTGCGTTTAAACTTGGAGTGAAGCTCTCTTTGCTTTCGCAGTAGTTTCCTAACTTTGTTGTTGTACCACGGTGGGTTTTTCCCGTCCCTCACAGTTTTACTCGGCACGTTCCTGTCTAAAACGCATTTTACGATTGCCTTGAACTCTTTCCATAAACACTCAACATTGTCAGCGTCGGAACAGAAATTTTCGTTTTGATCTGTTAGGTAGTCTGAAATCTGCCTTCTATTACTCTTGCTAAACTGATAAACCTTCCTCCCTTTTTTATATTACTATTAACTTCCATATTCAGGGATGCTGCAACGGCCTTATGATCACTGATTCCCTGTTCTGCACATACAGTCGAAAAGTTCGGGTCTGTTTGTTATCAGTAGGTCCAAGATGTTATCTCCACGACTCGGTTCTCTGTTTAATTGCTCGAGGTAACTTTCGGATAGTGCACTCACTATAATGTCACTCGATGCTCTGTCCCTACCACCCATCCTAAACATCTGAGTGTCCCAGTCAATATGTGGTAAATTGAAATTTCCACCTAAGACTATAACATGCTGAGAAAATTTATGTTAAATGTATTCCAAATTTTCTCTCAGTTGATCTGCCACTAATGCTGCTGAGTCGGGAGGTCGGTAAAAGGAGCCAATTATTAACCTAGCTCGGTTGTTGAGTGTAACCTCCACCCATAATAATTCACAGGAACTATCCACTTCTACTTCACTACAGGATAAACTACTACTAACAGCGACGAACACTCCACCACCGGTTGCATGCAATCTATCCTTTCTAAATACCGTCTGTAACTTTGTAAAAATTTCGGCAGAATTTATCTCTGGCTTCAGCCAGCTTTCTGTACCTATAACCATTTCAGCTTCGGTGCTTTCAATCAGCGCTTGAAGTTCCGGTACTTTACCAACGCAGCTTCGACTGTTGACAATTACAATACCGATTGCTGCTTAGTCCCCGCATGTCCTGACTTTGCCCCGCACCCGTTGAGGCTGTTGCCCTTTCTGTACTTGCCCAAGGCCATCTAACCTAAAAAACCGCCCAGCCCACGCCACACAACCCCTGCTACCCGTGTAGCCGCTTGTTGCGTGTAGTGGACTCCTGACCTATCCAGCGGAACCAGAAACCCCACCACCCTATGGGGCAAGTCGAGGAATCTGCAGCCCACACGGTCGCAGAACCGTCTCAGCCTCTGATTCAGATCCTCCACTTGGCTCTGTACCAAAGGTCCACAGTCAGTCCTGTCGACGATGCTGCAGATAGTGAGCTCTGCTTTCATCCCGCTAGCGAAACTGGCAATCTTCACCAAATCAGATAGCCGCCGGAAGCCAGAGAGGATTTCCTCCGATCCATAGCGACACACATCATTGGTGCCGACATGAGCGACCACCTGCAGATGGGTGCACCCTGTACCGTTCATGGCATCCGGAAGAACCCTTTCCACATCTGGAATGACTCCCCCCGCTATGCACACGGAGTGCACATTGGTTTTCTTCCCCTCTCTTGCTGCCATTTCCCTAAGGGGCCCCATTACGCGCCTGACGTTGGAGCTCCCAACTACCAGTAAGCCCACCCTCTGCGACCGCCCGGATCTTGCAGACTGAGGGGCAACCTCTGGAACAGGACAAGCAGCCATGTCAGGCCGAAGATCAGTATCAGCCTGAGACAGAGCCTGAAACCGGTTCGTCAGACAAACTGGAGAGGCCTTCCGTTCAGCCCTCTGGAATGTCTTTCGCCCCCTGCCACACCTTGAGACGACCTCCCACTCTACCACAGGTGAGGGATCAGCCTCAATGCGGGCAGTATCCCAGGCAACCACAGTCGTAGTCCGATCAGGGGATGCGTAGGACGAGCTGGCCGTCCCCGACAAACCCCCATCCGGACCCCACAGTGATGCCAATTGGCAACAGCCTCAAGCTGTGTGAACGAAGCCAACACTGCCTGAAACTGGGAGCGAAGGGATGCCAACTCAGCCTGCATCCGAACACAGCAGTTGCAGTCCCTATCCGTGCTAAAAACTGCTGTGCAAAGAACGGCTGAACTAATCAACAGAGAGCGCAAACAAATCGACACAAAATTTAAACGGTTATTAAAATACAAGATTGCCTAGTAAATGCAGTAATGCTGCTACTTGCGCACTGCTGACACACTGCTCGGCGGCGGAAGGAGACTACGCGATTTTACACTATTCAGGTACTAAAACGCGATGCTACAACTCTCAAATACTATAATACGCCCGAAATTTATGAATTAAACAATGCAAGTACCAAAAACACGCAAAGAAATTAAGAATTAAACTATGTAACAAATGAGTGAGCTGGGAGTATACGACTTGCTGCTGCAGCTGCTTATCCAACGGCGGCAGGGAGCACACTGACTGTGACCAACCGACACTGACCGCTCAAAACAAAAACAGAAGACAAACGACTACGCGAATTTACACTATTCAGGTACTAAAACGCGATGCTACAACTCTCAAATACTATAATACGCCCGAAATTTATGAATTAAACAATGCAAGTACCAAAAGCACGCAAAGAAATTAAGAATTAAACTATGTAACAAATGATTGAGCTAGGAGTATACGACTTGCTGCTGCAGCTGCTTATCCAACGGCGGCAGGGAGCATGTACTTCAGTACATTTGCAAATGGAATTTATCGATCTGCAGTATAATTCCCGTTTAAAGGACAAATTTTTTTACGTAAAAACTGTCCTGAATTTTACGAAGGTTTTCCTCGGGAAGAGTTTCCCCGTCTCCACAATGAGGCTGCAAAAGTTATATCAGTGTTTGGATCGACATACGTGTGCGAAAGGTTTATTACGATTATGAAACTAAATAAGGATTACGTGGCAATCTGAGTGACGAAAATATGAGAAACTGCCTGCGTTTGTCCGTGTACCGTCAGTTTGTGCCGGATATGTACTTTATAATGTCTACAGTGAACCAAAAATAATTAAATTAATGGTGATAATTTTGTTTCATTTGTCATACGTTTTGTTGAGAATCGTAGTAATTGCAAATTTTGAACAGTAGTTCCAGAATATAAAATTTGCTTGTATCACATGTAGTTGGAATCACTTATTCCGCATCATACTGCATGCTGTAGACTACTTTCAAGTGTGTTTCTATATCTCAGCCTAAATGTTGTAAGAATTTTGCGAGTGACGATGTGAGAAGCACGATATTGTTGGTGTAATGCAGTTTCAAACCCAGCGTATTGTTATTTTTCTGTAGGTGTACGAACAGCCAACAAAGATTCAGTATTGCTCAACATGATGTGTTGTACAGAGCTTAATGTTATCAAATGTCGTAATATGAAACTAATCCACATGCTAGCAGGGCGGTGTTCCTTACGCGAATGCACTGTCGCGTGCGGCGTGTTCATAGTTCCCGGCATGCGCGCACAGTCAGCTGGTGTGGTAGTGGGGGACGTGTGACGTCAGAAGAGAGCTATTCGCACGCGTGTGAATGCTCGGCACGTGTGCATGCAAACGTGCCGCGTTCTTTGCCGTCCCTGTGATATACGGTAGCATCAGCTTATTGATCATAAACATACCTCAACAGCATAATACACATCGTCGTCGTAATAATATCATAACACCTCACTGAAATCTCAAAAACGCCGTAGCTTTCTGCAATAATTTCAAAAAGTAAAAAAAATTCTCTGCTCATTTCAATAGTGTCATCTACCTCAAACGTACTTTAAAAATCATGATCCCATACCAAATACATCATACAAAGCTCACATAGTATTACAATGGTTCCGAAAAAATATGAAGAGTTCACGAAGTAAAGACAAAATACAATTTCATAAGTGTGAAGTTATCCAACTGTGTAATTGCGTAAACATGTGTCACTGACGTAGTAAAAAATGTTTGTCTCTCTCAGTTAAATGATCAGATAGCTGTGTATTTTATGTGTTGGAGAAATATGGTACCGATGTGTAAAGTTGTATAAGCAAATACCATGTGCTTGCCAAACACATGGTACACAAAGTAGGCGTGTACCCCCTGAGGGTTAAAGTAATTATACCCTTAGGTGTTACAGATTACAGAAATGGAATGAAACGTATCACGGAAAACTTTCTTTGTAATTCAAAAATCTTCAAAAATAAATGTTTTAAGTACAAAATTAATCACTCACATAGTGTACTCCCGCGCTAAATTGTGCGTCTTGTTGTGACAAAATCTCTGTCATTACTTGAGGGTAAAAAATGTGCCAAGTGTCGTAATTATCGTCGTCGGTAAGCAAAGTTCTGTGGAAGTCAATGTGCTTACCTCGTATTAAACAAAAGCGACATGCTATGCGTATAGATATCATAGTTATTACGTACAGTACCGTGATCAAGAAAGTACTACACTGTAACGTATTGTTGTGCTACGAAAAAGGCTGTCACATTGTAGCTATAACACAAAAGTTACGACTAAAACATGTTTTACTTTCCAGAAGAATTCAGAAAAACTGTGCAGATATAAAGCAGATACAGCACAAAAGCAACAGTGTAAATTGTGTCACACATTAGTAGCGTCGTGATATAATCGTCTAGCTGTCAAAGAAACCCAATAATAAGTCATCTTTAATCTCACAGAAAGTACTTCAAATAAAGAATGTATTTTCAAGTAAACCAAAATGTTGGATTAAAATCTCAGTAGCAGTATATGTTGTAAGTTGGGGGGGGGGGGGGTTAACGGCGCTCAACTACTGAGGTCATTAGCTGTTGTAAGTATGTAAGCCTTTTACTCGTTACGTAATCAAGCAACTAACAAGCAAGAATGTACACACACAATAACACTGTGTCCTCTGTTCACTATAACAATGCATTTGTAATTACTTGTCTAAATAAGTTCCCTAGATTCTTGACTGGATAGTTAACTTTAAAACACAGTTGTATGTTAAAAGTTGCATGTTAAATGTGTGACAAAGAGTACTACTAACGTGAAGTGAAAAATGTTATAGGAAAGACTAAGTTAAAAAAACAGATTATCTCTCAATAAACGGTTTTACATGTGAAATGTGGCACAAGCCATTACTCTTCCTACTGTGCAGAGCTCCAGCTTCAACGGAATTATCATGTGGTATATGGTACATCGGTAAAGAATGCTGAAATTTTTCTCAAGGTTAGTGTCTATGTTATTTTTCTCTGAGCCAGCCGGCGCACGTGGCTGCCTGTGGTGCGAGTCATTGTCTGTCTCTTTGTTGGCGCGCGTCGTTATTAGGATTAGGAAACCTAACTTCTACAAATTCACCTTGTCGAGCTGGCCCTGCCCTGTTTGAATCCCGCCAGTTCTGATGAAATTCAGGTCTGTCGTTATGTCGGTAGTTTACATAGTTTCTTTTTTGTCGGTCATGTGGTGTAGAATTTCTCCCGGAATCGTAACTGCGCGGTGGACCGTTGCGTCTGAAGTTGTTCTGTCTCCCTTGATAATAATTGTTTTGGTTCCCATATAGTCTGTTTCTATTGTTGTCTCTGTCACATTCATTACTATGGAAATGCGCTCTTTCTCTGTAATTATTACTACTCTGCCAACGGTTGTAATACGGGTGGTGTCTGCTTTGGTCATGATTTGCGTTGTAAGAATAGCCTTGTTGTGTCCAGCTATAATTTCTTTCATCACGGAACTGTGACGGATGTGACCTGTAATTGTTGTGTTCCTGTTTTCACGTCTCGCAATTGTCAATATCAATTTCAAATTCTTGTAACAATCCCTGAAAAGCTTCAATGTCGTCTTTGCAACGTCCTGCCAAAGTAATATGTCGTAAATGTTCAGCAAATGATTAAGCAAATGCGGACGAGTTCTGAGGGGCTGTATGGGTTTGAAAGATACTGATTCTTATGTAACATGTCTTCAAAATATTTCACAAGACTGGAAAATATAGATAGTTCGAAATGTTTCATCTTGTGTAGCTTGAGACCAATAAGATGAGAGGAAGGCATGATAAAATTCTCCTTCACTGTGACAATCGTGAATGACCCATCGCATTCTTACAGCTTGTTGGTTCTCTAAGTAGTCACACATAAATTCTAACCTGTGCTCCAGTGACCAGTTGGGAGGAAAACAACGAGAGAATTGATGGAGCCATGCTTGTGGATGAATGTCGTTTCCAGAATTCTTTTGAATTTACGTGTAGTAATGAACAGCTTATAGTCAAAATCATCATGTCAGCGAGTTGCATATCGGTCATTGTTACTTCGTTTCGGCGGTTCCATCTCAAAATTCGGTGCACCTTGCCAATTTCTTTCATAATTTCCGAAGTGCCCCGCGTTACTATTTTGTGGCTGTTCCGTATTTCTATGTCCCTCTTCCCGTATTGGAGCGCGAGTGTCCTCTGAAATATGTAAGTCTTGCGTTACCTGCGTCAACTGATCTTGTACTTCCCGGATTTCTATTTTGTACTGTGTATTGAATTGATTTTGATTCTGTTTGAATTTTCTAATTTGTTCATACTCTTCTGTGTCATTGAAGGCTACGGGTCTTGTGTCATTCAGATCATCATCTACCTTTGTAGGTAAGTTAGTGAACTGATCCGAACGTTCGGCTACTTTCTCCGATAGTGAACAGATTTCCTCAGTGTGTTTTTCTGAACCAAGTTTCAGAGTGTCCCTTTGTGTTGAAATCGTATCTACTGTGTCCTTTAAGTTTTCCTGAGTTTTTGCAAGTTACATAACCGAATCGGTAGATGCAAATTAGTCAATTTTAGCTTGCAAGGTGTTGTGATTTGCATGAACAATAGTTTGCAGTTCTTTTATGGCTGCTTCGTGATTCTGTAATGCATTTTCACGACGCGAAAACATAGGTTGAAAATGGTCAAAAATTAAAGTTTTTACGTCATAACAGACTTCTTTATATTTCGATTCGATTTTAAGTTAACTCAACAGTTAAACCTTCACGTGTTTGTTCAAGCGTTTGTTCCATTGTGTCTAACTTTTGAAGATTTGGTCCCATTTGTTGCATTAATAGTAATAACAATGCACTGGTGTCTAAAACATGTTCCTCAGTGCTATTCGGCAGTGCATTTGAACCGGCAATATTCGCATTTTGAAAAGCAGAAAATGAGTCTTGACTTATTTGAGAAAACGATGAGGACGCAAAACCTGAATCTACAGTATTAGCAAGATTGTGTCCTGCCATTTCGGATTCCTGAGGCGAGCTCTTGCCGACCGATCGATCGATAATGCTTCCCTGTTCACTAATTGTTTCACTGTCTACACCATTATTTGCAGCCTGCTCCATTTCCCTATGCACAATTACCAAATTACTACTTTGAACATTAGTTAATTCACTAAACGGTGGCGCTAACACACTGCTTTCGTCTTCACTGTCATTTCTTAGTTTCCTTTGGAGCCTAGTATTACGTTTTTCACACGCCATTATTGTCACAATATTTCACACGATAACACAGAAAAGCACAATTTGAAGAGCAAAATAAGAAAACACATTAGCACAGCACTGAAAGTAATATCTAGTTAATTGCAAGCGCAGTTGCGAAATACTTGGTGCAAATCTGCATGCATGCCACAACTGTTTTACTGTAAAACGATGAAAAACTACAACTTCAAAGAAGATTCTCTCTACAATTAGGCGCTAGCAATAAACAATAGCCACACTAATTACACAAACTACAAGAAAAAATCAGAAGATTCCAGTGAGGTGTCCTCGACTAAGGGTCGACTTATGAAACGTCCCGTTAGAAAAATTAATGAATTACTGTGCTGGTAAGCCCCTTACAATATTTGATTTTCAAACAGCTGAGCAAAACTGAACGTACTCAGACATTTCTCTCTTTACTTATTCTGATCATCACCAAACTGACACACAATATATTTAGCGCAACGCATTTTGACTTTTAATAATCCCTACAAAAGAATGGCCCTGACTAGCAATAACCTATACCTTTCATGACTCACTTATCTCACAAAAATCTTCATTACTCGAACTACTGCAATACAGCGAGCGCCAATACTACCAGCTATATAATAGATTATAACTACTGAAGGGACTAACTACTGATAGGCGTAGTTAGCAAAATGAAAGATTTTGATAAAGAACAAACAATGTATTTACCTTAATAGTGTTCAAAAGTCATAATATATATAGCAGTTCATGACATCCAGTCTTACAAATTTACTGTCTCTGATGGACACACGTCCAGATCCGCTCTCAAAACTCCGCCATCTCTCTCCCCACATCCACCACTACTGGCGGCTCACCTCCAACTGCGCAACGCTACGCGCTGTTAACATCCAGCTGCCCAACACTACAATAGCCAACAACAATGCAAACCAGCCACAGACTGCAGACAGCATAGCTAGTGATTTTCATACAGAGCGCTACGTGGGGTTACTAATAAAAAAACCTAAACAGCCGACTTACACTGTGATTTACACAGAAGGTTGTCTTTATTCAAGGAATTCATTCATCAGTCTCTCACGATTGATTCTGCTATTGTTTGAAATGATGACAGCAGAAAACTGGACAGATCGTTTGCTACGTCTTCTGCATTACCTATCTTTAGCTGAAAAACAATTCAGATATGTTTTAGATACTTTGTAAATTTCTCTTACGTGAATGACTCATTTATTACGTTTGTTAAGAGGGCTTGTATACACTCTATCCATTCTATGTGCACATATAGTGGTACATCATCTAAGCCTAATGACCGTGTGTTTTTAAGGTTTTGCGCTGTTTTACTGAGTTCATACTCTGTGAACGGTACTAACAAGTAGTAATACAGGGTGATTCAAAAAGAATACCACAACTTTAGGAATTTAAAACTCTGCAACGACAAAAGGCAGAGCTAAGCACTATCTGTCGGCGAATTAAGGGAGCTATAAAGTTTCATTTAGTTGTACATTTGTTCGCTTGAGGCGCTGTTGACTAGGCGTCAGCGTCAGTTGATGCTAAGATGGCCTCCAAGAAGCCCTGATCTTACCCCCTGCGATTTTTTCTTATGGGGGTATGTTAAGGATATGGTGTTCCGCCCACCTCTCCCAGCCACCATTGATGATTTGAAACGAGAAATAACAGCAGCTATCCAAACTGTTACGCCTGATATGCTACAGAGAGTGTGGAACGAGTTGGAGTATCGGGTTGATATTGCTCGAGTGTCTGGAGGGGGCCATATTGAACATCTCTGAACTTGTTTTTGAGTGAAAAAAAAAACCTTTTTAAATACTCTTTCTAATGATGTATAACAGAAGGTTATATTATGTTTCTTTCATTAAATACACATTTTTAAAGTTGTGGTATTCTTTTTGAATCACCCTGTATTATTACACTAAACACACAATTATTTACCAATATTACATTAGTTTTTGGGAAACTTTTTTGGTTTATCTGTTATATCTGAAAAATACTCTTTCACCTAATTTCCTAGATGGTGTGGAAAATTTGTCACTATCTTTTATCATTATGTTATATTTCTTTATGTTTGTCTCTTGAATGCATGTATTCATTGTATATCCACATATATTGGTAATTCATCTAAGGCTATTGATTTCGTAATTTTTAGGTTATGTGCTGTTTTATTGGCATTGTGATTGATAATAAAAGCATCACACTTAATGCTTATGCATTATTTATTTACGAGTGTTATATTTGTTTTTTGGGAAACAGTTTGTAATTTATCTGCTATGTCTGAAAAGAGCTTCTCACCTAATTTCTTACGTGGCGTGGAAAACGTGTTAGTATTCCCTTATCACTACGTTATTTTTTTATTTGTTTCTTACTGTTTCCTGCTTAATGACATCCCAGACTGCTTTTTTATTATTCTGCATTGTATGTTTTTTGCCATTAAATAACTTTTTACAGCATTAGGCGCCCTCCTATAAAAATCTATATACCTGCGGATAAAATATAAGGAATCTGTATCATTATAATTATTTTTCATAGAACTAAGATGCAGAGGGGTTTGGAAATACGTCCTAATACCTGCTGCCATCCATTTGTCTTTGTGAGACATTGCTATGTTGTTTGTAATTTTGGAAGTGTCGGACAAAAATACAGCTTGAATATTATTGAAACATGATTTTATTACTATTACTTGGCAGAAATGGTTTGAGCATCCAAGATCTTTTCAGCTACATCAGACTTTTCAATTACGTTGCAATCATTGTAGTTATCCTCGTTGCACCATTTACCAAGAGATATATGCCAGAACTCAAAACTATATTTGAGACTATTTTCGTAATTTCATTTGTGAAATTTGTGGTTATGTTTATGTATCCAGACAGAATTAGGCTGAATTTTGTAGTTCGGACTATATCTGTTAATTGATTTTAAACAGCGTGTACGCTATCACTGTGTGACGACATACACACACAGCGGTTAATTTTCTGCTCATGTCAAACATTCGTAACTGATATATTGCAGTGTTTGTCTTCATTTACTGCACTATATTACTCTGCTAATTTAACCTCTGCTCCTTTTATGATATCAGTATATGATCATCCGCTCTTTCAAGTATTCCTTCAGCAACAGTCAGTCCATTCATACTCTGATAAAATTATGTGTAGGTTTCCCACGTCGATGCATCAGTGCACAGTGGCAGAAACTGATGTGCAGTTCAAAAATTGGAACTCTTCTTCAAACTACTGTATTTGATCTTGTTATTGATTGTATGTTTTGATGTAAGATTATTTAGTTTATGAAATGCCCCATATCATTTTTTCCCGTGGTTTCTTTTTCTTCAAGTAATGTAGTATTGTGGTCATTCGGTATGTCAGAATCTACCTTCTGAGTGATTATTCGAGATCTCTTTAAACTGATATAGATATTCTTTAGGCTGAGGATTCTTATATCTGAATTTATCATAGAAAAGAATAACATTTCCTACGGCGACAAAAAGTATTTGACCACGAGTACACCATCATAAGTATACGTGAAACTAAAACATCTGACGTGTCATAGCATGACAAACCATTTCCGCTAGGCCTGTGGTCTGGACAACGAAACAGACACATTGTTCGTTTTGGCCATCGCGTGAGTACGGATTGACTTGCAGCATCAATATTCAACGTGTCAACATGCCAACGGAGATCATGATCTAACAGTCATGTGAACGCGATGGAAATAGCTAGAGCAAAAGACCGTCCGGGGTGACGACTGGCCCGGTAGTAGGAAATAGGGTGGTCAAAGACTAAGTTTAGCAATAAATTTCAGTTAGTATTAGAGCATACTTTGTTTAAAAATAGTAAGAGGACGACGTATACTTGTAAAAGGCCCAAAACCACGGGGAGACTCCAGTTGGATTTCATCACGATCATGCAGAGATCTGAAATCAAATACTGAATAATAATTTAATATGGAGAGTAGACTGAAGCTTAAGAGAATCGCCCGAAAGAAGTGGAAGATCGAAGTTCTTAGGAATGACGAGCTGCGATTGAAGTTCTTTGAGGCTGTAGGGATCGCGATAATGAATATCACGGTAAGCGATTCAGTTGAAGAGGAATGAACAATAATGACAGTCAAACATAGGTACATGGAAGGTATCTGCGAAGAATCCTTAGGTAATAAAATTAATATTTCATTTATTTGACTAAAGAAGGACGTACAGAAATCTAAAATAAATAATGCTGCAGCGAAGTCAAGCTAAATGTCGGCAGAAAAAAAGGGAAGAAATTCGAAAGACAGTGTTCACCTAAGGTCTGATCCAGCTTGTAGAAAAGTCCAAAAGAGCGTTCGTTGAAATTAAGAGCTAGAGCTTCAACAGAAAGACTGTAAAGCGAATTCCAGTATTAAATGCGACGGTGACAGCGCGTAGGTGAAAAGGGCACAATGAAGGCCTTTATGCTGTGAACAACTAGTCTGTGAACGAGAGAGAAAAAGAAATATGAATAGATGTGGTAGACATAGGACATCCTGTATTAGACGCAGACATTGTTTTGTTCGTACATAGGTTCGTTGCGTTTTTGTTTTTCATGCAGGTATTCCGGTTTGCTGTGGGTTTATTTATCGATTATCACTTTGTATTTGTGGATTACTATTTCTATTTGTTTTAATGTCTGCGTTTCGTCGTTTGGATGTAGCGAGTGGAGCCGTAGACGCTAGAAAATGGAGTGCCAAGTGGAGAAATCGGAACATTTTCGACATATTCCTCTGTTTGAATTCAGCAGAGGGGTGACAGCAGCGGACGCAGCCCGAAACATTTTCGCCGTGTTTGAGGGCAATGTCATTGGACAGATAACGGCACGGAAATGATTTGCTCGTTATAAGGAGGACCGTTTTCACAACGGTTACTCTTCTGTTCACGAAGATCTTTAGAGTTGGATGAAGATCGTTTAAACTCATTAATCCACAATTATCCACATCATTGTACTCTATACCTGGAAAATATGATAAACTGTGATCATCCAGCATCGTGTAGCATTTTGATCTAATTGAGGAGGTTCAGAATTAGGGTGTATGGATATCGCATGATCTAATCCAAGCCGGCCGCGGTGGCCGAGCGGTTCTAGACGCTTCAGTCCGGAACCGCGCTGCTGCTACTGTGGCAGTTTCGAATCCTGCCTCGGGCATGGATGTGTGTGATGTCCTTAGGTTAGTTAGGATGCAATCGTAGAATAAAGACCGGGAAGATTGTGAGAAATTATACTACAACACGGTAACGCCAGCCCGCATTCTGCTAGACTGACAAAAAACATTACACAGGAGTTGGTTCGGGAAGTCATTCCATATCCACCTGTTTCACCTGATCTTGCCTCTCCTCCCCCCACCCCCCAGTGCAAGACGACTAAAAAAAAGTATCTGCTATGTGTTTCTGTTGTGTTTATTAAACTTATGGGAAAACACTACCAGGTTATGCACCAACACAGGAATAGGGTCAGTCAAATAAGGCTGAAGGAACAGAGAAAATTCCATCAGACTCTAAAAGCATAGGAAAAACTGACAACAAAACGACTATTGTCGTGTACAATCTATGAAGCTAGCGATATACCATCAGACTTTCGAAAAAAAGTCATAGGCAAAGTCTCGAAGATAGCAATTGAGTTTATGTAGTGGAACGGAAAATAAAACCGGAGGCCTGTTAGATGGCGGTTAATTACGATTTAAAAATTTAAATGCACAACATTCGCAGTTCTGACGTTGCGCTTGGTAACGAAAGCAAAACAACAGCAAATTTTTCTGAAGTCTTAATTTAAGGCTAGCTCATATTATTTGTCGACCTATAAAAATCTTTCGTCCATGTAAAGTGGTACAACATGTACGAGATTCTCACGCTAGTAGAAGTAAGCTATAGGAAATGGCGGGTAATATTGAGTATGTGCATGAAGGAACTGCGGAAAATATAAATGGAAATCATTTGAATGGAAAACTAAGAAAGAAATTCTCAAATTAAAAATAGAGGAACACAGGGATACAATCTTTCGCTACACTGCTCAATCTATACATCGAAGGAACAGTGACTGAAATATAGGAAAATTACTTGGATTGATAAAGTAGGGAATGATGTGATTCTATGAAGAACCGCCTGAGAAAATGTAAAATACTGATAAGGAGGTAGCACAGAATGGTAGGAAATGTCTTAAAATATAGGAGAATAACCAGAAGAAGCTGTAATTTGTAAATACTATAAGGAAGATAGAGGTTAGACTACATCTAATGAGTGGTTTAGGACGTGAGGGGCAAGTGCTGCTCAGAGATATTGGCACAGGAGAAAAATTTGTGTCGGGCCTCATCAGACAAGACAGCATGGCGGAGACTAAATAAGAAAGAAAAGATAACCAGCTGAATGAGACTTGTCGGTCATAAAAACAATATAACGATAATCATCTCATTTCAGTATTAAAGTGTGTACAAGTCTGCTACGTTTATTGTTGATAATTAACTATTGGAATAACTGCACAAGCACTCACGCGTTAATGGTGTGTAGATTTAGCTCGTAAGTGACGTGACTCTACACTGCAGATGAAAATTGTTGTTTAATTGGGAGGAATGGAATCATCTCGCTTTTGCACTTTTTATGACGTAGATTGTCAGAGTGTTTGGATCTGCACTCTCTGTCTTCTCTGTTGCGGGGTCAGAGCGTTTCTCACAAGCTCCTATAAATTTCAAATAATTGCATCTGTAACATACTGATCAAGACTCTTAATCAATATTTACCCCACTTACTTGTATCTAGGTAAATTGTAAGTTTGCGTTCTTGAGTGGTAGTTTTGGCGGTATGATAACATTTCAGTTCCAAATACAATTAAAACGGATCCTCCCCAATATGCTGATTCCAATTATTTCAGTCAAATTTACCGCACATCTGTCCAGAAAAGTAGACATTAGAGTATTTTACATAAAAACTTGATTTTCTTTACAGGAAGGTACCTAGAAACGAAGTTTCGAAGAGCGCTACCTCACATTTTCCTCGCCGCCTTCAGTTGGAATCGTGTACGAACATTCCTATAAGTCAGCGTGCTAGTACAAACAAAAATAAAAATATTTTATCAAGAGTACAGACTTAGCACACGTTCAGACTGAACTAAACTAGATTAAGTAAGAAATCGACGGCACATTCATAATGGAACCAATTTATTCTTATTCTTGAATTGTTTATAGAAACCTTTGTCGCCATGGCTAAGCTAGGATCTGAAGCCCACTGCTCCACAACGTGAATCTAATACGTTAACGACTGTGCCAGAATTAATAACTTCTACTTGTTCCTTTTTTCGCAACCTGTCCGCTTTAAGCATGTGTATTCAAGAATCTAGATCCTGGTCACTGTACCAGCAACAAGTTTTCAATTCATTGGAGCGAAATTCAGGATTTCGCAATCAGATAAAGAGTTACCGACGAATATTTATCTCTACAGGAAATGAGGCAGTTCGTTTAATCATGGCTAAGATCAAGATTTGATAGTGTCGCAGTTGGAAGGGCATTTCAGTTATATTCGTTGCTCAATCAGGCATCCACTGATGGACAAGGTCACCATTGCCAGTGGCGCAGGATTTAGCTGTAAAACGACTGTAAATTTCTCCTTCACAGCAATTGTGGTATCCGCTCCAGTGTTCATCAGACGCGTTTATCAGTAAGGTCAAAGGTGTGATTCTAATGTAGCAAAAATAATTAATACTGTAAAATTCGAGAGGGAATATCTTTATGAGAATACATTTATCATGAAATACGTCAAAACACTTTCCTTTCAAGTAATAAATAAACTTTTTGTTAAACGTAACTTCTTGATGAGCGCATGCTCATTCAGCTGATCCAGTAACACTTTATGTGTCGTTCGTCACGTTTGAACACGACGATCAGAAAATCTAAGAGCCTCCGCACTGCACTGCTGAAGATTTCCGCCGTTGACTTATGTTCGCCTCTGACGGCAAGTACAAGGAATGGATGTCTTGGAAGGCACTCCTGTGAAAAAAGAAAATTCTGCGACGTAAGCCACTTTAATCTCTATTTTCCACGTTTGCTGGTAGCTGCAAGGCACTGAAAAATCAGTCGAAGGAGATGAATTATAAATCTATGAACATTCTGATTGAAATCACCGCAAACTAACAAAATCCACTTAGAGCTGACGCGATTACCTCATATAGGTTTTTTTTCCACTTTAGTGCGTCGTGTATGTTTGTGTGTAGTCTCTGCCGTCAAGGTGAGGCGGTTTAAGTTTTAAATTTTTTTGTAGGTCAGTTATGCTTCGACTGTCCGCAGGGCTTTCAGTTTCTAATTATCTTTATTTTCACTGCCAAATTCATACAGAATAATCGGCAGCCTTCAGTTTCTGTAAGTGTTGCATATTATAAGGAATCATGCTGGAGATATCATTACAGAATTTGCAGATATTCTCGTACAATCAAATATTTCATCATAAAATTTCAGATTCTTTTCACTCTAGTGGTGGAGAAGATGCAGCATGCGCATAGGTGTTTATTTGTAGTTAGGAATACCCCAAATCTTGAAATTCTTTCATCGTAGACCCTCTGGCCGCACATATTACATTGTATTTGTACAAAAGCTATATATTCATCCAAAAATGTAGACATACTTGTCATAATTTTAGTCACCTCCAAATCCGACCGGGGAACATCAATCCAACAACGTGTAGCTTCGCCTCTAACCTTGACAGCCGATCTCAATTTGGTGAGGAAAAAAGTCTACTATTTTTACCGGATTTGTCATATCCATCTGAAGTCACTAATGATTAGATCCCAAGGAACTATCAAAATGCGGTCTTATTTATCCCCATGTCTCAGCCGAATAGTGGTACACATTTTCCGAAGGTATAATCTGAGATGTTTCCGGGAGAAAAGTCCATAAAAAACTTATTCTTGAAGCCCTTTTGATCTCACAGGATCTTCCGTGCGTTACCAACGACTTCCACTGGTTTATACATTTACAGTTTATTTCTTGAACATTTACAAACCTACATGCAGTGTGTCTATCAGGATAAGACTCAAACAAACTAATAGCTTCTCATTTGATCTGTACATTTCTGAATAGGCCTATGTATTATTCTTCAATGACGATTCTCGATGCCACCTGTTGCGGGTGACCATTCAGCGTCTGTGCGGTGTCGGAAACTCCAAGAAAAACTTGTTACGACCTGAAGGCCAGTTCTGGTGTGCTGCAGTTACTGCGCTGCTCATAGAAACAAATATTAGCGGTAACTCATAATACCATTATGTGAAATTGCGGATCTGCGCATTATTTTAAACGTAACACTTAACGTAATATTAATTAACCATATCACCCCTCTGGCATGTAAGGGAAAAATCCACAATTTAACTACGCAAAAATACTGTACGCTTCCAGGTTAGTAATGAAGTGGTGGTTTATGTACTTGACTTTTTGCCAGACAAAGACAAACGTGTGTAGGCCTGTTAACATGGATGCCGTCATCGTGGAAGAAGTGCAACCTTACGTGCCGCAGTGAGCAAAGGTCACTTTAGGAAATTCCCGTAGTGAAATATCTATTGTAAGCCGTTTTAAGTATTAGTACGAAAGCTGATGAAAATGTGCCTACAATCACTAACAGTGTAAGTAGGCTGTTTATGTTTTCTTATCGGCTACGTTACGTAGCGCTCTGTATGAAAAGCACTGGCTGTGCTGCGTGCAGTCTGTGGCTAGATTGCATTGTTGTCTGCCATTATAGTGTTGGGCAGCTGGATGTTAACAGCGCGTTGCGTTGGGCAGTTGGAGGTGAGCCGCAAGCAGTGGTGGATGTGGGGAGAGAGATGGCGGAGTTTTGAAATTTGTAAGACTGGATGTCATGAACTGCTATATACATTATGACTTTTGAACACTATTGAGGTAAACACACTGTTTGTTCTCTATCAAAATCTTTCATTTGCTAACTATGCCTATTAGTAGTTAAGTGCCTTCCGTAGTTTGAATCTTTTACTTAGCTGGCAGTAGTGGCGCTCGCTGTATTGCAGTAGTTCGAGTAACCAAGATTTTTGTGAGGTAAGTGATTTGTGAAACGTATAGGTTAATGTTAGTCAGGGCCATTCTTTTGTAGGGACTTTTGAAAGTCTGATTGCGTTGCGCTAAAAATATTGTGTGTCAGTTTAAGCACAGTCATGTATAAATTGTTCAAAGGGAACGTTTCATACGTCGACCCTTAGCCGAGGATACCTCACTGGAATCTTCTGATTTTTTTTCTTGTAGTTTGTGTAATTAGTGTAGCTTTTGTTTATTGCTAGCGCGTAATTGTAGAGAGAATCTCCTTTGTAGTTGCTTTTTGTTGTGGCATGCATGTAGATTTGCACCAAGTATTTCGCAGCTGCGCTTGCAATTAACTGGATATTATTTTCAGTGCTATATTAATGTGTTCTCTTATTTTTGCTCTTCAAATTGTGTTTTTCTGTGTTATCGTGTTAAATATTGTGTCAATAATGGCGTGTGAAAAACGTAATACTAGGCTCCAAAGTAAACTGAGACATGACAGTGAAGACGAAAGCAGTGTGTTAGCGCCACCGTGTAATGAATTAACTAATGTTCAAAGTGGTAATTTGATAATTGTGCATAGGGAAATGGAGCGGGCTGCAAACAATGGTGTAGGCAGTGAAACAATTAGTGAACAGGGAAGCATTATCGATCGATCGGTCAGCAACAGTTCGCCTCAGGAATCTCAAATGACAGGACACAATCTCGCAAATACTGTAGATTCAGGTTTTGGGTCCTCACCGTTTTCTAAAATAAGTCAAGACACCTTTTCTGCTTGTCAAAATGTGAATGTTGCCGGTGCAAATTCACTGCCGAAAAGCACTGAGGAACCTGTTTCAGACACCAGAGCATTGTTATTACAATTAATACAACAAATGGGACAAACACAGCAAAAGCTTCAAACGTTAGACACAATGGAACAAAATCTTCAAAAGTTAGACACAATGGAACATCACCAGAGACAAACACAGCAACAGTTAGACGCAATGGAACAAAATCTTCACACCACGCTTGAACAAACACGCGAAGATTTAACTACTGAGTTACATAAAATAGAATCGAAACGTCAAAAAGTCTGTAATGACGTAAAAACACAAATTTGTGAGCATTTCCAACCTATTTTTTCGCGTCATGAAAATACATTACAGAATCACGAAGCAGCCATGAAAGAACTGCAAACTATTGTTCATGAAAATCATGAGACCTTGCAAGCTAAAATTGACTCAGTTGCATCTACCGATTCGGTTACGCAACTTGCAAAAACACAGGAAAACTTAAAGGACACAGTAGAAAGACACATGGAGGAAATTAGTTCATTATCAGAGAAAGTAGTTGAACTTTCGGATCAGCTAAATAATTTATCTACGAAGGTAGATGATAATTTGAATGTTACAAAACTGGAAGTCTTCAATGACACAGAAGAGTGCGAACAAATTAGGAAATTCAAAAAAAAAACCCAGAATCAAATTAATACGCAACACCAAAGAGAAATCCGGGAAGTACAAGATCAGCTGACACAGGTAATACAAGAATTACGTATTTCAGAGGCCACTCGCGCCCCAATACGGGAAAAGGGACACAGAAATTGGCAAGGTACACCGAATTCTGAGGTGGAACCGCCGAAACGACGTAACAATGACCGACATGCGACTCGCCGACATGATGATTTTGACTATAAGCTGCTCATTACTACACGTAAATTTAAAACATTTAAGAATTCTGGCAACGACATTCATCCACAAGCATGGCTCCATCAATTCTCTCATTGTTTTCCTCCCAACTGGTCATTAGAGCACAGATTAGAATTTATGTGTGGCTATTTAGAGAATGAACCAGCTGTAAGAATGCGATCGGTCATTCACGATTGCCACAGTGAAGGAGAATTTTACCATGCCTTCCTCTCAGCATATTGGTCTCAAGCTACACAAGACCGAGTAAAACATAGCATCATAATGATGAAACATTTCCAACAATCTGAATTTTCCAGTCTTGTGAAATATTTTGAAGACATGTTGCACAAGAATCAGTACCTGTCAAACCCATACAGCCCCTCAGAACTCATCCGCATTTGCTTAATCAAATTACCTGAACATTTACGGCATATTATTTTGGCAGGACGCTGCAAAGACGACATTGAAGCTTTTCAGGGACTCTTACAAGAATTAGAAATTGACACTGACAATCGCGGAACGCGAAAACAGGAGCACAAGAATTACAGGTCACATCCGTCGCAATTCAGTGACGACAGAAATAATAACTGGACACGACAAGGCTATTCTTACAACGCAAATCGTGAAAAAAAACGGACACCGCCCATATGACAACCACTGGCAGAGTAGTAGTTACAGAAAAAATCGCATTTCCGTAGTAATGAATATGACAGAGAAAATCATAGAAACAGACAATATGACAACCAGACCTATTATTATCACGGGAGACAGAATAACTTCAGACGCAACGGACCACCGTTCAGCGATAATTCAGGGAGAAATTCTCCACCACTTAACCGACAAGAAAGAAACTACAGGAACTACCGACATGACGACAGACGATGTAATCATAACGACAGACCGGAATTTCATCAGAACTGGCGAGATTCAAACAGAGCAGGGCACTCTCGACAAGGTGAATTTGTAGAAGTTAGGTCTCCTAATCCCAATAACGACGCGCGCCAACAAAGAGACAGACGATGACTCGCACCGCAGGCAGCCACGTTCGCCCGCTGGCTCCGAGAAAAATTAAATAAGACGCTAGCATTGAGAAAAATTTTAGCATTCCTTACCGACGTATACAACATGACAATTGCTTTGAAGTTGAAACTCTGCGCGCTAGAGAGTAAAGGATTGCACCCCATTTCAGATGTAAAACCGTTTATTGAAAGATAATCTGCTTTTTAACTTAGTCTTTGCCATAAAACTTTTCACTTCATGCTACTAGTACAATTTGTCACACTGAGAAACTGTTAACATGGAACAATGTTTTAGAGTTAACTATCCAGTCAAGAACCTAGGGAACTTAGACAAGTATTTACGAATGCATTGTTATTGTGAACAGACGACACAGTGTTATTGTGTGTGTACATTCTTGCTTGTTAGTTGCACGATTACGTAACGACTATAAGGCTCACATACTTAGAACATTTACCAGTAATGCTAATGAGATTTTAATGCAACATTTTGGTTTACTTGAAAATACATTCTGGATTCAAAGTACTTTCTGTGAGATAGCAGATGACACAGTGGTTATTTTATGTGACAGCTACGCGATTTTATCACAACACTACTAATGAGTGACAATTTACAATGTTGCTTTTGCGGTGTATCTGTTTTATATCTGCACAGTTTTTCTGAAGTCTTCTGTAAAGTAAAACATGTTCTAGTAGTAACTTTTGTGGTATAGCTACAAGGAGACAGCCTTTTCCGTAGGACAACAATACGCTACAGCACAGTATTTTCATCATCACGGCAATAAGCGTAATAACTAAGATACCTATACGTAAAGCATTTCACTTTTGTGTATCATGAGGTAAGTACATTGACCTCTGCAGAACTTAGCTTTCGGAGGACGATAACTACGACACTTCCACAGAGATTATCTTACAACAAGACGCACAGTTTAGTGCTACAGTACACGTATTTGAGTGATTAATTTTGTACTTAAAATATTTATTTTTAAAGATATTTGAAGTACAATGATACAAAGATTTTCCGTGATACATTTCATTCCATTGCTGTAATCTGTAACACCTGAGGGTATAATTACATTAATCCTCAGGGGGGTACACTCTTACTTTGTGTACCATGTGTGTGGCAAGCACAAGGAGCCCTAGCTAATATGGTATTTGCTTATACAACTTTACACATCAGTACCATATTTCTGTAACACAGAATTACATAGCTATCTGATCATTTAACTGGGAGAGACAAACAGTTATTTTACTACATCAGTGACAGATGTTTACGTAATTACACAGTTGAATAACTTCTCACTTATGAAACTGTATTATGTCTGTACTTTGTGAACTGTTCATATTTTTTCAGAACCATAGTGATACTATGAGAGCTTTGAATGATGTATTTGGTATGGGGTCATGATTTTTAAAGTACGTTGGAGGTAGATGACACTATTGAAATGAGCAGACAATTTTTTTTTATTTTTTTACATTATTGCAGAAAGCTACGCCTTTTTTGAGATTGGCTGAGGTTTTATGATGTTATGATGACGATGTGTATTACGCTGTTGCGGTATGCTTATGATCAATAAGCTGATGCTATATGAGGAATTTGATTATGCTATATATTTATTATGATGAAATATTTAAGTGTCGATGAATATTTATGTGTAATAAGGTAAGGAATAATGGGTAGTGGTTAGGGACTCTGACTTGTGAAAAAAGATGTTGGAAACCAAGAATCATACTTTAAGAGTTATGAAATGTGTGTAAATGTCTGAATGTATCACAATGCTGGCGAAAATTTTTTGGACACTGTTATATTCATAAGATTTTGTTTCTACACATTTGCAACGCAAATTCTCGACCCGTGAAATTTTGTATATGAGACTGCCACTGTAGTGCAAGCTGGTGGTGTAAATATTTCGGTAAGAAAGTTAAGTGACCTTCACGTAATGCGTCGTGGGCACGACGCATTATGTGGGCAGCTGCGCGACAGTCACCTGGAAAAAAGCCATTAGTGTGTGCCTTTCAGAGGCACAGGTGGAGGGAAAAAAAAGAGGCCATTATCCTCGCTATTGACATTCCTTTGTAGAAAGCAAGGTAATTACGACACCCTCAAACTTGAAAACATGATTACACTGTAGAGTTCTTAATTTATGATATTTACTGAAATGAAATCATGAGAAACATTTCATGTCTTGCTAGTTGAAAGGTTATTTACTGCATTATGAAATGCCATATGGCTAGTGAATGACGTTTCACGCCTTGCTTTGCCTATTTTGTTTAATATCTAGTTTCTAGCTGCACTGCAGCATTGGTTAAAATAAAATTTAATAGATGTACTAATATAGATATTTTATTCCTACAGATCCAGTAAATACCCATTTTGTAATCTAATTCAAAAAAAAGAGGGAGCACAAAAAGACATTTCCCTTCACAGGAATTGCATACATAATTTTTGTCAATGACTGGGTAACTTATTTAGTACTGTAATTTAAGGTGATGCATCACCCTAGTGTTAAGATGTGACATAGGTATTAGACATGGCCATCTTTAGTGTAATATTTTTTCTGATTGAGCTTTGTCATGTTTAGATATAAGCTATTGCATTTGCTGCTGCTGCTTGCCAGGCATAGTGCTATTAAATTTCACTTTGTATTACTCTGTTAATATAGTTTTACTACTGATTTATTTTTCTTGTTGCTGCACATTGTCTCATATTAGTTGTAATGTTGCATTGCTTGGTAATTTAGATTTACTGTAGCTTGCTTTGACAATTTCCATTTCTTTTTTATTGCTGTTTGTATTAATTGTTTTGCGCTGCTGCTTTGCCTCGTCCTTTAGTTTAGCATCTGAACTCAGTAGATTTAAGATAGCTTAAGAGGGGGTAGACTATATAAGAGAATGAGTTGCGATGAATTGGAAGAAATGCATTGAGAAGTTTTATGAAAAAAGTACAGAAAGCAGGTATAGATAGCACTTTTTGAAATAATGAAGAACGAAGGGAGATCTCCAAGAAGTAAAGAAAGTTTTGTTTGCAAGATACTGCAGTAAAACAAACCCTGTCCTTTCCCTTTCTGTTATTGCGATATGTGTTTGTGTACTCTTGTATATTTGTGTTCTTTCTGTCTTTATGTGTTTATCTGATGAGAGTTACATTGTAGCATTTTTCTGATAATATGTTATTTACTTTGAAAAGATGTTTAGACATTATTTATTCTGTTTTGTTGCTCATATGTGAAGGTGATGTTTAAAAAGTTATTCTGATCTTTATGTATGTACTTACGTCATAATTCCTGTAACACTGATGTATCTGTTTATTTCTATTCTTTTGTAAAGCCTGTACTACTACAGAGTTATCTGTATTGTTATGTTCTTTAATGACGTATTTTGTACTTTTGTAATTGTATTCTTATGTTATAAAATTGTAATTGACGCCAGTTCATCATATTAGTAACTTGTAAGTTCCATTTCACTGTACACGTTTCTGTTGGTCATAGTATATGGACAATAAGTAAGAAGTAGGGACTGTTAGTGTTTGCACGTGTGTTAATAATTCAGCAAGGGACTGGATAACAGCATTGCTGGTTCTAAGGACAATTCCAAAAAACCTTGTGAGTGCACAAGTGGTGGTTATGGACTTGCTATATTATCCGCAAGACCTTTCAATGGTGATTGTGCACCTGCACAGTAACAACAGATGGCTGCTGGCCATCTCTACAAGGACTACAGTGGGTCTGCATCTTTGATGACTCACCAATACCATTATTTCTATAAGGACTACAGTGGGTCTACACCTTTGCTGACTCACCAGTACCATTATTTCTACAAGGACTGCAGTGGGTCTGCACCTCTGGTGGCCCACCAATACCGTAATCTCTACCAGGACTACAGTGGGTCTGCTCTGTGATGACCTACCTATCAATATTCTTCAAAACGTCGAATGACTCTGCTGTGGGTTTGCTCTGTTGTGGCCCATTACCTGTCAGCATGTCGAGAGTCAGCACTGTCCTTCCGTTGGAAGGACAACACTACTTCTTCAAGACTGCATGGAAATCCACTACTTCCATGTGCCTTCTCTTTTATTGCTCAGACTTTGAGAAAAAAAAACACTGCAATTTTACTGTGATGAATGATCAGGACTGTCTTTATGGACTGTGAGAAAATTTTAGCTTTTGACCAACATTGTATCAATAAGCGTGTGCATTTGATTTCTTTGTTATTGTAATTATGAAAATTTTTTTCAAATCTGTATTGGCCAGTGTCCAAAACAATTTGTAAAATTTTTTGTGGGGAGCGTGGGGGCTATGTAAGTAGGCTGTTTATGTTTTCTTATTGGCAACGTTACGTAGCGCTCTGTATGAAAATCACTGGCTATGCTGTGTGCAGTCTGTGGCTAGATTGCATTGTTGTCTGCCATTGTAGTGTTGGGCAGCTGGATCTTAACAGCACGTAGCGTTGGGCAGTTGGAGGTGAGCCGCCAGCAGTGGTGGATGTGGGGAGAGAGATGGCGGAGTTTTGAAATTTGTAAGACTGGATGTCATGAACTGCTATATACATTATGACTTTTGAACACTATTGAGGTAAACACATTGTTTGTTCTCTATCAAAATCTTTCATTTGCTAACTATGCCTATTAGTAGTTAAGTGCCTTCCGTAGTTTGAATCTTTTATTTAGCTGGCAGTAGTGGCGCTCGCTGTATTGCAGTAGTTCGAGTAACCAAGATTTTTGTGAGGTAAGTGATTTGTGAAACTTATAGGTTAATGTTAGTCAGGGCCATTCTTTTGTAGGGATTTTTGAAAGTCAGATTGCGTTGCGCTAAAAATATTGTGTGTCAGTTTAAGCACAGTCATGTATAAATTGTTCAAAGGGGACGTTTCAACAAGGCACGAGATGTATCTCTGGCCACTTTCGGTTGCGGTCCTATTACGATCCATGTTATTACGCTTGTTACAAGTCTGTAAGTGGTACATCATTCCTAGTAAACGCGTTTCGCAGTCAGCGTTAATACACCAATAAATTGGGTAACTTTATCCATGGCGTGGCCACAGGTACAAACATACACGATAGCTACTTTATGCCACGTTTCCCTGTCGATGCTTCCTACTGTACTGATTGCATACAGGCGACTCAGGCACACACAGATTTTCACTGCTGTCGTTTACGTCAGAGTTGGAACCACATCTGCACCATCTGCTCCATCTGCTTAATATACTTACATACAGTGGTTTATTTACTTACACATACATAACTAAAACTCACATTTCATGTTTGCATACGGTAATGTTTGTCTCTTATACTTTTTATTGATGACGAATGCAATGGATGTTCTAACGGCAAAAAGATACTTTTGTATGATTTAATTACGATTAAACAGTTTTGAGATTTTTTCCTTTAGTTGTACTGTGAGTCTTTGCCTCTTGCCAAGTTTCATAATTATAGGTCAATGGGAAGTACACTATAGGTTTTGACGAATGAGTTTTCGAGTATCAAAATATGTGCCATAAATGACCTTAGGCTGAACTGACGTACAAGATAAAAATTTTACAGCGCCATGGGACCAAAGCCATTCTGACATTAATTTAAACTTGATACATCAATCCATTCGCGTGAAAAAGGTTTCATAACAGGCAGACGGGCGAACAACAAAATGATCCTGTAAGGGTTAAGGTTTTACACACTCGGACACGGAACCATAATGGAAGGTAATGCTGTTCATAGGTTGAAGTTAGCATTTGCCACCGTACGAGGCTTCGTCTAGCTACATGTAATACGTTCTGTACGTCCTCATAAGCGAGATAGATGTGAGAACATATTTAACGGTCTGGTATTGGGAATCTCCAAAGTCTGGGTTGCGAAACGAAATACTAAGTGCAGAAGTTTGCATCTAATAACGATACAAATGAGTAGCAGTTGATTTATGTTACCAACATATATTCATTTGGGATAATAATAAGTTAAGTGTTTTGTATAGGGAAAGTGCTGTACCTAGAGGATAGTGTACTTCAGTCTAGTGACTGATTTTAGGATTACTCGATGGAATGAGCACTAGAAGTGACACTGTGTTTTGCGCAGCGTTTGCAAATTATTACGCGTTCTACACATTTAAGTACTGTATGATTTATAATACGTGTTTGGAATACGTTGTTAATTCTTCAGGTCCAGAATTTCGTAATGAGTAAAATGCTATTTTTGAAGGACTACTTATGTAACGTGTAGATATTTAAGCCATACTTCGTCACCGTTCACCATCTTGTACCTTGAAACAGAACAAGTCTTTTACTATGAAATACATTGTACTTTAAATCAACGAACCTAACTTAATATCTTAACAATTTTAGTTCTCTTCAAAATGGAAATTTATGGTTGTTTCCAATAACTTCTATTTCAAAATTTATGTTATTTATCTGGTAATTGGTTTTCGATAATATTATTTCTTAATTTTATTTCATTTACTGATTATTGGTCTGTAGTAGCGTAATAACTTAACAGCCAGGTTATTAATTACGTTATTGAATAGATTTTCTCGACCGCAGCGCTTTTAAATTCCAGTCAAATGTTTGTTCCTAGATACATGACTACGTTGTACATTGGAACATGTTTTTACGTTTGGAGAAACCTCAATTTTCCGAAGCAGTTTTGCAAGTTCAGGAAAATACCGCATCACATAAGAAGTGAATGCTATTATTTAAAAATGGAGTATTGGAAAATATAACTTCTGTCATAGGGCAGACTAGAGGCGAGTCATTATAGCACTCTAACCTAATATCTGAACATCAGCTAGAAGAAACTGTTAGCTCAGTTGTACTCGTAATAGGGTGGAAGCAGCGGGAAGAAAGTGTTTTTCAACATTTACAAGGGAAAATGTAAGTCATATACTTTTCTCGTAGACTTTGCCTTTAGAATTAATGAACTTACAAGGGAACCTCCCCATCGCACCCCCGTCAGATTCAGTTATAAGTTGGCACAGTGGATAGGCCTTGAAAAACTGAACACAGATCAATCGAGAAAACAGGAAGAAGTTGTGTGGAACTATGAAAAAAATAAGCAAAATATCCAAACTGAGTAGTCCATGCCTAAGATAAGCAACATCAAGGATAACGTGAGCATAGAAGCGCCGTGGTCCCGTGGTTAACGTGAGCAGCTGCGGAACGAGAGGTCCTTTGTTCAAGTCTTCCCTCGAGTGAAAAGTTTACTTTCTTTATTTTCGCAAAGTTATGATCTGTCCGTTCGTACATTGACGTCTCTGTTCACTGTAATAAGTTTAGTGTCTGTGTTCTGCGACTGCACCGCAAAACCGTGCGATTAGTAGACGAAAGGACGTGCTTCTCCAATGGGAATCGAAAACATTTGATCGCAAGTTCATAGGTTAACCGATTCCTCCACAGGAAAACACGTCTGATATATTCTATACGACACTGGTGACGGCATGTGCGTCACATGACAGGAATATATTGTCGACCCACCTAACTTGTACACTTGGCGAATGGGTAAAAAGATTCTTCTACGTTGCCCGATTTAGGTTTTCTTGAGGATGTGATAATTACTCCCAACAAAGTGATGAAAACATAAGAGTTTGTCACATAAACTAAAAATAAAAAAATTAAACTTTTCACTCGAGGGAAGACTTTAACCAAGAACCTCTCGTTCCTCAGCTGCTCACGCTAACCACGGAACCACGCCACTCCTGAGCTCACCCTTTCCTTGATGTTGCTTATCTTGGGCATGGAGTACTCAGTTAGCATATTTTGCTTATTGTTTTTTTCATAGTTCCACACAACTTCTTCCTGTTTTCTCGATTGCTCTGTGTTCAGTTTTTCAAGGTCTATCCACTGTGCCAACTTATAACCAAATCTGAGTGGGGTGCGATGGGGAGGTTCCCCTGTTAGAAACATCGCATCCCATCGTGAATAGGCGAGTGTTCGTATGCATGAAGCAACTTGCACAGCGGATATGCGAAAATAGACTGCCGACGCTGGGGCAGACGACTGCTACAGACTATAATCATTGTCCGCCAGAGAACGAGGCGTTCTGGCATGGTGCCGATGGACTGAAGACATCTGGAGTGTCCATTTCAGATGCTCCTGCTGTCCTGTCCAGCGCAAAAAATCCAACTTGTTATGGAATTTGAGAGGAGGCTCTATTTGAAAGAACGGGTTGTGATCCTTGTGTGCGTCCTTGGGAGGGTGCTGGCATATTTGCAGTGGGGCAGACTGTCACTGCAAAAAAACAGTCCTGTTCGCCAGAGATCATGCGCATGACCTCAGCGTCGACGCCAAGGAAACATGGGCACACATGTGGACGAAAATAAAGGAAACCTAGCTGCTGTCGAAGCAGTTCTGCCGCTTCTAACTACCACATTAAGGAAGTTGATTACTGTACAAACTATATACAGAAGAAACTCCACAGCAGTGAAATAGAGGAAAATTGTTAGGTTTCCAATAAAAGACTGCCTTTTACACACTACCAACTGGTTTTAGAGGAGTGCTGTGAAAATATTGAGAAGCTCGCCAAAAATTAACACAATAATAAAAGAGTATAAATGAAATCATCAGTAATACGAATTGGTGGAATAAATCGAGATTTAGTATTGAAAGAAGCAGCTACCGTCGAATAATAATATCATGAGATGAAAATTTCAATTGATGGGAAACAAGACAAAGAAATTAGATCATTTATAAACTTGAGAAAATGATTACTTCTTATGCATATCGAAGTCTCCTAGATATGTTGATGAGAACTAATACGAAGATTGTTTAAAACTATAGTTAGAAACATTAATACATGTGTCTGAGGGGTTTCGGCAACTAAATTCGAAATAACTAGCTACAGTGACTGATACATGGCTAGGAAATAATAAGAAAAGAGGTGGTTTTAAGGAAAGATTTAAAATTAGGAAGTGAAGTAATCAGAGATAGAAAGACGGTTTAAAATTCAATTACCGATTTTCTCCAATCACAAAAAGTTATATGTACAATGGATGCACTGACATTTTCAAAGTGTATAAAAGACTGGATATCAATTCGAAGAACGGGCAATATAGTGAGGGCAATAGATGTTGCTCAAGAGTTACTAATAAGACGACTGTAGAGAAAAAATTATGGACTCCTTATAATCGTTATTGCTCGTAAATTGTGTAAATGTCATCGAGCCAGAAATAATGATGATGTTATTTAAATAAGCAAAGAATTAACTGAATAAAAAGTTAAAAATCTTCAGAACACCATACCAGCAAGATTGTAGAGAGAGCACGTGCACATACTTAATGGTGTGCCCTCTTATCTGGTGCGAAGGATCAGTGTTAGGACATGTGCTGTGAGCTGCCTCGAGTCACTGTCCAGAGCTGCTCTCCTCTTCAGAGACGAAAACTTACACAAACCCGCCCTGACTGTTTTTCGTATACATATCGCTCTCTATCTTTCCGTCTAATACTTCCCCTCTTCTGTCACCTCTAGTAATATGGAAGCTATTCCTTAATGCGTTAACACATCTTCTGTCATCCTAATCACAATATCATTCGTTGTCAACTGTGTAGAGAATAATATGATTGTTCATCATTCCTCTCAATTTGAAGCACCCTTGTGTAACATACCATATGAAAAACATATTTCCTGCTTTTCCAACTGCCCGTGATTAACTTACATTCAGTGCTGAGCTCCAGAAGTAAATTCTCAACTCTGTATCATTAACACCGATGCCTGTGTTTGATACTGTCAGTTTCGTTCCAGATAGTGCAATTCTTATTTTATATTTTCCGTGTCTTGCACTTCATACAATATTCTGCACATTAGGTGATATAATTCTTCCACTACTTTTGCTAAGCTGTCCCATATCTTATCAGATTTTCAGTTTTTCCTCAATGTTTTTATTACTCTGAATCACTACTCTCTGCTTGGTAAATGATTTATTCGATATACAAGTTTGACAGTAGAGAAGAAATGCTGCGTTATCGCCTCATGCCATTTCTAGCCTGGGCACTTCGCTCTTTCTCATTCTTATTTTTCCTGTGTAAATACTGTGTACTATGTGTAGTGTCTATTAATTGCCAGCATGATCGACTCTAACGAAAGATGGCGTGCGCAGAAGATGGGTTGCATAATACCGGGATTATGGTAAGCATGGATCAGCAAAGATCTGTTAGCGAATAGATTCTTTATACAGTAAGTTGTTCGTACTTTGACTGAAGGTGGTAGATCGATGGCGTTCATTAACCCCCAAGCAGCACTGGGTGCCTAATCATAGGACGGACGGCCTTTTGGCCTCGTGGCACGTGCTCTTCAAGCAGGAAAACGGTCCCAGCGAAGTTCTAGGGACTGGTTGTGGTCTTGTAAACAGCCTGACGTCAGGGGTCGGCAAGCAGCATGCGTCCATAATTTTATGCTGGACAGTTCACGCTCCGGCAGTGAGTCAAAAGCGTGGGATGTTGGTGCGCAGCCCCGACCCCAAGACCCCTGGCATACTCCCAGATGCCGGATGACGTCACCCTGCAGATGGTGCCCTCATGGTGGCTCCGGCTCGAGCCCGAGAATCACCTGGTGTAGCAGTGAAGCGTAGACCAGCTGCTAGCGGATGATGTGGCTAGACATAAGCGATGCAGATTGGTTGGATTGGGGTTGGGTTGTTTGGGGAGGAGACCCGACAGCGATGTCATCGGTCTCAGCAGATTAGGGAAGGATGGGTAAGGTAGTCGGCTGTGCCTTGTCAATGGAACCATCCCAGCATTTGCCTGGAGCGATTTAGGGCTCAAATAGTTCAAATGGCTCTAAGCACTAAGGGACTTAACATCCGAGGTCATCAGTCGCCTAGACGTAGAACTGCTTAAACTGAACTAACCTAAGAACATCACACACACATGCCAGAGGCAGGATTCAAACCTGCGACTGTAGCAGCAGCGCGGCTCCGGACTGAACCGCCTAGAACCGCTCGGTCACAGCGGCCGGCGCGCTTTAGGAAAATCACGGACAGCCTATATCAGGATGGCCGGACGCGGGATTGAACCGTCGTCCTCCCGAATGCGGGTTCAGAGTGCTAGCCACTTCGCCACCTCGCTCGGTAAGGAGATTGATCCACAGGCGACTGTCTACAGGTGTGGAGTACTCGGCAGCCGTAGTAACAAGAGGCAAGATACTGACAGCATCTGAGTGGTAAGTATTTATAGAGACTCTGCCCAACCTCTCAGTTACAGGACCCCACCCATCGGTCACATAGTTAGCACACTGGACTCGCATTCGGGAGGACGACGGTTCAATCCCGTCTCCGGCCATCCTGATTTAGGTTTTCCGTGATTTCCCTAAATCGCTTCAGGCAAATGCCGGGATGGTGCCTTTGAAAGGGCACGGACGATTTCCTTCCCCATCCTTCCCTCACTCGAGCTTGCGCTCCGTCTCTAATGACCTCGTTGTCGACGGGACGTTAAACACTGATCTCCTCCTCCTCCTCGGTCACATAGGGCGCCAAAGCAACATGGCACGAGGAAATGCAGCTCACTGCTGCGTCCAACTGGCAAGTTACACCATGCTGTTGCCACAATACTCTAGTCCTGGCGGTAGGATTTCACAGGTAGCTAGCTTGTCCACCCTCCCTCATACTGTAATTTCTGTAGGGAAACGTATCGTGATAACACTCCTCCCTCCTTAATAATATTAGGTCCACTGCTGATAAATCAGAGAATCACTTGAAATAATTAGGTGCTGTTTACGTCCTGTTACAGTCTTGTTTAGAAATTCAGCACTGACAGTCTTTTCTTCAATGTTTTCTCTGGTACCTGAAATATGGAGACTGGTACTCTACTTCAGTGTTAGGGGTAACACACTTTGTTGGCACGTAATGGAGTGTGAGTGCAGAGAGGGAAGATGGCTCTCACCCGCGAACAGACAAAAGCTGCAAAACCGAGGACACTGTTTGTTTGTTTTACTTTTCCCAAATAGGTTTCGGCAATTTTTTAGATATCGTCAGTGGGATACTTTTTATCTTTCAGTCTGAAAATTATTTTAATACAGTTACAGTTCAATGTATATCGACAGTTACGCATATACGCCCGGCGGGAGCGGCCGCATTCCGCGGGCGCAAGACAGTGTAGTTCAGCGCTCATACGCGACCGTGTGTCGCTAGTATAGCCACTGCAGCGAGAGAGATGGCTGCGGAGCGAGAGAGACCTCACAGCACTGCTCTGCCCTGGACTGTCCCGCAGTCAAATCCATTGTAAACAAAATAACAGAGGAATAGTAGCTCTGTAAAGGTGGTCGATGAGAGGGAAAACAAGCAAATCATTTACTGTATAGTTAACAGTGTTCGTATGACAGAATTACTACTCACAGCTTTAGAAAACAATATTAGGACTGCACACGCACACTCCTCATATGTACAGTAGGCGTCTTCTGAAAGATATATCAATTTCTTAAGTGAACTAGTGTCATAAATATCAACAATGGAAAATCCAGGATGGAATGTAACAATATTTTGAAACGGAAAGTTGCTACTCACCACACAGCGCAAATGATGAGTCGCAGATAGGAACAACAGACTCTCGAAATTAAAGCCTTCGGTCATTAAGGCCTTCGACAATAATAGACGACAGAAACACATACACTCACACACACACATTAACACAAACGAAACTCACATACTGGACTGTAGTCCCCGGCAACCGAGTGTGCTTTCAATTGCCTGAGGCTGCAGTCGTGTGTGTGAGCTGCGTTTCCGTGAGTGTGTGTGAGTGTCTGTCGTCTATTACTGACGAAGTCCTTAATGGCTGAAAGCTTTAATAGTGAGAGTCTTTTTGTTGAGCGTATTTCCGACTCACCATATCCTCTGTATGGTGAGTAGCAACTTTCCTTCTCATAATATTGACAGTGTCATAAATATTCAATTTCAGAAATAATTTTACGTAAGGGATATAGAGTCTCATTCTTACTGTCAGTAGTTTAAAGTACATATTTTTATTGCACTTCGTCCTACAACTTTTTGTATCCCTTTTCAATGTTTAGACGATGGATCCTTAGTTTGCTGTTTTCTATGCAATATTTTTAATTGAACAAGTTTGAAAACCTATTCAAAAAATAGAATTAAGATTATAAAGACCTTCAATCCTTACAGTCAACATTTTTAACGAAGACAATTAACATTTTACCCAATTTTTTTTTCGAGGAAATGACTTTGTCTAGGTATAGTACAATATTCCGGGAGACCACTAACCGCAAAGAATTAATCAAACTTCTATCGCTAAGTAGTGTACGGTTCTTTGTTTTAGCAAGCTTTTAGACGGAGAGAAATTGATCACAAATACATGGGTTAGTTAATAATTAAAGAGACAAATTGGTGTGGGGGAAAAGAACTGTTAGTAGGGCAAATTTGGTATTTTTACAGCTTTACGTTGGCATCACTGGGATGAGCTCTGATCAGCTGATGTATCAACATTGTTTTGTTTATAACCTCAAAAATACATTTCAAGGAGGCGAGTCTGCTTGAAACGTCCATATTAGTTGAAAACGTTCTGATATTCGTTTTTTGTACTTGCTGAAGGCGAGAAACAAGTGAATATATACTATAGGATGTCTGTAGTTTACGGTGAAGGTGGAATTTTTACAAGTGAGTAAAGTAGTTCAGTGACTGACGATCACCGTTCTGGCCGACCAGTTTCAGTTTCAACTCCTTCACTTGAAAGTCAAATTGATGACATTATTCGTGCCGACCGCCGTGTGACTCTGGAAATAATAGTTGATAAGGTTCAAGTTAGTACTGGTACAGTTCATAACATTATCTGTATCAAGATGAAGTACCGAAAAACATGTGCGAGATGGGTCCCAAAGGAGTTGACGCGGCTAGACAAGGAAACAAGATTGAGAGTGTGCACAGAGCTAAAGGAACGTTATGAATCAGAAGGTGAGCACTTCGTCAACAAAATTTTGATGAAACTTCACTATTATGAGCCAGAATCAAAAAGACAAAGCATGGAGTGGAAACACACCAACTCACCCGTCAAGAAAAAATTCAGAACCCAAGCATCAGCAGGAAACGTCATGTTGACAGTGCTTTGGGATGCTGAAGGTCCAGTATTTTGTGATTATCTCGAAGAGCAGCGTACAATGAACAGCCAATACTACTCGGATTTGCTTTTAAACAAGGTGAAGCCAGCCATGAGAGAGACGTCGTGGATCTCAGAGGAGAAGTGAGTTTCTCCAGCGAGAAAACACACGTCCTCATATTGCTCAATTATACCCTGAAACCATGGACAAAATTGGCTAGGAAGTACTGCCTCAATACCCTTACAGTCCTGGTTTAGCACCTAGTGATTTCAATTTTTTTTTTTATTTTTTATTTTATTTTATTTTTTTTTTTTTTTTTTTTTTTTTTGTGCGCTGAAGGAGGGGAAGAAGTTCCAGGACAGCAAGGAAGTGAAATAGTTTGTGTGAAATTGGTTCAAGCATCAAGATGAAGAGTTCTTTGCAGCCGGAATAAAATAGCTTGTAACCTTTGAAACAAGTGCATAAATGTTCAAGGGGATTATGTTGAAAAGTAGAAAAAGTATTTTTTTGGGAAAGTAAAGAATTTTTTCCTCCAGAGAAATTTTCCTCTTTAATTATTGAATGATCTTCGTAAAAGTGGAACCAAACATTGAGAGAACATTGGCCGTGTGCTTGTGCAAAATGGGATACTTGTCACGTGGAAAACAGCTGTAAGAGTCATCCAAAGTTTTACACGTAAGAAAGCGGTCCTTCAGGCAAATATCGCACAGCAGGTCAATCAGCTCTAGTTGAAGCACTTCTGAGACATCCTCTGCCCGAAGGGAAAACGGGCGAACGAATATATTTAAGGCCGATTGAAGCTCATCTATCTTCAAAAGTCTGTTTTCAAACTCTTCTTGTAATTTGCAAATGCTTTGAACATAATCTGAAAAATCCTCATCTCCCTTAATGCTGTCTAATGCAGGGAAGTGCCCACAATTCTTCTAGCGCAATTATTTTTCAAACAAAATAAGTTTTTACGGAAATCATAGAATGAAAGCTTTTGATGGAAATGCTTGAATCGTCTGGACTAAATCAACAGCAGAGTGATTTTCGCCTTGCAATGAAATGTTCAAAGTATTTAAATGACCAGTTAGGTCACTCAAAACAGCCAAATTCGCCAACCACTTAGGATCACGAAGTAATTCTTCTGAACGTCTTTTCATTTCCAAAAAGATATCGATTTCGCCCCTCAAGGAGAAAAGCCGATGAAGCGCCTTCCCTCTGATCAGCGATCTCACTTCGGCGTGGTAGGCGATGTCAGGGTATTCCGCTTCGATATAAGCCAGAATTTTTTTAAACTGGCGCGCAAAGGTAAATAGCTGCTCGAACAATGGTGTCCATAACATCTTTTATGTTGAAAATCTTCACACAAAGTGCCTCCACGTGTATCAGTCAATGGACTGCCGCGAATAAGGAACACCCCACTTTACCCAATTTTGACGTGGCCTAACCCAGGAATCGGTTGGGTACTCCTCCTAGCGCAGGGGCACCATCAGTTGTTACACTGGTCAGAAGTTCCTATTTTAAACTTATTGACTTTAACCCGACGTTGTGTCTTTTAATGGTAAAAGATCGAGAAATTCTGTGGTGACACGCGGATAGTCGTCGACACCCCGAATGAATATGACGAGCTATGTCCGCAACTTCCGTGGACTCTTGAAGAGCGATAGAAAATGAAACGAAGTTTGCGCTCTCTCCATTAACTGCTTCTCCATACCTGAGGCCATATGTTGACTCAGAGAGCAACAGTTTGAGGCGAAAGAGCTATTTTTCTAAATTTTTCCATGAGGTCTGCTGGACAAATACCAGCCACCGAGTCGACCGGGTAATCCTTGATGAGATTCCCAGCCGCAAAGGGTTTCCCTACTTTCACAATTCTCAGTGAGCGTATGTAACTTGCGCGCAAACTCTGCCCATCTGTTTCGTGCTCCCACCATGGCAACCAAACCTTACAATTACTTTTGTACAATGCTATTTTTAAAACACTTTTATCATTTTAACAATTAGTTGTTTCATTCATTGAATAGCAAGTAAACAACTAACAAACAAATATTGTTTTTAGGTGCGTTTTCACCAAGTTCCCCTAAAAAGCGGTCATAGATGCTGTCGAGGACACCGAAATGTGTTCGCAAAAAAAAAAAAAAATGCCTACTGGAATATGTGCGTTTTAATTAATTGAAAACATAGATCAAACTACAACATGTTTTCCCATGCATAAAAACACAAATACTCAGAAACAAAAAAATGACTTAATTAAACTTAGCTGTTCGAGACAGCGTTTATAAAGGCTTTCCAGAAAGTGACAAAAAATAACGCAGTTGAAACTTTTTTTATGTCTGTACGAGTCGATTTAATGCAACCCAAATATAAAAATTAACCAAAAACAAATGTTCCTTGTTGCTGACAGTCTGATATTCGATAACGGGCACATTGCTAAGTGAAATATAAGATTGTAAAATATAGTTGTATTTATCATATTTATAAATGAGAAAGAGTCATACGATAGGAAACACTTATTTAACTGTAATGCTGATTGAAATTTTCTTTTAGTTCTTCAAGCTTGTAGTGGCATTCCTGTTACGACAAATATTCGAACTGATCTTTGTGACAGGGATTAAAGTGCAGTTCAGTCGAGTACTTTTTTAAATACGTGAGGTGCGGATGACAAACTAAACGTTTGTCATGATTTTCGACAGCAGCACAAAAGAAATAAATTTCCCACTCGGATTTAAATAGTGCGGACGCGCCGCTCCTCCTTTTCTTTTGTCTGCTGCTGTTGACCATACTTCTCGATCAACTGTAGCTTCACGTCTATTGACTAACTGCTCTGCGTTGTATTAACGCTTTTGACCGCTGCTGGCGCGGCGGTCTGTCTTCCGTACGAAGCGGCATGGCGAGGCGCGGCGGGCGGACCGCACGGTCAGTTAAGCGACACAGCTCGGCCACTGCAACAACACACGAATTCGCCCGGGGTGCTGGCCTCGGGCGATCGCGGTCGCTAGCGACCCAGGGGCACAGTTTGGACGAGCCTGAGGTAGAACGTCGATATCGCGGCGCAACACCAGTTACTGGTAAAGTGTGCCTGCGGCTATTGTTGTCACTGTCGTCGATGGGTCAGTGTGTCTGGAGCAGAGGTGCGGAATACCTCGCAAACGTATGTGGGAACCTTACCGTCAGTTTGAAAGAGGGTGCATTATTGGCATGTGAGAATGTGATGCCTCCATCCGAAAAATTGCTGTTCGTGTGGGACGAGATATTTCGGCAGCGCAACGGGTGTGTGCAGAATGGGTCACAGAAGGCCGTTAAACACGACGAGGAGGAACAGGTCGCAGCACCCAGACCGCCTCAAGAGAAGATTGATACTTCATTCGAATGCCATTGTAGAACAGATCCGCGTCCTCCCCGTACAATGTTAGGAGTGACAGTCAGTCGCCTTTCATTACGCAATGGGTTACGTGCAAGTTGTCCACTTCTCCACCTACCTTTGCTGCATTTGCAGAAACTTGCTAGACGGCAATGGTGTATGGGGAGGACGCCACTTGGGACAGGAATGGCCTCAGACAATGCTTTCGAAGAAATCCAGGTTCTGTTTGTTTGAAAATGATAGCCGCATTTGGGATCGCAACAGACAGGGGAGCTGCATCATAGTGACGGCATTTGCACAAGACACGCAGTGCACATTCAAGGCCTTGAGGTGTCGGGTGCTACAACCGCAAATAGCAGTTGCTGCGCATCCAGAGCACTGTGACCAATGTGATCTACTTTAATGACATCCTGCGACCCCAGCCACATTCTTTCTGCACAGCAATCCTGACGCCATTTTTCAGTAAGACAATGCATGACCATTTGTTGCTGCCCGAACACATGCTTTCTTGGTGTCACGCGATGTCAGTCTTTGGACCTGGCCCGCCATATCATCAGAAATGTCGCCAATCGAAAATGTGAGGGATACTGTGAAACGACGAATGCAGCGCTGTGACCCAATGCCAACAGCCACAGATGAACTTTGGGCTCAGGTGCATGCAGCATGGATCGCTATACCACAGGACGCCATTTGCGCCTTATACGCGTCGATGCTATCATGCATGGAACAGGATTTCACGGCCCGTGGCTGACCCTCCTTCTACTAGGCAACAGGACGCATACTTAACCGAGATGACTAAAATGCTAATGATTTCTGCAGAACGTACTAATGTACATGTCCTGTGAATTTGAGCATCCTATCTGCAGTCGTTCAAAGTGTTTTTTCTGAACATGAAAGTAAAAATGTAAACCTCTGCAAAACTGATGTCTAATTACCACTTCCTCATACATATATGAATATCTTTGAAAATAAATTCAAATGTAAATGCATTATTATAACTTTTACACTGGAAAGTAAAAAATATCCCACTGATCGTATCTCGAAAATTCCTCAAGCCCGTTTGGGGTGAAACAAACAAACACTGTTTGGTATAAGTCAGAGTATCTCACCTAAGATGCTGCACGAAGACGTGAGTCTTGTGACGATGACCCTGTGCTGGTATCTGCTGTGATGCTGCGAAGTATGTTCGAACATTCATTCCGCCAACACGCTCCCTCTGTGCGTCTCTGGGCTGTCCACAAAACGTAGCAACGTGGGAGCCAAGGCCAACCATAAATATTACCTTTGCCATAATGCGTACAAATATTCTTCAAGTCATCCATTTTATAGAATACAGGTGAATAGCGTAACACTTGTGTCTAGTATAGGTATCTCTCACTGGAAGACACACTAGCACACTGATTATAATCACACACAAAATAGGAAACACCATCTCTTATTAGCCACAGTTCACTGCAAAAATGAAAGAAACCCACAATTCAGTACACTATCAAGAAAACAGAGCCATTCAACTAAACAATAGAGATGATATTCCCAAGATAACCGCCAACAGAACACAGAAATAAGATTCATCTACAAATTATAAGCAAAATACGTACAAATAAAAAGATAACTAATCAAACCCTTCATCAAGGAATGCATCTCATATTATACATAAGTTTTCTATACACTATACATTTCTCACAATACTGGCTCAGCCCTAGACCTTAATGCATAGGGCAACGCTCACGTAAAATGTGTAGGTATAGTAAGGTCTACTTGCATTGTAGTCTCCCCTTTCCTACCTCGTCCAACTCTCTCTGAGAATGATTCTGGTAAAAGGGACATAGTATCTGATGCACCCAGAAAAGGACAGATGTGCACAACATGGATACACATAGTATGGGTAGGAAATTGTCGCTTTTTATTCGCTTCAGTCACTTGGTATCGGTCTTGACACCAAGTAAAGAATTCCTTTGTCTTTCCCTTCGGACTATAAAGACCTGTTGACACCCCCCATTGTCCTATACAGTGTTCAGGTAACTTATCGTTTCGGTACCTTATACGTTCTTGATGTCTGAGGGCCTTTCAGTTGGGTTCTTCTGCTTGCCTCCATAGCTCCTGTAAAGTTCTTGAGAACCTTTATAACGATTATAAATCTTCAATGTTTGAGGCTTGAATATCTCAAGTGATGATGGTATTTTCTGACAGCACAATACCCTATATGTTGACACACCAATATTTTCTAAAACATATAAAAAAATTTCTCTCACCTTTTGTACATCGTTAGTCTACTGTCTGGTGTGGCGTGACCCATCCGAAGTTCCTCTCCTGTGCCAAATGTTTTATCTCAGAGTAGCACTTGCAACTTTCGTCCTCAGATATTTGATGGGTTACTCCAATCTCTGTCTTTCTCTACAGTTTTTAATCTTTATTGCTCCCTCTAATTCCATGCAAGTTATTCCCTGAAATGTTAACAGATGTCCTATAATCCTGTCCAGTCATCTTGTCAGAATTGTATGCAGAATTAACACATGGTAACAGCATATCACAGTCGTTGTTATTATGTTTACATTATGATTTAACGTCTTCACTTTATCCGATGAATTTGCCCTGTTCTCCCAATGTTATGTGGCTACCCTCAACCTACGAATATGCAGTAAGTGACAAAACTGTTTCATTAACTCTGACATAAAACTGATACTCCGATCCATAGTTAACGTCTTCACAACACCGAACTTCAACAACCACACCTGTCGGATTGCCGATTTGCGTCAGCTACAATTCCCATATCAAGCAAAAGTGATTTGTTATCGTCAGCATATAGTGATTCGATACTGGCGTTTGTGTAAAAGATCTTTGGATGTCAATACTAGTCATCTCAAATGCGTTACTCATCTCTGGTAATCTTTGCAGTGGAATAAACGGAAAACTTTTTTCATTCCACTGTGCACACGGTACACAGGTCTTCACATATAGTTTCACGACCTGATATGGGTTTGCCGCCAGTAATGCACATTCCATGGTTCCTTGATCACTGTGACCTGATAATATGTGATCATTTTTCCTGTCTCCATATTTCCTCAGGAATCATGCCTGATTTTTTTTTTTTTTTTTTTTTTTTTGCATGACACCCTGTTGAACATAATGAACTGTAGCTGCATTGCAGATAGCTTGCAGTCTTCATCAGCTTCTCACGCTTTCTGCCATTTCCCAGTGGAGTGACCCGCTCTCCATTACACACAGATCTTCTTACTGAGGCCATTTGCATTTCTGTGATTCATGTCAGGTCGATGGATTGTCCCAAAATCAAACTCTCTAAACATCAGTGCCCATCGCATTAATCTACCTTACGGATCTTTCACCTTCAGTAACGACGTAAAGGATTTGTGGTCTATTGTTACTTTAAAATTTCTACCAATTATATGACACAGGAAGTGTATTACTCCATATACACTACTGGCCATTAGAATTGCTACACCACGAAGATGACGTGCTACAGACGTGAAATTTAACCGACAGGAAGAAGATGCTGTGATATGCAAATGGTTAGCTTTTCAGAGCATTCACACAAGGTTGGCACCGGTGGCGACACCTACGACGTGCTGACATTAGGAAAGTTTCCAACGGATTTCTCATACACGAACAGAAGTTGACCGTCGTTGCCTGGTGAAACGTTGTTGTGATGCCTCGTGTAAGGAGGATAAATGCCTACCATCACGTTTCCAACTTTGAGAAAGTTCGGTTCAAAATGGTTCAAATGGCTCTGAGCACTATGGGACTCAACTGCGGAGGTCATTAGTTCCCTAGAACTTAGAACTAGTTAAACCTAACTAACCTAAGGACATCACAAACATCCATGCCCGATGCAGGATTCGAACCTGCGACCGTAGCGGTATCGCGGTTCCAGACTGCAGCGCCTTTAACCGCACGGCCACTTCGGCCGGCGAGAAAGTTCGGATTGTAGCCTATCGCAATTGCGGTTTATATAATGGCGACATTGCTGCTCGCGTTGGTCGAGGTTCAATGAGTGTTAGCAGAATATGGAATCAGTGGGTTCAGGAGGGTAATACGGAACGCCGTGCTGTATCCCAACGGCCTCGTGTTGCTAGCAGTCGAGATGACAGGCATCTTATCCGCATGGCTGTAACGGATCGTGCAGCCACGTCTCGATCCCTGAGTCAACAGATGGGGACGTTTGCAAGACAACAACCATCTTCACGAACAGTTCGACGACGTTTGCAGCAGCATGGACTATCAGCTCGGAGACCGTGGCTGCAGTTACCCTTGACGCTGGATCACAGACAGGAGCGCCGGCGATGGTGTACTCAACGACGAACCTGGGTGCACGAATGGCAAAACCATTTTTTGGGATGAATGCAGGGTCTGTTTATAGCATCATGATGATCGCATCCATGTTTGGTGACATCGCACATTGCAAGCGTGTATACATCATCGCCATACTGGCGTATCACCCGGCGTGATGGTATGGGGTGCCATTGGTTACACGTCTCGGCCACCTCTTGTTCGCACTGAAGGCACTTTGAACAGTGGACGCTACATTTCAGATGTGTTACGACCCGTGGCTCTACCCTTCGTTCGATCCCTGCGAAACCCTACATTTCAGCAGGATAATGCACGACCGTATGTTGCAGTTCCTGTACGGGCCTTTCTGGATACAGAAAATGTTCCACTGTTGCCCTGGTCAGCACATTCTCCAGATCTCTCACCAATTGAAAACGTCTGGTCAATGGTGGCCGAGTAGATTAATTCATTTCCACTTTCTTTAGCTGACTTGAGGCGTAGGCCAATGGATGATCCACTCTTTCTTCTTAATTTAACACACATCCAAGCACACGATTACTTACATTATAAAACAATACGAGAGGTTCAGCTATGGTCTAGGGGCAGCGTCTTCGACTAGTAATCAAAACATCCTTGGTTTGAAACCAGCCACTACATAAATCCCGAATAAAATAGGTAACCGAAGACTTCTGGCATGAGAAGTCACCGTTGTCGTGCCACCGGCCTTGTCAACGAGGACAGATTAGTGAACAAGCTCAGGGCAATCTCTTGTCCTTGGAGTAGGAATCTGCCCTTAAGAGACTCAGCAATGATTACCGCCATTAGGACAAAAAAGGAAATATAAATCACTGTGTTAGCTGCCCATAAAGTGTATCCCAAATGATCCTTCAGTTCCTGGGTGGTGTGTGGTCGGAAGGGAATATGTTCTGCGGTGCGTTGATATAATTCTGCAAGGTCTGGCATGTATGTGAAGTGGCGTATCTACGATTTTGCTTGATTACAAAGCGTGAAACATAAAAATTGGCCTCATCACTCATGATGAGATTGGCGCATGGGGCTGCATTTTAGTTCATGAGTTCATACATTTCACAACAAGAGCGTAGTCCCTTTGGGAAATCATCCACATTCTGTTTTTTACAATTTCGTATATGGGTGGTATTGTACTTCCTTGTGCAATTTTCACCTTTCACTGCATTCTGATATGTCAAGATGCAGCGCATGCTCGCGTGAAGAATGCCTGGGATTTCGGCTGATGGCTTCTTCCACTCTTGTTACATTATCTGATGCGCGCACGCATTTTGCACTTCTACTCTTCCTTCTTATCATATTACCTCAAGTTTATGTACCCACACTTTCATACCATGTGCGACGGCACTGAGGCCTGACGTGCAAGATTCTAATGAACATGAGATGCACGTTCCGCAACCACGTAGGTGTCGTTTTTGTAAAACGCCTTCGCATTACCTTGTTCACCTGCCCACGACACCATCTCGACTGAAGGCCGGTATCAGGGTCAATGGCAAAGGTTTTTTGTGCATATGGCACCATTCCCGTATTATGATTCCTAACGTAACGTAACAGGGTTGCCGCATTGCCATTTCACTTCTGCACCTGTTAAAAGTGGGGGCCTCCAAAGTCAGGAGTGGACTCTGGTCCGGTGCCCAAAATTTCTAGAATGCGGCATCCTGAACTCCCACTTTTGGAATTCCTTTTTTTTAAAGACAGTTAATGGGTTTTCTTGCTGCCGTACAAGAGAGAAGTCTATACTCCATTTGGTGTGGTGTCAGGACAATGCACTGGACAGTGCACTTCATCACTAATGAAGGGAGAAGAAAATGATTAACAATAAGCGTCTGGCGTGCTTCCCACAAGAAAGCAGGGATAAAATTTTGCTGACCAATCCGAGACCTTCCGTTTACTGCCGAAAAACAACACTCCACCCAGGTGTCTTCATGTGGAGAGACCAACTCGTAAATGTCATTTACTCTGTACTGACCAACATGTGACACAGTGTGTTACACCAGCTCTTTTTGGAGTCCTGTGCAAAGTAGACTGCTCTTGCCTCACCACTCTAGTCCATACAATACATAGTCCCATAACTGCCAACCTGATGACCAGTGTTTGGGACGCTGCCCCCGCTGAAGTATTGGACATGCAAGTAGATACAGATATAGAGAAAAATCGAGAGATTTGTTAGTGGCCTGATCTTTGCAGTCACTGATATCACGGGGACATTATCAGTACCAGATATTCATCAACTGGTAGACACATGATATGGATTTCGATAAAATGAGACGTATGAGTCCCCCAGTTGACTGATGTATTTCAGCAGCATCTGCTTCTCTGTATGACCTTAACCAGTCTAGGTCCATCTGTACTCCATCATAACAAGTGACACTCTACACTGATGTTAGGTGTGCTGCGTGTACCCTCCTGAACACCTCTGTTAGCCATTGCCCAAGTTGGTCCATATCCTTTGCAACGGCAATGATGTCATCCAAATAAACTACATATTGCCTTTGATCTTGCCCTCACAAAACTCTACCAAACAAAGCCTGTAATGTCTCTGGTGTATTCTTTAACCTAGAAAACATAAACGATGTCGGGTGTATTGTGAAGGAATTGTCAATGTCATTTTCGGCTGGTCCAGTACTGCTACTTATAGCTAGTGAAATCCACTCCACAGATCCGTAGTGGAAAAGTAGCTTGCCCCAAACTTTCCAAAGCATGCATTATATTAGGAAATGGATAAGCGTCCATTATCATATGATTGCTATGGTATCTGTAATCACAGTAAAACCCCTAAGCACTGATTGTTTATTAGCATAGAACAGAGCCACAGCATAGAGTCATATCCACTAAATAGCCACGGTCTAGGATCTGTCTGCTCAGCTATCCTAATAGCCGATCATCTGTTAGTCAAAGCCTGCGTCTGGGACACTGAAGCTTCTATGGATTGACCCACTATGGTGTATCAATTTCTGCACGCAGTCAGAAGCCTCGCTTTGAGACGATTTTGCTTGACATACGACTTCTTCCACATCGTCAGCACCTCACAGCTGTATTTTACCCTAGCAATAACAATGGGGTAGTACCTAATGCACATCTTTTCTTAGAGATTGTAATGTTCTTATGTCATTTATATTTTAAAATTAAAATAATATTTAATGTTGTTAATGAATTCAGGCAAGGGCCTTGCCGCAGTGGATACACCGGTTCCCGTGGTTTCAGCGTAGTTGAGCGCTGTCGGGCGTGATCAGGACTTTGATGGGTGACCATCCAGGCTGCCATGCGCTGTTGCCATTTTTAGGGGTGCACTCAGCCTCGTGATGCCAATTGAGGAGCTACTCGACCGAATAGTAGCGGCTTCGGTCAAGAATACCATCGTAACGACTGGGAGAGCGGTGTGCTGACCCCACGCCCCTCCTATCTGCATCCTCCACTGAGAATGACACGGCGGTCGGATGGTCCCGGTAGGCCACTTGTGGCCTGAAGACGGAGTGTTAATGAATTCATCCACCGTGTTTTATTATTGAAATTTTTCGGATAAACTCAATCAAATGATTAGTAGTAGTAGTTGGTGCAATTGTTCACAGTGACTGCCATATCGTATACAGTGACGGAAAAATATCGCAACACTAAAGAATAATTAATGTAGAGTAACGAAATTTTGTGGAATACATTTGTCTAGGTAATGTATTTAACCTATTAACATTTCAGGATCACATGTTAATGTAAGTGCAAGATAAGCCACTGCAAATACAATGCTGGTACATTAATAACCAGCACAACCATCAGAGGGCAGAGTGTTGAATGCAAGCATGCAAACGGGCCTGCAGTGTGTTATATAGATGCCAGATGTCACTTTGTGAAATGGAGTGCGAAGCCTGTTACACTTGCTTAGTCAATACAGGGTAGGTTAATGTTATTCGTGGATGTTGCTGGAGTTTTCGTCCGGTGAATTCCCATATGTAGTTGATTCGAGACAGATGTGGTGATCATGCAGGTCAAGGGAACATGTCGACACTCTGTAGAGCATGTTGGTTTGCAACAGCGGTATGTAGGTGAGCGCCATCCTGTTGGAAGACACCTTCTAGAACGCGGTTTATGCCACAACAGATCGAATCACCAGATTTGTAGCCAGGATGTGTGGGACAACCACAAGAGTGCTCCTGCTGCCATAGAATCTCGCACCCCAGACCATAGCTCCAGGTGCACGGCCAGTGTGTCTAGAAGGCAGACAGTTTGGTAGCAGGCCTTCAAATGGCCCTGTAATAATCAACACACGGGCTTCACTGGCACCCATAGTGAACCAGCTGCCATCAGAATACACAACAGACCTCCATCCTGCCCTCCAGTGAGCTCTCTCTTGACACCATTGATGTTGCAAATGGCTGTTGCTCGGGGTGAGTGGAATGCTCAATACAGGGCATCTGGCTCGGAGCTGTCCTTGAAGTAAACGATTTGTAACTTTTTAATTGTGTCACGTGGTTCCAATTGCTGCAGAAACCGCTGCTACAGATACAGTACGATGCGACAGAGCCATACACCGAAAACTATGGTCTTCCGTCTCAGTAGCGCTGCGTGATCGTCTGCAGTCCGGTCTTTTCGCGATAGTACATTGTCGTGATAAATGCTGCCTCCATTCACGTATAGTGGCTACATTCTTTCCTAGACTTTCTGGAATATCACAGAAGAACATCCAGTTTCTCGTAGACCTACTGCACCACCTCGTTCATACCCAGTGAGACGTTGATAATGGTGATTTGTTACCTTAAAGGCATTCTTGACTAACATCAGCTCACCACACCCAATATCAAAGCTAACTGACGTTCACCGCCGTCACAACGAGTATTTAAAACAAATACGGTTTGCAACCTCGTAGTTGCGCTACTAGTGACACTCTTATACGACTGGCGGGAAGTCTAAGGATACATTCTCTTTCACCTGTAGAAACACACATGCCAGCTTCCTTTTATGTCGCACAACTACTTCTTGATATTGTGGATTTTTGTCTGCGAGTGTATTTTTGGATTCTGGAAGCAGGTAACACATAAGCATCTTTTCGAAAAGTGCATTGTTAATAAAAACCAACAACAGTTAAAGAAGTTAGAATTCTTGTAATCATACGTTCTTGAATATGTGTTGCTGTTGCTAAACTTTAAGACCAGACAATCGTCATTCTGGACAGCTAGCCAATGTTATGTGGTCCAGTCTGAGTCAGGCTAGACGCTGAAAGACTCAGTCGTGCCTTATCACCCAGGATCTGGGTGCCAAAACTCCGCTGCTGTTTCTTTGAAGCCACTCACCGACAAGCCTGTCGTGCACTCACGGCTGTGGCACAGGGGAAAGGTTGATCAGCTCGATGACGCCCATATATGCCATTGCCAAATTCGGCACAGTGTTCGTCAACCTGTGTGGCTATGCCTACTGTTGCGGCACCAGGACATCAATCTACAACAAAGAAGTCACTGTCTGCAGCCGGCTACCATCACTGAGACGGTGGCTGTAACAACCATGTTGAGTGAGAGCCAGCGTGTCATTAACGCCACCGAGTGAGATGGCACAGCGGTTAGCACACTGGACTCGCATTCGGGAGGACGACGGTTCAGTCTCGTGGCCCGCCATCCTGATTTAGGTTTTCCGTGATTTCCCTAAATTGGTTCAGGTAAATGCCGGATGGTTCCTTTGAAAGGGCACGGCCGACTTCCTTCCCTAGTCGGATGAGACCGATGACCTCGCTGTTTGGTGTCTTCCACCAAATCAACCAACCAACCAAACGTCATTAACGCCAAACCACCGAGCCATCACCAGAGCAAGGAAGTACTAAGAGACAACGTCGAGACATGTCTCAAATGTGGGCACACGTGTATATTTGTCCAAATAAGAAAAATAATGAATTATTATTTCTGCAATCATCGTCCCTCTGTAGCTATCCACATTGTCCTCTAGTCTCCTTCGCCATCATGCAAGCACAGTACACAGCAGATGGTAGTCGAGCCCTTCCTGACGAGCACCTAGACGGCTCCCACCACCCAGTAGTGATCACTACCTACCCAGCCTGCTACATTTCCACCCGTAATTTTCTTTTGAACTTTCAGCACTCTTCCTCCACAACGACTGGTATTTCCCTCGATATTTTCACCTTATGTTGATTAATGAGCTCTTCCATCACTGGTAGCCGGTGATACGAAGCGTGAGATAGTTTACGATACTTCGGTGGCTCACTTCCAGTTGTAATCTTGTGTGGTCTTACCAGGGTCACTGGCGAAGACCCACGATTATTAAACAGGTCCTCAGATTCAAAGAACAACTCCTCCATTGGTAATTTTTCCGTTCCTCCCAAGTGTTTTGCTTCCCTCAGAACGCATTTAACATGACGTTTTGCTCATGATTCAGGTCCGAATTTATCCTATCCAACTCATCTTCCTCAAAAATCAACAAACTGGCAACGAATAAACGTTCAGGAAAGCCGTTGTTTTCAGTCCCAATGTTATCTGTTGCTACGAGCACAACCTGCACATCGTCTATCTCCCATGGACATTCACCACTCTTCTGTACAATATACTGTGCTTTCTACAATTCGTTTTTATCCTTCAGTGGCTCAACGACACATAACGGTTTACTAGCAAACCAGTTCCTACACTTACCCACAGAAATTACCTTGTACCATCCGATACGTTATCGCACCAATTAACTCTTAGTGGCTTTGCATGTAGTTTAGTTGGTTCCCCTTTGATGATAGATGACCCTTGCTGCAGTGTGGCACCGACAGCAGTTTACCACAGATGAAACGGTAACTCATAGTACTCTACTATGCACTCTCCAAGATCAGTTTTAGTGTGAAGTTCTTGCACCGTAACTATCGTCTATATGAGGTAAAACTTCCATACATTCCCAGAAATGTTTTTCCCAACCAGGAAACTGAAAACTGCCGAACTCAGCGAACCTGCGTCATTGCGATCCATTCAACCACACTTTTCCCTTGAGTTCTTAACTTTATACATAAACGTGCGTGGCTATATCTAACAAAAGCTTGCATTCTCTTCTATCCATTAAACCAAAGAAGCAAACTTTCGTCCCTGCACATGTTTAGTCGTGCTAAGAATCATTGCCGTTGGCAGTGTACTGAGCTTCATTGTGATTTCGCGCTAAGTTATCAGTCCTAGTACATGCCTATCTGTCATGCCCTCTATGATGACTGCAGTTCGATTCCCGACCTGTTTCTTCATTCCCTCTACCGTGGCTGACCTAAATCTCACGGTTTGTAGCCTGATCGGCCACATCAGTAGCACCTAATCAGTATAGAAAGTCTCCCTTTTATTGTGGACTCGGGCTATCGTGTCAATGGCTGTTGTCCTCCCATGGGTCCAGCTAAGATTTTAGGAAACTCTGCCCACAGTTTCCTTGAAACGTCGGATACCAGCACCTAAAAACTCTCTTTGTTCTGCTCCCTAAAGAAGAACGTTATTTATGTCATCAACTCATGTGTATTGATGCAAAAATTACCAGTTCCATCTACGAAACTTCGAATGACTCTGCCTGTCCTTGTGATACACAGTTTGACCGCTCCAGGTAACAACAACTATTCTTCCTCCCATAACGCTTTTACAACTCTACCTTCAGACCGTCATACGTCCGAGCATTCGTTAACTCTTCGTGATACATCAGTTTTTTTACCACGTCTTCTACCAAGCGTAAATCGCCCATGTGCGATAACTGTCCATGCGACAGACAACCTTGCACTGTGGCTGTCAGCAGGTGCTGTCCTATCCAGATTAAAGTGAGACACCTATGATGGATGCAGCTATACAGGATGAGCATTTATCTGGTCTCTACCTCCTTCTGTGTCAGTGCCATCTGCCTGCAATTCATCAATCTGCTCCACCAAAGTCTACGCGGCATCTATAATGGTAACCCCTCGTTCCCACTTTTTGTTCATAGTAAATCTCGTTCAGTAACAATAGGAAAACATAAAATATGAAAAATAAAATAGGAAAAGACTTAATACTAATTTCACCGTTATACTGTTGGCTTCAGACTCTCCTAGTCCTTACACTTGAGCTTCTGCCGCATGAATTACTTACATTCTTAAGTGTGCTACCCGGATCTTCTATATTTAAAATAGATTGGTGTGACTTGAGCAATTTTCCAATCTTTAGGTACGGATCTTTCTGTGGGCGAGCTGCTGTATATAATTGCTAAATATGGAGCTCTTGTATCAGCATATTCTGAGAGGAACCTGACTGGTATACAATTTGGACCGGAAGCCTTGCCTTTATTAAGTGATTTAAGTTGCTTTGCGACACCGAGGATATCTATTTCTGTATCTCTCATCTTGGCAGTTGTTCTTGATAGTAATTCAGGAGTATTTACTTCGTCTTCTTTGCTGGAAGAGTTTCTGAAAATCGTGGTTAATAACTCTGCTTTACTGGCACTGATATCAGTGACTTCACCGTTACTATCGCGCAGTGAAGGTATTGGTTGCGTCTTACCACTGGTGTTCTTCATGTATGACTACAATCTCTTTGGTTTTTCTGCCATATTTCGTGACAGAGTTCGCGGAAATTAAATAAAACATCTCGCATTAAATTACGCACTATATTTCGAACTTCTGAAAATCTTTGCCAATATTTGTGGTTTTGCGTTCTTTTAAATTTCGCATTTTTTTTCGATTCTTCTGCAACAGCGATCTGACCCGTTTTGTGTATCATGGGGGATCAGTACCATCACATTAATTTATGTGGTATGTGGTATATCTATCTCAATTTCTGTCGATACTATCTCTTTGAAATCATTCCAAAACTTTTCTGCGTTTACATGACCAAATCAGAAGGAGTGCAGACTGAGTTAAGAGCATTTTTATCAGCTTTTTTTTTAATGGTATACTTTGAATTCCTGTTTGACTGTTGTAGGAGTTACTGTGTTCAGCCTAGCAGCTACTACCTTGTGGTCGCTAATCCCTGTGTTCGACACGATACTCACTATTTGTTCAGGATTATTTGTTGCTAAGAGGTCAAGAATGTTTTCGCAACCATTTACGCTTCGAGTGGGCTCATGGACTAATTGTTCAAAATAATTTTCTGAGAAAGCATTCAGTACAATTATGGATGACTTTTTGTTCCTGCCTCCGTCTTTAAACGTATATTTTGACTAAAGTTCAGTCTTGATCACGTCATGTATTTTTTAATGATACAGGTAACCGGTTTCGGTTCTTTCTACAAAACCATCATCAGACCTATGGCTCCTTAGGATGGTAGGCGGAGCTCTCCTCGCTGCTACGCAGTCAACTGATCAGTTGACTGCGTAGCAGCGAGGAGAGCTCCGCCTGCCATCCTAAGGAGCCATAGGTCTGATGATGGTTTTGTAGAAAGAACCGAAACCGGTTACCTGTATCATTAAAAAATACATGACGTGATCAAGACTGAACTTTAGTCAAAATATAACAATTAATTGATCACTGCTTTCCAAAAATGTTTACCAAAATTGTTTAAACGTATAATTTTTGCAGGCTATCGAGGGTAGATTAAAGTCACCACCGACTATAATTGTATGAGTGGGGTACTTATTTGAAAGGAGACTCAAGTTTTCTCTGAAGTGTTCAGCAACTATATATTCTGAGCCCTGGGGTCGGTAAAACGACCCAGTTAATAGTTCAGTCCGATTGTCAAATATAACCTCTACCCATACTATTTCGCAGGAACTATCTACTTCAGTTTCACTACAAGGCAAACTACTTCTGACAGCACCAATTGTATTTTATGTATCCTTTTTGAACACTGTTGGATCATTAGAAAAAATTTCTGCTGAGCTGATTTCCTTCTTTAGCCAGCTTTCTATACCTGTAACTATTTAAGCTTCAGTACTTTCTATTACGGCTTGGAGCTCTGGTTCTTTCCCAACACAGCTATGACAATTTACAACTACAATACCGATCGTTTCTTTAACTAGCTTAATGTGTTTTAACTTCCCCCTTTTAGACGGACGCCATTCCACACAGCCGCTGTCTTTTTTTAGCAATGAAATTCACCAAACAGCGGTACAACTCAGATGATTTTACTTTATTTTCGCTACCACTTTCAGCAATACATCATGCCTTCTTAATACCCATATGCCGCCCTCCGAAGTGGGGCCTCAAAATGGGATAATGAATTGCTGAAACTGGTAGCGAAAATAAAGCAAAGTAACATCTCAGTTGCAAGGCTGTTTGGCGAATTTCATTGTTAAATATTTGAACATCCGCTATCCCATGTCCACAATGCATCAACAGAGACCGTCTTTTGTCGTATCGAAGTGGTAAAGTTTGGTTTCACAAAATCTGACCGATCTGCTTTAGGCATAGCAGATGTGGGTAGAGCAGCAAGCTTCCTCTTCACATTAGCTATGAATTACTGGCATCTCCTCTACACTTTTACCTGAAGCAAACTTCTTTCCTTTACGTCTACCTATATCGTATGACTTCTTGAATCTGTTTAACCAGGTCGAAGAAGACTTGAAATCAGTAGTGCTCGTCTCAGATGCGATCCTGAAAACCCAGTCTCACAGATGTCTACTGGTAACGGTGCACGGCCTTTGACGAGGAAGTCTACATGGTTCATATCTCAGGAAAGCCCCTCTGAAGTACTGTTGTTCGTATTATTTATTCAAGTTTAGGAGCTTATGCCGGTTGTTAACGGAGCCTTGTGGTCACCCTGCACAGCAAGTCATTTGGATAGTTTTTCTTTTCACAGTTTTGCCAGTTTCATTTTGGCATGTGTTCATTACTTAGTGGAAGTTTTCCTACCATTTATACTATTCACTGTCGGATTTCAAGAAGCAAAACCGAATATGCACACTGCTCAACTTTAACCGTTGAACGCAATGAATACTACAAATTCAGGTTTATCTCCTTTGATAACACGTACGCTACTGTCAAAGCAGCTGGTAAATTTTATAGATGTTAAAACGAGTTTCACCGAAACTATCAACGTAAACTGAAGGTCACTTTATAAATTACGATCGTGCATGTCGTTTTATCTGTTTATCGATGCGCCATCATCCAAGGATACGTGCCTGCCGTGTTGCTCATGGGCTGTCAGCTGCGACTCTGGTAGGGGCGTACAATTCCTTAGTCATATGCAGAGCTACGAATCTTGCAATTTTCAACAGTTTTTACGTATTATAGTGTGTCTTAGCCTCTAAAATTTAGAATTGACCTTGCTTTCGGTGTATTCTTCCGGCATAAAAAAAATTTCAGTGCGTGTTTCGACTTGTCCAAATGGAGCACTTCCTTTTCACTAGATTCACCTTACAGTCAACCCTCCAATCCACTTTGTTAGACAGACACTGCCGACACAACCACGTGGAAAAAGGTAATAAACCAATTAGTTTTGACTCAGAACAATGACCAGGGCATGCTCAAATTTGATATGTCAAACGCTACCTTGAAATATTTCACACAGAATGAATACATCGAAAAAAAGACACTTGTAAAATATTAGTACTCCAAGTATTAAAAAAATTTTAAGTTACTCAGTTTTTCCGCATTAGAAACCACTTAAAACAGCAGTCTGTACAACTCTTTCCACTTACTGTAGTTCACTATCCGCGAGTAAGACGTTTCAGCCATGACAAGATGTGGTGTGCGTACTGTAAGACCTTCGGTACACACACCATCAGATTATTTGACTTGTCGCTCTAACGAATTAGGCGAGTGTCAGCAATATGTCTCGTGGTCTTATCGTGGCGTGTTTATCTTCTGCCGTTAGGTCAGACGATACAAATGCCACTTGCACGCTTGGAGTAGCAGATTAATTTTCACACACATTTATTAAAATAATAACAATCGTAAACCTTACTTAACTTGATCCTGGATGCTATTTACAATTGACAATCTGAAGTTCCTTTGGTCTCGGTACGTTACTCTTATTCTCACATATCTCTGATACTTGACAAAGTGTCTACACATTTATCTTCATGGCTATGTACAGCAATATGGTAATCTTGTTTGGCGCAGACTGAAACTTGACTATAGACTGGTACAGACTGGCGCAGACAAATGCAGACTCGTACAGACTAATGCAGACTAACGCAGACAGACCAATCGGAGGTCTGTACACTCGTTATAATACCTCGAGCGTTCAGGTATCACTGCGCGAGTGTGATCCGCGAGGAGAAAAGGTTCTACGTTAGCAACAATCTCATTGGCTGCGAGACATATTAATACGCGGATCGGCGGAAGCAGAATTTGGTCCATCTCTAAGACAGCGCCATCTCGTAGTGCGGAGACGGACGAGCGCTGTGCCTGCGCTGTTGTGCTTAGCGGGGCGCGCTCTAGTGGGAAAGTTGTGTACGCGCTGACTACGCGGAACTATGTACACAACACAAGAGAATATGGCGACATGTAGTGCGAAGTCCAAAGTGCACACAAACGAATTTTAAGCACTTAAATCATAAGAAATGTTTCAGATCTTAAATTTTTAGAATACTTGGCAGTTTATATTGACAACTAAAGTGCTCCAGATCTAGTTGTTACAAAAAGGACCGACAGAGGAAAGAAGACCAATGCAGCTTATTATTTTAAATTACAGACAACTTCCATCAATCAATGTATACTGCATGACGAAAATTTCCATACACAAGGTGCACCTGATAAAAGAAAAATTAATCCATTGAGTAATTACTAGTTTTATTTACACAGAATCTGCACCGAGCATGAAATGGTCATGGCTGTTGATGTGTATATAGTGCTGCATAAGGGGCGTGATCGATCAAACTTGTGAAACAGGATGATGTAGACTGACAATGCACAAATGCTTGTAAGCCATGTCTCCACAATATCCTTTCTTCCAGGAGTGCTTGTTCTGCAAGGTTCGCAGAAGAGTTTCTGTGAATTCTGAAATGTAGGAGACGTGGTACTGGCAGAGCTGAAGCTGTGAGGGCAGGTCGTGAGTCGTGCTTGGGTAGCTCACTTGCACGCGAAACTTATAGGTCTCTAGTTCGAGTTTTGGCCCGCACACAGATTTAATCAGCCAAGATGTTTTCACCAACGGATTCATGACACTGTTTTATTAACTTCTTTAGGGTGGATAACCAGCCTGGCATTCGGTAGGCCAGGTGTGGGAGCCACAAAATAATAAACAGAGGCACAAGAATGGCTGATTATTGTGCGTACATTATTCTATCCTCCAAGTTCCAGATAGTCCCTCCTGGCTTAATGTCTAGAGGCAAAAGGACGTCTCGACACTACAACAAGCAATCTTATCTAGTATATTCCGTAAAACAAAATGACCAACGTGTTGTGCACCATCCTTCTTTAATGGTATTCTCTGCGTCGATTGATACTTCCACATATATTGAAGCAAATAATAACACCCGTGCTATTACTTCTCACTATAAATCATTGACATCTGCTTATGAAATATCAGTTCTCACTATTATACACCGAAGAGCCGAAGAAACTGGTACACCTGCCTAACATCGTATAGAGCGTCTCGTGCACGCAAAGGTGGGGTAAAACGACGTGGCATGGACTCGACTAATGTCTGCAGTATTGTGGGAGGGCACTGACACAATTATTCCTGCAGGGCTGTCCATAAACTAAGAGTACGAGGGGGTGGATATCTCTTCTGAACAGCACGTTGAATGGCACCCAGATATGCTCAATGATGTTCATGTCTGGGGAATTTGATGGCCAGCGGAAGTGTTTAAACTCTGTTCCTGGAGCCTCTCTGTAGCATTTCTTGACGTGTGTGATGTCGCGCTGTCCTGCTGTAATTGCCTAAGTATCTCGGAATGCACAATTGACATGAATGGATGCTCTTTATCAGACAGGACGCTTGCGTACGTGTCACCTGTCAGAGTTGTATCCAGACGTATCAGGGGTCGCATATCACTCCAACTGCACACGCCCACACTATTACAGAGTCTCCAACAGTCCCCTGCTAACATGAAGGGTCCATGGATTCATGAGTTTGTCTGCATACCCGTACAGGTCCATCCGCTCGATACAATTTGAAATGAGACTCGTCCGACCAGGCAACATATTCCCACTCATCAACAGTCCACTGTTAGTGTTGACGGGCCCAGGCGAGGCGTAAAGCTTTGTGTCGTGCAGTCTTCAAAGGCTACACGGGTGAGCCTTCGGCTCCGAAACCCTATATCGATACACTTGTTGATAGTCCAGCATCGAAATCTGCAGAAATTTGCGGCAGGGTTGCACTTTCGTCACGCTGAAAGATTCTCTTCAGTCGTCGTTGGTCCCATTCTTGCAGGATCTTTTTACGGCCGCAGCGATGTTGGAGATTTGATGTATTACCGGTTTCCTGATAGTCACGATACACTCGTGAAATGGTCGTTAAGGAAAATTCCCACTTCATTGCTCCTAGGAGATGGTTTGTCCCATCGCTCATGAGCCGACTGAAACACCACGGGCAAACGCACTTAAATCTTGATCAGTACCCGATCTAACAACTGCGCCAGACATTTTTGTCTTATATAGACGCTGTCGACCGCAGCGCCGTATTCTGTCTCTTTAGATATCTCTGTATCTGAATACCCATGCTTACACCAGTTTCTTTGGCGCTTCATTATAGCTTCCAGTGAGAAAAAGAGGCTGTAGCTTTTTTGCTTAATCGTCTAGTGTTAAGCTGGCTGTCTGGAAAGCCGGTTTCGTTAATTAAAATCTGAGCGATATTGAGTGTGTAAACGGAAGATAGATTTACATGCAGTACGAAACATGCTACAAAATAAAACGTGCAAAAATGTAGAAGAAAATTATTGGAAAGATTTAGAACTGCTTATACGAGTGAGTGCAGTGTTATCAAGGGAAGTCTACGAGACTAGTCCCTCTGAATTCCAACTGAGACGAACATTACCGATTGACAGGCTTATTTCATCGGGTTAAACAGAGTCAGAAATTATATGGAAAAGATGTCTGTAAATTATGACTTCTACGTGTAAAGATGTTTCCAGAATTTCATTCTGCAAATCCGTTGGTTGTTTCGAATATTAAGATGGTATACTAGGTATGGTTCTGTGGGAGATGGTATGCCGTCACCTTCCCCCGACCGTTGAACTGACATACCCAACCAGATGCAGATGAACCGACGATTTAACATGGATCCCAAACCACTGCATAACTCAGAATTTCTCACACCAACAAACGAGATGTACACTTGAGCCACGAGCAGCGAGATCATGGCTGATTTTAGTGATGAGCTCCACGTGAGGGTTCTTCCTATGCGTTGGCTTCGACGTCAGTGCCTCTCAGGCCGTCCTCTGGAAGGGTGGCGGAGCAGGCGGGGTTCGTCAGAGGCCAGCAAGCGAGACGGAAACAGGAGCAATCTAGAGCTTTGAGTGTCCTGGGACTGGGCAACGTCACAACGGTGATTATATGGTATGGCCTAGCGGTACGTGGATATCGCCCACGTAGAGAGTGAATGTTGTGCTTGCCTGGAGTCCATATGTAGACTGTGGCCTCAACCAGAGATGTGGAATGGGGGAGACTAGTTACTGCAGAACTCTAAGCATTCGCCGGTCGGTGTGGCCGTGCGGTTATAGGTGCTTCAGTCTGGAACCGCGTGACCGCTACGGTCGCAGGTTCGAATCCTGCCTCGGGCATGGATGTGTGTGATGTCCTTAGGTTAGTTAGGTTTAAGTAGTTCTAAGTTCTAGGGGACTGATTGTGGTGTCACCGCCAGACACCACACTTGCTAGGTGGTAGCTTAAATCGGCCGCGGTCCATTAGTACATGTCGGAGCCGCGTGTCGCCACTGTCAGGATCGCAGACCGAGCGCCACCACAAGGCAGGTCTCGAGAGACTGACTAGCACTCGCCCCAGTTGTACGACGACGTTGCTAGCGACTACACTGACGAAGCCTTTCTATCATTTGCCGAGAGACAGTTAGAATAGCCTTCAGCTAAGTTAATGGCTACGACCTAGCAAGGCGCCATTTGCAACATTGCATGTATCTCAAGATAGTCTCACTTGTATCATCAAGAATGCTGTATACCAAAGGACGATATAAAAGTTAAGTGTTCTAGTAGCTACGTTCTTTTCTTTATTGCATTCATTACGAATCCTGTTCCAGACTTCGCGCCAGTCGGCGTGTGTGTACGTGTGCCCTTTCGGCTACCCGTCACTGTGGACTGGCTGCCTTGTCAGTCCACTACACTGATGACTACAGATGTTATGTCCCATAGTGCTCAGAACCATTTGAACCATTTTTGAACACTAAGCATTCCTCTTTTCCCATCCACATCTATTGATGAGCATCTGACAGTTTTGTCGGGTGCAAGTTATTCTGCAGTGGGTACCGATAGTATTGGAGGTAACCAGTGGTTTGTATCATTGAACAGGATGTACCCAACGTGAATAGTGAAAACTGCACTCCCCAACCAGGGCGTTAGGGCGTAAGAGGGTGGCTTCTATATTGTGTTTCACATTCACGCAGTACTAGTGTTTCAATCACTGTAAATAACCAACAGTTTCTCTGTGGTATGCTTCTGTCCATTGCTAGTATACTGCTCAGCCCGGGCAGTTATGTTGCCCATTGTATTAGTCGAACGGTTGGTGGAGTTTCTTAGTAGTGTAGCTCTTCTTGTTCATTTACCTTATTGTGTTATTATGGTTGCGCAGTTATAAAATTGCTATAGGCTGATATTGTAAGTATAGGGCTGTCTATTCATTTGTTGTAGATCGATGCCCACTTATATTTTACCATTATTAAGGAAGAATTATTTCGAGGAAGAATACCGTTTATTTTTATATTAACTGCGAATAATTTCTTACATCATTTGAGCTTTACGTTGTAATATATGTGTGTTAATAAATAGTAATATAAAATAAGCCCACATTTCCACAGCCTCCAGCTCAAATTCCATTCCTTGCGAACCAAGTCCTACACTCTATTCACCGGTGGCGCTCACGACGCTTCATCTGCTTAAGATTAAGGGGACTGTGCTATTATCAGAAGGGAAGCCCAGCCTCATAAATAAGGTATTACGTTTTAAACAAAGGACTATGAATTGCGTAAGACAATTGGACGTCGGTAACAACAAAACCGTTTACGAAGCACAAACCTCTCTCCCTAACTCTTTTTAGTGCTTCGTAACTATTACGTCTCGAGTTTTGGAACTTTGACCCACAAGTCACTTTCCAGGAAAATAACGTTACATCCAAGACGTCATATCCCTAAACATTCTGGTCTCCATCTCAAGCTGCCAATTTATTGGCCCCGCCTGATTTCGTACTACGTAACAAAATTCCTAGCCTTTGTTAGCAACATAAAGTCTCGTATCATACATGATATTTGACAGCTCAACGGGTTCCGTCATTTCTTCACTCCTCTGCATCGTTCACACTGTAGGTACGCCTAAATTGCCTTCTCCAGCTCACTACCTATAATCCGCCAAATATACTGTATTCACAGCCATTTAATCTATCTCTAGCTATTTCGACAATCCTTCCAGATCTATGGGTTCCTGTTGCAGGCTTTAGCTTCTGAAGGCCAATCCTTCCTAACTAAGCAATAGTTATATAGCTGAACGGTCTGGGGCGCCTTGTCACGGGCAAGGGTGTGGGGTGTGTGTTTCGTCCGTTGGGTAACTTAGTTTAAGTTACATTAAGTTGTGTGTAGGCTTATGGACCGATGACCTCAGCAGTTTGATCCCACAAATTTCCAATTTTCGCCTCGACAGCTGTGTGTTCAATGCGACAGAATGCCATGCAAAGAAACCCGGGTTCGATCCGGCTGGGTAGGAGACTTTCTCCGCTCAGGGACTGGGTGTTGTGTTGTCTTCATCTTCATTTCGTCATCCCAATCGACGCGCAAGTCGCCGAAGTGGCGCCGACTCAAAAGACTTGCACCAGACGATCGATCTACCCGACTGGAGGCCCTAGCCACATGGCTTTTCATTTCAGTAGCTATAGTCAAAAGCAAATAACGTTTTCCCTTCAAGAATTTTATGTAACAATTTACAACAGTACTATCCATTTACAGGGTGTTTAAAAAATGACCGGTATATTTGAAACGGCAATAAAAACTAAACGAGCAGCGATAGAAATACACCGTTTGTTGCAATATGCTTGGGACAACAGTACATTTTCAGGCAGACAAACTTTCGAAATTACAGTAGTTACAATTTTCAACAACACATGGCGCTGCGGTCTGGGAAACTCTGTAGTACGATATTTTCCACATATCCACCATGCGTAGCAATAATATGGCGTAGTCTCTGAATGAAATTACCCGAAACCTTTGACAACGTGTCTGGCGGAATGGCTTCACATGCAGATGAGATGTACTGCTTCAGCTGTTCAATTGTTTCTGGATTCTGGCGGTACACCTGGTCTTTCAAGTGTCCCCACAGAAAGAAGTCACAGGGGTTCATGTCTGGCGAATAGGGAGGCCAATCTACGCCGCCTCCTGTATGTTTCGGATAGCCCAAAGCAATCACACGATAATCGAAATATTCATTCAGGAAATTAAAGACGTCGGCCGTGCGATGTGGCCGGGCACCATCTTGCATAAACCACGAGGTGTTCGCAGTGTCGTCTAAGGCAGTTTGTACCGCCACAAATTCACGAAGAATGTCCAGATAGCGTGATGCAGTAATCGTTTCGGATCTGAAAAATGGGCCAATGATTCCTTTGGAAGAAATGGCGGCCCAGACCAGTACTTTTTGAGGATGCAGGAACGATGGGACTGCAACATGGGGCTTTTCGGTTCCCCATTTGCGCCAGTTCTGTTTATTGACGAAGGCGTCCAGGTAAAAATAAGCTTCGTCGGTAAACCAAATGCTGCCCACATGCATATCGCCGTCATAAATCCTGTGCACTATATCGCTAGCGAATGTCTCTCGTGCAGCAATGGTAGCGGCGCTGAGGGGTTGCGGCGTTTGAATTTTGTATGGATAGAGGTGTAAACTCTGGCGCATGAGACGATACGTGGACGTTGGCGTCATTTGGACCGCAGCTGCAACACGGCGAACGGAAACCCGAGGCCGCTGTTGGATCACCTGCTGCACTAGCTGCGCGTTGCCCTCTGTGGTTGCCGTACGCGGTCGCCCTACCTTTCCAACACGTTCATCCGTCACGTTCCCAGTCCGTTGAAATTTTTCAAACAGATCCTTTATTGTATCGCTTTTCGGTCCTTTGGTTACATTAAACCTCCGTTGAAAACTTCGTCTTGTTGCAACAACACTGTGTTCTAGGCGGTGGAATTCCAACACCAGAAAAATCCTCTGTTCTAAGGAATAAACCATGTTGTCTACAGCACACTTGCACGTTGTGAACAGCACACGCTTACAGCAGAAAGACGACGTACAGAATGGCGCACCCACAGACTGCGTTGTCTTCTATATCTTTCACATCACTTGCAGCGCCATCTGTTGTTGAAAATTGTAACTACTGTAATTTCGAAAGTTTGTCCGCCTGAAAATGTACTGTTGTCCCAAGCATATTGCAACAAACGGTGTATTTCTATCGCTGCTCGTTTAGTTTTTATTGCCGTTTCAAATATACCGGCCATTTTTGAAACTCTCTGTAAGTAGAACACTGAAATAGCTTATGCTAATCATCATCTGTAATATACGTAGAGTATCGGCCACACATAGTAGACAAAAACCTCAAAATTATCACTATAACACTTGCACTTCCGTAAGCGAACAGCTTCTGGAGAACCATTTCACTAAAATGTTATTCCTCCTTCCAAATTACTTATCGTAATGCAGGAAAAAAACAGTTACACATGAATAATAACATGCTACATGCAAAACTGGCAGGGTAACATTTGTAGTCTCTTTAGAAGACATAAAATACTAACGTACAGAGGTCGAAGGTTTTATGGGTAAGCAGAACATTCTTCAACAGAGAAGAAAACGTACAGCAGCAATCAAGTACTTGACATCCTTCACTGTGATACCTATTCGTCAGGAGAGGCGCTTAATTACCGTATAACAGAGGTACGGTATCAGCAGTGGGGCCTTATCACTCCTGTTCATTAGTACTAAGGTCATAATTTCAAAATCAGAAGGAAATGACAATCACACTGCAAAAACAAATGCTAAAATAAATCCATTCATCTGTGACAAGATCAGCATTTCACAATGAGTAACATGATAGGAGATTATCATCTGTACAGAGCATTAGCACCTCATTGTTTAGAGCTCTTGAACAAAGTGGCCTCTTAACGATGAAGGTCAGTTATGCAACCATTACCACAGTCTACGCTGTACAGCCTTGAAACTGCGTTTTCACTACCTGTCATTTTCGAAATTTATACATCTGTGGTGTTATACAACGCCCTCACATTATATCCGATTCTGATGTAAAGCGAGCACTCGCACATGATTTTCAGTTATATGACGGTGGCACTTTTCCATAATTCTCTTTTAAATTTTCACCAGCAGATGTTAATTAAGTCGATTCAGCGAATTGTGTTAACAGTTGTCACATGAGAAACAAGAATGACTTGCTGTGAACACGATTTCATTCCTAATCCATAGTGAACAGTTGCAAACTTAAACATTGTCCCTGATGTATGCTGACTTCCGGCAGCACCACAACGAAAACTCTACAACCGGAAGAAGAGCTTAAGATACTGTTCCGACAAACGTCGACTGGAACACGTATTCTTCAAATTGTTTGATATGCAGAGGCGCTGCAGCCAGATTTACTGTTGTATTATTACAGGGTGCTCTATATTTTGGTAAAAACAAAAGCAGTGGTATCTGTAACACGGAAAAGCGTTTATTTTGTGCCAGTATGTTGAATCGTGTTTCTGTACATTTTCTGAAAATAGAGTAGAACGGGGAAATAATGAAAGACACGCCCAAATGTCACCAGCTGGCTGACGCAACGACGTTCCCGCAAGTGCACGTAGGTACTTAGTTGGTCAGTTGGAAATGCTGGGCGCATCTTCTGGAAAACACTTGGAATCTCTTGAAAGTACTTTTATACACTCATAAAATTTTCCAGATCTTCTCTGGAGGATGATCCTTGGTTATAATTGCTCAGACTTTTATGATGTTCTAGTTAGTACTTGATTTTCAAGAGCACTGAAGTAACGGTTCGATCGCATACTGAGATTGAAAGATATTTTGCATTTGCCGCTTCTCGCAAAATATGGGTCACAGCTTTCCACTGATTTTGGTCCGTCTGATAACGTACAGACTGAGAGCGGTCTTGGACAGTTTATCACTTTGTTTTCTCTACCACGGTTTTCGGCAGTACCATATTACCGTTGCTGACACTACCTCTGGTACATATGCGGAAAATTCTTTTCGGTAAAGATTAATTTGCGTTCATGAGGCTACTTCTGGTTCAGCTGTAGAAAATTTACGTAATGTTGGCATATCACATTGAGCTCTTTCAGACTGGCGGGTTTATTAGAAACAGATCAACAGCCTTCCTAAAAACGCCGGGAAGCTCCATCAGAGTTACTGTTTCCGTGCCCCATTAACACTCCACTGTGAAATATTCTTCTAATTCCTTCTCAAACCCTGTCCTGTTTGTACAATGTTTCAGTTTTTCTACCTATACACATCGACGTGTCTACTTGTTTCCGCCGCCCTTTCCCTAAAGCGGACTCTAGTCGGTCAATAATATTGGATAACAATATTGTGGATATTCGTATATTCATAACTTTGCAGTAGTTATTTTTTTAATATCTTCCTTCTTCGCAGTTCGCTGTATTTTCTGAGCAACAAATCATAAGACACATGAGTCTTAACACTTCATTTTTTGTACTGACCAGTCCTAACATCCCGCAATGAGGACAAAGGGTTACAGATTTCGATGTTCTCTAATAATAAAGCTGTTTCTCCTTAACTCGTTTTCCACACAGCAACAACAAACATAACCTCTCAGATCTGTATAGCACGTGAGAGACTGTCGAGGGTATTACCAATATCCCCAATGGCGGTACAATATTTCCAGATAGCGTAGCCCACTACATTTCCTAAATTTTGACGTTCTCAGTGTAATTGCGTAACCTCTCAAACTTAGACATGGACGGTCTATATTATTGTGCATCTATGTGCCGCTCAAGTTATTTTATCTTCCTTCACCAACGTCTTTCTACTTGTTTATCCCCACTGGTGACTTCCGTCAAGTAATTTCATGTGTTCCTGGAGGCATTTTCACATACGGTTCAGGGCGGAAAAGGAGTCATACTAATATAATTGGTAAATTATTCATCGTGCAAATGTTTGTTGGAACATGAGCATACAACATAAAGTTAAAACTTTTCACTCGTACAGTGATTCTCCTTGAGGTAGCAGCAATAGCACAAAGATTAATGGTATCCAAGAATCCCATCCCCTGCTGTACGACACTTTAACGCCGGAGTTACATAAATCATTCTCTTCCTATAGGTATTCAAATCTTGATATGTTTTTCAGCTCTTTGCAAGTACACTACTGGTCACTAAAACTGCTAAAAAAAGAAGAAATGCAGCTTCAAATCGATATCACAGTTCATCAAGAGTACTGACTGGCGTATTGTGACGAGCCAGTTGCTCGGCCACCATTGACGAGACGTTTTCAATTTGTGAGACATCTGGAGAATGTGCTGGCCACGGCAGCAGTCGAACATTTCCTGTATCCAGAAAGGCCCATACAGGACGTGCAACATGCGGTCGTGCATTATCCTGCAGATGAGTAGGGTTTTGCAGGGATCGAACGAATGGTAGAGCCACGGGTCGTAACACATCTGAAATGTAACGTCCACTGTTCAGAGTGCCGTCAATGCCAACAAGAGGTGACCGAGACGTGTAACGAATGGCACCCCATACCATCAAGCCGGGTGATACGCCAGTATGGCGATGACGAATACACGCTTCCGATGTGCGTTCACCGCGATGTCGCCAAACACGGATGCGACCATCATGATGCTGAAAGCAGAACCTGGATACAACCGAAAAAATGACGTTTTGCCATTCGTGCACCCAGGTTCGGCGTTGAGTACACCACAGCAGGCCCTCTAGTCTGTGGTGGCCGGCCATTGTGGCCGAGCAGTTCTAGGTGCTACAGTCTGATACCGCGTGACCGCTACGATCGCAGGTTCGAATCCTGCCTCTGTCATAGATGTGTGTGATGTCCTTAGGTTAGTTAGGTTTAAGTAGTTCTAAGTTGTAGGGGACTTATGACCACGGCAGTTAAGTCCCATAATGGAGCTGTCTGTGATGCGGCGCCAAGGGTAACCGCAGCCATGGTCTCCGAGCTGATAGTCCATGTTGCTGCAAATGTCGTCGAACTGTTCGTAACGATGGTTGTTGTTTTGCAAAAGTCCCGATCTGTTGACTCAGGGATAGAGACATGGCTGCACGATCCGTTACAGCTATGCGGATAAGATGCCTGTCATCTCGATTGCTAGTGATACGAGGCCGTTCGGATCCAGCACGGCGTTCTGTATTACCCTCCTGAACCCACCGATTCCATATTCTGCTAACAGTCATTGGATCTCGACCAACGCGAGCAGAAATGTTGCGATACGAGAAGCCGCAATCGCGATAGGCTACAATCCGACCTTTATCAAAGTCGCATAAGTGATGGTACGCATTTTTCCTCCTTACAAGAGACATCAAAGCAACGTTTCACCAGGCAACGCCGGTCAACTGCTGCTTCTGTATGAGAAATCGGTTGGAGACTTTCCTCATGTCAGCACGTTGTAGCTGTCTCCAACGGCGCCAACCTTGTGTGAATGCTTTGAAAAGCTAATCATTTGCCTATCACAGCATCTTCTTCCTGTCGGTTAAATTTCGCGTCTGTGGCACGTCATCTTCGTGGTGTAGCAATTTTAATGGCCAGTAGTGTAACTTCCGACCGGTTGTTGTGAAAAGCAAAAACGTTTTATGTTTTATTTGCAACACTAAGTTACACCTCAGAGCGACTTTCCTACATAGTTGCTGCTCCGACTTAGACATCTGTCGCAGTGTTTACCAATTTTGCAATACCTTCGTCATAGTAAGAAGCCGCCTGTGCTTTCCGCCAATTCTCTATGCTGGTCTACAGCTCGTTGTCTGTGCCAAAATATTTTCTTCATACCCATTGGTTAATATGAACGGAGATGAAACTCAGGACGAGCCAATTACGGGCTGCAGAAGCATCTTCATCGCCTCTGCAGAGTACGGACGCGAATTGTCATGAAGAACAAAACGAACGACAGTCAGGTTTTGTGGGCTGCGTGGGATCAGATAAAATCTCTCATAGACATTACTTTCTAGGCATCTTTACGTGCTCATTGTGAGCTCACAAGTGAAAAGTGCGACGTGCCGTGATCTACCGGCATACTAAAGTCACACACAACACACGTGTGCAAACATTGTCTGGTTTTCACAGTGGTATTCATTAAGCAGCCTATAGGAACTTACTTTCCGAGTAGCCCTCGTGTAATGCATTCGCATGAGCGTAACGTAGTCAGGTGCTGCAATACACACAGCCGCAAGTATTGCCAGCAGGGAAATTTTTCGCACATGAATCAGCCCGCTGTCCAAGAGGTATGGTTGCACTAAACAGTAACCGGAAATTACTTACGTTCCTGCAATTTATTAGATATGATCTTAATACTCTAATGTTTATGTAAATTTTCGTAATCTTTTGTGAAGATGATAATTAACACCAGTCGTTCTTCTGTATGACACAGTATTTGGACGCAACCAGATGTACCTAATAAGAAACGTGATTCGTTCGACCCGGTGACACGCTTCCACTTTCCACAGCCCCGTACCCGCTCCTATCGTAGGTGACGATGTCGTTTCAAGTTCAACAATGTGCGCTGAACCGTGTGCTCAAAAACACCTGCGCTTCCACCAACGTTGCAGTCGTCGTCAGATGTGCCACAGACCGCCGTCTATCCGGCTTCACTTTGTTTGCTCAGGTGTGGACGTCCAGCACTTTGTCGATTACTCATTGTTTTACCGTCCTTCAAACAGTATCCGCGCTACTTCGTTTTGGTGACGGAAGAGTGTCACAGAGATAATAAAATGTCAGACCTGGCAGACCTCGAAAATCGACGCAAATTGTCCCGCCAAAGCCTTCTTACAGAGCTGCCAGATTCTTTGCTTAAAGAGGTATTCTTGGTCCTTCTACGTTTCGTTCCGGCAGGTATAGTGAGGACGAGATTAGATTAATTACAGTATACGCAGAGACAATAATCATTCTTCTTGGGCTCTATACACGACTGGAATGGAAAGGAAACCTAAGATGCGAAACCATGCTAAATACTCTCTTTAATACACTTCGCAGTGGTTCACAGAGTATGTACGTAGATATATAGATCTTGAACATTTTAAAACTAAGAATTTCTTGTAGTTCTTATACAGGTTTCTCATGAAGAGAAGGACGCGGGTCTGCTGGAAAAGTCATTATTCTTGGTGTCCTGTCACGTATCATAAATAAGAATCCAGATCTAAGTAATGTCTTCAAAATGATGCCGTCTCCATTAGTATCAATCTGTAACTGACTGAGCCGCGCTGGGTAGCCGCGTGGTCTCGGGCGCCTCGACACGGTTCGCACGACTCGCCCTGTCGGACGTTCGAGACCTCCCTCGGGCATGAGTGTGTGTGTTGTCTTTAGCGTAAGTTAGTTTCAGTTATATTAAGTAGTGTGTAAGCCTAGCGACCGATGACGTCAGCAGTTAGGTGCCATAGGAACTTACAACAAATTCCCAAATTTCCAAATTTTGTAACCATCTGACGTACTGCACGTTTTATTTCAGTAGCTACTTTAATTTTTCAAGCAAACTAAAAGAATGTAAAATAGGCGATGAAAGATGTTGGGTTGGCAGAAGTGCCAACACCGTGTTACTAGAGGCGGCCGAAATGCACGCGTTTTAGCTCACGCAGGCTGGTGTGAGGAGGGAAGGACTATACTGACGTGAGGTCTGGAACATGACAAGGAATTATAATTCAGAAAGCGGACGTAGCTAGTTGATACTTAACTTTAATCCATTTGTGATGAACGTCGCTCTTGACGGTACATGATTCACAATATCAGTATCAATAGTAACTGAATATGGCGCTTTGCTAGGTCGTAGCAAATGACGTAGCTGAAGGCTATGCTAAACTGTCGTCTCTGCAAATGACAGCGTATGTAGTCAGTGAACCATCGCTAGCAAAGTCGGCTGTACAACTGGGGCGAATGCTAGGGAGTCTCTCTAGACTAGACCTGCCGTGTGGCGGTGCTCGATCTGCAATCACTGATAGTGGCGACACACGGGTCCGACGTATACTAACGGACCGCGGCCGATTTAAAGGCTACCACCTAACACGTGTGGTGTCTGGCGGTGACACCACAAAACATATCTCGCATCCCTGAGGACCACACATCGGAGAGTTGTTACCGTAACCAGATCGACGAAATCCGTCGCTCTTTTCGTGTGATTGTCCTCTGTTACAGTTGCGTGGGTTGAGATACTTGGACCACTTACCGAAATGTTTTCGACAGCACGTAAGATTTTATCGCACCTGCCCACTCCAGCTTACCAGGAATGTAATCAGACCTACTTGACTAGTATGGGCCAAACGTGTTACTGTCGAACGATGAGATCGCTATTAGATTCTGAGAGCCCAACAACAACATTCGCCGCTGACAGTGGTGTTGTTATACGGATGTGCACTAGCCGAGTTAACTGCTGAGAAATGCAGACTCACTTGAGAGATAATTTTCAGCTCGCCATGAATGACTATTCACGCTAATTGTCGATGCGTGGAAGATAATGCACCTCATTAACAGAAAGATGGCGACGCACCACGAAGGAATTATCTGAATGAGACGGGAACCGGGAGACGTGATGTGTATGTACAGGACAAACAAATAATTAAAGCTTCAGAAAAACTCGATGATGTATTGAAGAGAAACAGCGTCATAAATGGAGAAAGTCAATAACGCGTTGGTCCACATCTGGCGAGTATGCAAACGGTTTTTCGGCTTGACGTTGATCGATAAAGTTGTTTAATGTCCTCCTGACGGATATCGCACCAAATTGTGTCCATCTCATCTGGCTCATTAGGTTGTAAAATTCTCGGGAAGATTAGAGGACCCTGCCCACTCTCCAAATATTCTCAGTTGGGAAGGGATCCACCTACCTTGCTGACCAAGGTAGGGTTCGTCTGCCACGGAGACAAGCAGTAGAAACTCTCGCAGAGTGCGGGCGGGCCTTATTTTGCTGCAATGTAGGCCCAGGATGGCTTGCCATGAAGGGCAACAAAACGGGGTGTAGAATATCGTCGACATACGCCTGTGTTGTAAGGGTGCCGCCGACGACTACCAAAGGTGTCCCATTATGAAAAGAAATGACACGTCAGACCACTAATCCTGACTGTCGGGTCTTATGGGAGGCGACATTGAGGATGGTATCCCACCACTGTCCATGGCATCTACAGTCATTTTTTAAATTGTGATCAGTTGTTTGTCTGTTCATGTACATCGCATTTACTGATATCCATCCCATTAGTATATAACTGATGGCCTTGGGAGAGCCAGTCATGACAAAACTCTACCATCTGGTGAGCAAGATGTATGAGACAGGCGAAATACCCACAGACTTCAAGAAGAATATAATAATTCCAATCCCAAAGAAAGCAGGTGTTGACAGATGTGAAAATTACCGAACTATCAGTTTAATAAGTCACAGCTGCAAAATACTAACGCGAATTCTTTACAGACGAATGAAAAAACTGGTAGAAGCGGACCTCGGGGAAGATCAGTTTGGATTCCGTAGAAATGTTGGAACACGTGAGGCAATACTAATCTTACGACTTATCTTAGAAGAAAGATTAAGAAAAGGCGAACCTACGTTTCTAGCATTTGTAGACTTAGAGAAAGCTTTTGACAACGTTAACTGGAATACTCTCTTTCAAATTCTGAAGGTGGCAGGGGTAAAATACAAGGAGCGAAAGGCTATTTACAATTTGTACAGAAATCAGATGGCAGTTATAAGAGTCGAGGGGCATGAAAGGGAAGCAGTGGTTGGGAAAGGAGTGAGACAAGGTTGTAGCCTCTCCCCGATGTTATTCAATCTGTATATTGAGCAAGCAGTAAAGGAAACAAAAGAAAAATTCGGAGTAGGTATTAAAATTCATGGAGAAGAAGTAAAAACTTTGAGGTTCGCCGATGACATTGTAATTCTGTCAGAGACAGCAAATGACTTGGAAGAGCAGTTGAACGGAATGGACAGTGTCTTGAAAGGAGGATATAAGATGAACATCAACAAAAGCAAAACGAGGATAAAGGAATGTAGTCAAATTAAATCGGGTGATGCTGAGGGGATTAGATTAGGAAATGAGACACTTAAAGTAGTAAAGGAGTTTTGCTATTTAGGGAGTAAAATAACTGATGATGGTCGAAGTAGAGAGGATATAAAATGTAGACTGGCAATGGCAAGGAAATCTTTTCTGAAGAAGAGAAATTTGTTAACATCGAGTATAGATTTAAGTGTCAGGAAGTCGTTTCTGAAAGTATTTGTATGGAGTGTAGCCATGTATGGAAGTGAAACATGGACGATAAATAGTTTGGACAAGAAGAGAATAGAAGCTTTCGAAATGTGGTGCTACAGAAAAATGCTGAAGATAAGGTGGGTAGATCACGTAACTAATGAGGAGGTATTGAATAGGATTGGGGAGAAGAGAAGTTTGTGGCACAACTTGACTAAAAGAAGGGATCGGTTGGTAGGACATGTTCTGAGGCATCAAGGGATCACAAATTTAGCATTGGAGGGCAGCGTGGAGGGTAAAAATCGTAGAGGGAGACCAAGAGATGAATACACTAAGCAGATTCAGAAGGATGTAGGTTGCAGGAGGTACTGGGAGATGAAGAAGCTTGCACAGGATAGAGTAGCATGGAGAGCTGCATCAAACCAGTCCCAGGACTGAAGACCACGACAACAACAACATAGTATAATTCCTCCCTGGTGCGTCGTTTCCTTTATTTTATTAGAGTGTATTTGATAACTCCTTTATCGATAATCTTCTGTATCGAACCACGTCAGTTAGTATCTCTGTTTCACATTAACCAGCGCTTACGGTGGAATGCAGTAATAAAATCTGTTATAGAGAGAATAAATCACAGGGTCTGGAAAGTAGACTGTACGTTACGTACTACTGTACAAAAGTTTGCCCCTCTCTCACTTTTTTCTTTTATTTAAGTAACAATAATACATCCTTCCAGCAACAAGCTGCCCTGAGTTACACTATTCAAGTAATAGAAAGCACCTGACACTGGCGTTAGGTAGGCGGACTCCTGGACATTACTTATAGGAGGCGGTGAATTACTAAGGGCAACAAAGTTCGATAGTAAACGTGTACGCAACTTATATCGGAGAGTAATTTCAGTGCGAAATCAGAGAGTAACTAGAACGTTCTAGAACAGTCTTCGTATTCGTAGATCTTCAGTAACGTAAAAGGCGCGGAAGGACTGTCCAAAGAAGAATACCGCACTGTTCTATCATGCTATATTTCTATATATTATGAAAGTAGTAAAATAGTCCCTGTCGGTCTCAAACCTCCAGGATAGCAACTGTTTATTTTTTAATGGTAATGTACGTAGAAAAATAATGGAAGATAGAACCTAATGATTTATTTCGCCGGTTATATTTAGTATTTCTTCAAATATCTGAAAAACTGAGTATGTTTTATGTGACTCAAAGCGAAGAGGGGGGCTTTTGCGTTGGAGCGATTATAACTACGATTCGCTTCTGGACTGCATTGGAGGCAGGTCACGCTTAGGAACGCTTCACTGAAAATGTCCATTTTGAGGTTAATTTAGTACTTCATAAGTGCTAGCTGCTGTGTGCGAAACATTATTTGAATAGCGACAGGTCAGTATTCCGCACTAATTACACGAGAATAGCGTGCCGTGTAGGGACTGGCTATTGACGGTGTGTGCAACCACAGTTTCTGTCTGTGACGACCTTTAGGACTACGTTAAGTCCGCGTTCTAGATCAAAATAGTGTTTCAACAAAGTGGCTAAGTTATTCCCCACATGCTGATGCCTTTCACGTGTTCTCGTACAAAACAGCGGGTGCGAAACGCGACTGTAATTATCAATCTTTGCTAATGTGAAATGTAGACACAAGAGGACAAACCAACTCTTCGTTATAACTGATGCTTCATTATATTTTCGGATTTTTTATTTGTGGCCAACTTCCTGCTTTCGAAAACACCTCATTCTATTAAGACTGTTTCTAGTTATTACACTGTGTAGTAACGAGAGCGGGCTGGCAGGAACATCTTTGGTTGCCAAAGCGGCGAGGTGCTCAAAGTTTTGGATTAGAGATGCCCGAGCCACCTTACAAACATGAAACTGATGCTGGCATGCAGCCTATCCTGATTTATTCTGAGATTGGTGTCTATGCACTAATTTAAGTGGACACTTACATCCTACCGACAGAGTTCTAATCCATTCAGGTTTAGGCTCCGTTCACAGAAAAGCATTCTTCCAATTAACCCCACAGTCAAGAGGAATTAATTAATATTTTCCTTTGTACCGCCAATCCTGCTACCTTCCAGGCTACTGAGTCTCATTCCTCCAGGGAATAGATGTCCTACACAGAATACAGTGTGTAGATTTGCATCTGAAATGCTCGTTATTGTTATTCGAGTCATGCTTACTCCAGAAAATTTTCACAGTAATAACAGTAATTATTATTCTTTCTTCGCTTGCGTAATCTAAGGACCATGCACCAATTTCAACGCGACCTTCTTTGTTGTTCTGTCCTTTTCCTACAGTATTATTTCATGTTTCCACTGCGTATCCTTTTTGTCTCCTCGGACCATTTTGACCCTGTCTTCTTCTTACTCCTGCCTTGAAAATCTCTCTCTCTGCTGCAGATTTTTCACTTATCTTGTTTCTTTCCCAATCTTTTTAACTTCCCGAATTTGGGCTATTGTTGACTTCTTGCGCCAAAATATCTAAAACTCTGTTTGATTAACATGTCCCTGTTCATTCTGTATAAGTGCCCAAGAAATAGCAGTCGCCTCTTTCGTAGTGTTTCATTTATGTTTTCGATGCTTCGATAAACTTCTCCATTGCTTCTTAATTTCCATACGTCTGTATTTTTTGGTGGCCCAGGTATTTTTCGAATGATTTCTCTTTCTAGGACTTCAAGTTTGTTTCATTGCTAGTTCAGTACTAAACATTCACCTGCATACAGACATTCTGGTTTTACTACTGTGTTGTAGTGGTGTATCTTCAAATTTTTTAGACAGACAATTTTTGTTGTAGACATTCCTAGTTATTCCATAAGCTCTCTCCATTTTATGTATTCTTTCTTCTACAGTGAATTTAGCTATTTTCTTGGACAATTTTTCCCAAATATTTAAATTTATTTACTCTATTTATCTGGCCAGTATATCGCTAGGGACTCCGGAGCATTTTTTTAATATTTGTCATTAATTTTGTTTTTCCACGGATATTCTTAAACCTGATTTTTTTGCTATTTCTTCTAAGAGATTGATTTGCATTCCAACATGCGGTAGTTTTTCAGAAGCAATGCCAAAATCATCCGGAAATGCTAAGCAGCGAGCTTCAATACCTTTGTTTCTATTATTTATTATTAATAGTACTTATTATGGGTATTTTATTATTAAGAATAAGAAGTTATAAGAGAACGTATAGAATCATTAACATAATCACTTTATTGTACATCTACATCTACATGCACACAAAATCTGCAAACCACTGTGAAGGAATGGCAGAGGGTACTCAGCATGTTACCACCCATCAGGGGTTCTTCTTATTCCAATCCCATATGAAGTGTGGGAAGATTTACTCCTTGAACAGCCGGCCGCGGTGGCCGAGCTGTTCTAGGCGCTTCAGTCCGGAACCGCGCGACTGCTACGGTCGCAGGTTCCAATCCTGCCTCGGGCATGGATATGTGTGATGTCCTTAGGTTAGTAAAATTTGAGTAGTTCTAAGTTCTAGGGGACTGATGACCTCAGAAGTTAAGTCCCATAGCGCTCAGAGCCATTTGAACCATTTTTTACTCCTTGAACAACTGTATTGCCTGTTCAAGGATCCCCCTATATAACATACGTTGCGTTCATTTATTAACAGTTTCGTGGTGCGGAGCCGATATTTGATACGCTTTCTTGAAAAAAAAAAATGTTCAGGTATTACATTTAAGTAGGTTTCATAATGTCTTACCACACCTGACCCTTTTGAATCTACATACAACACTTGATTAACACTACTCTGAGCTTTCCCCTCTGTTCTGATATTTGATCTACGGACTGTTTTTAACATTCTGTTTGCCCCAGCATCTTGCCCATTCTCTTCAATTTCTTTATCGTCTTTCAAGTACCCCCTACTTATCTTCTTTCTAATGGGGAGTTCCGATGCTTCCTTGTCACTAATCAGTTGCTCATATACAAAAGGCACTGTGAGCGCATGGTGATTTTCTGCTGTCAATATATGAGGTTCATTCAAATGAAACCTGGTCAGTGCGTCTACCTTTGCCTTACACGTAAGGTGGCACCACGTAACTGCGGGTACGGTGGCGCGTATATTGGAAGAGAGACGGACGCGTGTTCACCGTTTGATGTTGCATAGCGCCAGTGTGGTTTCACGCCGAAGAGAAGGTGACCACACAACTTATCGTCCACTACCGAACATGCAGACGAGTAGCAGGAACAACAAGGAGTGATTCGATTGGTGGCAGAGGTAGCTGGAGGCCGTGAAATGTATCGACGAATGAGGGCTGTGTATGGTGAGTACAGTCTGAGTCTTTCAAGTGTTGTGGAATGGTGCAAACGGTTCCTTGATGAGCGGGAGTCGCCGGAAGACGATGCTCGTCCTGGAGATGCTCATCGTGTCATCATGCCGGAAATGGTGTCGGAAGTAAGTGCTTTCGCCTGGACAATCGCAGAATCATCGTGGACGAGACCCATCGGGTACTGAGTATTATCGTGGGCACCGCCCACGTCATAACGCATCAACACTTGAACTTTCGAAAAATCTGTGCGCAGTGGGTTCACCACCAACTGACCACCGAACAGCGCAGTAATGGAATAGCGCTGTCTGAGTCATCTGCAACGTTATCTACTGTGTATAACTACATTTTTTAGTTAATAAAATTTTTAATGTGCCTTTACACTAGTGACCGGGTTTCATTTGAGTGCCTCTTATAAAATTGCCCTTGTCAGAATTAATCGTGCGTTGACACTTCGACAAGGAATTCGTACCCCACTAGCATATTCACTCTCAACCCATTAATAATCAGACATGGATGATCAGTTATGGTATTTCCTACTACCATTAGCAATATGGCCTCTTGTTTTACATGTTGTATCAATTTTCCAGTAGTACATATTATTTGTAATCGAGTCATCGGCGTTACTGTTTCCGTAAATGTATTCGGTATGGAATCAAAAAATGCCTGGGATAAAGCACTCGCCTCAATGCTGCTGACTCGAAGACAACGTACAATTACACCTGATGTGTTCGATTTTATTACTGTGTGGCACATCTTATCACGAATGGCTTCTGCATTTTACTTGTCTGGTAAATTCTGCTTGCTGGGTTCTCAGCTGAAATGACATCTTTCGGTAGCAGAAAAAATTAACTAACAGGTTGTTCAACGTTTATTACTTCAGCCAGCCTTACATAAACTGTCGACTAACTTTAAGTCAAAATGCTTTATATCTTCATCACTTGTCACTTCCTGCTTTTCTGCTATATTTCTATCCACAACTTTCCACTTATTAAGTGCCAAAATCATGAATTCTTCAGCTGATGATTCTAAATAGAGTTATATAACCAGGCCAATATATTTCAGAAGGGACCAAGTGCCAAAGAGAGCCATGTTCGTAGCAATGAACTTCAAAAGAAAGCGCTGTGTCTGTCTCTGGCAAATGTTTGGGGCTGTTCGCCAATACGCACATGCCTACCACCATGTTTACACTTCCCACTTGACGCTCACTACAACAGCGAATTTGTTTCGCAACATACTTTTGTTGTGTGTGATTCTACTCTGCTCTCCGACCGAATAGGCCTCGTTAATCCCGATAACACGGGCCTACCACCGTGTCATCGACGATGAATTATTTCTACGAAAACTGAAAGAAGATAGTGAAACCGAGGAAAATGCTTTGAAAAGGTGGAGAAGACGGAAAGAAGTTTGCATTTCTCAAAAACAAGAAGGACAAATTCAGGAGTAGGAAAATGTCTGTCACACAGGACGCTTATTAACATTATTGTTCTCTAGTTTATAAACGTTATATTAAAGTTATAAAAGAACCTAGTGAATGTGTACGTGATTTACCAACACACATGCTTTAACACAATGATCAAAAGTTTCGCTTTCTTTGTGGTGCAGATAACCTGTTTGTGCTAACACAACTGAGCACTAAGCATCATTATACACTACTGGCCATTAAAATTGCTGCACCAAGAAGAAATTCAGATGATCACAACTGAGCACTAAGCATCATTATACACTACTGGCCATTAAAATTGCTGCACCAAGAAGAAATTCAGATGATAAACGTGTATTCATTGGACAAACATATTATACTAGAACTGACATGTGATTACATTTTCACGCAATTTGGGTGCATAGATCCTGAAAAATCAGTACCCAGAGCAACCACCTCTGGCCGTAATAACGGCCTTGGTACGCCTGGGCATTGAGTCAAACAGAGCTTGGATGGCGTGTACAGATGCAGCTGTCCATGCAGCTTCAACACGATACCACAATTCATCACGAGTAGTGACTAGCAATTGCGACGAGCCAGTTGTTCGGCCACTATTCACCAGACGTTTTCAATAGGTGAGAGATATGGAGAATGTGCTGGCCAGGGCAGCAGTCGAACATTTTCTGTATCCAGAAATGCCTGTACAGGACCTGCAACATGCGATCGTGCATTATCCTGCTGAAATCTATGGTTTCGCAGGGATCGAATGAAGGGTAGAGCCACGGGTCGTAACACATCTGAAATGAAACGTCCACTGTTCAAAGTACCGTCAGTGCGAACAAGAGGTGAACGAGACGTGTAACCAGTGGCACCCCATACCATCACGCTTGGTGATACGCCAGTATGGCGATGCGAATACACGCTTCCAATGTGCGTTCACCGCGATGTCGCCAAACACGAATGCGACCATCATGATGCTGTAAACAGAACCTTGATTCATCCGAAAAAATGACGTTTCGCCATTCGTGGACCCAGGTTCATCGTTCAGTACACCATCGCAGGCGCTCCTGCTGTGATGCGGCGTCAAGAGTAACTGCAGCCAAGGTCTCCGAGCTGATAGTCCATGCTGCTGCAAACGTCGTCGAACTGTTCGTGCACATGGTTGTTGTCTTGCAAACGTCCCCATCTGTTGACTCAGGGATCGAGACGTGGCTGCACGATCCGTTACAGCCATGCGGATAAGATGACTGTCATCTCGACTGCTAGTGATACGAGGCCGTTGGGATCCAGCACGGCGTTCCGTATTACCCTCCTGAACCCACCGATTCCATATTCTGCTAACAGTCATTGGATCTCGACCAACGCGAGCAGTAATGTCGGGATTCGATAAACCGCAATTGCGATAGGCTACAATCCGACCTTTATGAAAGTCGGAAACGTGATGGTACGCATTTCTGCTCCTTACACGAGGCATCACAACAACGTTTCACCAGTCAACGCAGGTCAGCTGCAGTTTGTGTATGAGAAATCGGTTGGAGACTTTCCTCATGTCAGCACGTTGTAGGTGTCGCCACCAGCGCCAACGTTGTGTGAATGCTCTGAAAAGCTAATCATTTGCATATCACAGCATCTTCTTCCTGTCGGTTAAATTTCGTGTCTGTAGCACGTCATCTTCGTGGTGTAGCAAATTTAATAGCCATTGGTGTACATCCAGCTACTATGGACTCGCCGATGAAACAAAGCAAAGATAATATCGGATGGGGTAATTCAGACTGACTTTATTCGACGTCGCAGACATGGTCCCTATGAAACTCTAAGTCAAAGCAGGCTCCATTGTATTGCATACAATTGTTTGACTGATGGAAAGCGTATGCACATAAAAGTTCATAGAGCAACATTCGCAAAATCTTCCCACGTTTCTCCCAAAGCATTTAAAGTATTGAGCGAATGACAAAAGGTGACGTGACCTATGTTGAGAGGCACGGGGAACTAAAAACCTGCGGAACTGAGTCCAGAAGTGAGAGTATCTATTAAGCAGCACATCGAATCATTCCCACTGGAAGAAAGACATTACAGCTTAAATAAGTATAGCAACAAATTTTTCATTCCCTACTTGCGCATAAATAGGTGTTGATACCATCGAATGAGAAAAACCCTGATACTGCCATCACCTACCGAGATCGCTATGGCATATCGAACAAAGAGTATTATCATCAACGCTTCGGGAGGCCAAGAACTGATACATGTCCAGGTTCTGACCAGCTAAGTTCTCAGACGAAAACAGTTCCAAAGTCCGTCTAAGGGATGTGTAAAACACAATTGGGATTTAATCACCGTTAGGCAGAAAAGGCACGAGAGCACATCAGAAACGGTATACTTGAATGTCAGAAACCTGGAAATAACAAACCTGTTATTGCAATGGACCTACAGTAAGTAATATGTCTCCCAGCAGTCACGCATTCACAGTTTGTAATTCTAGGCAGCTGTCCACATATAACTTTTGCCTCCATGAATGTAATATAGGCAGTAGTTATATGTGTCTTTGCGCTTAGAATACTAATGGTCGATAATAAAATTAAGTAGTCTCGGTACAGTTACCTTTAATGAACAACTACCTTGGGCAACACATCCACTTGAAGATTTGATGTGCCAGATCATCGGTAAAAATAATAATCAGATGATTCTAATAAAAATGATATGCTAGCAAGTCACAAGTTTCAGACCATCTATAAAAAATTTTCAGATAGTGGTCACTGTTATTTTCTCTATGATCAGGATTTTGCTGTCTTGGAGAAAAGGAAGAAAGCCAAGAAGACTTAAGTATCAGAAGACGTCAAGATGATGACTGAGAAGCTCGACATCATAAACCTTTCAAGGATGTAACAATCGACAGGTCTGGTTTCAAGGACATAACTTCTGTGAGTATTCGTATGCCCAATACCACGAAAATGAAGAAGAGTAGTATACCACAGAAATGTGAGGAGAATGGACTCTTGATAAAAGTAATCTCACAGTGACCTCAGATCTTGTTTAATATACGAATATATACAGCAATTTTATACCTGAAACTCGAGGAAGTGGGAAAATTAAACCCGAAAAATTGAAGGACCTCGAAGACATGCACCCATACATTCCAGAAAAAGCAAAATGCCGTTATTTGGACATTACTAATAATACTTCCTCACGCTGAAGACTTGTGTTTAGATTCATAGTAAGACCAGACGACAAAGATTGTTTTCCTTTTTCATTCATTTTATGTCCTAAGTGTTTTTAGTTCCAATTTTAATTGCTTTTTAGTGCTTATTTCTGCTATTTTAAAAGTTTTTAATCTGCGCTAAGGCCACATTAGACTGCCGTTTAAGATGCCAGAGAGTCCCTCTTGCGCTTCACGTTCCTAAAAATATTGTAAGAATTGCCAAATTTTTTGCGTTCAGTATTATATTAATCGTATCAAGATCTTAACACCCTAAGCAAATATTTAACAGTTCCTTTTTCCTTTTTTCCTATAAACTACCATTCTGGTACTTGGACTCTATAAAGCTTGAAATTTTATTTGATTATCTTAATTTTACAGCTTTTTGAATAGAATAACCGGTTTCAGCTATGTAATAGCCACTTTCATATTCCACAATAGATGGGAAAGAATGTTCAATACTATATAATACAGTAAGGAATTAAAAACAAATGAAAGAATGTTCATTAGTAGATAATATATTAAGGAATTAAAAACAAATGATAGAAGTTCTAATGAATGCGTAATATATCTCTCAATGCGCTGCACTACAACTAACCATAACACGTAAAAATAACTCGAGTCAAAAATGCCATGAAAGTTTCAACGAGGAAGTGCAAAATTTTGCAGAGTTATTCAGGCAAACAGTAATACAAGAGACCTAGAAATGAAATAAGGAAGAAGTGCACGGAAGATAAGACAGAATGGCTACATGAAAAATGTAAAGAAGTCGAAAAAAATTATTATCGAAAGGACTGCTTCAGCATATAGAAAAACTAAAACAACCTTCGGTAACCTACAGAAACCTAAAAAACGTTAACCATGACGCTCTTCAAAAGGATTGCTCAGACATCCCTTGGCATGATATAAGAAATGAACCGACTTTAGACGGAAAAATTCGGGAATTATGTCGCAAAATTATTGCACTGTATGATAAACATGCTCCTCAACGCACTGTCAAGGTAAAGAGAGCTCCCGCTCCGTGGCTCACCACTGCATTACGCCAGTTAATGAATAAACGTGATGCTGCACATAGGGCCTTCAAGCGTAACCCAACTCCCGAGGCGTACGAAGCTTATAGGAAACTCCGAAACAGAACCAAGCAAAGCGTGAGGAAAGAAAAAATCAGACATGCCCGCTCTGTCGTATGCGGCATGTCAAAACCTGCTGCACTGTGGAAAAAGCTGCGCAGTTTCGGTATAAGGAAGCGAAGATCTGACGCTGTTTATCAAGCGTCTGCAGAAGAATTAAACGATTTCTTCTCAACAGCTGTAAACTGCCACGCAGCGACAAATTACCGGCCCCAAGATATCAGTCTCTCGAGAGACACGTTATTTCTAAAACATGTCACTACCGGTACAGTACACAAGGCAATTATGCGAATCTCTTCCGAGGCAGTAGGAAATGATCGAGTGAGCATTGGAATGATTAAGAATGTCGTAGACACTATTATTCCACTTATCACAGACATCTTCAGCCTGTCTCTTGTCAGTAGTACATATCCTACTGAGTGGAAGCAAAGTTTAATTCAACCTATACCCAAGACTGACAACCCTAAGGTGCCAGGTGACTACAGGCCAGTCAGCATACTACCTGCAATATCTAAAGCCCTAGAATACATCGTCCATGAACAGCTGACGGATTACCTCAAAACTCATAACATCCATGACAAATATCAGTCAGGCTTTCGAAAGCACCATAGTACAGCAACTGCATTAATCAAAGTAACTGATGACATTAAACATGCTATGGACAGACGTGAAGCTGCCATCCAAACACTGCTTGACTTTAGCAAGGCTTTTGATAGAGTTGATTTTGATATATTACGAATTAAAATGAAACAGCTGAATTTCTCAAACAGCGCAATACACTGGTTCGACAGCTACCTCAAAAACAGAAGTGAACAAGTCATTTGTGGTTCGGAAAAGTCATCATGGAAAAACGTGCGCCCTGGAGTTCCCCAAGGCTCCGTCCTTGGTCCATTACTCTTCTCACTGTACATTAATGATATTTCTCCAGTGATTCACTCCTGCAACTACCATCTATATGCCGACGACATCCAACTGTACATAAGTGCAAGCCCCAAGAACATTGCTGACGCAGTAGCGAGTATGTACGCAGATCTTTGCTCTGTTTTTCGATGGGCACAGAACCTAGGTCTGAAACTAAACCCCCAGAAATCCCAGGTCATACTTATATCTCATCCAAAGTTAATCGGCCGGTACTTTCGCGAAACTGTCCATCAAATACTCCACAATGGTACCCAACAACCATACCAAAAAAACATTAAAAGACCTTGGAATAATCTTGGATGAACACCTAAACTGGGAAGAACAAAGAGTCACAGCTTGCCGGAAATCGCTCTCCTCCCTCCATGCAATTCAAAAATTTAGAAAAATATTTCCAACCCATGTTAAACACAAACACTAGTCTTGCCTAATCTTTACTACTGTGATGTAGTTCAACACGGCACAAATAGTGAAAATTCGAGATGCCTCGAGCTAGTGATGAATGCTTGCGTTAGATACGTGTGCAATATACGGTTGTATGATCATATCAGTCCCTCATACTCCCAGCTAGGTTGGATACGCCCACATAAGGCACGCGATCTCCACACGATGTGCTTACTTCATCGATTTCTTAGCCACTGGTGCCCCCAATACTTATCTTCTCACATTAAACACCTATCATCATTCCACAACCGCAATACCAAATCGGATACGTCTAGCATCTTGGCTGTACCTTTACATAATACAAAATCTTTCTCCGTGTCATTCTCCATCTCAGCCATACGACTATGGAACGCGCTCCCCTGTGATCTGCGTCTTATCCAGAACCACTCAACATTCAAGAGGGAACTCAAAACTTACATATTAGGGACGGTATAGCCATCATTGTTGTGGCCCACTCATCTATTTCTTTCTCCTCTCCATCATAGCTTCGAATTTTACCATTCTATATCTCTACCTCTAACCTATCTACCTCTTCTATATCTCTTTCACCCCATTCTATCGTCTTATGGCTCTGCTCGATGAGAATAACTCACAAGCTGCAAGAACATAACGAGAAAATTCCCAACTATCAATAGGACTGACATTCATAAAAGAAAAATGTGTTTACTTTCATATACATAGTCATTACTGTTATTATTATTAGTATTGATTGTTATAATTATTTCTTTGATTGTTATAATTATCATTGTACTACTGTTATAATCTCTATTTCTTTTTTCTTTAACATTAATACTGTATAACACGTTATATGTCCTTAATGTTCTGTAGAAACTGTAATTCGTTCAATCTGAGTATGCCTGGTTAGGTGTAAGAGAGGGCCTGAAGGCCCTAATCTTGCCAGGTAAAATAAATGCATAAATAAATAAAAATAAATTAATTAAAAGTAAGGATGATAACATTAAGAGGGGAATAGGAATTCGACTGTTAAATGCAGAGGAGAGAGTGGATAGCTGGAAAGAGTACGCTGAAGGCATCTGTGAAGGGGAAAACTTGCATGATGATGTGATCGAAGAAGAAACTGTAGTCGATATTGAAGAGGAAGGAGATCCAGAATTAGAAAAAGAATTTAAAAGATCTTTGAAAGACTTAATATTAGATAAGATACAAGGGACAGATAACGTTCCACCGGAATTTCTAAAATCACTGGGGGAAGTGACGACAAAATAACTTTTCACATTGGTGTGTAGAACATACGAGTCTAGCGTTTACCATCAGACATTCGCAAGAACATCGTCCACAGAATTCCGAAGATTGCAAGAGCCGACAGGTGCAAGAATTATCGCAGCTTAAATGCTCAAGAATCCAGGTTGCTGACGAGATAAATACACAGAAGAATGAAAAATAAAATCGAGGATCTGTTACGTGACGATCAGTTTAGGAAAGGTAAAGAAAAAATAGTTTAACAGGACAGTTTGAGGACAAAACGTAATATCTCTACCCTGGAAACACTGAAGGACTACTGCATCGATTTGAGTTGTTACTGAAACAGAAGCCTAAAATTTTGTATAGTATTCAATTTCGTTGGTTCTTGCCACACAGAGGAAGACGTTCACGAGTTGGGCAAATTGTGCTCGTCCACTGTTTGTCTTGACAGATAAATGCATCATTTACATGTTAACATTAAGTAATCCAACCGTTTCAAGTTGAATGCACTGATATATTCGGTCAGTCGAACACAGAAATTGTTAAGAATGGTGGTTCTACAACCATTCATTTGAACATGAAACAGTACTAATAATATTTTTCAAGTGCGATTAAACTTACGCAGACACGTAATTAGAATTGTGGCAGAATCCCAAATAGTGTCCAAACCACACTGGGTGGAGATAAACAGTCGCATTTCATTGAAGCAACCACTAAACGTTCGCTAGTGCATAAATACATAAATTCCACTATGGACATCAACATGTTAAATAGATGCTCGTACTCTGTAGTTCTGGTAGTTCAATACCGCACATCATCTAATGCTCACGAGCTGTTAAAATTTTAGCCAGCTCATAGAGCTTAAGTCTCACTTGTGTCGAAATTTACATGTGTAAGTACGAACGAATACTAAAGTATTCACGTGGCTGTCTGCCGCCCAAAATGCTCCACTTATTGAGACGCCCTTCTAAACCCGCAAGACAGGACAGGTACTTTAATTTGTGGAAAGGGGCCTAAATAAGCGTCTGTCAGTTACACTCGAACATACAACGTTTTATTTAATCAAATATTACAAGAGCAAAGTTTTTTTTTTTAAAAAAAGAAACACGTCTTTAGTTTTGGAACTTTGTTAGCGGCTGAATGCGCCGTACAATCTTATGCCTTAATTGTAAGACCACTTTAATTTATAAACGGCTGAAAGTCAGTAACTTAAAGCTCAACCAAAAACAGAAAATTAAAAGGCAAAACCTTATCTTAAAACAGTTCTTTAATTAGGCTGAAGGCCCAAACAATCTGGCGCCTTAAGGGTAAAACAACCTTAATATAAAATCAGCTAGAAGCCATACAAGTACAAACAACAAGAACAGACAAGAAAAGGCAGTACACCCAAGGCCGCTCAGAAGTACAGAGGGTTGGCCTGGAATTCAAACACTAACGCACGCTTAGATGAGTCAGGCAGTCGGCCCAACCATTGTCGATCCGACGACAACGCAACCGACAGACAGTCAACGGACCCACCGACAAGATAAGCTCCGCTACACCCGACAAGCACACAACAGGGAGTTCATAGGAACAGCGTAGAAGGTATTGGCGCCCACAACCAATTATACATTTAGCTGTAAAACTACTCACAGTGCTGGACAGCGACAACACGATGAGGAAAATGCACTGCCTGAATTTACATAACGGCCAGGGCAGAAGATTCCGCTTGTGCACTTCAATTCAAATAACCAAGTACAGTTAAACTCCACCGGAGGGTGGCTAAAATTTTGCCAACTTGAAGACACACGTTGTTGCTCGCGAGAATGTCCCGACAGCCGACAACGAAATCGAAATGACACAATGTTAACAGTCGTGACTTGCTGATAGATTGAGCCAAAAGTCAACTTTCGTGTCGAGGATGGTGAGACACGGACCTCGTAGCAGTGGGAACAGCACCACACACTCCGACCGCGCGTGGACGGCGCCAGCGGCCTCGGCCAAACTACGCGCCGCGGAGATTTCCTCGCTGCTCCACGCCGACCGACTAGCTCCCAGGCCCGGAAACGGAGAAAGGAGGAAATATACGTCGGCCGATGAGACGACCAAAAGAACGACCAGCCAAGGTCGTCCCGCTTCAATCTGCCTCCGTCGGACAGTTCATGTGTGTCGCCAGCGGTCGGCGAGCACTGGCTGTCGGCGCCTCACCGGCGATCCGTCCCCGACTTCACTGCTGCTGCGTCCTGACTACACGGCTGGTCCGTCCCGAACTGACTGCCAGACACACGTCGACCCGGAAAATAATATCGCTCGCTGCAGAGATGGAACGACAGTGCACTTATCGATACGCTCTGCTTGTGCCGCTCACGGGCAAGTAAGGCAGGAAGTTAGTGACGCCAGTAAATGGGATAAGGAAACGAGGCGGCAGTACCGTAATAGAAGATGACAGACAATAAATGGGATAAACGCGAGCCGCTCACGCCTCACTTATAACCGTCACAAACCACATTATCAGCACGCCCACACCCTAGAGTCCACACAGGATACCGTGGCCGATGCACAGTGACCAGTTTTCCCCCAAAGTGCGGAACGAGCTGATTCATTTGTTCAGAATGGGAGCCGACAAGTGTTTTCCACCTATCGGCTAATCGGCGATACAATCGTGGCATATGGCCTGCAGCCTTTCTCAAACGATGTTAAGGAAACAATTCGGTAAAAATATCATTTTTGCGTTACTTATAGCGTTGTACGTCAGGTTTATGATGATGTGCCCATCATTTCGTTAATGGTCAAGATTATTGTGAAATTTACATTGAAGTAAGACACTTCGAGGAATTCGAAAAAATTTCCAATGAAAAATAGCGGTGGCTAGACTTTGTGTTTGGTGCGTATTGCATAATATGCTGCCGTGTATGAAATTTAGCTAACGCTTCGAATTTTTCTTTGGATTTGCGTCGAGGTCTGAATCTGTTACCAGTCTCGAGAAAAGTGATCTGATGCAGCTCACTTATTGGCGAATGCGCGGTACCAGCGAAATAACCAGAGTGAAATATCAACAACATTCCTCACATTTCAGAAACTATCTGAGGTATCGAAAACAGATTTTGGCATACTATAACATCCAAAGAGGAGACGATTTTTCCATATTATTATTTATATTACATTTCATTACGCAGAATTTCATTATCTACCGTGTTATTCCACTAACAGACTTTTTTAGCGAAGGAATTAAGTTTTCAAAGGCCGTCGATAGCTAGTGAAACGAGAAATGCTAAGAGTTTGGGCTTATTCTATACCGAAGATATGCTTTTTCCTACGCTACTGACCCTATTTTTCTTCAGTTCCTCACGTAATAGACTTAATAAACCACTGTTTCAGAATTCAGTCTCAATTATGTCTGCACAGCATGTTAATGAGGCGCAGTTTGTAAACTCCGGAGTGTTCTGGCAAAAGAAGCAAATTTCGAAAGGCAACAAAAGAAATATGTAGGTTTCATTCATTGTATATTACCCGTCTTTCCCTATACGTTACCCCTATTTCTCTCAGAATTTCGAACATCTTGTACAATTTTACATCATCGAGTGCTGTTTCCAGGTCGACAAATTCTCTGAAATTACTTGATTTTTCTTCAGTCTTGCTTCCATTATCAATCTCCACGTCAGTTCTGCCTCTGTGATAGTTTATCAGTTCTTACTGTCCGTCTTAATGAATTATACATGTCAATGTTCACAAATGTTCTTGGTTCCTCTCAGACCTTTACGAACGTAAGCCCTTTACTCACTCATAACGTCTACACCGCAAAATAGACCACATTCATCTCATCACATAAGGTGTTCGTGTACGTCTCACTGCAATTGGTTGAATATACATCTGAGTAAAAATACCTGATTCTTAATTTCTTATCATTTCCAGCCATTTATACCATGATCAAAACACCAAAGCCAGTAGAAGTACAAAATAGCTAAAGCAATTTCATTAATCAGAACAAAGATCACCATTTCTTTATTCAAAACACAAAATATTAATGTCCTCCTTGAATCACACTTTAATCACATCTGAACAAACTATGGTCTTGCAATAATTGTCGGTAACACACATGTCATTTTGGTCTGGGAAATAATAACTTGATAGTGAGTTGTCGGTTTGACTGTAGAAGTACAAAAAAGCTAAAGCAATTTCATTAATCAGAACAAAGATCACCATTTCTTTATTCAAAACACAAAATATTAATGTCCTCCTTGAATCACACTTTAATCACATCTGAACAAAGTATGGTCTTGAATGGTCTTGAAATAATTGTCCGTAACACACATGTCATTTTGGTCTGGGAAATAATAACTTGATAGTGAGTTGTCAGTTTGACTGCAAACCATCAGCCATGACAATTGTTTGCCTGACATGTTAATAAAAGACTTTGTACTGTAATACAACTGCAAGAAAAACAGCGAAAATGAATAATATCTGACGTAGTACCAATCGCAGAATAATTTGCATTTCACTAGTATTAATAAATTTGTATAACACGTTAGCTCACATGATATTTTGACAGCCAGGTTCTTTACACCTCCTACTTTTATCTGTAGGGTTATCTTGTTCACATGAGGACGATCCTCGGTGATAATATCACAGGTACTTACCAGATTTTATTTAGTGCTGTCCGCTTCCTTTGCGTAGCGGTTTCGTTACCGCCTTCCACGCAGGGGCCCGGATTCGTTCCACGTCAGGGAACTAGGTGTTGTGTGTCCAAGGGAGAACCGATAGTGGTACTCATAGTCCCCTCCGCCACACACCGTCAGGTGGCTTGCGGAGTATGGATGTAGATCTAGATGTAGATGTAGATCATCATTTTCATCATCATTGACTCGCAAGTTGCCGATTTGGCGTCACCTAAAAAGAACTTGCAATTCGGCGGCCAAACTCCCCCGAATGGGGCCTCATGGCCAACAATGCCATACGATCATTTGATTTCATTTTATGCTGAACGACACATTTGCTGCATAGGAATGAATGTGATAATGCATGTTACATAACATAGCTATCTATAAACTGAAATATTACAGGTTTTTAACTAATAAACTGTATTTCTAGGACAAATTTTTCGTTTCCGTTACAAGGTGTGAAGTCGTGGTTGAAAAATGGTTCAGATGGCTCTGAGCACTATGGGAATTAACTTCTAAGATCATCAGTCCCCTAGAACTTGGAACTACTTAAACCTAACTAACCTAAGCACATCACACACATCCTTACCCGAGGCAGGATTCGTACCTGCGACCGTAGCGGTCATGCGGTTCTAGACTGAAGCGCCTAGAACCGCTTGGCAACCCCGGCCGGCGAAGTCGTGGTTGAGACAACCTATGTTTTTGTCCTACTTCCGTTTTCCACTTTATGTCCCACAAAAGAAATTTGTAGATTTGCGTTTCTGATAGTAACTGACGAATCCATTTTTAAGTACGAAATTTGTGTTCGGAAATATTTATTCAAAAGCTATTGCACATGTATGTACATGATTATGCGTCGAGCTAACGTGTTGCATTTGTTAATCCTAAAATTCGCCTGACAACCCCATTGGGACCATTAATCTCTACTCGCATAATAGAACTCTCATTTGTGGGTGAATGCAGCCTTATATTTTTCCGGCTCTTGTGCGCACAAAATTAATTAAAAATTTCTTTCGAAAGGGGCGAGCAATTTCAGTGAACAGTGATTGGTAATGTCGGTAGAAGTGCAGATATATGTCATCTTTGGACGATGTGGTGAACCATCTTAGTGTACTACGAGCATCACAACGTTATGTTACGACGACACATCATGTAATTTTCTTACTTATTTCTGAGCATTTACTGTGAAAATTATCCATGTCGACAGTGAAGTTCTTTGTGTTTCTATTTTGTATGTGATTCCTGAGAAGAGAACCGGTTAGGGACTTCGACTGTATGCGGTTTTCATTAATGGTGATTGCTCTGAGTAATTACGTGGTGACCAACAGAGTCTTTTTTTTATATTTTCTTCTTTTTCTTTAATAAATGTTATCTATAATATATAACATACGTACACTTCTGTGCATGTAAGTACTGCACGTGTACACTGATCAGTCAGAAGATTATAACCTACGACGCTCTATCAATATAAACCGGTCCAGGTGATAGCAGCGTCACATGACGAAGAATTACTGCTAGTTAGATTCACGCACGATGCATACTTTTATTTATTTATTTATTTATTTATTTATTGATTTATTTAACCTGGCAAGATTAGGGCCATCAGGCCCTCTCTTACATCTAACCAGGCATTCTACTTATTTTACATTCATATGTTTTAGTAGGCATGTTAAACTACATCTAGTACAAAAAGTGAAATAAACAATTTGAAAGGTACACCTGGAAAAATACATACATATAGAGTTTATATTCTTAGATCACAAGTACTGTTATAATTAGACATTATTGAACAGACAGATTTGAGATAGGAGTGCTGGCAGCAGGGAGTATGAGGGAGACTCATGGTGAAGGGAGGAGAAGAATAGAGAGACATGATGAAACATAATTAAGGAAATATAAAGGAAAAGAATATTGCGTGGCTAATAGAGATAGATGAAGAGGAAGGCATCTCAGGAGCAACATAGGAGACGCTAGCTTTGCTATTTGACATATGAGGGGATTGTCCTTGTACAGTAATTTTGTGGAGAACTTTATGAGGATGATAGTAGGAAATGCTTCAACTTCTTCTTAAAAGCAGCAGGAGATTGAATTTTGCGCAAGGTAAGGGGCAGTTTGTTCCAGAGGCGGACAGCGGCAACTGAGAAGGAGTTTGCAAAAGTTTTTGTTTTGTGAGTGGGCACAGTTAGGATACCAAATAAGAGTGACCTCGTGTTTCGATTGTGATGACATGACAGGTTTTTAATCTCTGAAGCAAGGTACTGGGGTGTTTGCGCCTCGAGGAGTCGGTGGAGTAGACATAGAGTGTGGTAGTCGCGCAATTTGTCCGGCCGCAGCCACCCTAGCTGGGAGTATGAAGCACTAACATGATCGTATCGGCGAATGTTGCAGGTGTAACGCACACAGGCATTCATGGTTAGCTCTAGCCGTCTTTTGTTTTCACTGCTCATGCCTTGTTGAATCACATCACAATAGTGGAGGTTCGGTAGAACGAGTGCTTGCACGAGCTGGCGTTTCAAGTCCTGTGGAAATATGTTCCGAAACTTTTTGAGAGCATAGAGACAAGCAGACGTCTTTCGGCACACTGCGACTGTATTCTCCGCCCAGTTGAGATGCTCATCCAAAGTTACACCCAAGTTCTTCACTGTTTTCTGATATGGTATTGGAGTACCGTCGAGCAGAATAGGAGGTAGCCGTTCGCGGAAATCTGAACTTATTAATTTCTGATGGGCTATTAAGATTACTTGCGTCTTTTTTGCATTTAGTTTAAGCCCCAGGTTTTTCGCCCATGTCACTACTGAAGACAGATCATCGTTCATCTGAGCGATTGCAGTGTTTACATCTTCAGGTCTGACGCTTAGGTAGAGCTGGAGGTCGTCGGCATAGAAATGATATTTACAGGAGGACAGAACCGATGAAATATCGTTGACATATAAAGAAAACAAAAGTGGTCCTAAGACTGATCCTTGTGGCACTCCCGAGGAAACATGTTTCCATGAAGATTTTTCATTTACGCAGACAACACATTGCTGTCTGTCTTTTAAGTAGCTTTCAAACCATCTCATTGCACTTTCAGAGAAATTAAGCTGTTGCATTTTTCTGAGCATTATGTCAAAGTTAACAGTGTCAAAAGCTTTGCTGAAGTCCAGTAGCGTCAATATTGTTGCCTTTCGATTGTCGATGGCATATTTCAGGTCATCAGTTACTTTAATTAGAGCAGTGTTTGTGCTGTGATGTTTACGGAAACCGGATTGAAATTTGTCATATAGGCTGAATTCATGCAAGTGTTCAGTGATTTGGTCATGAACAATATATTCAAGTGCTTTGGAAACAGCAGGCAGTATGCTAATTGGTCGGTAATCACTAGGCAATTGCGGGTTTTCGATCTTAGGGATGGGTCGAATTAGGCTTCTTTTCCATGCAGTGGGATATATTCCGTTCACGAGGGAAAAATTAAATATGTCAGTTAAGACAGGCACTAAGATATCGGCAACATTCTTAATCATGGTTATACCGATACTGTCATTGCCTATTGCATCAGAAGAGATTCTCATTATTGCTTTTCTTGCCGTATTTGTTGTTACATGTTTTAGATGGAAGGTATCGTTGTTAGTTATCCTGTTTAGGGATTCTTGTGGACGGTAATTATCAGCTGTACTGGTATTCAGAGGTGCAGAGAAGAATTCATTTAATTCGTTAGCTGACACATGAAAAGTGGTTTCCGATTATGCCTTTCCGACCCCCAAGCTACGGAGATTCTTCCATAGAGTCGTGGGCGTCAGATCGCTGCATACAAGGGAGCGAGCGTGCCTGATTTTAGCATTGCGAATGCATTGTTTCACTCTGTTCCGTAGCTTTCTATATTCTTCGAAACGCTCGGGTTTCGGATCTGCCTTGAAACGCCTGTGGGCAGCATCCCTATTAGTCATCATTTGACGTAATTCAGCTGTCAGCCATGGAGCAGGAGATTTTCTTACACGGATTGTGCGCACAGGTGCATGTTTGTCATAGAGGGCAGTGAGTTTATCACCAAGTTCATTAATTTTGCCGTCGATTGTGGGTTTTCTGGTTATTTGATGCCATGAGATTTCTGAGCAATCGGCTGTTAAAGCGTCAAGGTCAATACGTTTCATGTTCCTACAAGTTATGTAACGCGATTTGATCCTTGGGGGCTGCACAGAGTAGGCCAGGAATATTACATCATGTGCTGAGAGGCCAGGGGCCGATGTTTGACCAACATCTCTTACTTTGTCAGTCTGTTTCGTTGCGATTACGTCTATAAGAGTATGACTGTGCGCCGTATGGTGTGTAGGTTGTAATGGAAGAATGTTCATGCTATTGCAACTAAACAGTCTTCTTAGGTTTATTGCGGAGGGAGTGTCTCTTAGCAGGTCTATGTTCAAGTCACCCATTACGATGACATGTTCGTATTGACACTGAAGTGAATGTAATTCCGACTGGAAGGAACTCATTGAGCTTATTTTTGGCGGCTTGTACACGACGCCAGTCAAGAATTTCCGACTTTGTATATTTATTTCAATGAACATGAATTCAGCCTCTTTTTCTTCAGCAGGATTTGACGTACATAAGACTTTCGCTTCGAGATCTGTTCGTATATACGCGCCGACGCCGCCACCTCGCTTTTTTGATCTGTCTGCCCTAAGAAATGTGTACCCTGGGAGATGAATAGATGCAGAGGATATGTGTGGTTTCAACCACGTTTCGGATAAGAGGATTACGTGGTAGTTTAGTTGGTTGAAGAGGAGGCTAAGTTCTTCGTAATGTGCAGGTAAAGACTGGATGTTGCAGTGAGCTGCTAAAAGCTCTGACGCGTTCCGCTGAGCAGCCTGAAGTAGGGTGGCAGACTGGTTTGTCCCTTTGTTAGGCACTACCTGCCGCGAGGGGCACTGGCCGCTGCTTCCGCCAAGTGACATAACACAGGGGTGTCCGAGATTTTGCGCGCCCTGTGTGTGACACCGCGAGTGCCGAAAGAAAGGCGACTGCTAGAGATTTCCTGAGGTTGCGGGAGTATAGAAAATGGATTAGTGGTATTCGGTGCAAGGAGAATATGACCAAAACAGTGACGGCTGTGTGTCACTGTGTATCCTCTGTCGTACGAGGAGAAATGTAATTAGCGTATTTGAAACAGCTTAGGGTGGAAATAAGGGAAAAGGGAGTGATTTAAGAGGCCGATGCTGCCAGCAGAGAGAAGTAAGCTTAATAATTAATAGATTATCGTAGGAAGCTAGAATTAAATTGGAATTTACTAAAGTGATGCTGGTAGTGATTATCGTAGGAAGCTACAATTAGATTGAAATTTGCTAAAGTGATACTGATAGTGATTTTTGTTATGAACAATTTAAACCGAAGAGATGGGTGATTAATGAACTAAAGGAGAGACTAATAATTGCAATAGAACTAATTCAGAACGGAAGAGAATAAACTGAGAAAATGAAAAAAGTATTAGCAGTAACTAAAATTAAGTAATGGTTAGAGCTACAGACACAAAAAAATAGTGAAAAGTTAATACAGTTACAAAAACAATTAGTTGAAGGTACAAATATGGGTATAATTAAAAAATTAATAAAATTACAAGACTATATCTGAGTATAGGGCTGTTACAATTTGCAAATGGTGTTAAGTTTGCACTTTTGGCTCGAGTAGCTTCACTTAATACTATTCAGTTCTGTCATGTTTGTGACTGTCTTCTTTCCAGCTGCTGTCTTAATGATTACTCTGCCATCCTGAGTCCACACATTCTGAAGACCGAAATGGGATATAGCACTGTTTAAAATCTTTAGCCGTTCGTGTGTCAGATCTTCCCTTATTGTAAGCCCTGTCCTTGCTAACTTCTTCTTCTGGGTAAAGATCTCTGCCCTTTTTCGGTAAGAGATAAATTTAATTATTATTGGACGAGGTTTGGTGGCACCTGGTAGTTTTCGTCCCACCCGATGGCTCCTGTCAATGTCTGCCTTGGTCACTTCTACGCCTAATTTTTCACGCGCAACTTGTATAAGCAGGTTGTCCGTGTCTTCTTCTTTATTTTCTACTACTCCAAACAGTCGTAGACTATTTCGCCTTTGGTACTGTTCTAGTTCGTCAGTTGCGGCAGATAGTTTCACTTCCAACTCTCGTGCCTTTTTCTCGTATTCAGACACAGACTTTTTTAGTGCTGTAATTTCGGCAGTATTGGCCTCAACAGTTTCACGCATTTTGGCCAATACTGCTGCCGTTACAGTATCTGATATAGTGCCTGCTATGAGATCGAGATTGTTTTTATCGCGAAGCGCAGCGTTTACCTCAGAGCGGACCAGCTCCGCTATGCCGGGAGCCGCGGCCGCACCTTCCGCCAAGAGCGGGCCCGCCGCACCTGCTGCTTCCCCGCTGCTGGACGCGCTGTTGTTGACTCTTCTGTTTACCATTTTCTCGAAGATATTGGCGGAGCACAGAAAAAAAATAGCACTACTGCACAGAACACTGTTGTTTACACGATTTCCACTTGTACTAGACAACACCACCTGCGAGAACACCTTCGAATTCGACTAAATTTCGCGAGCCGAACTTAACACGTGTTACACTGCAGCCGCCATACAGTATCAGTGAGCGTGCTATCCGCGTTTAAAATGGGGAAGGACAGATCGTGATGGCCAAGACGCTCGGCACGAGAATGTCGGAAACGGTACCACTTATCGAGTGTTCGAGGAGTGCTGTGAAGAGTGCCTTCAACTCGTGGCGAAACCAAGGTGAAATCACGTCCAGATGTCGTGGAAAAAAGTTCAAATTTGTGTGAATTCCTAAGGGACCAAACTGCTGAGGTCATGGGTCCCTAGACTTACACACTACCTTAACTTACTTATGCTAAGAACAACACATACTCTCATGCCCGAGGGAGTACTCGAAACTCCGGCGGGGGGTCCCGCGCAATCCTTGACATGGAACTTCCTTGACACCTGTTCTGCGGGACAGAGACAAGCTGGTGGCGGCTCCATTATGCTCTGGCAGAAGTTCGTGTAGGCATCCATAGCTCCAGTGGAGTTCGTGAAAGGAGCCAACACAGCCAAGGAGTATCTTACACTGCAGACCACGTACTTCCCCTTGTGGTTCGAGTATCTCAGTTGATGTGCTGGCCCCTCGACAGATCTGAATCCGATCGGACGCAACTGGGATGTGATTGAAAGCAGCATGAGAGCTCCATCCCCCCCCCCACCCCCCTAATACGGGAATTTACAGGAATTAGGTGACTTGCATGTGCAAATGTGATGCCAACTCCCTCCAGCGACCCACCAAAGCGTCATTGGCTGCATGCCACGACGCATGACCGCTCTTATCCGTGCCAAAGGTGGACACACTGGCTAAGAGGTAGGTAGTGACAAAGTTCTGGCCGATAAGTGTATATTTTCTGTTATACGATGCTATGCCCATGGGAATAAATGTATGCTGAAGGAAGGTAAAAGGGGAAAGAACCAATGAAACAGAAGTTCAGCTTGAAAGTTAGTAGACTGCGAACTTATGAATATGAGAATGTGAACGACTCAAGGACTAACAGTTAGTAAGATCTATAAAGGTGGTGCAAAGAAGGGTTATTCAATTGTGATTAAAGTTATTGATATTCTACAAGCGATTTATGAGAATGGTGCGTGTGAGTTATAAATGACGGAAAATTGTGATACATTCGTGAATGATTGATCACTTAATATACTTTTATGAAGGCAAAGATCGTCTAATTGCTTCATGTGTTTCTTTCTCTATAGTGAAGGATTGTTCCTCTACAATTACATCTCTGGCGTTGCGACCGAACAGCATTAAAAATCGGTTATCATGAGCCAACTGAAACTGTTAGTCCAGCTTGGATACTTTTTCGTATATTGATCAAAATGTTTTATTCACAGCTATTTCTTGCTGAAGAGCGTCAATAATCATTTCAGTGTATATTCGCAAAATATCGAGGAATGTGCCATGCTGTCTTTGAAAATCCAGCGAAGGCAGAACTTGGTGGCAGGTGCCGTCATCGTATGTCAAGAGGAATGCCGAATGAATAAATGCCAAGAGTTCACTTCGAAGCGTCCAGCAGATTACCTCTCTGCAAGCAGCGCGTCCTCGCGCACACCATAAAATTTCAGGGACATTTTCGGGGGACGTACCAGGTATAAACTTTACAGTTCTCTTTACACTACTGTATCCCAGTCACTAAATGCCTTATGTTGGCTGCGATGCATGACGAATGATATATTCCTGGTAATAGCAACTGCAAACATTTTCACAAACATTACCGCACGAGACGCCGTTCTCTTCTCTGAGAGGGACTAAGGAGCTGTCTAGGTTCTAAACTCAAGACAACGTTATAGTGAGATTGTCGTCGGCTACAAGCTGGTTACCACGTAGGTAGTTAAGGTGCCTTTACACGCCGTCCGCCTCGGTACCTGAGGGGTCAGTGTGGCTGACTGCCAACAGAAGGGGTCCGACAGAGAGCACTGGATCTGGGAAAGAAAGAAACTGGCTTTTCTCAGCTGATCGACGGAAATTGCCTTTCCGGCTGATATCCTTCTATCTCCAGACTCCGCCTTTTTCCATCGGACGAAAACCAATACGTTCATATGACTCTTAGACCATTACGGTTGGAGGCAAGAACGATCCCGACCCTTGTACATTTCAACAATATATGATTATTGCTCACTGCGACCTGCAGCGGATGCCACATTATCGCACTTTATTTGCCTATATGCTGTCTCTTGTTTTTAAACGCCAGTGGGTTGGTAAACATAGATTTACGGACCGTTAACCACTGAAAAGTTTTCTTTTTGGGGATGTAGAGTCATTAAAAGAAGCCATTTAGTTTTAGTCTACAGAAAAAGAAGTGGTTCGACTGTGTGTTTTCTTCATCAACATCATTACTGATGAGCAAGTCACCTAAATGGCCTCACATGAAGAGACTTTCACCCGGCGGCGAGCCACCTCACGAAAGCAAGGGCCGTATCATGGTATAATGGACCATCGAATTGCAAGTAATTCCGAGTCTACCTCCCACATGACGAAGGGACAGTTATATAATTCGTCAGCAGCAAGTTATATGATTCTATAAAAGAGGATCATGATTAGTAAGAGGAATTATCCTGCCATTGTCGGGGCTTGTGCCTCTGGCTGGTCAGGAGACATCTCTTTTTAAACACGGGGTAGCGACACTACACGTCTGCCCCAGAAATCCTCCATATGGTCATATATTGTACTGGATGTGATACCGTTTACAATGTCAAGGAACTTCCGACATTATCTCTATTCAGTCACCTAGATAATTCAGTGGCATCTAGCTCTTTCGAATGGAAGGTAGACGTTGTCTGCTGCTGGTCAATATTTCAGCCTACATGGAGCCGGCCGCATTCAGCTGATAGCGGAAAGTCCCTTATCACTCCACCTAGGAGCAATCTATCAGCGAAGCTGGCCTGAAGGTTGTGGACTGCATGATTCAGCGGCGTTGCCCTCTTCCATTTCGTATTGGAGAGCACCCATCTCGACGGTTCACTTACAGGTGCTGCTCTGTGTGGCGTCTGAATTCAGGTAGGGGAGTGGTCACCAGAATGCAGGTGGCCGATCACTTTCCGACTTGCAGTGAGTTCCATGGGTGCAGACCATACTGAATGATCGAAAACAGAGAACACCCCGTAACATTACTGAAGTGTGTGCTCTTCCACATGAAGTTCTTACTTTAGCAGAAGGTTCTCAGCATCTTTACCACAGAAGCAGGTGGCAGCGGAGCAACTCTGTACATTGTGTGTATTTAAATCCCCATATAAAAATGGGAGGGGGAACTGAGCGATGAGCTTATTGGGAGCGAAGTGGTCGATTGGCTGACGGAGAGATAAAAGCATACTGACGCCGTATTGCACGTGTACTGTGTCAGCGACCGCTTGTATCTTGGTGGCTGAGAGAACAGTCGTAACTACAATGGCCATTCCGTCCTTAGCCCTCCCCCGCCCCCCTCTCCTTCTAAGGTTATTTCTGGTTATACCCAGTTTATCCAATAGAGATATCACGATCCATAAACTATGGCAGACACAGGCAGAACGATATTCCCTTTACAGAATGTTTCAGCATTGCACACAAAAGCCAGGAACCGATTGTGTCGTTGAGGTTTTCATCTCCACTTTGTGACGACGGTGGGGATCCTGCGATTGTTGGTGGCTTAACTGATGGCCTGGGTGGTTACTTCTGGCCGACTGCACGTTCCATAATCCCGGAGAGGAATCAGCAGAACGTCAGACATGATCTGTTTACGACCTGTTTCTTCTGGTTTTGACCCTTCCGTCTAGTTTTTTTTCTTTTTGTGACGGAGGAGATCTCGTGAGAACGTTCGAGGAATTGGTAGTGCTTGACCGCTTAACTGAAAATGGATATGCGGGTGCTGGAAACTGTATAACTTTGGCAACCGCAGCCTTTTATACAAGTGTGGAGGGTGTAGTAGATTTAGAGCTAATTGGTCTTGCACTTGCAGCAGTCTGTCGTGGCACTTGCTACTTATGTTAGCGTATGGCACTGATTCACGGCGTTAGGTTGAGAGCTGAAGAAAGTATAGATCCTTCCCGCTTTCCTTTGCTGATTTGAGGTCCTGTATCATATTTTCCTCTACGTATACATTGCGATCCTTGTTCCAGGCGGTGCGTTCCCCACAGAAATTAATAAATTTAGAAGGAGAAGAACTAACGACTCCATCGTGGCTAACCTTACCACATTTTCCTTGTTAACCTCACAATGGAGTGTCTAAAACATCAGGTTAGGTGTATCAGGAATCAGTTTGAACGAAAGTCTCTTTCCTTGATTTGCTCTGAGATTGTTGTGCTATTAAACGTAAGAACAAAGGCGACTCTTCCTCCACGTTGCCATCTACTTCTTCCATCTTATTTCGTATGTCACACTCTCTTGAGCTTGTTGAGCTTCCAGTTCTTCTTTTGAAATCTCTATAATATCTACAAGAGATTGCACCTCAGCTGTAGTTCATGGGGTAATGCAGCTATGTTCCTATGGGATATTACTCTAGGCATTTAGCAGCTTTAACTCGTGTTGGTTGTTTTGCTCAAGCCACACCATTAGCCAAAAAAGGGAAATAGGACTAATCCGCTGAATTATAGGCCCATGTCACTAACATCGATTAGCAGTAGCGTTTTGGAACGTACGCTGCTTTCCAACATTATGAATTACCTCGAAGAAAACGATTTATTGACAGATAGAACGAATTCAGAAAATATCGTTCTTGTGAAACACAAGTAGCTCTTTATACTCATGAAGTAATGAGAGCTGTCGAGAGGGGATGGCAAATTGATTCTATAGTTTTTGATTTCCAGAAATTTTTCGACACCGTTCCTCACAAATGTCTTGTAATCAAACCGCGCCACAGTTGTGCGACAGGATTCGTGATTTCCTCTCAGAAAGGTCACAGTTTGTAGCAAAAGACGGAGAGTCATCGAGTAAAACAGAAGTAATATCCGGCGTTCCCCAAGGAAGTGTTATAGGACGTTTATTGTTCCTGATCTATATTAACGGCATAGGAGACAAATTGAATAGTCCTCTTAGATATTTGCAGATACTCTGTCATTTACCGACTTGTAAAGCATCAGATGACCAAAAGTAATTGAAAAATGATTCTGATAAGATATCTGTATAGTGCGAAAAGTGGCAATTGTACTAAAAGAAATCCACTAAATTTCGATTACGCGATATGTCACACAAATCTGAAGGCTGTAAATTCAACTAAATAGTAGGGATTACAATTACAAATAATCAAAATTGGAACGATCACATAGATCATGTTGTCGGCAGAACAAATCAAAGACTGCGATTTAGAGCACTCTGAAGGTGCAACCGGTCTACTGAAGAGACTGCGTACACCACGCTTGTGCGCCCTATTCTGAGTATTGCTTTGCGAGCCGGCCCGAGTGGCCGAGCGGTTCTAGGCGCTACAGTATGGAACCGCGCGACCATACGGTCGCAGGTTCGAATCCTGCCTCGGGCATGGATGTGTGTGATGTCCGTAGGTTAGTTAGGTGTAATTAGTTCTAAGTTCTAGGGGACTGATGACCTCAGCTGTAAGTCCTATAGTGCTCAGAGCCATTTGAATCATTTTTTATTGCTGTGCGGTGTGGGATCCGCATCAAGTGGGATCGACGGAAAGTTCAAAGAAGGGTAGTTCGTTCTGTTTTATCGCGGAAGAGGGAAGATACTGCCACAGACGTGATACGTGAACTGGAGTAGCAATCATTAAAACATAGCCATTTTTCGGATCGACGGTATTCTGTTGGCACCCTCATAAACAGGGAAAAATGATCATCGTGATAAAAATAACAGAAATCAAGGCTCGCACAGTAAAACTTAAGTGCCGTTTTCACCGCAAGCCGTTCGAAAATGTAACGGTAGACATACAGCTTGAAGGTGGTTCACTGAACCCTCTGGCAGGAACTTCATTGTGAATAGCAGAGTAATCACGTAGATGTAGATGTAGACGAAGACGTAGATGTAAACAGTTCGTTTAACACTGTCCTATTTCTCTTTCGATTTATAGATTATTATTGTGTCTCGTAAAAGTAAAATGGTGGAATTTTCTCAAAGCTGCTCATTTTCCTTTTAACAACTGAAAACCCCTTTTGATTAGCAGTATTTCAGTCGCTGACAACTAAAGTTTTCTGTCGCTGCTTTACCTCAGGGGAATTCGTCATTCGTGCTCTCTTGTTGGGTTGGGTATTGATAGCCATCAGGTGCTCACTTATCGCACAAGGAGTTGGGAAACAAGTTTCTGTTCTTCCTTCTCATTCCTCGAGTAGCTAAGGACCTAAAGTCCACCCACAAAGAGCCTCACTGGCCTCGATGCTCCTGATACAAATCGGGTTAAGGTTTCCCTTTAACGACTTTTTTCTCAAAAGCCAATCATTTCAATGGCTTGTAACGCAATTTGAGGATCGGTTTCTTGTTAACGATTGTGCCAATTATGTGATCCGGGTTGTTAAGCCAATGTCTCCAATTCATGTGACACACAGCGCCTCCATAGTGATGCAAGAAGGTCGCTGAACTATAGTGAGAGCCAACAGCAGCAGATGACTGGCGGAGCTTGCTAGTCCCTGTTTCAGTAAACCTGGGTTCGCCAAACCCATTTAGCCAACGAAGGTTCAAATGACTACCATATGGCCGAACCCAAGGAAAGTGAAGCTTGACGAATGCCATGCATTGCAGAGAGCTTTACCTATTGTTAGAAAGTGTGTATACATTGAGATGACAGAGGTCAAGGGATAGAGTTATTCACACTTACAGATGACGGCAGTATGGATTACACAAGGTATTAAAAGACCGTGTATTGGTAGAGCTGTCATTTCAAATGGAACGGTTTCCAACGTTATTAAGGCCGCGCGACGGGAATAAAAAGACTTTGAACGTGGAATGGTGGTTGTAGCTAGACGCATGGGACATTTCATTTCAGAATACGTTGAGTATTCAGAGATCCACAGTGTCTAGAGCTTGCGGAGGATACCAAACTCCACGCAATACCTCTCACCACAGGCAATGTAGTGACCAACAGCCATCACTTGAAGTGCGAGAGACACGCGTTTGCTTGGAAATGTCAGTGCTGACAGACAATCAACACTACATGAAACAAACACAGAAATCAATGTGAGTCACAGGTCGAACGTATCCGTTAAGACAGGACGCAGAAATTTTGTGTTAATAGGCTGTGGCAGGTAACGACCAACGCGAGTGTCTTTGCTAACAGCACATCACCTGCAGTGCCTCTCCTGGGATCGTCACCATATCGCTTGGACCCTACACGACTGGAAAATAGTGGCCTGGTTATATGAGTGCCGATTTCAGTTGGTAAGACCTGAAGGTAGGTTTCGCGTGTGGCGCGGATCCTGCGAAGCCGAGGGCATAGTTTGTCAAAGAGACCCTGTGCATATCGGCTGTGGCTTCATAATATTGTGAGCCGTCTTTGAATGGAATAGATTGGGAGCTCTTCTCTTCTCGGTTACTTGGAGACCATTTGCAGCCATTCAAGGCCTTCATGTTCCCAAACAATGATGGAATTCCATCATTGTTACGGATGACAATGTGCAATGTCACGAGGCAGCATTAATTGTTCGTGACTGGTTGGAAGATCATTCTGGGCAATCCGAGCAAATGATCTAGCCGCGCTTTTTTTCCGACATGAAACGAACTGAACATAACCAGGAGCCTTCACTTAACGAACGAGAGCAGCGGCGAGCGGCGTTTGCGTAGTCAGAGAAGCAACATTGTATGAAACGACTGCAGAAATCAATGTGCAAAGTACGACGGACGTTTCCGTTTTGACAGTGCTGCGGAATTAGGCCTTTAATTGGCTGTCACAGCAGATGACCGACGCGGATGCCTTTGCTAACAACGCGACATCGCCTGCAGCGCCTCTCCTGGACTGGTGACATGTCGGTTGGATCTTAGACGACTGGAAGACCATGCCCTGGTCATATGTGTCCCAGTTTCATTTGGCAAGAGCTGATGGTAGGAATCGATAGTGGCGCTGAACCCACAAAGCCAAGGGCCCAAGTTGTCATGTTGAGTCCTGCAGTGCTTAGAGCCATTTGAACTGTACAACCTGGTCGTTGCTCCATAGTGGTGTGGACTGTGTTTACAATGAATGGACTGGGTTTCCGGTTATGTTCAGCTACGTGGAGTCTATTTGCAGCCATTGGAATTTTTATGGACGACAATACGTCGGGTCACGTGGCCACAACCACTCGCAGTTTGTTTGAAGAACATTATAGAAAATTCGAGAGAATGATTTGTCCACCAATATCGCCCGACATTAATCCAGAAGAACATTTAGGGGCATAATTGAGAAGTAAGTTCATGCACTACATTACGGAAGGCTATAGTGGCAGCAGAGGATTCCAAACGACTTGTTGGAACGAGTTGCTGTCCCACGCCGGGCAAAAGGAGTTTCCTATGACTTTTGTCACCTCAGTGTAAGCGTGTTTGAGCGTTTGTGTGTGTGTGTGTGTGTGTGTGTGTGTGTGTGTGTGTGTGCGTGTGTTTGTGTGTGTGTGTGTGTGTGTGTGTGTGCGTGAGTGTGTTTGTATGTATGAGAAATATTTCTGGATATATATGCCAAACTCGAAAAACTTCCTTCATTGTCACTGACACTGGAAATAATATCAAAGAGGTATGCATGCAGCCGGTGAATTTTCTAATCTGGAGGTAGAATTTTGAGGACAGATCGGAAATTCAGAAGTTAAGAATGTTTGTCAAAGCTTCTAAATTTTACCTTATCTAGTGTTTTTGGTGCAATCAGAGGCTAACAAAGCTTTAACTGCAGCTGAATATGACATGATCGTTCTCATTTTCATCTTGTATAATCATATGTAACATATGACACTCGCTTATGAGTTGTATTGTTGATTTTGGTTGAACTGATCCAGAAAGGCTTTGCTGGACGATGCCTTCAACTAAATTGAAGTCATTAATTTGCATTTCAGTAAGAAATGAACTAACGTCAGTAGTACAGTTTATTTTTAATTTATATTACATAGTCATCCATTAAACAAAATTATTTTATGGAGCCAGAAAGGCAGGTCAGCTGAGGGCCTGCTGAAATCAGACACCAGCTGCAGAGCGAATCCAGGAGCGCAGGTTGCCGACATTGGAGTAGACTGCCGGCCTAGCCTCGCAGATCCTCGCCCCCCAGGAGACGATGCCCACTTGCATGTTTCCGCTGACCAGGGGGCCGCCAGAGTCGCCGTTGCAGACGCTCTGGCCGGCCTGACCAGCGCACACCATGCGGTCGGTCACAGTGTTAATTTCGGCGAAGATGCTTCTGCACCTGTTGCGGTCCACGATGCTGATGTCGACCTTCTGAAGGATGTCGGCTACAGGTCCTCCAGTGCTGGTGTATCCCCAGCCGGTCACCGTCACCGCCAGACCACCTGCCGGGTCGTAGCCGTCAGAGGGCAGGCCCACCGCCTGAGCGTTGCTGCCGAGCAGCGAACCGGATACCTGCCAAACACACAGTGACCTCGCTAGACTCCTACTGCGGGGGCAGTGTGGACACGAGATTAGGACTAAGGTTGGGACTTTACTAGAAACGCTTCCTGAGTGCCAGTCCACAGCCTTTACACTGCTGCGCACAGGACTACAATATTCTCAGAGGAAACGAGTCTGTGACGTCACCTAACAGGCCAGTCTGCGCTGCGTGCAATCACCGGTTCGCTACAGGCGGGTGGTAGCTCTGACAACAGTTGCGCAACAATGGTGCATGAGCGTCCATTAGGGGCAGTGCCTTGCTGAGGGATGAGGTGACATTTTTGGCAGAGTTTACGTTGGCACTGACTTACAAATTCGTATATTTCATTTTTTCCTTATTGTAGAACATCCGTGAGAGAGCCATGCGTGGTTTGGAAAGGAAATAGCGAATGTCAAGAAACTTAAAAGGGAAAGACTAAAAGTAATGACTAGGCATCCATACAGATGATAAAAATCTCGAATGTTCCGTTCATAGGGTATTTAGCCCATTACTGAAAAGCTTGAATCTCTTTGTTGCGTGCTATGGATTGTACTTAACGCCCTTGGTAAGTGGTCAGGTGGCAGCTGACAGTTTACCTCACCATCCGTGTGAGTGTAATACAGAGAGGTGACATGATGACGAGAAACGCTTTCAGAGTGTGCTCGTCTGGTTACTAATAAATATGTGTACGCGAGCATTGCCGTATTATATAACTACTTAAGATGAGCCTGCTTGACTTAAGTTCAAACATTTCACGTCTTTGGACCGACGTACGCCAAAATATCTGCAAATCCTCTGTACCCCATTCCAAAATATTTCCCAGCATACAGCAGAAAGTGCTAATATCCTAAGAGATATGATAGTGCTTGAGCTAACTGAGTGTATAACAAGAGGTAAATGATCAGGAACAACGGATGTGGACACGTTGCGTAAAGAGTTACCATTATCTGAGACGTACTGTTACCTATTTTGTTGACTGAAACATCAGTTCCCGTGTCTTGTTTAAGACCCTGATTCGAAACAAGTTTACTCGTAAATCGAGAGATAACATTCGAAAAGAATTGTTGAGTCGATCTGTCTCTCTTCGTATCTGCGAAAGTGCTTTAAAAGGCATGTCTGTTTTCAGAATAGGTTGTGAGCATTATCGATGTACTGTGTGATTATCCAAGGCATTGTTTCAACCACATACCATCCTAAAAACAATGCTATCAAATGCGGTGCAAAATTTCATTAATGGTTCACAACTGCATGCTCTTTTCACTGAACGACAGACCAATCACTTACGTAAAGGGAAGTGGCCCTTCCGTAGCTAGAACAATGAATAATCTTACGATACTCCAGGGACTACGCGGGTAGCTACGTTAGAATCGGCACAGAGGTGGTACTCGGCTATTTTTTACAAAACCTGCCTGATTAGCGAGAAATAGGTAGAATTGAAGTAATTCATATCCCGCTGACGAACAAATTAATTTTGGAATTTGTGAAGTTCTGTTACCCACACACTGCGGTCTACTAAAACATGGGGCTTTTGCAGCGCTTCAAGCAGCATTGCTTTATTAGCAATAGTGCCTTCTTACTGGAAACGTACGTCCAGAACTTTCCGATTTTTTGGAAGATCGACAGAACAATATTGACTGTACAAGCGTTCGGCTCTGCTTCCATAAGTCATTTTAGTGTCACTGTTTTCGTACTAAAAAAATACGATCAGTTTTACGCATGAGCAAAGTCGAATCTCTTCTTCTCATTCATAGTAACTTAACTATCAAAGACGAAAAGTGAAAAAAATCACTGAAACTACTTTTCCTCTTTAAGTTCCGTTTCCCGTTGTTTGCACTTGAGAAAAGGTTGTCGAATACCACAAAAAGACTCTTTGTGTATATTCGATTTATCTAAGTTATTTATCGTATTACTGTTAATTTATTGGAAAGAAAAGGTCAATTTACTGTCGCTCATCTGAAACATACAGTCTTAGTTATCAATTCTGCAAGTGGCAACACGTTAAAGGTGTATTGTACCGCATACCAGTATCATCAAATCAACACTTCGTCCAGAGTTAACGTTCGGTAACATTTCCTTCTTTGTCAATATGTATGACTTCGGTGTGATTCAGTACTATGAGAAAGTAATAAGTCACGAGACGAGGGGACGATTTCATTCGTTAAGTAAAATACACAACAATGCTTTCTATTCATTAGTTCTACGTCCACGAGGTATAATGCTTATCAAGTCAGTTGTAGGTTAAATACTGTAATGGTCTCCTAATGTGTAAACATGCCAGGAAGATCAATATTGGATTCAATACTCCCTATCTCTAATCAAAAGCTAAGAGTGGTTTTGATATAGAACGAATATTGGCCTCAAAGTTAGTCGATAGTAATAGAGTACCTGGTAGGAGTGGAAAACCAGTTACTTTCTATTCAAAGGTACCATCCTGTAATCCCCTTTATTGACTTCGGGAATCATATGTGCCTAGATTCCATTGGGACCCCACTCCATGAATTTCGAGTACAGTTCGGTAACCACTACGTTAACTTTGTCAAATAGAGATTTAGATACAGAATCAATCCTAGATACCGGCAAATCAGGACTGTAAAGCAATGACGGTATTATTTTATATGGAAGTCAGTATTGGCTACAGAAAACTCACGAGCTCGAAAAATGTATCACACTGTACTACTACTTCTGACGACTTCTGCTTATTCCCATAGAATTAAATGTCTGTGAAAACCAGTCTGACGAATATGGAACCATTTTAGCGATAGGAGGTGTCAACTAGTACCGCTCACCTGAACAACGGCAATATCATAGTCAACTGTGTCGCTGTCATATTTGCTGTGCATAAAGCCAGAAGACGCCTGCAGGACGGAGCCTCCGCTCTCGCGGATTGAGCTGCCGACCCGGAAACTCATCCATGAGAGGCTGAGGCCGTCCACGCAGTGGGCCGCCGTCAGGACCCAGCTGGAGCTGATGATGGACGCTCCACAGTTGTGCGAACCCAACTTCTGGAAGGACACCTGCCACGGGTAGTCGGCAATGTCCGCGTTTATTCCCCCAATGATGCGGCCTGAAGCCTTCCTTCCCAGAAAGGCCTGGGAGGGCAGTGCCAAGGCAGAACCCAGCAGGCACACCAAGAAGAGAGCGAGGCGCTGCATCGTGATGGTCCGTGACTGCCCAGAGGTCCATCCCAGCACCTTATATACTATTTGATGAGCACATACACAGCACAAAATAAGTTTCGTCATCCCACTAGAGCTAAATCTCTGACCCTGAACATTTGAGAGTCAAGGTACTTCACTAAGTGAGATAAGCCAAAGCTTAAGTACACGATACAGGGCAAACTTAACTTCGACACAGACCATGAGGAAATTACTTTTTCGTATGATGAAAGCGTTTCTTTCACAATGGAGACGTAGAATAAGTCCTCAAAAACTTATGCGCTTAACGAGATTGTTAGACAGTGTCTGTCTGCTTAGTGTTTGTTCATCTATCATAGACAGTTTGCTGTGGATTATGTACATGAATGATGCCCACTGTTTATAAACAGAAATACATTTATCCCTGGTACGTGCATAGCTCACCCTGGCGCTGGACCCGTTCTGTTGTGTGTTATAAATTGTGTTATATTATCTCGCATCTTCACCAAGTAACACTGTAACGTGGGAACTATGGCGAATATAATACAATTAATTGGATGAAAAGTAAATCTCATCAGAATGTGGATGGTACATACATATCTTGTTTATTAAAAAATACAGTGCGGCATTATACAAATAAGGGAACTCAAACACGGCAGTAGTTACGGGCACGCTAATATTGCACTTTGTTTCCTGTTACTAGCCTGGTCGAATACAGTATGTCAGAGTGTAACACGCTATGTAGTCATTTGGCACTGTTGATGATAACTCCTTTGACAGATGGGACGCTAAGCTTTACAACAACTGTTCTCAATCTCTGCCTCCTTTGAGTGTTCGTCGGTTATGCAACAGCGAGAACAATAATGATGTCAGAGGTATTTGTGCAAGTACAGAACGTAGTAGTAAAATCCTAGCAAAAAGAAAGGCAGTACGTTTTGAGTTATCACGAAATATGGGAGAGTGTGTCACAGAAATGATACAGGATTTGGGCTGGACATTATTAATAGAAAGGCGTGTTTCGTTGCGACGGAATCTTCTCACGAAATTCCAATCACCAACTTTCTCCTCTGAATGCGAAAATATTTTGTTGACACCGACCTACATAGGGAGGAACGATCACCACTCCAAAATAAGGGATATCAGAGCTCGTACGGAAATATATAGGTTTTTATTCTTTCCGGGCGCCATACGATATTGGAATAATAGAGAATTGGGAAGGTGGTCGATGAAACCTTTTCCAGGCACTTAAATGTGATTTGCAGAGTATCCATGTAGGTGTAGTAGATGTACAATAACAGAACAGCAACTTACAGTTCATTAATTCAATGAAAACTACGGACTACCACAAATACGTCGCATAAATGGGCGAGCCTCAAGTGTGAGGGATGTTCTTGAGACAGAGTCTGTTCCTTAGTGACGTCAGGGAATCAGCAAACAGCAGTACAGAACGCTTACTGCTTAATTTATTCTTCTACAGATCTTGTGTGAAAGTAAAGAGATTAATATCTAGCAGAAAATTACTATTTCGTAAGGGGAGCACCCCATCTGTCGTTCACCTCGAATGGGGATATAATGTACCCAATGTCTTGATCAATAAAACTGCGGGAATTCAGCTACAACCAAATTCTGTCTGTTGGTAGTTCACAGACGTTTCACTGCTATGCAGTGGTTTCAGTTCCCGTCCGGATCGGAGATTTTCTCCGCTCGGGGACTGGGTGCTGTATTGTGCTCATCACCATTCCATCATTACCAAACACAAATCGGCCAGTGTGACAGGTCGGAGACCAAACTTCTCCACGTGGAGATTCCCGGTGTGAATAACATACGATCATTCATTTCTGCCTTCTGCTAATATTTCGACTGTAAATCGTTCCGATACGTTCAAACTGTGACGATTGACTGTAAAGTATTCTTGTCCAATTCCTATGCCGTTAGGGCGAGCCAGTTATGAGTAGCTTCACGGAAGATAGTAGAGAAATAAGTACACACGACAGGCCGAGATACACTGAAGAGCCAAAGAAAATGGTACATCTGCCTGTTATCCTGTAGTGCCACCGCGAACACTCGGAAGTGCCGCAGCATGACGTGGCATGGACGCAACTAATGTTTGAAGTACTGCTGGAGGGAACTGACACCATGATTCTACATGGCTGCCCATTAATCCGAAAGAGTACGCAGGGGCGGAGACCTCTTCTGGACAGCACGTTGGAAGGCATCACAGATATTATCAATAATATTCGAGTCTGGTGAGTTTTGTGGCCAGTGGAAATGTTTAAACTGAAGAATGTTCCTGGAGCCACTCTGTAGGGATTCTGGACCTGTGGGGTGTCGCACTGTCCTGCTGGAATTGCCAAAGTCTGTCGGAATGCACAATGGACATGAATGGATGCAGGTTACGATACAATATGCTTGCGTGTCACTTGTCAGAGTCGTGTCTAGACGAATCAGGGATCCCACATTACTCCAATTGCACACGGCCCACACCATTACAAAAAACTCCACCTGCTTGAATAGTCTCCTGCTGACATGCAGGGTCCATTGGTTCTTGAGGTTGTCTCCATACCCGTACACGTCCATCCGCTCGATACAATTAGAAACGAGACTCGTCGGACCAGGCAATATGTTTCCAGTCATCAACAGTCCAATGTTGGTTCAAAAATGGCTCTGAGCACTATGGGACTGAGGTCATCAGTCCCCTAGAACTTAAAACTACTTAAAACTAACTAACCTAAGGATATCACACGCATCCATGCCCGAGGCAGGATTCGAACATGCGAACGTAGCGGTCGCGCGGTATCAAACTGTAGCGTCTAGAACCGCTCGGCCACTCCGGCCGGCTACCATGTTGGTGTTGACGGGCCCAGTCGAGGCGTAAAGTTGTTCTTCGTGCAGTCATCAAGGATACACGAGTGAGCCGTCAGCTCCTAAAACCCATATAGATACAGTTTCGTTGAATGATTCGCACGCTGACACTTGTTGACGGCCTAGCATTGAAATCTGCATGTTTTCGAAAGGGTTGCACTTCTGTCACGTTGAACGATTCTCTTCAGTCGTCGTTGGTCCCGTTCTCGTAGGATCTCTTTCCGGCCTCATCGTTGTCGGCGATCTGATGTTTTACCGGATTCCTCATATTCCCGGTAAGATCATAAAATGATAGTACAGGAAAATCCCCACTTCATAACTAACCCGGAGATGCTGTGTTCCATCGCTCGTATTTCGACTGTAACACTACTTTCAGACTCACGTAAATCTTGATAATCTGCCGCTGTAGGAACAGTAACCGATCTAACAACTGTGCCAGACACTTGTTGTCTTATATAGGCGTTGCCGACCGCAGCGCCGCAGTCTGTTTACGTACGGCTATACGAGTTTCGCTTGCGCTTCAATGTATATGCTACGAGAACACCACTTGTATAGTAAGCTGCGTGACAAATTCGGTCGTCAGAAGAGTAGTAGCGTTGCCAGTGCCAGTGATGAGTTCCACATTTCTTCAAGGTTGAAACGATCATCACGATTAATTAAATCATTCAACAAACGCGTTTCTGAGGCTTCCGTAAGAATCAAACGTAAAAATGTTAAAGTAGTTAGGTTCCTGAAACTTCCTGGCAGATTAAAACTGTGTGCCGGATCGAGACTCGATCTCGGGACCTTTGATTTCAAGGGCAAGTGTCAAACACAGGTCCTCTTTGTATAAAGGATGGCCCATTGATAGTGACCGGGCCAAATACCTCACGAAATAAGCATCAAACGAAAAAATTACAATGAAACTTGCCTAGCTTCAAGGGGGAGACCAGATGCGCTATGGGTGGCGCGCTAGCTGGCGCTGCCATAAGTCAAACGGATATCAACTGCATTTTCTAAAACAGAAACCCCATTATTATTACACATTCGTGTAGTACGTAAATAAATATGAATGTTTTAGTTGGACCTCTTTTTTCGCTTTGGGATAGATGGCGCTGTAATAGTCACAAACGTGTGAGTACGTCGTATCACGTAACATTCCGCCAGTGCGGACGGTATTTGCTTCGTGACACATTACCCGTGTTAAAATGGACCATTTACCAATTGCGGTAAAGGTCGATATCGTGTTGATGTATGGCAAAATGCCCAACGCGGGTGTGCTATAAATGCTGCTCGGTATCCTGGGCGACATTCGCCGTATAGTTACGTCATTTAAGAAAACAGGAAGTGTTTTCAGCCACATGTGAAACGTCAACCAGGACCTGCAACAAATGATGATGCCCAAGTAAGTGTTTTAGCTGCTCTCGCGGCTAATCCGCACATAGGTAACAGACAAATTGCGCGAGAATCGGGAATCTCAAAAACGTCGGTGATGAGAATGCTACATTAACATCGATTGCACCTGTACCATGTTTATATGCACCAGGAATTGCATGGCCAAGACTTTGAACTTCGTATACGGTTCTGCCACTGGGCACAAGAGAAATTACGGGACGATGACAGATTTTTTGCACACGTTCTATTTAGCGACGAAGCGTCATTCACCAACAGCGGTAACGTAAATCGGCATAATCTGCACTATTGGGCAACGGAAAATCCACGATGGCTGCGACAAGTGGAACATCAGCGACCTTGGCGGGTTAATGTATGTTGCAGCATTATGTGAGGAAGGATAATTGGCCCCCATTTTATCGATGACAATCTAAATGGTGCAATGTATGCTGATTTCCTACGTAATGTTCTATCGATGTTACTACAAGATGTTTCACTGCATGACAGAATGGCGATGTACTTACAACATGATGGACGTCTGGCACATAGATCGCGTACGGTTGAAGCGGTATTAAATGGCATATTTCATGACAGGTATATTGGTCTTCGAAGCACCATACCATGGCCCGCACGTTCACCAGATCTGACGTCCCCGGATTTTGTTTCTGTGGGGAAAGTTGAAGGATATAGTGATCCACCGACAACGCCTGACAACATGCGTCAGCGCATTGTCAATGCATGTGCGAACATTACGGTAGGCGAACTACTCGCTGTTGAGAGAAATGTCGTTACACGTATTCCCCAATGCATTGAGGTTGACGGACATCATTTTGAGCATTTATTGTATTAATATGGTATTTACAGGTGATCACGGTGTACCAGCATGCGTTCTCAGAAATGATAACCTTACAGAGGTACATGTAACACATTGTAACATACGAAACAAAATTTTCAAACGTACCTATGTTCTGTATTTTAATTTAAAAAACCTACCTGTTACCAACTGTTCGTCTAAAATTGTAAGCCATATGTTTGTGACTATAACAGCGCCACCTGTCACAAAGCGAAAAAAGTGGTCCAACTAAAACATTGATATTTCTGTACGTACTACATGAATATATAATAAAAATGGGGGTTCCTATTAAAAAACAAAAAGTTGATACCAGCGCCATCTAGCGAGCCAACCATAGCCCCATCTCGTTTCCCCTTCAAGATAGACAAGTTTCGTTCTTTGTAGTTTTTTAGTTTGACGCTTATTTCGTGAGATATTTGACCCGGTCATGATCAATGGACAACCCTGTGTACATAAAATCATATCTGTATGACAACAGTAAAGTCTCTGAAATTGTGTCATTCCATTTGTATGTTGATTGCATTCCAACCAATAATGACTATTCTGGAAGCTGAAAATACCTTCACGAGAAGCTACATTCGTCCTGCCGGTTCACGTTATTTATAAAAGGTTCGTTATCCTCCATTTGATGCACAATCTGTCCACAAAACAGTATTTGTCGAATACGGTATGATGGTCACTGTTGTTGAGTTAACGTGTAACAATTTGGATGCAGTTCTTCATCGACCGACACTTCGACAACCAGTCATAGATATATCTGGAACTGCCTTGCAATACAGCTGGTACTTCATCGAGATGATCAGTGAGCGATTTCAAGTATCATTTCCTCTGTGGAGTACATCTAGCCTCCTTGTATCGTACCTCTGTCCATTACCTGTGAACGAAGGCCTTGCTCCAGGAAATGAAAAACATTCTTATCGAAATTGTGCGTTTGAGGTTAGCGTGCAACATACCCACGAGCGGCAGCAGCAGCAGCAGCAGATTGGTTATCAAGAGTCACGCAGCACTAAATGCATATCGATGAATTTATTGCGTGTGTACTCCATCGGGAAGCCGGCCTACATGAAGCTGACAGGAGAAATAGTGGCTGTGGACTGCGCTGTTAGTAGACACATTCAGGCAGTTTAGTGGAACCCACTGACATGTGACAGTCTGTTGTCATGTGACAAAGCGATGTCCTGTCTACAAACGACGATAACTATTGAACCAACATCTATAAAATAGAAAAGCAACCTGACGATGGTTCGAACCACATCTCGATGGCGGGAGAACGTTCGATGTTTCAGCAATCTATTTTTTTTTCTTTTTTGTTTGTTACATGCCGTTTGATTTTGTTCGTTGCATCTGTTCGGGGCGGATGTCTCACGACACCCGTTCAACTTTATCGACGGTCTATTTGCTCAGTTTTGTTTTTGCAGAGAGCTGCAAAAATGTTAAATTTATCAACATAGACATCTAGGAAGTTCTTTGTCAGACTGTAATATACTAATGAAATTTTTTGAATTTTACTAATTTTCGATTTGTTACAACATCCTCTTGTATACGTTTCATGTAATGAGATGACTACATTTGAGTTAGACATATACAATTTCCACCCCGTAACATTGAAGCACCATATAAATAATAGAGAGAAATTCTTCCCTTTGCGTATACAATATACCACTGCTTTTCATACAGCATATGATGTATGAACCTTCCATTCTTTTAAATATTCAGTAAGCTACTGTTAATACGCTGTTCGACCAGAACATTATGACCACCGACCTAATAACGATCTAAACCTGTCCACGAGATAGCAGTCTCACCTGGCGAGGAATGACGGCTAGTCAGACACACGCAAGGTTAATGTGCCATCACTGAGTGTGCTGTCCGTGTTTAAAATGGGGAAGGCGCACGATGTATCTGAGTTTGACCGAGGGCATATTGAGATGGCCCGGAGGCTCGGCACGAATATTTCTGAAACTGCACCACTTTTCGGGTGTTCGAGATGTGCTGCGGTGAGTGTCTTCAAAACGTGGCGAAACCAAGGTGAAACCATGTTTACACGTCGTTGGGCTGGGCGGCCACCACTCGTTACAAAAGTCGGACGCCGTAGACTGACCAGACTGATAAAACACGATAGGCGGCAATCTATGGCCGAACTAACACCAGGCTTTAACGAAACTCCTAACGATAGGCCCCGGCAGCCGACGATTCATGCATGTACCTCTGTTAAGGGGCTCCGGAACGCCCTATACTTGCAATGTTAAAATAACGCTTATAAATTACATCTTTCCTCACAAAGTATTTGAGGTAGGAAGTTGAACTTTTTACAGATTATTTATTGGAATATGGGCTACAACCTAACACAGGGATTTTACAAAATTTTAGTTCAGTTATTAAAGATGATTTTTTTTCATTTGTAATGAAAATTCACAACTTTTTTGCAATTTTTTATTTATATATTAAAAAATATACAGTTTTTTGGAAAAAGGCTGTGTTAAATTATGCTGAAGGTACTGTGTAACATTTACTGAAAGTTTGAAACAAATATGTTTGGAAGATCCTTAGAAAACATGTAATTAGTATGAGAAAATAATAGTTTTGGGAATCGAGCGACAAAGATTGGATTAACTTTTTAGTGCATTCCAAGTCCATAGGATGGATTATCTTCATCCTCTGCAAACTCCTCCTCCAGCTTCCTCTTGTTCTTCCTCCTATTTACTCTTGCTTGTATTTCTAGACTCTTTACAGCCCTGTCTGCAGCCCGAAGGCGTTCTTTGTCTAAAGCAAGCATCGCTTGTACCATGTTAGAACCTATCTTCATTCCCAGGTTTCTAAATACCTTGCACCTTACAATGTTGCCATCATTGAAAGTCGCAACAGCATCATACACACCAAAGTGAAGTGTTTCTATTCCAACAAATACAGTCTTGGGGATTCTCGACCATATAACACTATTTACACTTTCATTGGGGTTTTGAGTTTTTCCGTGAATACACTTTTTCAACAGTTCAGGTGCTGCTAAGTCTCTGAAAATATGTTTTATCACCTCCATTATTGCATTAGGCAGACTATGTTTATGAGTGTACACTTCACCAGTTAGCAATCCTTTGTTATATTTACGCCAACTGTCTTCTTCTTTGGGACACAAGCTATGTTGGGGATTTTCATCGTCTTTATTGTTTACAGTAATAACACATACCTTTGGCTTTCCAACATTTCTCCTTTTCTTAAAAGCCTTCAGAGGATTTCTAATAACTTTACTTTTACTCATTATTATACTTCAACAAAACAGAGACTCAAGAAACAGAATTAATTACGAATATTTTCGAGATAACGACAGAGTAAATGAACATGAAACAATCGACAATCACACCAGCGATATATATTAAACCATCACAGGTTAGCCACAACACATACTTTATCTCACATCACTAAAATGTATCTGATGAACACGGACGTTAATAATAACACCATTTGACAGCAGTTTAACATCGCCACAGTGGGTCACGCCCATGTAGAATACATTTCAAAAAAAATTTAAAAATAGCTGTAGTCTTCGGAATTGAATAAATTATATATCTATTAAAAGGTAATAGTCTGCAGATTCAGAAAACGCAAAAAAGTAAAAATTGAACTTTACATGATTTTGAGCCTTTCCGGAGCCCCTTAACGACACCGGCAACTACTACCGAAATAGGCACATGACCATCGGCACTGGACGTTGGCGCAGTGACAGAGTATTGCATGGTCTGATGAATCCAAATACCTTGCTCATCATGCCGAAGTGAGGCGTTAATCCGTCGTCTTCCAGCGGAGCATCTACTTGACACCTGAACTGCGTGACGGAGACAAGCCGACGGCGGCTCCATTATGCTCTTGGAAACATTCGTGTTACCATCCCTGGGTCCAGCGAAGCTCGAGCAAGTCACCATAATAGCCAAGTAATATCGTACTCTGGTTACAAATTACGTACACCCCTTCATGAGGATCATGTTTCCCGACGGCTGTGGCATTTTTCAGGAAGATAATGCACCATGTCATAAGGTTAGGAATGCGATGGAGTGGTTCGAGTAACACAGTGACGAGTCCAGTAGATGTGCTGGCCCCACAGCCCGCCAGGTCTGAACCCGATTGAAACATCTGGGATGTGATCGAATGTGGCGTCAGACCTCATCCCCCATCTCGCTGAAATATACGCGAATAAGGTGGCATTTCTGTAGTTGTGGTATCAACTCCCTCCAGCGTCCTACCAAGGCCTCATTACTTCCACGTCACGACGCATCACCGCAGTCATCCGTGCCAAAGGTGAAGGTACCGGCTACTAGGTAGGCTCATAATATTGTGGCTGATCAGTGTATATCACAAGCATCTTTTTAAGTATATCTACCTGAATGCCTCACTAAGTGGTCCCACATAATCCGCTTCTTACTTGGTGGTGTCAATTCCAGTAATACATATAACACAACATGTGATGAATGAGTTTTGATTTATAATCTTTAATAAGACGGAGGATTATATTCTTTGAATTACGCTAGAGTTCTGTTGACACTGCTATAAGTGCCAAAGTTATAAGGAATACCACCGAGTGCAAAATATGAACACTGCATTGATACCAATGGTCATCAATTCGAACACCTTCCGTAAATGGACGTTCATGCTAACTTTTTGACCTTCGTTGACATTCAACGACATTACTGTTACACATCATTGGATTCGTCTCGATAGCCGTTATCAGATAATAAGTACCAAACTATAGCATCCCATTTAAAATAAGTTGGCCTTCATATCTCTGACGCGGCCCTACCTAGGAATAAAAAACCAACGTCATATTATGGCCCCCGTTGTTCCATGCCACATTTGTCCTACAAACGTTTCAGCTACTAACATACTTTCGGAGTTATTCTAGGTGGCAATAATTAGTGACTCATCCTGTATAACTAGGGCCAACATTTACCTCGAACTAAGGCAGTTGACAGGTGCTATGGTTTTGTCAAGCCTTACGTCAACTACTGCATACTCTTCATACGTGTTGTAATAAACAAATAATCTTACCAGCATTATCTCTGGAGGATATCTTGTCAGACTCTAATACATAGCGAATATAATGTGTAAGAGATAAATATCTTGTTAATGTGCGACATACACTATCAGTTTATGTTCCGGTGCTTCGCTTAAACGGTTGATGTAACAAACAAAACGTGTCACTACATATTGCGCCACAGCCGTACATAATGCTGTCGACTATTCATAGATACAGTTCTCAGCATCTTTGGTTACACCGAAGCAGTTGTGCCCTGTGTTATGTTATGGTAGCGTTCTGTGTGTGTTATCATGGACGTGATCTAGCGCACTGATGGATTCTATCTCTGCTACACAGGCACATGAAAGCGATGTGTGCCTTTATATATGTAGTGGCTCTTTAATCAAAATTGATGTGAAGCTTGACGCCTGTGACAGTTATGTAACATTTTCAGTGATGTATATTTGTACACGTGGTCTTTCACGTAGACAGACCATGTATAAACCAATGTCACCACGTTTGTTGATGTATTTCAGGTGCTTCAGAATGAGCGCAGATTGAAATTAGCTAATAGCACAGGCAATAAATAGATTACTGTCTGCTTAGGCCATGTTTTAGTTCCTAATACAATTAAACGTTAAAAAGCTTTTTGAAGGTATTTTTCTGGAATGTAGCTATTTAGAGAAGTGAAACGGGAACGATAAGATGTTCACACAAGAAGAAAATAAGGGGGTTTGAAATATGGTGCTACAGAAGAATGCTGTAGATTGCGTGACTAGTTTGAATAGCAATGGAGAAAGTACTGAATCGAACTGGGGAAAAGCGAAATTTATGGTAAACAAGACTAACAAAAGGAATCCATTGGACGCATCCTGAGGTATCGAGGGAATGTAATTTTGGTAATGAAGGGAAGTTTGGGGATAAAAGTCGTAGAGGAAGAAAAAAGCTTGGATAGAATAAACAAATGTGATTTATTTAGGATGCAGTTGTTTTAAGAGATGAAGAGGTTTCCACAAGATAGTCTAGCATAGAGAAGTCAGTAAAAGCAGTCTTTTGATTGAAAGCCATAAGATGGAAAACAATGATTACACACGAGTGATTCTAAGGTAACTTTGCTATCATTAGGGGCACAGTTGTTAGCTGACAATGAAAAGCTTTCCCTACTGAACTCAAAGAGTAACCACTACTATAACGTAATAGAAGCTTTGTGAAGAATAGGAGATTGCCCTCAGGATAAATTTCAACAATCCTTAAAGGTTCATAAGGTTCATCTAAACAGCCACTGACTCCTTCAGGGAATAACTTTCCAGAACTAGGTAATAAGTATAATGAAAACCAACTAACATTTTCATTTTCATGAATTTCACTTAGTAACCTATATACACTTAATTAAAATACAAAGGATTAGCCGGCCGAAGTGGCCGTGGGGTTAAAGGCGCTGCAGTCTGGAACCGCAAGACCGCTACGGTCGCAGGTTCGAATCCTGCCTCGGGCATGGATGTTTGTGACGTCCTTAGGTTAGTTAGGTTTAACTAGTTCTAAGTTCTAGGGGACTAATGACCTCAGCAGTTGAGTCCCATAGTGCTCAGAGCCATTTGAACAATTTTTGAACAAAGGATTAAATTAGCTTAATTCTCGTTCCATAGATCATGAATGCGGCACTTTGTAATGGTGTGTAAAGAGTTAGTTTAACAAGAGGCTTCTTTACGTGACATAGCTCAGTGTCTTTGACAACTATAAAAACACGTCGCGCTAGCTGTCGACCATAAATCTTCTCCTGTACAGGAAACCCACAGCAGACTTAACGAGTTAATACTCTGTTGAAATAATTATTTATCCGATTAGATAGCCTCCATAAATCCTTTTCATTACGACATATCCCACACTCCAAATTCCGTATTGGAAAAAACGGGAGGTACTTGTACAAACGGCAGTAATGCTCAGAAGTGACGCTGTAACATTTGCATCCCATTACAGAACATAACACAAATACACCTTTTCAGAGATATCAAGGCGTTGTATGTAATTTGAAAAGGGAGGAAAATCTGTGAAACGAATCAAGTACATGACGACCGTTGCTGTGGGACGTGTTCTCTGGGAGAGGTGCTTGATCGTCATGCAACAGTCATGCGTAATACCTAGGTTAACATTAACGTTCTATTCGTTTATATCAAGTTAATAATTTCATCTAGAGAAGAGAATTACTTTCGTATGACGAAGAGGAGCTGAGATAATTCCATTCATCTGAGCGAAGATCAACATTTCACAATATGAAACTTGAAATGTTGTTATTGTGGTGTCACCGCCAGACACCACACTTGCTAGGTGGTAGCTTAAATCGGCCGCGGTCCATTAGTACATGTCGGACCCGCGTGTCGCCACTGTCAGGATCGCAGACCGAGCGCCACCACAAGGCAGGTCCCGAGAGACGTACTAGCACTCGCCCCAGTTGTACGACGACATTGCTAGCGACTACACTGATCGAAGCCTTTCTCTCATTTGCCGAGAGACAGTTAGAATAGCCCTCAGCTAAGTTAATGGCTACGACATAGCAAGGCGCAATTAGTTACTTCTTGAATCTAAAGAGTCTCACTTGTATCATCAAGAATGCTGTATACCAAAGGACGATATAAAAGTTAAGTGTTCTAGTAGCTACGTCCTTTTCTTTATCACATTCATTACGAATCCTGTTCGAGACTTCGCGCCAGTCGGCGTGTGTGTACGCGTGCCCTTTCGGCTAACCGTCACTGTGGACTGGCTGCCTTAACAGTCCACTACAGTTATCATCTCTACAGGGCGTTAACACGTGACTGTTCAGAGTCCCTGAACAAAGTAGCCTCTTATCATGAAGCTCGATGATGAAACCGTTACCACCGCTTGACTTTAAATGGCTCTGGAGTGTTGTTTCTCATCATTAGAGCCATCTTCGAGATTTATACACTGATGTATGAAGTGTTAATTAACGTCATCTATAGTAACGATCCACATGTAACAAAAATAATGAACTGTTTAAATTTACGAAGTAATGCCAACAACCATGCTACACTTTAGTTACATGAAAGCGGGACTTTTTCACATTTCTCATTACCATGCTTATTTTACTCATCAACAGGTAGCTCTTAAGTGGAACCATTGATATGTAATCACCACCACCTGCCACACCTGCTGCTACATAAGGCCCATTGAAAGGGATTTTGTTCTTCAGTCTTCTTTAATATCTTAATATCTTATTTCAGTATTGCCAGTGATGTCTCCTGGCCGATATATGTGAGTCTTTACGCAAAACTTCAAGTTTTCAACAACTCTGAGGACACTCACTTGAAAAAGAGTACTTTAACACACGATTTCTACTGTATGTTGATTGAAACACGTCTCCTTTAAATCGATTGATGTGTGAAAGAAGTGTACAAACTAATTGTGTTGTGCGTTAAAAGCAAACCTTTTCCAAAAAATTGGGTCCCATTTTTTCTTTTAGTGGGATTCAAATCACTTACACGTAGTACACACTTCTTGTACAAAGAGTGCAATGCTGTTCCTTCCATTGTAAAACGCTCTATCGTCACATCAAGTTGGAAACTTATTTACCAATATTTGCTGTGAATAATATACAAGGTGTGAAACAATGAAAGTTACTCCGAACTGATTATACGTTACGGCATATTTTAGCACATGACCATGTAATACAAAGATACATCCATGTATCTCATCTTTCATTAATCGATCCCCTACTTTTCCCTTCGTATGACGATCTAGATGGATATCGAGATCTGTCAAATGCATGGAGTCGACAACTCACCATTTCTACCGATCACAGTTATTTAATCATTAGCAGAACATATCAGTATCAGTATATAATAACACATGATCCTGTAAATGGGTGATTCAGAAATCAGAATGGAACAACTATATGTGAAATTTTTTTTCAGTCCGCACATGCCAGCCTGAATAGATTTCTTGCACGGAAGTGTAACCTCTAAGACGGAAATCAGTATGCCTTTTAAATCTTTTATTTTGTTTTATTATTTGATGACGTTGTTCCCAACAGCTGGCCGACGTATACATTTTTTGCTAGCTGTATCCGTCGTTGTCTATATTAATTGTGTAATTCATTAACTGCAGACCTTGTATCAAAGAGTAGTCATGTGCTATCTTGTATTTCAGATTAATCTTGGTCAATAGGGGAAATTTAATGAAGCAAGATGTAGTGATAAATATGAATTTAAGAGAAGCTTGCAAGAAACACGATGAACCCACAACAGATAACAGAAAAGCTGCAGATCCAGAAAGTCTGACAACCTGCGTCATTAATGTGTGCAAACACGGTTCGTTTCCCTGCCATCCAGCTGGTTAAAAATTTTCATCTGCAGTCCAGAATGAAAGTTGTACATCCCTTCAGTAAGAACCTAAGAAAAGGATGTAAGAGAGCGATGTAGTCTTTCACCCCTACTGTTCAATGCGTATATCGAAGAGGCAATGATGGATATAATAGAAAGGTTCAGGAGTGCAATTCAAGTGGAAGGATGTCCATGACACGATTCGTTGATGACATTGCTATCCCGAGTTAAAGTGAAGAAGAATAACAGGATCTGTTGAAGTGAATGAACAGTATAATGAGTACAGAATATGGACTGAGAGTAAGTCGAAGAAAGACGAAAGTAATGAGATGTAGGACAAATGAGAACAGCGAAAAACGTAACATCAGCATAGATTGTCACGAAGTAGGTGAAGTATAGGAATTCTGCTACCTAGGCAGCAAAATAACCAATGACAGACGGAGGAAAGACGATATCAAAAGCGAACTAGCACTGGCAAAAAGGGCATTCCTGGCCAAGAGATGTCTACTGGTATCAAACATAGGCCTCAATTTGAAGAAGAAATTTCTTAGAATGCACACTTCGAGGACAGTATCGATTGGTAGTGAAACAGGGACTGTGGAAAAGCGGAAAGGAAGAGAGTCGAAGTGTTTGAGATGTGGCGTTACAGGCGAATGTAGAAAGTTAGGCGGACTTATAAGGTAAGGAATGAGGAAGTTGTGCGGTTAATTGGAGAGGAGAGGAATATTTATGAAACACACTGTCAAGAAGAAGGGGCAGCGTGATAGGACATATATTAAGGACAACATGGAATTTCTTCCATGGTGCTAGAGGGAAATGTAATGGGCAGAAATTGTAGAGGAAGACAGAGATAAATCCACCAAATAATTGAGGACGTTGATTGCAACTGCTACTCTGAGATTAAGAGTTTGGCGAAGGAGAGAAATTCGTGGCGGGTTGCATCAAACCATTCAGAAGACTGATGACAAAAAAGAAAAGAGGTCATGACCAACACAAAGAAGCTGTACAGTAGTGTTTGTTAAAATTTAGAGGAATCTCAGACCCTGCCAGTTTTCATAGACACCCGTTTTCAATGGCTGATATTATATATCAATACCACTTTCTGAGAGTCGTGTATCACTGTGCGTCGTGGCACATAGATTAGAATTTACTACAGAATTTTCACGTTTTACGTATAGTAACAACAGTCGACATATTTCTCCTTCCTTTCTATTGGCATATTTTATCAGTTATCAAGGAGTAACGTGTGCAAGAACAGGAATTGCTAAATGTCACTTTTTCGGTACGTTGCGTGTAATGTATGTGGCATTTGTATATTGCTTTTCGTCACATAACTGACAGACGGATATTAACACAGTCGTGATGTGTGACCCCCGTATCTTATAAACCAGCTACTACGCTGCTAAATCAAAGAGGCACTGTTAGTTTGCGGTGCTTCCTTTATTCAGACAGTTAGTGTCAGATCCATTTATAGCAATTAAACGAGCTTGGCTATAGATACATAATAGCAGCAGCAACTTAGCAACTCGTACTTGAGTTCGCATATAAAATACCCGAGAAAGCACACTTCAGGTAATATCTTTACCTTAAAGTAGTCCATTTCCACGTACGGAGCACATTTTCAAATTCTAGGAATACAAGTTCAGGCTGTTGACATGGATACAATTCAGAGGGAGAGAATACAGCCATTTCTTTCCAAAAACAGGAGTCGCATTGATACATAAAATCAACTATTGACAACGAAACTCTACGAAAACTGGTAGTGTCTGAGACACTTCTAAGTCGCAATTTATCTCATGAATGTGTGGGCAGTTATCCAGAGAGTTAGCTAGGAACAATAAATGAAACAGACTGGTACGCTCTGTAATACTGAAGTGAGATGATAATTATTAAGGCCGAAATTGCAATACTTTAATAAAAGCTTATAACAGTTACTGGCGGAAGGATGATGTCCTTCAAACAATATTATCGTATTATTATGACAGACCCTTCTATTCAGGTGCATATCCTTTCTTCTTTATTTTTTTCTTTTCTTTTCTTTTCTTAGTCGCTTCTTCGTAGGACCCCTCTACTCTTTATTTTATCTGTCCTAGTAATTTTTAACATCTTTCTATAACACTATAATTTAAACGCTTCCTAGAGCACGTGATTCCCTTCCATAAAATACTGTGTTTCGAACGTACATACCTAGAAATGTCTTCCTCAATCTAAGAGCTATGTTTGACACCAGCAGAGTTCTTTTGAATGTCCTTCTTGCTTTGTAAGTCATGTTTTATTTCTTTCCTAGGTAGAAAATACCTTAACTTCGCCTACTTCGAGGTCACCAATTTTGATATCAAGTTCGTCTTTAATATTATTTCTGCAGTTCCTCATCACCTTCTTCTCATCTCATTTTACTTTCAATCCATATTCTGTATCCATTAGACTCTCCATTTCCTTGATCAGGTCTAGAAATTCGGCTTCACATTCACTAATGATATATCATCAGCGAGTCTTGTCGCTGATATCCTTCCATCTTGAGTTTTAATCCCACTGTGGCATCTTTCTTTTATTTGCTTTTTCGATATATAGATAGAACAGTCTTGGCATAAGGCTGCATCCCTGTCTGGCTCCCCTTTCTACGCGAGCATTTAATTCATGGTCTTCCATTCGTATCGCTTGCTCGTGGTTCTTGTACGTATTATACGAGGGCTATTTGGAAAGTAAGGAACAATAGGACGCGAAAATGAAAACTGTTTTATTTGCAACAGTTAGCTACGACTTCCAGTTACTTATCTCCATAATCACCGATCCGACTTAGACGTTTGTCGAAGCGTTGTACCAACTTTCTAATACCCTCGTTATAGAAGGCAGCCGCCAATGCTTTACGCCAGTTCTCTACGCTGGCCTACAGTTCGTTGACTGTGCCAAAATGCTGTATTCATAGCCAGCGGTTAATGTGAGCAGAGATGAAACTTAGAGGGAGACAACTACGGGCTGTATTGTGGGTAATCAAATATTTCCAATTGAAAACGATGCAGGAGCATCTTCATTGCCCCTGCAGAGTGCGGTTGAGAATTGTCTGGAAGAAGAAAACGTACGACAGTTATGTAATGTTGGCTGCATAGCTTCAGGCGAAATTTTTCACCAGTCTTTCGCACTTGAAGACACTATTGTTCTAGGTATCTTTATGTGCTCCTTGTGTGCTCAGAACTAAAAAGAACGACGTAACGCGATCGACGGGCACACTAGAGACACTACTCAACACACTTGTGCAAAACGTCATCGGATTTTGTCTGTGGTTTCCATTTCGCGACCGATCGTTCCTCACTTTCCGAATAACCCTCGTATATTACCCGTCATTCCCTGTAACGTACATCCACTAGCATGAGGATCTTGACTCTCTTTCGCCATTTTACATTGCCGAACGTTTTTACAGATCATCAAATTATATGACAATGTCTTGGTTGTTCTGAAGTCTTGCTTCCCTTATCAAGCACAGCGTCAGGATTAAGTCTCTTGTGCCTTTAAATTTTTTAATGCAAGCTAAACGCCATTTAAATGCCTCGATTTTACTTTTGATTCTACTATATGTCTTCAGTTATTGTGCCTAAGACATGTTGTAGGAATTTTGATGATTTCTCCAGTTTCATAGGCTCTACGCTTCAATAGTCGCTTTATTGTCAGTTCTCACAATGTTTTTAGAGACTCTGATGTGATACTATCAATTCTTTCTGCCGCATGTGACTGAACAGTTTTAGGAAAGCTCTGTGTATGCCCTATTTCTTCCATAACGACTCACACTTTCCTTCTCTTACGTTAACAGACTAGTCCTTCGTCTATAAAAGTCATTCGTTGTACTCTCTGCACCTATCCGCGCTCTCCTTTGCACTTACCAGTGCAACACCCACTAGAGCTTTCTTGTTGGTGCCTAACGTTTAATTTCAACGACCTCTGTTTGGCATTTTCTACACAGTCTACATCAATCCTTAGACGACAGTTTCACTGCCTTCACATTTTTCTGCAGGCATTTCGCCTTGACTTCCCTGCACTTCCTTTTTATTTCATTCCAAAATCACTTATATTCGTGTGTTCCTTTCTTCCCCTGAAAATGCTTGCACGTCCTTCTTCAGTCAGTTAAATGAAATATTAATTCTGCTGTCCACCGTTTCTTTGCAGATACATTCTTGTGCCAGTGTTTTTCTATGCAACCTCTGTGATTACCTTGTCACAGACTTTCAGTCCTCTGCTTACTGAGCTATTCAGTAAGGCGATATCTACAGCCTTAAACAACTTCAAGCACAGTTCATCATTCCTCAGTACTTCAGTATCCAACTTTCTTCAGCATTCATTCTTTTTGGCGACCATCTTAAGCTTCAGGCGGCTATTCATCATTTGTAAATTGTGATCAGAGTGTGTAACTGCTCCTGCATTGCCCTTACGATCCAGTACCCGACGTCAGATCTCAGTCTGACTATTGTGAATCCAGGTGGAATCTTCCTGTTTCTTCCTGTTCCTGGGCCTTCTGTAAGTACACCTCCTCCTCCTGTGATTTTCAACCGATGTATTCGCTATTACTAGCTGAAATTTATTTCTGAACTCAGTCAGTCTTTGTCCCCTCTGACTCCAACTATGGGGCACGTATTCTCCAGTGACTGTCTTCTGTTCCTTCTCTATCTATCGTATTCAGTCTCCCACGACTATTAAACTAATATCTCCGTTTGTGTACCGAATGGGCTGTCGAATGCTCTATCTTCAGTACAGAAGCAGTTTGATGTTCCATGTCATTCCGTACTCACCTAATGAACAATACAACAGTGTGTCTTTAGTTTTCCAGAGCATTGGAATAGTAGAATTGGTTCGTCATTTCCGCAGGCATTTTACGACACGTATACTAATGGTGGCATAGATATGGTTAAATACTTTTCGTATGGTATTGTTTTTTTGTATGTTAGTGTTTCTGATGACAAATCAAGACAAAACGCTCTTCTGCTTAAAGAGTATATCAAACAGTCTAAAGAGATCTCTGATTATCACTCACAAGAAATATTCTGATTCACCAAATGACACATATAACTATTACATAAAGAAAAAGAAACCACCGGCAAAAACAACATAGGACATTTCATAAAGTAAACAATTTTTTGTCAAAACGTACAATCAGTAAAAAATAAAATATAGGAATCTCAAGAGGAGCTCCTCTTTCTGAGTTGCACAGTAATTTGTATCTCTAAGAACTGTTGCAGATACATAGAAAACCAACATATAATTTAATTAGGGAATGAGGAAACGTGTAGCTGTAGGAACATGCATTGCTATCCTAAAAGAAATAAGCACAGTGCAGTGTGTGAAGACCAAAACTTTTATATATTAGCTGAGAATTTACAGGGCTTCACATGAACAACAAATTAACCTCAGTGCTTGTATGTCGATCACTCAGTGGTAGTGCATACTCTTTCTTTACATAAATTTACGGATAATGTCTCAGCTACAAAAGTCAATCTAATTTTTTCTGGAAACACAAACGCAAGTTTCACAAATGAAATATAGTAGTATCATCACAAATATATTCCTCATATTCTTGGCATGTGCGTTTTGAATAATTGTGCAACAAAGGTAACTACAATGCTAGCATCGCTTACTAACCGTCACTTACTAACTAAGTATGACATAGCTGAAAATATTTTAGACTCTGAGACCATTTCTGCCAAATAATAATAATAAAATCCGGCACAGAAAATATCTCTAAACTGTGAGCCTACAGCTGACATTTAGAATAAATCTAAAGAGAGCTGTCAAATCGAAATTGGGCTGAAGTGAATAGAAAAACCAATGTAAATACGAAAATGCTATATTATTCAAACTGTACTTCCAACAAACGCTTCCAAAACCATCCACAACTGTATGAGTGTCTCGCACAAACAGATGGGTAACAGCAGGCATTACTTTGTCATCCGAATTCCTCATCTATCTCAGTTCTATAAAAACAATTATAATAAAGCAAAGTTCTCAAACTTCTCTCTCAGGTACAGGCAGATATTTATAGGAGAGTGGCAACTGCTACAGAAATTATTTAATGACAAAATAATATACAATGCATAGAATAAAAGCAAAGCTGTATGGAATATCTTTAAACAGGAAACAGAGAGAGACAAGCAAAAACCAAATTCAGTATTGATACAGGATGGACGTATAGTAATAAATGTTCCACACCATCTAGGAAATAAGTTGAAAGAGCATTTTCAAACATTGTAGATAAATTACAAGAAAAGATCCCCAAAAACAAATATTATACCAGTAAATAGTTTTGCGTTAAGTGCAATGGTTTTACTGCCAATCACAGACTATGAAGTCAGGAAAACAGTAGCAAACCTAAAAATTAAGAAGTCAATAGGCTTAGATGAAGTATGAGTTAACTACAGATATAATGTGTGTCATGTATACAAGCTCCATTAACAAACGTAGTGAACAGATCTTTCGCATCACGAAAATTTACAGATTAAAATAGGAGTTGTTTCTTTGTTGAAGACAGAATCAATCATGAAAGATAGTTTGATGAATTAGTTGTATAAATATAACCTTGCGATAGAATCAGAGTTTCAGTTCCACAGTATGGTGACAGCCGTAGCAGAATTCTTGTTCTTTACAAATATAAGTTACAGGGACATTCTCAGTCTTTTTAAGTCGTCTGGTACCGTTGACCTTAAGATTCATTAAAATAAGGTAAAATCAAATACAGTTATGTAGCTAACGATTGGTTGTAATCCTACCGAATTGAGTGCAAAGATCAGATATAACACAAATAACAAATAAGACAAAATGTTTAATGATTCATTTATCAAACCAAAATACACTAACATAAGTGTACGTTCATATCTTTCCCAGTAGTGTAAGCCGAAGCGAAAAAATTCTTTTTTGATCACACCAATCTTATATTTATTAAGATAAATAGAGAATTACTTGCAGAGGAAGCAAGTTTAACTTTGAGTTTGAAGACGGAAAATGACACTACAAGACTAAGTGCAGATGGTTACTCTACAGCTTGCGCAACAAACACAATGTTTCTTGCAGTAAATATTGATCCTCAGTTGGAGTCGTGTAAAGACGCAAAGGTGTTTGCAAACAGTGTTTCATCAGTAGGGACCGGATTATATCCATCATTAAAACCTCTAATTTGCATGAAAAATGCTTAAAAATACATTAAAACTGTCGAAATATGTAAGATCAGCAAATAAATATACATAGTAGTTGCTGCGTGTATTATATCTCAGAGTCAAACCTGTGCATATCAGTTACGAGGAAGAGCGCAGGTCGCGTGAAAAATCGTTACATTTAGATCGCTGCTATCATCTTCTGAATACTACTTTCTGTTAGTGGTTAGGAAGGGGCCTTTCCGGGATTATTTCCTGAAAATTTGCAAAATGAGACGCGTGCTGTGTTTCAAGATCTGTTCCTTCTTGCAATGCAAGTGAGTCGCAGCGCAAGTCAATATGTGCAGGACCAACTTCGAGATATATCGCACGCAAGCGGCATGCTCAAAAGTTTTACTTAAAAATATAAATATTTTATTTAAAGAGAACATAATCAGGAATGATTTGAACATCATTAACTTCTAATTAATACTATTGGGTCAAAGCATCATTTACAATTTATTTTAGATTTTTTTTACTGTTGTAAACATAAACGACTAAGTAAAACTCCAAATATTCGGTAGTAAGATTGTGTCTTCATTTTATAAGCAGAAAAGGACCGTTCTACATCAACTAAGATAAATGGGCAGTATTTGAATTTGGGTGCTATGTTGACATTTATTGTTTCTGGTAAAAGTTCACCCATCCCAATAATAAAACTGTCAATTAGGCACAAGGGTTCAAAGGCTGGAGTATTGTTTAAAATATTTTCAAACTCTTCTTCAAGTTTTCTTGGGAATACTTCCAGCAACGAGAGGTTCACTAAAACAATTATATTTATTAACTGAATACATTCAACTCCAAACCTTGAGTTTCAAGCTTTTTAATACTTGCGGGTATATAAGAAAAATGAGAGCTATTCACAGCAATGTCTATTTTAATACCGGAATCATCAAAAGCTTCCTTGCACTGGCAAACTGCCAAAGCCTCTGCACTATCAAAGTCGTTTATTACAACTCCAATGGCCTCGAAATGTTCATTGTAAAACAACACAGCTTCAACCCACGTACCCCAGCGAGTTACCACTGGTTCGAGAGGTAGAGGCAAATTCGTCTTTCTGGGTCTTGATGCGAGCAGAGCGTTTAGATATACTTGCTTCGTGGATGAAATCAGTTTATTTACATTTACAAACGTGGAACGTACTTCCTCAGCAAGGAGTTTTACTGCAGTAGCAAAGGACGTCACATGAATCAAATTGGGATAAAATACTGGGAGGACCCTTCCTGCTTTGATAATACAGGGAGCAGCGTCTGAAATAAACACAAACGTCCTTTCATCTGCATAAGATTCTGCAGTGTCACCACCAGACACCACACTTGCTAGGTGGTAGCCTTTAAATCGGCCACGGTCCGTTAGTATACGTCGGACCCGCGTGCCGCCACTATCAGTGGTTGCAGACCAAACGCCACCACACGGCAGGTCTAGTCTAGAGAGATTCCCCCAGCTAGCGCCGCCACATGGCAGGTCTAGTCTAGAGAGATTCCCTCAGTTGTACACTCGACAGCAAAAAAAGTGGGTCACCCCTGAATACCAACGTGTAGGCTGCACCTGAATGTATGCAACCAACAAAGCATATCTGTGTTGCACTTAGTCGCAACCCTCCACAGTACAGTCGATGTAAGATACACAATGGGTACTGCCAGAGACTACTAGAGAACACCAGTATTTATGACAGTCTGTCCAGATGTAAAGTAAAACCACGATAGTTCAGGAGAGATTAGACAGTCCTTAACGTTTATGAACTAAACTTAATTACAATAATTGACATTTCAAATGTTATGGGACAACTAGTTTTGTCACATAAATCGTTCAGTAATCCTTAGGCACAATTAAATATTTGAAACAGTATATGGATTTATAAAGTTGTATGGCGATTGGAAACAAGTTCTTTGCTGTCTGAAAGGATTACCCAACACAAGCTGAACATCATTCAACGGGGAGTGGTTTCGCATGAACTTTATGTAATACTAAGCAGCTAAAAAAAAAACGTGATTAACGGCGGCAACCACTCTACGGAAATCCCAACATTAACAGCGAATCACAAGTAATATCATTGTTCACATTACTCATCAACAGTTACTTGTACACGAAGTTGTACTTTAAATGACATGACCAACGTTTTCGTTCTGGATCCGGATGCAAACCCAGAATGTAAAGCCATTGTTAACCATACAAAGCTTTGTGCCTTATGGAGACACGATCACTAGGCAGAAAGAGACGTCAAATATTGACGTTTGCACAAGTATCAGTTATGAATTCTCAACTTGAACGTAAGTGACGATAATGTTTGCACGAAGACAGGGACATGACAATTACCTTCTTGATAATTAACCTCGAAAGACGTTGTATAGTGTTGCATTGTCAAGGAATAAAGGATGCAAATGTTTAAAATTGAAATGCCATCTTGTAATGCTGGGGACAAGGATGCGAACCCAGCACCTAATCGGATTGTTGAATAAGTACGTAAAATCAGAATGTAGATATCACAGTTTGTCACCGGTAGTGGGGTTGGAACCTTAAATGACGACTGAAGTTGTATTGCCTGACCGGGATTCGAACCCGGCGCCTACCGCCTTCATTGTCTAACCAGGAACAGACGAGAAATGTCCAGTGTTGTTTCACCATCCGCGAGATGTGCACACGTTTAACTAGAAATAAGGTGACGAAAACGTCTATGCTGACTGAGAGTCGAACGCCGCACACATGGTTATGAAGACACGTTAATAATCAACTTCATATTCAGTAGTAGCTAGGAGTAGCATGTTTAGTTGCAAACCTTAAGGCCTTACTCATCCCTAGTAACGTGTTGCCTAGTATCTGCGATATCATGATGTTAATTTACAAGTGGATTGACTGCTGTAAAGAGCAATGTTCTCTAGTAGTCGTGTATCATTGAGATGTAAATTAAGTGCCTCAGCAGAAAGTAATTTCCGTCGTGCAGCACATATTGCTTCAGAGACACTGAGAACATGTTATAAGTGCACAAAACGTGTATTATATACTAAGTATATACTATTACTTGGAGAAGCTGCCGCCAAACCTGTTTACTTTTACATTCTGGTCAATTGTCGTGGTTGAATACAGGTTTTCCTAAGGCTACATCTAATGCACAGCGCTTAGAAGAAAGTATAGTTTCCTGTGTCATGCTATTGCTAGCTAGGTGAAATATTTTGTGGTAGCTATGTTTAAAATGAATGTATTTTGAAAGTATTGTTCAAGTATTTGAAAAAATCGTCAACTGTAGGTGTGCCTGCACATGTTATAGCATAATAGCTGTAGCTGCGTTAGTTTGTACTACAGACTTGGGTGGATTAGTTGTAACTTTCGATCCTTCAGGGGGTGATCGTGGCCCTGCGGCCCGGGTCTGTACTAGCCGCGGCTCGCGAGCTACGGGCCAGCCAGCCTGGCCGAGGCGAGACGGGAGTGAGCGATCTGGCGGTGGCGTTTTTTTTTAATAGCACCTTTAAGCGCTTTTTTTTTAGACGCTACCCCTAGACCACTTTTTTTATTTCACTTTTTTTCTTTTCTTTTATAACCACTGCACCACCTGGCTTTTTTTGCTACATGTCCTGTTTTTTTTTAAACGCCTAGAACCGCTTTTTTTAACGCTAAGCAATTGCGCCACTTTTTTTAAATTAATTGCTCTATTATTTGTTTATCGTGGGCAAGTGCTCTACAAACTTTTTTTTTAATAGTATAGCGAGTGGGGGAGGCAGATGTCGGCAAGGAGGGCAGGGGTCAAGTAGTCCGAGGCCTGGCCCATCATCACTCACATTGATTGTAATGGAAATTTTACTTTTTTTTATTTTTATTTATTTATTTATTTATTATTGTTTTGGGAAAGCATCAATATGGGATTGGAGCCAGATCATTCGGTTGATACATAAACGGGTGAAGGTTTTAGAGCTCGAACAGCTATCCAATACCTGTTCTATTGAATGCAATATGAAGCATATTACCGTACTTGCGACGGTGATCCGCGTTGTTTCTAATTTTAATATATTCCGTATCCATGTGTAACTGAAACTCGCTGTAATCTTCGACCGTCAGCCGATTGAAGACATGACTTGTATATTGGCCCAACAGCCACATGATGGCATTATTTTTAGTTGGAGGAAAATATTTGACGTCTGGTCTGTGCAGTAAGTTCGTGTCTATGTTATTTTCAGAAGTCCTAGTTATAAGGGCGACTTTTTGACGAACCCATTGCCAATTGCGCATGTGGTGACTGCAAGTATATCTGTGGGGAACTGTATCGACTTGGTGACAATCTGGACAATGGGCTGTGTCGCTTAGCCCAATCGCATGCAGGCGCTCATTTGTGCTGATATTGTTGTTAACCGTTTTGTACCATGTCGACCTGACCAAGGACGGAAGTACACTGCTGCTGATGTTCGCCCACAGGACATCCCAATTGACTCCAGTGTGCTTTTGTTCGATTTTGTTCTTGCCCTCATATTGTTTCCTGTGCTCCAGAATGTCCTTGGTAGTTAAGGGTCGATGTTGGAGAAGGACCTCGCTCAAGTAGCTCTTTTCCAGATAATATGTGCGGATGTGGGAGAGCTGGTAGTCGATCGTCTGCACATTGATCGGCGGTTCTACGCTTTTCGGCGCGACTGCCTCAAACAACTTTGCCGTAAGGGTGTCAGAGTAGTTTTGGATTAAGGATGTCATCCGTTTAATGCATAAAGCCATTGATTTGGCGTTCAAATCGGTCAGACCCATACCGCCATGCAGAGGGTCGAGGGTCACAGTCTTCACGTCAACTCGAAATATTTCCCCCCGCCACAGAAAATTGGTCAACTTGCTCATTATCTGTTTGGCTATGACAGTGGGGATTAAAAAGACCTGTGCCACGTAATACACTCGCGACAGGATACATGTATTTATAAATGTAACCCTCTGAATTTGGTCCATACTGCGATAAACGTTATCTATTAAAGTACCCTTGACTTTGAACGAGACATCCCGCCAATTTGCCGTTATCATCCTTTGTGGAGGGACCGTCAGTATCGTCCGAAGAGAATTGTGTTCCGTAACATGGGTAGCCCATTCTAGGCCGACATCGTCAAGTCCCCTTATACGTAGAAATTTGCTTTTAGTTTCATTCATTTTTGCGCCAGAAGCGGAACAATAGCTTCTGAGGTCTGCCTCCAGTTGAATCACATCATCGCTGTTCCTCACGACGATGCCGACATCATCAGCATATGCCCCAACTGCAGTTTTCTTCCCGGCGATCGTTATGCCCGTCATGTGCTCTTGTATTAGCCGCAGCAATGGTTATAGTGAGATGACAAAGAGCAACATGGAAAGGGGGCTTCCTTGTGGGACACCCCTTGCGATGGTAATGGGTCTTGTGAGCTGGCAGTTGACGGAGATCGTGGCGGCCAGACCAGTGATCATATTGCACACGACAGCGATGGAGTCATGCCCGAAGCCCATCCTCCGCAACGTTTCGAAGAGGTATTTATGGCTATCATATGCTTTATAAAAGTCGTCAAAAAGGAGGCCGCAATTCATGGTGCTGGTAGACGACAGAGCGACGATATCTCTCTATTGTTCTGTAGTCTGAAATATTGATCGCCTATAAGCACAAGTTTGCTGTTGCCCAATTATGTTTGCGGTCAACGGTATCATTCGTTTGTTTAAAGCTCTCGCAATAATCTTATAATCTGAATTAAGAAGAGAAATCGGCCAGAAGTTGTTAATCTTCTTACATCCCTTATCTTTAGGAATCAACGCGATTTTACATTCTTTAAGTTCTGATGGTACAAACTTTCCCCGCAGTGCGTCGTTAACGGCTTGTGTCAACTTATCACCTGTGATACTCCAATATCGTTGATAGAATTCGACCGGAAGGCCGTCAGGGCCCGGAGATTTACTTTTAGGAGAGCCGCGAATTATTTCAAGGACTTCATCTGGACTAAAAGCCGAAAATAAGCTGGCGTTGTCGTCGGCCGTAATTGTGGAGGTTGTAAACGCAAATAACTCATCCAAATCGTCCTCTTGCGTTGCTTATGCCTCACACAGGGCACTGTAATACCTGTGGATATCTCTGATTATCTCGTTTTGCACAGTGAGGACAGTAGGCCTACCGTTTTCTAATTTAAGTTCGTCCATGAATATCCGTCGTCGGTTCTCGCGATGTTTAATCAGATGATATAACGCAGCCGTTTCGTCCTCGCTAACAGATCTGGCTTTTGACTTAAGTTTAAGACCCTCCAGTTGTTTTCTCTTTAAGCTAAATAATGTCGCTTTAATTTTCTTGATGTCGGACAAGCGCCTGTCTGAGCCATCTGCCTGATCATACAAATCCATTAAAACCATGTAGTAAAATTCCATTGTACGGTGAACTGCCCGAGATCTCTCTATACTATAAGATATAATTACTTTCCGTAATTTGGGCTTTGCCTTGCGGGTCCACCACTCCAAAACACTCGGAAAGTTGTGTACAGAGCGCAAGCAAAATTCCCAAGCTGTCTTTAATTCGACCTCGAGCTCGTCGTCGGTGAAAAGGCCGACATTCATGCTCCACTGATTCCTAAACCAGTGAGTTGGTTGCCGGTCTCAGTTTATGCAGGCACTCACACTACAGTGATCAGAGAAGCTGACTGGAGTGATTTCCACTTGTAGCAAATTCCTCACTATGTGACTTGACATATAGATTCTATCAATCCTGCTACTGGAATTATGTGAAACGTGCGTGTATTTCACAAACGTGGGATACTTAACTTTCCACGCGTCTCTCAGTTTCATTTGGGAGACAAGAAAGCTTAATACAGCGGAATAATTAAAATGGGGGGATTGATCTTTATGGTGCAATACACAATTAAAATCGGCTGCAATGATCAAGTTTGGAGAGTCTCTCCGCAGTAAGTAAATGATATCCTCCTCAAAAAACTTCGATCTGTCAGCGCGCCGTGTACTTCCAGATGGTGCATACAGATTGATTACACTGACGCCCATGATATTCACGCATATGCCCCGTCCAGAGTCTAACTTTTCAACATCGGTTAGAGGTATTCCTTCCCTGACTAAAATCGCTGTGCCAGCACTGAATTCGGGAGCGAAATTGATTATTGCAACGTAGCCGGGAATGTTAATTTGCCATGTTGCAACCTCTTGTAAAAGGGCAATATCTGTACCAGAGTCAAACAAAAACTGTTTTAATAAAGCAAGCTTTAACCCTGACGTAATCCTATTGATATTAAGGGAGGTGATAGTATAGGCCTGTAGCATATAGGTAATGAGATGTAAAAGTATAACAAAACGATGGCATCGAGCTCAAGAGTGCCGGCTACAGAATTAAAAAAGGAATAATGTGAGCAGCCATGAGAGGATTATTTGATCAATAAGCGAAATAAAAGCCATAACAAGTGATACACTACGAATTATAGGCCGGTTGTAGCAAAAACGACACAGTGAATGCTGTGAACCATAACCGGATAAAAGGACAGAAAAAACACGAAGAAGCTTTGCAACCTTAGCCGACAGCATGGAACTAACCTTGTACCAACGGAATTACTACTGTGGAGGATGGGCTTCGCCGAGTTCTTTGCTGTTGTCATCACCGGAACGTTCCCTCTCAATTTCATAACTAATATTTCGGGTTACTACATCCGCTTGCGAGGAAGTGGAATTTCCCTTGTTGCGAGCAGCGGAGAGATTTGGCTGTGGATTGAGCCTTCGTCGTGGGGCGTTTTGAGGTCCCGAAGTTTTTGTGGATCCTTTGAGACGCGGTCGTGTCGTTGTCGCAGCACTGCCGCCGGCAGCTGGCAGGTTGGTAAACACTTTCACTTGTTTACTTCCGCCGGGAACTTGTTGTCGGGCGTCAGCTGTAGCGCGTTGTTGACACAACACTTCCTCACTGTGTGCGCGTTGTAGCGGCTGTTGTCCTTCAGGCGCGGCACTCAAAATTGGAGGTTCCTGTTCATGACCCGGCGTCTCAGAATTCGACATCCCCTCAAGTCCATCCGCACTGGCTTCAAAATCGATCCGCATAACATCATCTGGTACTAAATCCTCCGCGATTGATGGTTTTGGTTTCCGGGCTGCAGGAGAAGTGTGAGATAGTTCCTCATCTGAATGCTCATCACTACATTCCAGCGGCCTTTTCTTTTGCTGAGCTTCACTTTCAAGACAAACTGGCGCAGCAGTTTGCCGTCCTACGAGTGGTGGAAACGCATCAGCGGCTATTTGCGGGATCTCGGAGGTAGTTGCATGGGGAGCATCAACATCAGGGTGTGCAGAGGAACCAGAAGTATCTACTGCCATTACCTCGTTAAGTGTTAATCTACGCCGCGGCTGGAGATTATTTTTTAAGACAAAAACTCGGCGGGGGAAGTCCTGGTGAAGACGGCCTAGTTCATTGCAGATATGGCAGGTGGGGGCTTGACCAGAATATATAATGTGAGCCTTATAACCATCAACCGTGATGTGAGAAGGAATGTTCATTTTTACTTCCATGTCCACAGATCTAATCCCATTGAAATATTGTAATTTGTAGCGAGACGACCAGTTTTCGTTGACAATTTCTTTAACCTCACCAAACTTAGAAAGTGCATCTTTAATTTTAGCATTGTCAATCTCTATGGGCAAGTTAAGTACTCGAACTGTCTGAATCGAGGTATCGGCACGTGTTACAGTAACCATACTAGTGGTGCCGTCGCGACGAACAAAAGGGACTTGTTTGCCGATTTTTGCAAGAAGTCGATCAACTGCTACTGGACTGAGAAACTTGACAAACACGCAATAACGATCAGAATCTAGCTGGGTGGTGTGCACAGAATCAGAAGTGATGCCTATTACCTCGGTTAGCCAGTCATGAATCTCGAGGGCGGTCGGTAGAACTCGGCGGGTATCCTTGTCAAAGCCAAAAACCGTGGTGTGTTTCCGGATGGTGGTAGACATGGCGCTGCAGCTGTGTGGAATCCGGTCAAGCCCGAATCCTGTACAAGATCGGCAAGTTGCTGACGAAAGGGACGACCACAAAAAAAAGTACAATGCACGTGAATCACTCGGAACACAGAAACACACAACGACGACGCGGAGCAACCAGCTAGCACGTCCGACCGCGGCGACAGCGAAAGCCGGAATGCGTTGGGGGGCCAACAGCCCGGGACGAGCCAGCACGGCTGCGCCGCATGCCTCTGCCTCTGCCTCTGCCGCTCCGTTTGACATAAATATGTTTACCTCCTCTCCTGGAATCAGTATAAGAACGGCAAGCAGAAATACACATCAGGCTGTCTACCGTAATGGGTCACTGGGAGAGGTCTATTCGAGGTAGAGTCAAAAAGTGGTTCAAATGGCTCTGAGCACTATGGGACTTATCATCTGAGGTCATCAGTCCCCTCGAACTTAGAACTACTTAAACCTAACTAACCTAAGGACATCACACACATCCATGCCTGAGGAAGGATTTGAACCTGCGACCGTAGCGGTCGCGCGGTTTCAGACTGAAGTGCTTAAAACCGCTCGGCCACTCCGGCCGGCCGAGGTAGAGTCGTCGCTCTCTCATTGAGGAAGGAGGATTTTCCATCAGAGAAGCTGGCAGGCGGTATGGCGTACCACATACCACTGCAACGAGATGGTGGATGTCTGCCTTAAAAGAGGCACCACCAACAGGGCTCCTGGCTCAGGCAGGAAGAGAGTGATCTGACAGCAGGAAGACAAGGACCTAGTGTCTAGGAGCAGAGAAAATCCCTTTCTGAACGCGAAGCAGTTGCGGCGGGAGATCGACTTCCCCGGCTCCAGTGACACGATTCGCCGAAGGCTTAGGCACGCTGGACTGCATGCACGACGATCCGCTGTGAATCAAGAGCTCAGCGAAGACACCGTTTTATACCGGCTAGCATTTGCGGAGCTCCATCTGAGGGCGTCGTGGGACAACGTCATTTTCACTGATGAGAAGGTGTTTTCCACCTATAACGACGGTCCACGAATCGTTTACAGGCCGCAAGGGACTCGTCATCGACGCGAATATGTAACCACGACGAGAATAAGTGGCCGGCTATCTGTTACCTGCTGGGGTTGGAATTCTCCGAGACGGGCAGGAATTCTTCACAGCATAGAAGGAACTCTGGACAGCGCGCAGTATGCCCACATATTGGAAAATGTGATGCTTCCGACAGTGCGAATGCTGTACGCAGAAGGGGACGTCACATTGGAAGAGGACCATTCTCCCATTCACAAGTCTGCATTTGTTCAGCACGTATTGTCTTTACTCTCTCCCAAATCCACGATTGGCGTCAACGTCATGGACTGGCCGCCACGGGCGGCTGATATGAACTCCATGGAAAACATGTTGGCTGAGGTCGCAAGAACATTAACAGAGAACTGGCCACGAAACCAACCAACTACTGCGGACGCTCTTTGGGACTGCGTCCTGGAAGCCTGGGAGGAAGTTGCTTCTTCAGGCCGTTACGTCCGACGGCTTATACATTCTATGCCAAGACGCGTGATAGAAGTACAAAATAATGAAGGATTCTGGATAAAATATTAGAGTTCTTAAAATGTTTTGTTATGTCTTCTTTTTCGTCATTTTTCCTCTAAATTCAAATGGCTCTGAGCACTATGGGACTTAACTGCTGAGGTCATCAGTCCCCTCGAACGTCGAACTACTTAAACCTAACTAACCTAAGGACATCACACACATCCATGCCCGAGGCAGGATTCGAACCTGCGACCGTAGCTGTCGCGCGGTTCCAGACTGTAGCGCCTAGAACCGCTCGACCACTTCGGCCGGCCATTTTTCCTCATTGGAAGCTAGTGGAAGATCACGTGGCAACAGAAAAGATACAATATGGGTTAGCTTTCCTTTGAGTTGCCCTTTTAATTCAAGTGGGTTTCTTTTGAATATACAGTTTGTTAAGTATTCTATTTTGATTTCATTTATACCATGTCTACATACTTACAAACTAATCAGCATAGATGGACTCTCAGTAGTTTTTGTTATTTCAAATACGTCTCTCTCTTCCCCATCATCCATGAATACACCCTCCGTCCTACACACAATACGCCAACGATTTCATATTATGTTTACTCACCGCGCGGGATTAGCCAAGCGGTCTTAGGCGCTGCAGTCATGGACTGTGAGGCTGGTCCCGGCGGAGGTTCGAGACCTCCCTCGGGCATGGGTGTGTATGTTTGTTTGTCCTTAGGATAATTTAGGTCAAGTAGTGTGTAAGATTAGGGACTGATGACCTTAGCAGTTAAGTCCGTTAAGGTTTCACACACATATGAACATTTATGTTTACTCGTTGTTAATATCTCTTCTATTCTCTCTCACACACTCTCTCTCTCTCTGTCACTATCGCCGCAAGTGCCCTTCTATTACACTCCCCCAAAACTTTGTAAACAAATCTAGCGGTTTCCAATGACGCTACATTTTCTCTTTTATTTGCTGCTGTCTTTACTCTCTATCATTCCTCTCACCACCTATGAAACCGTATTCGTTGATCTCCCCTTCCCTGTAACCCATTCTTCGTTCTGAGAACAGTTCTTCCTCATCTCTCGGTCCTAAGATAAAACGAACTGTGGCACACGTCTAAATAAGCAATACTTTGAAAGCATTTCATGCTTATATTTTGCACTTCTGCACTTCAATCCATTCCCAGATCCCGCCCTCCTTCCTGTTGCGCGTCCCTTGACATCTGCATCTACATCTAAATGAATACTCTGTAATTCATAATTATGTGCTTGGCAGGGGGTTCTGTGGTCTGGTGGATTAATCTTGTATTGAGGGGTAAAACGTGTAGGTTCACATCTCACGCCGGGCGTAAATTTTTAACACACACAAGTAGCTCTCCTTCACCCCTAGTAACGCCAAGTGCAGAACGCCTGTAAGCTCCGTAGTTCAATATCCGCAGTAAAGATAACATCCCTTCGCTGTCGACTGAGCATTCGTTTGAGCTGTGACAGATGGAGAAACCCCGTAAGGCAGAGACTCTGTCACCAGGAAGCCGTCGTAAACTAGAAAACGTATTTCATTTTAATGAGCCAATGGCCATGTAAGTTCACAAGGGTCTTACTTGATTTGAAAGTGAGACGTTGAAAATTGTGGTGCTGGACTGGGATTAGAATTCGATTTCACTATGTTCCCGAAGATTGCAAACTCTTCTAGGCGTCCTCGAAAGGGACCTATCTGGTTTCGAATCCTGATCAGCACAAAATATTCATTATTTAATTTCAAGCCCTAGCATGTGCACTCCGAACTACTGGTGAAAAATAGTTGCATTTTCAACGTCTCTTCGTGCGTTGTCAGCTGTAACGTGTTCGTTTCAACTCACAGCCACATGATGAGCGTTTTATCACAACATTACAAGATCAAACGTTTCCTTACATCTTTTCAAGTTCAAACATTCCTCCCCATCCTACTGGTGAAAACGGATTTGGGTTTGAGGTTGTGTTCGTTTTGATCACCAACGACGACATGTTGTGGATTCAACTTCTAGCCAGCAGAGTATTTTCCGCTGTAGGATCACATCGGTTCGTCTTCTTCCAGCTGGTACTGTAACTGAGATTTGGCAACAAGGCAAGGTATGTTTGGCAACTCTGTGATCGACGAGTTACGTCCTGGTGTGCACGGAATTAAGCCTCAAAGTTCACTTGATTTCTCGTGTCATTTCCATTGAATAATCTGAGTTGTTATCGCTTGAGGTGTAACACAAGATTGTAAATTTACGGTTTTCGGCCCAGAAAAGTCATTGAACGTGGCAATAGCAATTAATCTCGTCCTGTAAATAGCGGTTTACGAGTTGTAACCACTATTGACCTAACAGGATGGCGCAAACCATATCTATCAGCTAGCTCTGTGTTGACGTGCTGACCTGTGGAAACGCGATTGTTATGGTTCGCGGTTCCAGCCTCGCTGAATGTAACGCTTTTATCCCTTCTGTGTAAGAGCTGCAAGCAGTTAGATCAAACATCGATAAGCAAATCGTAAGAAAATATTTTCAGCTCACAGTGCAATGGTGAAAAACTTACAATGCTGCACAACAGGCAACGCCTCTTTCCGCTGCTGACAAGCAAATATTGGGATTTTAGGGAGACGTAACTTTATTTATGAAATGCCACGTTTGCATACCTGTTGACTATGACACAGCATACCGTTTAAACACAGATCCAATCGAAATCTAAGTGAATAGTGTTTTACTAACTCGTGCAGATAGAGGCACGCTTTTGTACAGATACTCAGTTTGGTTCAAACAGACTTTCGTCGTAAGATTATCGTGGGTAGTTTTATTGCCTTTCTTACAATACAGTGCATAGTTTTCGTAAGGTTTCTTTTAGTGTTGTTAAAACAATGCTAAAAATGAGAGAGAAATGAATCATCAACGATATATGCGAATTCTCTGATGTTATCTATAACAGTCTGACAATGCACATGCAGTTTATTGATTACATGCAAGTAGAAAACTTGTTCTGAGTTAAAGCTGTCAAACAAAGATAGAAGAAGAAAAAATGCCACTACCAGACGACAGATAATGTAGAAAATACTTTTCAGACTATTTTGGCACGATGCGCTCTCCCCATACATAATACAAAAGCTTCGAGCGCATCTGCTGCCTGGCCATCTATTAAACCTGAAAAGAACAAAATGACGCAGGAGTTAGCCTTTTTTCCACATGCGACTATTTTGGGTCGAGAAGTGAAGAGAATTATGTTCAAAGTTCCATTAAATTGAATACTTTAGCAGACAGCAGAATTGCGTTTTAAAAAAATGTAGTAGCGAATGTAATATAAGACGCGACGTCTTATCATCAGTGCACGACGCTTACCGTTACACTACTAGCTGTGACGTATCTACAGCACCTCTGGATGTGAAAAACAGTTCCTCCAGAACTTCGCCATTCCACAGTGCTTTGAGATAATGCATATGTCCGGATATAGACTTCTGAGACAGTTACAGCATTAATTTTTCACTGCACGATGGTTTCAACAAACAGATAGCGCAATAGAGTAGCTCAAATCGAAAGGAACACTTCCTAATTAACTTTCTGCATCCTACACTGTTGGCAGTTCTGTGTAGGTGGCAGTTACGTTATTTTATTTCGGTGATTACAAAATAGAGTCGAATGTATGCACTGGGTAGCCAAGGCAGCTAGTTCACGGCGATTCGGTCAACCAAGTAAATGAATGTACTGAACATCCCGCAAACCACTACAGGGAGCCTGTGTGTCGGAATTCTTATCTTGTGTGCCGCAACGGTGTTATGATAGAGAAATGAGCCGTAGAGAAGTGGGTGTGGTAGTCTGTTGGACTGATGGTAGTTTCATATGCTGTTGGTCTCGGTTCGATTCCAACTTCTGCCGATGTTCTTTGATAAGGAGTGGTAGATTCTATTCTCTTCTGGCTACGCCAAGTGAAGAAGGTATAATGGCATTGTGGTCTGAAAATCACATTAAACATGATATTCCTTCTCTACCAAGTAGACGTTAGGTGGAACCACAATAAAGTAAGGAGTGGCGACATGTAGAAACTCTATCACCAGTAACTTTTCTTATACTAGTTATTTATTTCTAGTGACGAAACAAACACTGCGTATGGTCACATGACGTTTATTCCATATTTGAGCTTCTGTATGTCGATAAAATTGGTTCTGAACTGGGAATGCAACTCAGACCGCCCTTAACGCGGAATTTGATCCCTTCGTGACAATACAGCTCGACTACAACTTGTTGTTTGTTCAAAACTGCAGATTCCTTAACATCTCCACATATTGCACATGAATGGGTTGGAATCCTGGCCCAGCACTAAACTTTTCGCTATGTATTCTCAAGCTCTAGCATGAGAACACCTATCTGCTAGTGGATAATAAATTTTATTTTTAATGCATTTTCATTCGTTGTCAACACAAACGATATCTGACGTTTTTGACTCCCAGTGAGACACAGAACTATTTGCGATATCACTGTAAGTTCAGGGATGTTATTCCGAGCTGCTGGTGGAGAAAAATTCGGTAAGTATCGCCTCTTTGTGTGTAGTCAACAATGATATGTTTGGGGTTCGATTCTCAGTCAGCACTGAACACTTCATCATATTATTTCTAGTTCAAACATGCTCACATGTCACTGCTGGTGCAACAAACCCATACATAACGTTCCTTTTCTCTAGAATATAATAGCGATATGTGCCGGGTTGGAGTCCTGGAAAGGAAAAATTAATGTTTCGTCTCGTCATTTCATTTAATACATCTAGCTACTGCCGAGAAAATCCGATATGTCTAATTTGATTGTGCTTCGATAACAATCCGATTAGATTCTGGGTTCGAAGCCTTGTCCAACACAAAGCTTTACGTCACTGCATTTCAAGTAGGTTACTTGTGAAGTAGCAATATTTAACATCTCTCTTAGTTCGTTAACAGGGACAATAAATGCTGGATAGGAACTCGCGCCCGTTAAAAATGCTACATTATGTAATTTAAAGTTGATATTTGCTAACTGATACTGTCCAAAAATGAGGTATATCACTCTCTTTATGCCTAGTCAGGAATGACTGTTAATTTCCGTCAGCCACGAAATCTTAGGCTGCGTGATTGGTTCAAATGGCTCTGAGCACTATGGGACTCAACATCTAAGGTCATCAGTCCCCTAGAATCTAGAACTAGTTAAACCTAACTAACCTAAGTACATCACACACATCCATTCCCGAGGCAGGATTCGAACCGGCGACCGTAGCAGTCACGCGGTTCGGGACTGAAGTGCCTAGAACCGCACGGCCACCGCGGCCTAGCCTGCATGTCCTGGGTTTGAATCCATAAGCAGAACGAGGCGGTTCGTCGTGGCATTTGAAGTTCATACATATTTTCAACTAGCTGCTCGTGAATAACGTAAATTTTTAATGACATTTTGTGTTAAATAACAAGTATGGTATGTTACTTTGAAGAGGAAATCATGAATACGACGAACTTACTACGTGCATTGCCTATCTGACGTAATAATGAGAGTTCTAACATTTCAGGTATGTCAGTTATTGCAATAAATGCGAGCTTACAAGCCTTAAGGACAGTCTTACCCGTGATGAGGTGTTCCCTGATATTTTTAGTATCGTGGTACTACTTTACATCCTGAGTTATTGCGATACAGAGCAGTTTTTTCTAGTGGTGACTTGTTGGAACAATTTTCAACAGTCAAACGACTGTACTAAGGAGCGATTAGAGAACCTGCTAGACAGCTGCGTTAAGTAGGTCGCATGGGAATCAGGTGTAATGCAATTCAGGCCGTTCGGATACTTTTGAGCACGACTGTACATAAAATCAGAAGTTAAATATAAAATGTTTTCACCAATAGCGAAATGCTGGAACCTTAATTGACGATAGAATTGTTTTTGCCTGACTGGGATTCGAGCCCAGCATCTAGCACTGTCGTTTTCTAGCCAGGAACAGACGATAAATAGCTGTTGTGGGTTCACCAGTAGCGAGATGGGCGCATGTTTAGCTAGACATCAGGCGACGAAAAGTTCTGTGCTGAATGTAATTCAAACTCCACACACGTGGTCATGAAGAAACGTTAACTATCAAATTCTTTTCCAATAATAGCTAGGAATGGCATGGTTGTACTGTCAATGATGTGATGGAAAATACTCTGCTGGCTAGAAGTTGAATCCACAACATGTCGTCGTTGGTGATCAAAACGAACACAACCTCAAACCCAAATCCGTTTTCACCAGTAGGATGGGGAGGAATGTTTGAACTTGAAAAGATGTAAGGAAACGTTTGATTTTGTAATGTTGTGATAAAACGCTCATCATGTGGCTGTGAGTTGAAATGAACACGTTACAGCTGACAACGCACGAAGAGACGTTGAAAATGCAACTATTTTTCACCAGTAGTTCGGAGTGCACATGCTAGGGCTTGACATTAAATAATGAATATTTTGTGCTGATCAGGATTCGAAACCGGATAGGTGCCTTTCGAGGACGCCTAGAGGAGTTTGCAATCTTCGGGAACATAGTGAAATCGAATTCTAATCCCAGTCCAGCACCACAATTTTCAACGTCTCACTTTCAAATCAAGTAAGACCCTTGTGAACTTACTTGGCCATTGGCTCATTAAAATGAAATACGTTTTCTAGTTTACGACGGCTTGCTGGTGACAGAGTCTCTGCCTTACGGGGTTTCTCCATCTGTCACAGCTCAAACGAATGCCCAGTCGGCAGCGAAGGGATGTTATCTTTACTGCGGATATTGAACTACGGAGCTTACAGGCGTTCTGCACTTGGCGTTACTAGGGGTGAAGGAGAGCTACTTGTGTGTGTTAAAAATTTACGCCCGGCGTGAGATGTGAACCTACACGTTTTACCCCTCAAAACAAGATTAATCCACCAGACCACAGAACCCCCTGCCAAGCACATAATTATGAATTACAGAGTATTCATTTGGATGTAGATGCAGATGTCAAGGGACGCGCAGCAGGAAGGAGGCGTGATCTGGAAATGGATTGAAGTGCAGAAGTGCAAAATATAAGCGTGAAATGCTTTCAGAGTATTGCTTATTTAGACGTGTGCCACAGTTCGTTTTATCTTAGGGCCGAGAGATGAGGAAGAACTGTTCTCAGAACGAAGAATGGGTTACAGGGAAGGGGAGATCAACGAATACGGTTTCATAGGTGGTGAGAGGAATGATAGAGAGTAAAGACAGCAGCAAATAAAAGAGAAAATGTAGCGTCATTGGAAACCGCTAGATTTGTTTACAAAGTTTTGGCGGAGTGTAATAGAAGGGCACTTGCAGCGATAGTGACAGAGAGAGAGTGTGTGTGAGAGAGAATAGAAGAGATATTAACAACGAGTAAACATAAATGTTCATATGTGTGTGAAACCTTAACGGACTTAACTGCTAAGGTCATCAGTCCCTAATCTTACACACTACTTGACCTAAATTATCCTAAGGACAAACAAACATACACACCCATGCCCGAGGGAGGTCTCGAACCTCCGCCGGGACCAGCCTCACAGTCCATGACTGCAGCGCCTAAGACCGCTCGGCTAATCCCGCGCGGTGAGTAAACATAATATGAAATCGTTGGCGTATTGTGTGTAGGACGGAGGGTGTATTCATGGATGATGGGGAAGAGAGAGACGTATTTGAAATAACAAAAACTACTGAGAGTCCATCTACGCTGATTAGTTTGTAAGTATGTAGACATGGTATAAATGAAATCAAAATAGAATACTTAACAAACTGTATATTCAAAAGAAACCCACTTGAATTAAAAGGGCAACTCAAAGGAAAGCTAACCCATATTGTATCTTTTCTGTTGCCACGCGATCTTCCACTAGCTTCCAATGAGGAAAAATGGCCGGCCGAAGTGGTCGAGCGGTTCTAGGCGCTACAGTCTGGAACCGCGCGACAGCTACGGTCGCAGGTTCGAATCCTGCCTCGGGCATGGATGTGTGTGATGTCCTTAGGTTAGTTAGGTTTAAGTAGTTCGACGTTCGAGGGGACTGATGACCTCAGCAGTTAAGTCCCATAGTGCTCAGAGCCATTTGAATTTAGAGGAAAAATGACAAAAAAGAAGACATAACAAAACATTTTAAGAACTCTAATATTTTATCCAGAATCCTTCATCATTTTGTACTTCTATCACGCGTCTTGGCATAGAATGTATAAGCCGTCGGACGTAACGGCCTGAAGAAGCAACTTCCTCCCAGGCTTCCAGGACGCAGTCCCAAAGAGCGTCCGCAGTAGTTGGTTGGTTTCGTGGCCAGTTCTCTGTTAATGTTCTGGCGACCTCAGCCAACATGTTTTCCATGGAGTTCATATCAGCCGCCCGTGGCGGCCAGTCCATGACGTTGACGCCAATCGTGGATTTGGGAGAGAGTAAAGACAATACGTGCTGAACAAATGCAGACTTGTGAATGGGAGAATGGTCCTCTTCCAATGTGACGTCCCCTTCTGCGTACAGCATTCGCACTGTCGGAAGCATCACATTTTCCAATATGTGGGCATACTGCGCGCTGTCCAGAGTTCCTTCTATGCTGTGAAGAATTCCTGCCCGTCTCGGAGAATTCCAACCCCAGCAGGTAACAGATAGCCGGCCACTTATTCTCGTCGTGGTTACATATTCGCGTCGATGACGAGTCCCTTGCGGCCTGTAAACGATTCGTGGACCGTCGTTATAGGTGGAAAACACCTTCTCATCAGTGAAAATGACGTTGTCCCACGACGCCCTCAGATGGAGCTCCGCAAATGCTAGCCGGTATAAAACGGTGTCTTCGCTGAGCTCTTGATTCACGGCGGATCGTCGTGCATGCAGTCCAGCGTGCCTAAGCCTTCGGCGAATCGTGTCACTGGTGCCGGGGAATTCGATCTCCCGCCGCAACTGCTTCGCGTTCAGAAAGGGATTTTCTCTGCTCCTAGACACTAGGTCCTTGTCTTCCTGCTGTCAGATCACTCTCTTCCTGCCTGAGCCAGGAGCCCTGTTGGTGGTGCCTCTTTTAAGGCAGACATCCACCATCTCGTTGCAGTGGTATGTGGTACGCCATACCGCCTGCCAGCTTCTCTGATGGAACATCCTCCTTCCTCAATGAGAGAGCGACGACTCTACCTCGGTCGGCCGGAGTGGCCGAGCGGTTCTAAGCACTTCAGTCTGGAACCGCGCGACCGCTACGGTCGCAGGTTCAAATCCTTCCTCAGGCATGGATGTGTGTGATGTCCTTAGGTTAGTTAGGTTTAAGTAGTTCTAAGTTCGAGGGGACTGATGACCTCAGATGATAAGTCCCATAGTGCTCAGAGCCATTTGAACCACTTTTTGACTCTACCTCGAATAGACCTCTCCCAGTGACCCATTACGGTAGACAGCCTGATGTGTATTTCTGCTTGCCGCTCTTATACTGATTCCAGGAGAGGAGGTAAACATATTTATGTCAAACGGAGCGGCAGAGGCAGAGGCAGAGGCATGCGGCGCAGCCGTGCTGGCTCGTCCCGGGCTGTTGGCCCCCCAACGCATTCCGGCTTTCGCTGTCGCCGCGGTCGGACGTGCTACCTGGTTGCTCCGCGTCGTCGGTGTTTACTGTTTGCCGTTGTGTGTTTCTGTGTTCCGAGTGATTCACGTGCATTGTACTTTTTTTGTGGTCGTCCCTTTCGTCAGCAACTTGCCGATCTTGTACAGGATTCGGGCTTGACCGGATTCCACACAGCTGCAGCGCCATGTCTACCACCATCTGGAAAAACACCACGGTTTTTGGCTTTGACAAGGATACCCGCCGAGTTCAACCGACCGCCCTCGAGATTCATGACTGGCTAACCGAGGTAATAGGCATCACTTCTGATTCTGTGCACACCACCCAGCTAGATTCTGATCGTTATTGCGTGTTTGTCAAGTTTCTCAGTCCAGTAGCAGTTGATCGACTTCTTGCAAAAATCGGCAAACAAGTCCCTTTTGTTCGTCGCGACGGCACCACTAGTATGGTTACTGTAACACGTGCCGATCCCTCGATTCAGACAGTTCGAGTACTTAACTTGCCCATAGAGATTGACAATGCTAAAATTAAAGATGCACTTTCTAAGTCTGGTGAGGTTAAAGAAATTGTCAACGAAAACTTGTCGTCTAGCCACAAATTACAATGTTTCAATGGGATTAGATCTGTGGACATGGAAGTAAAAATGAACATTCCTTCTCACATCACAGTTGATGCTTATAAGGCTCACATTATATATTCTGGTCAAGCCCCCACCTGCCATATCTGCAATGAACTAGGCCGTCTTCACCAGGACTTCCCCCGCCGAGTTTTTGTCTTAAAAAATAATCTCCAGCCGCGGCGTAGATTAACACTTAACGAGGTAATGGCAGTAGATACTTCTGGTTCCTCTGCACACCCTGATGTTGATGCTCCCCATGCAACTACCTCCGAGATCCCGCAAATAACCGCTGATGCGTTTCCACCACTCGTAGGACGGCAAACTGCTGCGCCAGTTTGTCTTGAAAGTGAATCTCAGCAAAAGAAAAGGCCGCTGGAATGTAGTGATGAGCATTCAGATGAGGAACTATCTCACACGACTCCTGCAGCCCGGAAACCAAAACCATCAATCGCGGAGGATTTAGTACCAGATGATGTTATGCGGATCGATTTTGAAGCCAGTGCGGATGGACTTGAGGGGATGTCGAATTCTGAGACGCCGGGTCATGAACAGGAACCTCCAATTTTGAGTGCCGCGCCTGAAGGACAACAGCCGCTACAACGCGCACACAGTGAGGAAGTGTTGTGTCAACAACGCGCTACAGCTGACGCCCGACAACAAGTTCCCGGCGGAAGTAAACAAGTGAAAGTGTTTACCAACCTGCCAGCTGCCGGCGGCAGTGCTGCGACAACGACACGACCGCGTCTCAAAGGATCCACAAAAACTTCGGGACCTCAAAACGTCCCACGACGAAGGCTCAATCCACAGCCAAATCTCTCCGCTGCTCGCAACAAGAGAAATTCCACTTCGTCGCAAGCGGATGTAGTAACCCGAAATATTAGTTATGAAATTGAGAGGGAACGTTCCGGTGATGACAACAGCAAAGAACTCGGCGAAGCCCATCCTCCACAGTAGTAATTCCGTTGGTACAAGGTTGGTTCCATGCTGTCGGCTAAGGTTGCAAAGCTTCTTCGTGTTTTTTCTGTCCTTTTATCCGGTTATGGTTCACAGCATTCACTGTGTCGTTTTTGCTACAACCGGCCTATAATTCGTAGTGTATCACTTGTTATGGTTTTTATTTCGCTTCTTGATCCAATAATCCTCTCATGGCTGCTCACATTATTCCTTTTTTAATTCTGTAGCCGGCACTCTTGATCTCGATGCCATCTTTTTGTTATACTTTTACATCTCATTACCTATATGCTACAGGCCTATACTATCACCTCCCTTAATATCAATACGATTACGTCAGAGTTAAAGCTTGCTTTATTAAAACAATTTTTGTTTGACTCTGGTACAGATATTGCCTTTTTACAAGAGGTTGCAACATGGCAAATTAACATTCCCGGCTATGTTGCAATAATCAATTTCGCTCCCGAATTCAGTGCTGGCACAGCGATTTTAGGCAGGGAAGGAATACCTCTAACCGAAGTTGAAAAGTTAGACTCTGGACGGGGCATATGCGTGAATATCAGGGGCATCAGTGTAATCAATCTGTATGCACCATCTGGAAGTACACGGCGCGCTGACAGATCGAAGTTTTTTGAGGAGGATATTATTTACTTACTGCGGAGAGACTCTCCAAATTTGATCATTGCAGGCGATTCTAATTGTGTATTGCACCATAAAGATCAATCCCCCCATTTTAATTATTCCGCTGTATTAAACTTTCTTGTCTCCCAAATGAAACTGAGGGATGCGTGGGAAGTTAAGTATCCCACGCTTGTGAAATACACGCACGTTTCACATAATTCCAGTAGCAGGATTGATAGAATCTATATGTCAAGTCACATAGTGAGGAATTTGCTACAAGTGGAAATCACTCCAGTCAGCTTCTCTGATCACTGTAGTGTGAGTGCCTGCATAAACTTAGACCGGCAACCAGCTCACTGGTTTAGGAATCAGTGGAGCATGAATGTCGGCCTTTTCACCGACGACGAGCTCGAGGTCGAATTAAAGACAGCTTGGGAATTTTGCTTGCGCTCTGTACACAACTTTCCGAGTGTTTTGGAGTGGTGGACCCGCAAGGCGAAGCCCAAATTACGGAAAGTAATTATATCTTATAGTGTAGAGAGATCTCGGGCAGTTCACCGTACAATGGAATTTTACTACACGGTTTTAAGGGATTTGTATGATCAGGCAGATGGCTCAGACAGGCGCTTGTCCGACATCAAGAAAATTAAAGCGACATTATTTAGCTTAAAGAGAAAACAACTGGAGGGTCTTAAACTTAATTCAAATGCCAGATCTGTTAGCGAGGACGAAACGGCTGCGTTATATCATCTGATTAAACATCGCGAGAACCGACGACGGATATTCATGGACGAACTTAAATTAGAAAACGGTAGGCCTACTGTCCTCACTGTGCAAAACGAGATAATAAGAGATATCCACAGGTATTACAGTGCCCTGTATGAGGCAGAAGAAACGCAAGAGGACGATTTGGATGAGTTATTTGCGTTTACAACCTCCACAATTACAGCCGACGACAACGCCAGCTTATTTTCGGCTTTTAGTCCAGATGAAGTCCTTGAAATAATTCGCGGCTCCCCTAAAAGTAAATCTCCGGGCCCTGATGGCCTTCCGGTCGAATACTATCAACGATATTGGAGTATCACAGGTGATAAGTTGACACAAGCCGTTAACGACGCACTGCGGGGAAAGTTTGTACCATCAGAACTTAAAGAATGTAAAATCGCGTTGATTCCTAAAGATAAGGGATGTAAGAAGATTAACAACTTCCGGCCGATTTCTCTTCTTAATTCAGATTATAAGATTATTGCGAGAGCTTTAAACAAACGAATGATACCGTTGACTGCAAACATAATAGGGGCAACAGCAAACCTGTGCTTATAGGCGATCAATATTTCAGACTACAGCACAATAGAGAGATATCGTCGCTCTGTCGTCTGCCAGCACCATGAATTGCGGCCTCCTTTTTGTCGACTTTTATAAAGCATATGATAGTGTCAGCCATAAATACCTCTTCGAAACGATGCGGAGGATGGGCTTCGGGCATGACTCCATCGCTGTCGTGTGCAATATGATCACTGGTCTGGCCGCCACGATCTCCGTCAACTGCCAGCTCACAAGACCCATTACCATCGCAAGGGGTGTCCCACAAGGAAGCCCCCTTTCCATGTTGCTCTTTGTCATCTCACTAGAACCATTGCTGCGGCTAATACAAGAGCACATGACGGGCATAACGATCGCCGGGAAGAAAACTGCAGTTGAGGCATATGCTGATGATGTCGGCATCGTCGTAAGGAACAGCGATGATGTGATTCAACTGGAGGCAGACCTCAGAAGCTATTGTTCCGCTTCTGGCGCAAAAATGAATGAAACTAAAAGCAAATTTCTACGTATAAGAGGACTTGACGATGTCGGCCTAGAATGGGCTACCCATGTTACGGAACACAATTCTCTTCGGACGATACTGACGGTCCCTCCACAAAGGATGATAACGGCAAATTGGCGGGATGTCTCGTTCAAAGTCAAGGGTACTTTAATAGATAACGTTTATCGCAGTATGGACCCAATTCAGAGGGTTAAATTTATAAATACATGTATCCTGTCGCGAGCGTATTACGTGGCACAGGTCTTTTTAATCCCCACTGTCATAGCCAAATAGATAATGAGCAAGTTGACCAATTTTCTGTGGCGGGGGGAAATATTTCGAGTTGACGTGAAGACTGTGACCCTCGACCCTCTGCATGGCGGTATGGGTCTGACCGATTTGAACGCCAAATCAATGGCTTTATGCATTAAACGGATGACATCCTTAATCCAAAACTACTCTGACACCCTTACGGCAAAGTTGTTTGAGGCAGTCGCGCCGAAAAGCGTAGAACCGCCGATCAATGTGCAGACGATCGACTACCAGCTCTCCCACATCCGCACATATTATCTGGAAAAGAGCTACTTGAGCGAGGTCCTTCTCCAACATCGACCCTTAACTACCAAGGACAATGGTTCAAATGGCTCTGAGCACTATGGGACTCAACTTCTGAGGTCATTAGTCCCCTAGAACTTAGAACTAGTTAAACCTAACTAACCTAAGGACATCACAAACATCCATGCCCGAGGCAGGATTCGAACCTGCGACCGTAGCGGTCTTGCGGTTCCAGACTTACCAAGGACATTCTGGAGCACAGGAAACAATATGAGGGCAAGAACAAAATCGAACAAAAGCACACTGGAGTCAATTGGGATGTCCTGTGGGCGAACATCAGCAGCAGTGTACTTCCGTCCTTGGTCAGGTCGACGTGGTACAAAACGGTTAACAACAATATCAGCACAAATGAGCGCCTGCATGCGATTGGGCTAAGCGACACAGCCCATTGTCCAGATTGTCACCAAGTCGATACTGTTCCCCACAGATATATTTGCAGTCATCACATGCGCAATTGGCAATGGGTTCGTCAAAAAGTCGCCCTTATAACTAGGACTTCTGAAAATAACATCGACACGAACTTACTGCACAGACCAGACGTCAAATATTTTCCGCCAACTAAAATTAATGCCATCATGTGACTGTTGGGCCAATATACAAGTCATGTCTTCAATCGGCTGACGGTCGAAGATTACAGCGAGTTTCAGTTACACATGGATACGGAATACATTAAAATTAGAAACAACGCGGATCACCGTCGCAAGTACGGTAATATGCTTCATATTGCATTCAATAGAACAGGTATTGGATAGCTGTTCGAGCTCTAAAACCTTCACCCGTTTATGTATCAACCGAATGATCTGGCTCCAATCCCATATTGATGCTTTCCCAAAAAGAATAAAAAAAACAAAAATAAATAAATAAATAAAAATTTAAAAAATCAAATGTCCTTTACAATCAATGTGAGTGATGACGGGTATGAGCACCATGGCCAGGCCTCGGACTAATTGACCCCTGCCCTCCTTGCCGCCATCTGCCTGCCCCGCTCGCTATACTATTAAAAAAAAAGTTGGTAGAGCACTTGCCCACGATAAACAAATAATACAGCAATTAATTTAAAAAAAGTGGCGCAATTGCTTAGCGTTAAAAAAAGCGGTTCTAGGCATTAAAAAAAAAACAGGACATGTGGCAAAAAAAAGCGCGGTGGCGCAGTGGTTATAAAAGAAAATAAAAAAAGTGAAATAAAAAAAGTGGTCTAGGGGTAGCGTCTAAAAAAAGCGGTTAAAGGCGCTATTAAAAAAAAGAAAACGCCACCGGCCGCAGGGCCACGATCACCCCTTGAAGGATCGAAAGTTACAACTAATCCACCCAAGTCTGTAGTACAAACTAACGCAGCTACAGCTATTATGCTATAACATGTGCAGGCACACCTACAGTTGACGATTTTTTCAAATACTTGACGAACAATACTTTCAAAATACATTCATTTTAAACATAGCTACCACAAAGTATTTCACCTAGCTAGCAATAGCATGACACAAGAAACTATACTTTCTTCTAAGCGCTGTGCATTAGACGTAGCCTTAGGAAAACCTGTATTCAACCACGACAATTGACCGGAATGTAAAAGTAAACAGGTTTGGCGGCAGCTTCTCCAAATAATAGTATATACTTAGTATATAATACACGTTTTGTGCACTTATAACATGTTCTCAGGGTCTCTGAAGCAATACGTGCTGCATGACGGAAATTACTTTCTGCTGAGGCACTTAATTTACATCTCAATGATACACGACTACTAGAGAACATTGCTCTTTACGGCAGTCAATCCACTTGTAAATTAACATCATGATATCGCAGATATTAGGCGACACGTTACTAGGGATGAGTGAGGCCTTAAGGTTTGCAACTAAACATGCTACTCCTAGCTACTATTGAATATGAAGTTGATTATTAACGTGTCTTCATAACCATGTGTGCGGCGTTCGACTCTCAGTCAGCATAGACGTTTTCGTCACCTTATTTCTAGTTAAACGTGTGCACATCTCGCGGATGATGAAACAACACTGGACATTTCTCGTCTGTTCCTGGTTAGACAATGAAGGCGGTTGGCGCCGGGTTCGAATCCCGGTCAGGCAATACAACTTCAGTCGTCATTTAAGGTTCCAACCCCACTACCGGTGACAAACTGTGATATCTACATTCTGATTTTACGTACTTATTCAACAATCCGATTAGGTGCTGGGTTCGCATCCTTGTCCCCAGCATTACAAGATGGCATTTCAATTTTAAACATTTGCATCCTTTATTCCTTGACAATGCAACACTATACAACGTCTTTCGAGGTTAATTATCAAGAAGGTAATTGTCATGTCCCTGTCTTCGTGCAAACATTATCGTCACTTACGTTCAAGTTGAGAATTCATAACTGATACTTGTGCAAACGTCAATATTTGACGTCTCTTTCTGCCTAGTGATCGTGTCTCCATAAGGCACAAAGCTTTGTATGGTTAACAATGGCTTTACATTCTGGGTTTGCATCCGGATCCAGAACGAAAACGTTGGTCATGTCATTTAAAGTACAACTTCGTGTACAAGTAACTGTTGATGAGTAATGTGAACAATGATATTACTTGTGATTCGCTGTTAATGTTGGGATTTCCGTAGAGTGGTTGCCGCCGTTAATCACGTTTTTTTTTTAGCTGCTTAGTATTACATAAAGTTGATGCGAAACCACTCCCCGTTGAATGATGTTCAGCTTGTGTTGGGTAATCCTTTCACACAGCAAAGAACTTGTTTCCAATCGCCATACAACTTTATAAATCCATATACTGTTTCAAATATTTAATTGTGCCTAAGGATTACTGAACGATTTATGTGACAAAACTAGTTGTCCCACAACATTTGAAATGTCACTTATTGTAATTAAGTTTAGTTTATAAACTTTAAGGACTGTCTGATCTCTTCTGAACTATCATGGTTTTACTTTACATCTGGACAGACTGTCATAAAGACTGGTGTTCTCTAGTAGCCTCTAGCGGTACCCATTGTGTATCTTACATCGACTGTACTGTGGAGGGTTGCGACTATGTGCAACACAGATATGCTTTGTTGGTTGCATACATTCAGGTGCAGTCTACACCTTGGAATTCAGGGGTGACCCACTTTTTTTGCTGTCGAGTGTACAACTGGGGGAATCTCTCTAGACTAGACCTGCCGTGTGGCGGCGCTCGCTGGGGGAATCTCTCTAGACTAGACCTGCCGTGTGGTGGCGTTTGGTCTGCAACCACTGATAGTGGCGGCACGCGGGTCCGACGTATACTAACGGACCGCGGCCGATTTAAGAGCTACCACCTTGCAAGTGTGGTGCTGGTGGTGACGCCGCAGAATCTTATGCAGATGAAAGGACGTTTGTGTTTATTTCAGATGCTGCTCCCTGTATGTTCAAAGCAGGAAGAGCCCTCCCAGTATTTTATCCCAATTTGATTCATGTGACGTCCTTTGCTACTGCAGTAAAACTCCTTGCTGAGGAAGTACGTTCCACGTTTGTAAATGTAAATAAACTGATTTCATCCACGAAGCAAGTATATCTAAATGCTCTGCTCGCATCAAGACCCAGAAAGACGAATTTGCCTCTACCTCTCGAACCAGTGGTAACTCGCTGGGGTACGTGGGTTGAAGCTGTGTTGTTTTACAATGAACATTTCGAGGCCATTGGAGTTGTAATAAACGACTTTGATAGTGTAGAGGCTTTGGCAGTTTGCCAGTGCAAGGAAGCTTTTGATGATTCCGGTATTAAAATAGACATTGCTGTGATTAGCTCTCAATTTTCCTATATACCTGCAAGTATTAAAAAGCTTGAAACTGAAGGTTTGGAGTTGAATGTAAGTATTCAGTTAATAAATAAAATTGTTCTAGTGAACCTCTCGTTGCTGGAAGTATTCCCAAGAAAACTTGAAGAAGAGTTTGAAAATATTTTAAACAATACTCCAGCCTTTGTACCCTTGTGCCTAATTGACAGTTTTATTATTGGGATGGGTGAACTTTTACCAGAAACAATAAATGTCAACATAGCACCCAAATTCAAATACTGCCCATTTATCTTAGTTGATGTAGAACGGTCCTTTTCTGCTTATAAAATGAAGACACAATCTTACTACCGAATATTTGGAGTTTTACTTAGTCGTTTATGTTTACAACAGTAAAAGAAATGTAAAATAAATTGTAAATGATGCTTTGACCCAATAGTATTAATTAGAAGTTAATGATGTTCAAATCATTCAGGTTTTAAGTTCTCTTTAAATAAAATACTTATATTCGTAAGTAAAACTTTTGAGCGTGCCGCTTGCGTGCGATATATCTCGAAGTTGGTCCTGCACATATCGACTGTTGCGCTGCGACTGACTCGCATCGCAAGAAGGAACAGATCTTGAAACACAGCATGCGTCTCATTTTGCAAATTTTCAGGAAATAATCCCGGAAAGGCCCCTTCCTAACCACTAACAGAAAGTAGTATTCAGAAGATGATAGCAGCGATCTAAATGTAACGATTTTTCATGCGACCTGCGCTCTTCCTCGTAACTGATATGCACAGGATTGACTCTGAGATATAATACACGCAGCAACTACTATGTATATTTATTTGCTGATCTTACATATTTCGAAAGTTTTCATGCATTTTTAAGCAATTTTCATGCAAATTAGAAGTTTTAATGATGGATATAATCCGGTCCCTACTGATGAAACACTGTTTGCAAACACCTTTGCGTCTTCACACGACTCCAACTGAGGATCAATATTTACTGCAAGAAACATTGTGTTTGTTGCGCAATCTGTAGAGTAACCATCTGCACTTAGTCTTGTAGTGTCATTTTCCGTCTTCAAACTCAAAGTTAAAATTGCTTTCTCTGCAAGTAATTCTCTATTTATCTTAATAAATATAATATTGGTGTGATCAAAATGAACTTCTTCGCTTCAGCTTACACTACTGCGAAAGATATGAACGTATTTTGGTTTGATAAATGAATCATTAAACATTTTGTCTTATTTGTTAATTGTGTTATATCTGATCTTTGCACTCCGTTCGGATTTTGCCTTATTTTAATGAATCTTAAGGTCAACGGTACCAGACGACTTAAGAAGACTGAGAATGTCCCTGTAACTTATATTTGTAAAGAACAAGAATTCTGCTACGGCTGTCGCCACACTGTGGAACTGAAACTCTGATTCAATCGTAAGGTTATATTTATACAACTAATTCATCAAACTATCTTTCATGATTGATTCTGTCTTTAACAAAGAAACAACTCCTATTTTAATCTGTAAATTTTCGTGATGCGAAAGATCTGTTCACTATGTTTGTTAATGGAGCTTGTATACAAGACACACATTATATCTGTAGTTAACTCATACTTCATCTAAGCCTATTGACTTCTTAATTTTTAGGTTTGCTACTGTTTTCCTGACTTCATAGTCTGTGATTGGCAGTAAAACCAATGCACTTAACGCAAAACTATTTGCTGGCATAATATTTGTTTTTGGGGATCTTTTCTTGTAATTTATCTAAAATGTTTGAAAATGCTCTTTCAACTTATTTCCTAGATGGTGTGGAACATTTATTACTATACGTCCATCCCGTATCAATACTGAATTTGGTTTTTGCTTGTCTCTCTCTGTTTCCTGTTTAAGGATATCCCATACAGCTTTGCTTTTATTCTCTGCATTGTATATTATTTTGTCATTAAATAATTTCTGTAGCAGTTGCCACTCTCCTATAAATATCTGCCTGTACCTGAGATAGTAGTTTGAGAACTTTGCTTCATTATAGTTGTTTTTATAGAACTGAGATAGATGAGGAATTCGGATGACAAAGTAATGCCTGCTGTTACACATCTGTTTGTGCGAGACACTCATACAGTAGTGGATAGTTTTGGAAGCGTTTGTTGAAAGTACAGTTTGAATAATATAGCATTTTCGTATTTACATTGGTTTTTCTATACACTTCAGCCCAATTTCGATTTGACAGCTCTCTTTAGATTTATTCTAAATGTCAGCTGTAGGCTCACAGTTTAGAGATATTTTCCGTGCCTGATTTTATTATTATAATTTGGCAGAAATGGTCTCAGAGTCTAAAATATTTTCAGCTATGTCATACTTAGTTAGTAAGTGACAGTTAGTAAGCGATGCTAGCATTGTAGTTACCTTTGTTGCACAATTATTCAAAACGAAGATGCCAAGAATCTGAGAGATATATTTGTGATGATACTACTATATTTCATTTGTGAAACTTGCGTTTGTGTTTCCAGAAAAAATTAGATTGACTTTTGTAGCTGAGACATTATCCGTAAATTTATGTAAAGAAAGAGTATGCACTACCACTGAGTGATCGACATACAAGAACAGTTGGTAATTTGTTGTTCATGTGAAGCCCTGTAAATTCCCAGCTAATATATAAAAGTTTTTGTCTTCACACATTGCACTGTGCTTATTTCTTTTATGATAGCAATGCATGTTCCTACAGCTACACGTTTCCTCATTCCCTAATTAAATTATATGTTGGTTTTCTATGTATCTGCAACAGTTCTTAGAGATACAAATTACTGTGCAGCTCAGAAAGAGGAGCTCCTCTTGAGATTCCTATATTTTATTTTTTACTGATTGTACGTTTTGACAAAAAATTGTTTACTTTATGAAATGTCCTATGTTGTTTTTGCCGGTGGTTTCTTTTTCTTTATGTAATAGTAATATGTGTCATTTCGTGTATCAGAATCTTTCTTGTGAGTGATTATCAGAGATCTCTTTAAACTGTTTGAGATACTCTTTAAGCAGAAGAGCTTTTTGTCTTGATTTGTCATCAGAAACACTAACATACAAAAAAAACAATACCATACGAAAAGTATTTAACTATGTCTATTCCACCATTAGTATACGTGTCGTAAAATGCCTGCGGCAATGACGAACCAATTCTACTATTCCAATGCTCTGGAAAACTAAAGACACACTGTTGTATTGTTCATTAGGTGAGTACGGAATGACATGGAACATCAATCTGCTTCTGTACTGAAGATAGAGCATTCGATAGCCCATTCTGTACACAAACGGAGATATTAGTTTAATAGTCGTGGGAGACTGAATACGATAGATAGAGAAGGAACAGAAGACAGTCACTGGAGAATACGTGCCCCATAGTTGGAGTCAGAGAGGACAAAGACTGACTGAGTTCAGAAATAAATTTCAGCTAGTAATAGCGAATACATCGGTTGAAAATCACAGGAGGAGGAGGTGTACTTACAGAAGGCCCAGGAACAGGAAGAAACAGGAAGATTCCACCTGGATTCACAATAGTCAGACTGAGATCTGACGTCAGGTACTGGATCGTAAGGGCAATGCAGGAGCAGTTACACACTCTGATCACAATTTACAAATGATGAATAGCGGCCTGAAGCTTAAGAGGGTCGCCAAAAAGAATGAATGCTGAAGAAAGTTGGATACTGAAGTACTGAGGAATTATGAACTGTGATTGAAGTTGTTTATGGCTGTAGATATCGCCTTAATGAATAGCTCAGTAAGCAGAGGACTGAAAGTCTGTGACAAGGTAATCACAGAGGTTGCATAGAAAAACACTGGCACAAGAATGAATCTGCAAAGAAACGGTGGGTAGCAGAATTAATATTTCATTTAACTGACTGAAGAAGGACGTGCAAGCATTTTCAGGGGAAGAAAGGAATACACGAATATAAGTGATATTGGAATGAAATAGAAAGGAAGTGCAGGGAAGTCAAGGCGAAATGCCTGCAGAAATATGTGAAGGCAGTGAAACTATCGTCTAAGTATTGATGTAGTCTGTGTAGAAAATGCAAAACGGAGGTCGTTGAAATTAAACGTTAGGCACCAACAAGAAAGCTCTAGTGGGTGTTGCACTGGTAAGTGCAAAGAAGAGCGCAGATAGGTGCAGAGAGTACAACGAATGACTTTTATAGACGAAGGACTAGTCTGTTAACGTAAGAGAAGGAAAGTGTGAGTCTTTATGGAAGAAATAGGGCATACACAGAGCTTCCTAAAACTGTTCAGTCACATGCGGCAGAAAGAATAGATAGTATCACATCAGAGTTTCTAAAAACATTGTGAGAACTGACAATAAAGCGACTATTGAAGCGTAGAGCCTATGAAACTGGAGAAATCATCAAAATTCCTACAACATGTCTTAGGCACAATAACTGCAGACATATAGTACAATGAAAGGTAAAATCGAGGCATTTAAATGGCGTTTAGCTTGCATTAAAAAATTTAAAGGCACAAGAGACTTAATCCTGACGCTGTGCTTGATAAGGGAAGCAAGACTTCAGAACAACCAAGACATTGTCATATAATTTGATGATCTGTAAAAACGTTCGGCAATGTAAAATGGCGAAAGAGAGTCAAGATCCTCATGCTAGTGGATGTACGTTACAGGGAATGACGGTTAATATACGAGGGTTATTCGGAAAGTGAGGAACGATCGGTCGCGAAATGGAAACCGCAGACAAAATCCGATGACGTTTTGCACAAGTGTGTTGGGCAGTGTCTCTAGTGTGCCCGTCGATCGCGTTGCGTCGTTCTTTTTAGTTCTGAGCACACAGGGAGCACATAAAGATACCTAGAACAATAGTGTCTCCAAGTGCGAAAGACTGGTGAAAATTTTGCCTGAAGCTATGCAGCCAACATTACATAACTGTCGTACGTTTTCTTCTTCCAGACAATTCTCAACCGCACTCTGCAGGGGCAATGAAGATGCTCCTGCATCGTTTTCAATTGGAAATATTTGATTACCCACAATACAGCCCGTAGTTGTATCCCTCTAAGTTTCATCTCTGCTCACATTAACCGCTGGCTATGAATACAGCATTTTGGCACAGTCAACGAACTGTAGGCCAGCGTAGAGAATTGGCGGAAAGCATTGGCGGCTGCCTTCTATAACGAGGGTATTGGAAAGTTGGTACAACGCTTCGACAAACGTCTAAGTCGGATCGGTGATTATGGAGATAAGTAACTGGAAGTCGTAGCTAACTGTTGCAAATAAAACAGTTTTCATTTTCGCGTCCTATTATTCCTTACTTTCCAAATAGCCCTCGTATAATACGTACAAGAACCACGAGCGAGCGATACGACTGGAAGACCATGAATTAAATGCTCACGTAGAAAGGGGAGCCAGACAAGGATGCAGCCTTATGCCAAGACTGTTCAATCTATACATCGAAGAAGCAAATAAAAGAAAGGTGCCACAGTGGGATTAAAACTCAAGATGGAAGGATATCAGCGACAAGACTCGCTGATGATATATCATTAGTGAATGTGAAGCCGAATTACTAGACCTGATGAAGGAAATGGAGAGTCTAATGGATACAGAATATGGATTGAGAGTAAAATGAGGTGAGAAGAAGGTGATGAGGAACTGCAGAAATAATATTAAAGATGAACTTGATATTAAAATTGGTGACCTCGAAGTAGGCGAAGTTAAGGTATTTTCTACCTAGGAAAGAAATAAAACATGACTTGCAAAGCAAGAAGGACATTCAAAAGAACTCTGCTGGTGTCAAACATAGCTCTTAGATTGAGGAAGACATTTCTAGGTATGAACGGTCGGAGCACAGTATTTTATGGAAGGGAATCACGTGCTCTAGGAAGCGTTTAAATTATAGTGTTATAGAAAGATGTTAAAAATTACTAGGACAGATAAAATAAAGAGTAGAGGGGTCCTACGAAGAAGCGACTAAGAAAAGAAAAGAAAAGAAGATAATAAAGAGGAAAGGATATGCACCCGAATAGAAGGGTCTGTCATAATAATACGATAATATTGTTTGAAGGACATCATCCTTCCGCCAGTAACTGTTATAAGCTTTTATTAAAGTATTGCAATTTCGGCCTTAATAATTATCATCTCACTTCAGTATTACAGAGCGTACCAGTCTGTTTCATTTATTGTTCCTAGCTAACTCTCTGGATAACTGCCCACACATTCATGAGATAAATTGCGACTTAGAGGTGTCTCAGACACTACCAGTTTTCGTAGAGTCCCGTTGTCAATAGTTGATTTTATGTATCAATGCGTCTCCTGTTTTTGGAAAGAAATGGCTGTATTCTCTCCCTCTGAATTGTATCCATGTCAACAGCCTGAACTTGTATTCCTAGAATTTGAAAATGTGCTCCGTACGTGGAAATGGACTACTTTAAGGTAAAGATATTACCTGAAGTGTGCTTTCTCGGGTATTTTATATGCGAACTCAAGTACGAGTTGCTAAGTTGCTGCTACTATTATGTATCTATAGCCAAGCTCGTTTAATTGTTATAAATGGATCTGACACTAACTGTCTGAATAAAGGAAGCACCGCAAACTAACAGTGCCTCTTTGATTTAGCAGCGTAGTAGCTGGTTTATAAGATACGGGGGTCACACATCACGACTGTGTTAATCGATACTGTCCCCGAAGTGTGCATTCTAAGAAATTTCTTCTTCAAATTGAGGCCTATGTTTGATACCAGTAGACATCACTTGGCCTGGAATGCCCTTTTTGCCAATGCTAGTTCGCTTTTGATATCGTCTTTCCTCCGTCTGTCATTGGTTATTTTGCTGCCTAGGTAGCAGAATTCCTATACTTCACCTACTTCGTGACAATCTATGCTGATGTTACGTTTTTCGCTGTTCTCATTTGTCCTGCATCTCATTACTTTCGTCTTTCTTCGACTTACTCTCAGTCCATATTCTGTACTCATTATACTGTTCATTCACTTCAACAGATCCTGTTATTCTTCTTCACTTGGGATAGCAATGTCATCAACGAATCGTATCATTGACATCCTTCCACTTGAATTGCACTCTTGAACCTTTCTATTATATCCATCATTGCCTCTTCGATATACGCATTGAACAGTAGGGGTGAAAGACTACATCGCTCTCTTACATCCTTTTCTTAGGTTCTTACTGGAGGGATGTACAACTTTCATTCTGGACTGCAGATGAAAATTTTTAACCAGCTGGATGGCAGGGAAACGAACCGTGTTTGCACACATTAATGACGCAGGTTGTCAGACTTTCTGGATCTGCAGCTTTTCTGTTATCTGTTGTGGGTTCATCGTGTTTCTTGCAAGCTTCTCTTAAATTCATATTTATCACTACATCTTGCTTCATTAAATTTCCCCTATTGACCAAGATTAATCTGAAATACAAGATAGCACATGACTACTCTTTGATACAAGGTCTGCAGTTAATGAATTACACAATTAATATAGACAACGGCGGATACAGCTAGCAAAAAATGTAAACGTCGGCCAGCTGTTGGGAACAACGTCATCAAATAATAAAACAAATTAAAACATTTAAAAGGAATACTGATTTCCGTCTTAGAGGTTACACTTCCGTGCAAGAAATCTATTCAGGCTGGCATGTGCGGACTGAAAAAAAATTTCACATATAGTTGTTCCATTCTGATTTCTGAATCACCCATTTCCAGGATCCTGTGTTATTATATACGGATACTGATATGTTCTGCTAATGATTAAATAACTGTGATCGGTAGAAATGGTGAGTTGTCGACTCCATGCATTTGACAGATCTCGATATCCATCTAGATCGTCATACGAAGGGAAAAGTAGGGGATCGATTAAAGAAAGATGAGATACATGGATGTATCTTTGTATTACATGGTCATGTGCTAAAATATGCCGTAACGTATAATCAGTTCAGAGTAACTTTCATTGTTTCACATCTTCTATATTATTCACAGGAAATGTTGGTAAATAAGTTTCCAACTTGATGTGACGATAGAGCGTTTTACAATGGAAGGAACAACATTGCATTCTTTGAACAAGAAGTGTGTACGTGTAAGTGATTTGAATCCCACTAAAAGAAAAAATGGGACCCAAATTTTTGGAAAAGGTTTGCTTTTAACGCACAACACAATTAATTTGGACACTTCTTTTACACATCAATCGATTTAAAGGAGACGTGTTTCAATCAACATACAGTAGAAATCGTGTGTTAAAGTACTCTTTTTCAAGTGAGTGTCCTCAGAGTTGTTGAAAACTTGAAGTTTTTCGTAAAGACTCACATATATCGGCCAGTAGACATCACTGGCAATACTGAAATAAGATATTAAAGAAGACTGAAGAACAAAATCCCTTTCAATGCGCGTTATGTAGCAGCAGGTGTGACAGGTGGTGGTAGTTACATATCAATGGTTCGACTTATAAGCGACCTGTTGATGAGTAAAATAAGCATGGTAATGAGAAATGTGATAAAGTCCCGCTTTCATGTAACTAAAGTGTTGCATGGTTGTTGGCATTACTTCGTAAATTTAAAAAGTTCATTATTTTTGTTACATGTGGATCGTTACTATAGATGACGTTAATTAACACTTCATACATCAGTGTATAAATCTCGAAGATGGCTCTAATGATGAGAAACAATACTCCAGAGCCATTTAAAGGCAAGCGGTGGTAACGGTTTCAGCATCGAGCTTCATGATAAGAGGCTACTTTGTTCAGGGACTCTGAACAGTCACGTGTTAACGCCCTGTAGAGATGATAACAACATTTCAAGTTTCATATTGTGAAATGTTGATCTTCGCTCAGATGAATGGAATTATCTCAGCTCCTGTTCGTCATACGAAAGTAATTCTCTTCTCTTGATGAAATTATTAACTTGATATAAACGAATAGAACGTTAATGTTAACCTAGGTATTATGCATGACTGTTGCATGACGATTAAACGCCTCTCCCAGGGAACACGTCCCACAGCAACGGTCGTCATGTACTTGATTCGTTTCACAGATTATCCTCAATTTTCAAATTACATACAACGCTTTGATATCTCTGAAAAGGTGTATTTGTGTTATGTTCTGTAATGGGATGCAAATGTTACAGCGTCACTTCTGAGCATTACTGCCGTTTGTACAAGTACCTCCCGTTTTTTCCAATACGGAATTTGGAGTGTGGGATAAGTCGTAATGAAAAAGATTTATGGAGGCTATCTAATCGGATAAATGATTATTTCAACAGGGTATTGTCAAAGACACTGAGCTATGTCACGTAAAGAAGTCTCTTGTTAAACTAACTCTTTACAAACCATTACGAAGTGTCGCATTCATGATCTATGGAACGAGAATTAAGCTAATTTAATCCTTTGTATTTTAATTAAGTGTATATAGGTTACTAAGTGAAATTCATGAAAATGAAAATGTTAGTTGGTTTTCATTATACTTATTACTTAGTTCTGGAAAGTTTTTCCCTGAAGGAGTCAGTGTCTGTTTAGATGAACCTTATGTACCTTTAAGGATTATTGAAATTTATCCTGAGGGCAATCTCCTATTCTTCACAAAGCTTCTATTACGCTATAGTAGTGGCTACTCTTTGAGTTCAGTAGGGAAAGCTTTTCATTGTCAGCTAACAACTGTACCCCTAATGATAGCAAAGTTACCTTAGAATCACTCGTGTGTAATCATTGTTTTCCATCTTATGGCTTTCAATCAAAAGACTGCTTTGACTCATTTCTCTATGCTAGTCTATCTTGTGGAAACCTCTTCATCTCTTAAAACAACTGCATCCTAAATAAATTACAATTTGTTTCTTCTATCCAAGCTTTTTTCTTCCTCTACGACTTTTATACCCAAACTTCCCTTCATTACCAATATTACATTCCCTCGATACCTCAGGAAGCGTCCAATGGATTCCTTTTGTCAGTCTTGTTTACCATAAATTTCGCTTTTCCCCAGTTCGATTTAGTACTTTCTCCATTACTATTCAAACTAGTCACGCAATCTACAGCATTCTTCTGTAGCACCATATTTCATACCCCCTTATTTTCTTCTTGTGTGAACATCTTATCGTTCCCGTTTCACTTCTCTAAATAGCTACATTCCAGAAAAATACCTTCAAAAAGCTTTTTAACGTTTAAATGTATTAGGAACTAAAACATGGCCTAAGCAGACAGTAATCTATTTATTGCCTGTGCTATTAGCTAATTTCAACCTGCGCTCATTCTGAAGCACCTGAAATACATCAACAAACGTGGTGACATTGGTTTATACATGGTCTGTCTACGTGAAAGACCACGTGTACAAATATACATCACTGAAAATGTTACTTAACTGTCACAGGCGTCAAGCTTCACATCAATTTTGATTAAAGAGCCACTACATATATAAAGGCACACATCGCTTTCACGTGCCTGTGTAGCAGAGATAGAATCCATCAGTGCGCTAGATCACGTCCATGATAACACACACAGAACGCTGCCATAACATAACACAGGGCACAGCTGCTTCGGTGTAACCCAAGATGCTGAGAACTGTATCTATGAATAGTCGACAGCATTATGTACGGCTGTGGAGCATTATGTTGTGACACGTTTTGTTTGTTACATCAACCGTTTAAGCGAAGGACCGGAACATAAACTGATAGTGTATGTCGCACATTAACGAGATATTTATCTCGTACACATTATATTCGCTATGTATTAGAGTCTGACAAGATATCCTCCAGAGATAATGCTGGTAAGATTATTTGTTTATTACAACACGTATGAAGAGTATGCAGTAGTTGACGTAAGGCTTGACAAAACCATAGCACCTGTCAACTGCCTTAGTTCGAGGTAAATGTTGGCCCTCGTTATACAGGATGAGTCACTAATTATTGCCACCTAGAATAACTCCGAAAGTATGTTAGTAGCTGAAACGTTTGTAGGACAAATGTGGCATGGAACAACGGGGGCCATAATATGACGTTGGTTTTTTATTCCTAGGTAGGGCCGCGTCAGAGATATGAAGGCCAACTTATTTTAAATGGGATGCTATAGTTTGGTACTTATTATCTGATAACGGCTATCGAGACGAATCCAATGATGTGTAACAGTAATGTCGTTGAATGTCAACGAAGGTCAAAAAGGTAGCATGAACGTCCATTTACGGAAGGTGTTCGAATTGATGACCATTGGTATCAATGCAGTGTTCATATTTTGCACTCGGTGGTATTCCTTATAACTTTGGCACTTATAGCAGTGTCAACAGAACTCTAGCGTAATTCCAAGAATATAATCCTCCGTCTTATTAAAGATTATAAATCAAAACTCATTCATCACATGTTGTGTTATATGTATTACTGGAATTGACACCACCAGGTAAGAAGCGGATTATGTGGGACCACTTAGTGAGGCATTCAGGTAGATATACTTAAAAAGATGCTTGTGATGTACACTGATCAGCCACTATATTATGAGCCAACCTAGTAGCCGGTACCTTCACCTCTGGCACGGGTAATAGCGGCGACGCGTCGTGACGTGGAAGTAATGAGGCCTTGATAGGACGCTGGAGGGAGTTGATACCACAACTACAGAAATGACACCTTATTCGCGTATATTTCAGCGAGATGGGGGATGAGGTCTGACGCCACATTCGATCACATCCCAGATGTTTCAATCGGGTTCAGACCAGGCGGGCTGTGGGGCCAGCACATCAACTGGACTCGTCACTGTATTACTCGAACCACTCCATCGCATTCCTAACCTTATGACATGGTGCATTATCTTCCTGAAAAATGCCACAGCCGTCGGGAAACATGATCCTCATGAAGGGGTGTACGTAATTTGTAACCAGAGTACGATATTTCTTGGCTATTATGGTGACTTTCTCGAGCTTCGCTGGACCCAGGGATGGCAACACGAATGTTCCCGAGAGCATAATGAAGATGCAGCCGTCTTGTCTCCGTAGCGCAGTTCAGGTTTCAAGTAGATGCTCCGCTGGAAGACGACGGATTAACGCCTCACTTCGGCAAGATGAGCAAGGTATTTGGATTCATCAGACCATGCAACACTCTGTCACTGCGCCAACGTCCAGTGCCGATGGTCATGTGCCTATTTCGGTAGTAGTTGCCGGTGTCGTTAAGGGGCTCCGGAAGGCTCAAAATCATGTAAAGTTCCATTTTTACTTTTTTGCGTTTTCGGAATCTGCAGACTATTACCTTTTAATAGATATATAATTTATTCAATTCCGAAGACTACAGCTATTTTTAAATTTTTTTTTGAAATGTATTCTACATGGGCGTGACCCACTGTGGCGATGTTAAACTGCTGTCAAATGGTGTTATTATTAACGTCCGTGTTCATCAGATACATTTTAGTGATGTGAGATAAAGTATGTGTTGTGGCTAACATGTGATGGTTTAATATATATCGTTTGTGTGATTGTCGATTGTTTCATGTTCATTTACTCTGTCGTTATCTCGAAAATATTCGTAATTAATTCTGTTTCTTGAGTCTCTGTTTTGTTGAAGTATAATAATGAGTAAAAGTAAAGTTATTAGAAATCCTCTGAAGGCTTTTAAGAAAAGGAGAAATGTTGGAAAGCCAAAGGTATGTGTTATTACTGTAAACAATAAAGACGATGAAAATCCCCAACATAGCTTGTGTCCCAAAGAAGAAGACAGTTGGCGTAAATATAACAAAGGATTGCTAACTGGTGAAGTGTACACTCATAAACATAGTCTGCCTCATGCAATAATGGAGGTGATAAAACATATTTTCAGAGACTTAGCAGCACCTGAACTGTTGAAAAAGTGTATTCACGGAAAAACTCAAAACCCCAATGAAAGTGTAAATAGTGTTATATGGTCGAGAATCCCCAAGACTGTATTTGTTGGAATAGAAACACTTCACTTTGGTGTGTATGATGCTGTTGCGACTTTCAATGATGGCAACATTGTAAGGTGCAAGGTATTTAGAAACATGGGAATGAAGATAGGTTCTAACATGGTACAAGCGATGCTTGCTTTAGACAAAGAACGCCTTCGGGCTGCAGACAGGGCTGTAAAGAGTCTTAGAAATGCAAGCAAGAGTAAACAGGAGCAAGAACAAGAGGAAGCTGGAAGAGGAGTTTGCAGAGGATGAAGATAATCCATTCTATGGACCTGGAATGCACTAAAAAGTTAATCCAATCTTTGTCGCTCGATTCCCAAAACTATTATTTTCTCATACTAATTACATGTTTTCTAAGGATCTTCCAAACATATTTGTTTCAAATTTTCAGGAAATGTTACACAGTACCTTCTGCATAATTTAACACAGCCTTTTTCCAAAAAACTGTATATTTTTGAATATATAAATAAAAAATTGCTAAAAAGTTGTGAATTTTCATTACAAATGAAAAAAAATCATCTTTAATAACTGAACTAAAATTTTGTAAAATCCCTGTGTTAAGTTGTAGCCCATATTCCAATAAATAATCTGTAAAAAGTTCAACTTCCTACCTCAAATACTTTGTGAGGAAAGATGTAATTTATAAGCGTTATTTTAACATTGCAAGTATAGTGCGTTCCGGAGCCCCTTAACAGAGGTACATGCATGAATCGTCGGCTGCCGGGGCCTATCGTTAGGAGTTTCATTAAAGCCTGGTGTTAGTTCGGCCATAGATCGCCGCCTATCGTGTTTTATCAGTCTGGTCAGTCTACGGCGTCCGACTTTTGTAACGAGTGGTGGCCGCCCAGCCCAACGACGTGTAAACATGGTTTCACCTTGGTTTCGCCACGTTTTGAAGACACTCACCGCAGCACTTCTCGAACACCCGAAAAGTGGTGCAGTTTCAGAAATATTCGTGCCGAGCCTCCGAGCCATCTCAATATGCCCTCGGTCAAACTCAGATACATCGTGCGCCTTCCCCATTTTAAACACGGACAGCACACTCAGTGATGGCACATTCACCTTGCGTGTGTCTGACTAGCCGTCATTCCTCGCCAGGTGAGACTGCTATCTCCGGGACAGGTTTAGATCGTTATTAGGTCGGTGGTCATAATGTTCTGGTCGAACAGCGTATTAACAGTAGCTTACTGAATATTTAAAAGACTGGAAGGTTCATACATCATATGCTGTATGAAAAGCAATGATATATTGTATACGCAAAGGGAAGAATTTCTCTCTATTATTTATATGGTGCCTTAATGTACGGGGTGGAAATTTTATCGGTCTAAATGGAATGTAGTCATCCTATTACATGGAACGTATACAAGAGGATGCTGTAACAATCTGAAAATTACTAAAATTCAAAACATTCATTATCATATTACAGTCTGACAACGAACTTCCTAGATGTCTATGTTGGTAAATTTAACATTTTTGCAGTATATATTCTAGATATATAGAAGCGAAAGCAACCTTGGATTATACCACGCCAGTAATAAGCTGAATCAGTTCTTGCCGTAAAGGATGCAGAAAAAAATGCCGCACTTGGAGGTCGGCACATGTTTACTCATCCATAATCAAGACAAAATCTTGCAAAAATAGATGGGGTGAATAACAATGAGGCAGTGGCAACTATGTCGCGCAGCGCATCAAATGTAGAGGTTAACAACAACGTGTGCCACCTCACACTGTGGTACCAGCTGCCTCGGATCACCGTAGATCACTGAACAGATCGACGGTACGGTAGCTCAACGTGTTCGGTCGGAGGGTTAGCAGCTCTCTGCAAAAACAAAACTGAGTAAATAGACCGTCGATAAAGTTGAACGGGTGTCGTGAGACATCCGCCCCGAACAGAAGCAACGAACAAAATCAAACGGCATGTAACAAACAAAAAAGAAAAAAAATAGATTGCTGAAACATCGAACGTTCATCCGCCATCGAGATGTGGTTCGAACCATCGTGAAGTTGCTTTTCTGTTTTATAGGTGTTGCTTCAATAGTTATCGTCGTTTGTAGGCAGGACATCGCTTTGTCACATGACAACAGACTGTCACATGTCAGTGGGATCCACTAAACTGCCTGAATGTGTCTACTAACAGCACAGTCCACAGACACTATTTCTCCTGTCAGCTTCATGTAGGCCGGCTTCCCGATGGAGCACACACGCAATAAATTCATCGATATGCATTTAGTGCTGCGTGACTCTTGATAACCAATCTGCTGCTGCTGCTGCCGCTCGTGGGTATGTTGCACGCTAACCTCAAACGCACAATTTCGATAAGAATGTTTTTCATTTCCTGGAGCAAGGCCTTCGTTCACAGGTAATGGACAGAGGTACGATACAAGGGGGCTAGATGTACTCCACAGAGGATATGATACTTGAAATCGCTCACTGATCATCTCGATGAAGTACCAGCTGTATTGCAAGGCAGTTCCAGATATATCTATGACTGGTTGTCGAAGTGTCGGTCGATGAAGAACTGCATCCAAATTGTTACACGTTAGCTCAACAACAGTGACCAGAATACCGTATTCGACAAATACTGTTTTGTGGACAGATTTTGCATCAAATGGAGGATAACGAACCTTTTATAAATAACGTGAACCGGCAGGACGAATGTAGCTTCTCGTGAAGGTATTTTCAGCTTCCAGAATAGTCATTATTGGTTGGAATGCAATCAACATACAAATGGAATGACACAATTTCAGAGACTTTACTGTTGTCATACAGATATGATTTTATGTACACAGGGTTGTCCATTGATCATGACCGGGCCAAATATCTCACGAAATAAGCGTCAAACTAAAAAACTACAAAGAACGAAACTTGTCTATCTTGAAGGGGAAACGAGATGGGGCTATGGTTGGCTCGCTAGATGGCGCTGCCATCAACTTTTTTTTTAAAATAGGAACCCCCATTTTTATTACATATTCATGTAGTACGTACAGAAATATGAATGTTTTAGTTGGGCCACTTTTTTCGCTTTGTGACAGGTGGCGCTGTAATAGTCACAAACATATGGCTTACAATGTTAGATGAACAGTTGGTAACAGGTAGGTTTTTTAAATTAAAATACAGAACGTAGGTACGTTTGAAAATTTTATTTCGTATGTTACAATGTGATACATGTACCTCTGTAAGGTTATCATTTCTGAGAACGCATGCTGGTACACCGTGATCACCTGTAAATACCATATTAATGCAATAAATGCTCAAAATGATATCCGTCAACCTCAATGCATTGGGGAATAGGTGTAACGACATTTCTCTCAACAGCGAGTAGTTCGCCTACCGTAATGTTCGCACATGCATTGACAATGCGCTGACGCGTGTTGTCAGGCGTTGTCGGTGGATCACTATATCCTTCAACTTTCCCCACAGAAACAAAATCCGGGGACGTCAGATCTGGTGAACGTGCGGGCCATGGTATGGTGCTTCGAAGACCAATATACCTGTCATGAAATATGCCATTTAATACCGCTTCAACCGTACGCGAGCTATGTGCCAGACATCCATCATGTTGCAAGTACATCGCCATTCTGTCATGCAGTGAAACATCTTGTAGTAACATCGATAGAACATTACGTAGGAAATCAGCATACATTGCACCATTTAGATTGTCATCGATAAAATGGGGGCCAATTATCCTTCCTCACATAATGCTGCAACATACATTAACCCGCCAAGGTCGCTGATGTTCCACTTGTCGCAGCCATCGTGGATTTTCCGTTGCCCAATAGTGCATATTATGCCGGTTTACGTTACCGCTGTTGGTGAATGACGCTTCGTCGCTAAATAGAACGTGTGCAAAAAATCTGTCATCGTCCCGTAATTTCTCTTGTGCACAGTGGCAGAACCGTATACGAAGTTCAAAGTCGTGGCCATGCAATTCCTGGTGCATATAAATATGGTACAGGTGCAATCCATGTTGATGTAGCATTCTCAACACCGACGTTTTTGAGATTCCCGATTCTCGCGCAATTTGTCTGTTACCGATGTGCGGATTAGCCGCGAGAGCAGCTAAAACACTTACTTGGGCATCATCATTTGTTGCAGGTCCTGGTTGACGTTTCACATGTGGCTGAAAACACTTCCTGTTTTCTTAAATAACGTAACTATACGGCGAATGTCGCCCAGGATACCGAGCAGCATACATAGCACACGCCCGTTGGGCATTTTGCCATACATCAACACGATATCGACCTTTACCGCAATTGGTAAATGGTCCATTTTAACACGGGTAATGTGTCACGAAGCAAATACCGTCCGCACTGGCGGAATGTTACGTGATACGACGTACTCATACGTTTGTGACTATTACAGCGCCATCTATCCCAAAGGGAAAAAAGAGGTCCAACTAAAACATTCATATTTACTTACGTACTACACGAATGTGTAATAAAAATGGGGTTTCTGTTTTAGAAAATGCAGTTGATATCCGTTTGACTTATGGCAGCGCCAGCTAGCGCGCCACCCATAGCGCATCTGGTCTCCCCCTTGAAGCTAGGCAAGTTTCATTGTAATTTTTTCGTTTGATGCTTATTTCGTGAGGTATTTGGCCCGGTCACTATCAATGGGCCATCCTTTATACAAAGAGGACCTGTGTTTGACACTTGCCCTTGAAATCAAAGGTCCCGAGACAGAGTCTCGATCCGGCACACAGTTTTAATCTGCCAGGAAGTTTTAGGAACCTCCCTACTTTAACGTTTTTACGTTTCATTCTTACGGAAGCCTCAGAAACGCATTTGTTGAATGATTTAATTAATCGTGATGATCGTTTCAACCTTGAGGAAATGTGGAACTCAGCCCTGGCACTGGCAACGCTACTACTCATCTGACGACACAATTTGTCACGCAGCTTACTATACAAGTGGTGTTCTCGTAGCATATACACTGAAGCGCAAGACTGCGGCGCTGCGGTCGGCAACACCTATATAAGACAACAAGTGTCTGGCACAGTTCCAATCCCATCTTGACCGGTTCACCGCTTGGTGCAACCAGTGGTTGCTCAAGGTCAATCCCTCCAAAACCCAGGCGATCACTGTAGGCAAAACCACCCCTTCCTTCCGCCTCCTTGATTTCTACATCACCATCTATGGCCGTCCTATCGCCCTCACTCCCACCCTTAAGTATCTTGGCGTTACCCTCGACCGTCGCCTCTCCTGGACTCCCCACCTCCGGACAATCCAAGCCAAGGCATGCTCCCGACTCAGTCTCCTCAAGCTCCTCTCTGGCCGCACGTGGGGTCTGGACCCCTCCACCATCCTCCACACTTATAAATCCCTCATCCGCCCTATCATTTGTTATGCCCATCCGGCTTGGATCTCCACCCCCCCTTCCTTTTATAAATCCCTCCAAATCCTTGAACGCCATGCTCTTCGCCTCGCCTATCGCATCCGTCTCCCCTCCCCTACGCGGATCCTGTACGATCTCATCCCCTTCCCCCACCTCCTCCTTTTCCTTGAAAGGATACGGATCCTGTACACCTCCCGCAAACTCGATCCTCCTCACCTGCTCGTCTCCCCAATCCTCTCCCACCCCCGCCCGCTGCCGCGCCTGTATGCCCACGTCCCACCTGGTCTCCATCTCTCCACCCTCCTTACCCTCTCCCAAGGTGGCTTCCGCTAGCTCCCCCTCCCTGATGATGTCCTCCTCCCCTCCATCTACCCCTCCTATCAACTTTGACCCTGCCCCACCCCCCATTTCCGGTGTCCTTTCCTTTAGGCACCCTCCCTCCCTCCCTTCTCTTCCCTTCCCTTCCCTTCTCTTTCCTTTTCCCCATCCCCTCCCTCCACCCCTCTTCCCCCGGGATTCCCCTCCCCCTTCCTCCCTCCCCCCTTTCTCCCCTGCCCGTGGCATCTCTGCTCTCCCCTCTCCCACTCCCCTTCCTCCTCCTCCTCTCTTGGCAGGTCCCCGGACTCGCACACGCATAGTGAACACTCACGCGCCGGAGATCATCGCCATCAGTGTCTAGTGTGTGTGCTTCGTTTTGTGTTTCGTGGAGTTACAACTCAACTGTTCACATGTGCCGTCGCCGTTCTCCGTGTTTTGTGCGCCGTGTCAACAAGTGTTAGTGTTTTTATCGTCCAACGTGAACGGCTTCTTGTTTATTGTTTTTTGTATCTACTTTCTTTGCCCGTCATTTTTTATATTGTCTGTGTCACCTATATATCGTATTATTGTACCCCTTAAGGCTGAAGAGCAGCGTATTATGCTGCTGCCAGCCCGCCTTGTATGAGGTGATTACAATTACAATAAAGCAAAAAAAAATGGCACAGTTGTTAGATCGGTTACTGTTCCTACAGCGGCAGATTATCAAGATTTACGTGAGTCTGAAAGTAGTGTTACAATCGAAATACGAGCGATGGAACACAGCATCTCCGGGTTAGTTATGAAGTGGGGATTTTCCTGTACTATCATTTTATGATCTTACCGGCAATATGAGGAATCCGGTAAAACATCAGATCGCTGACAACGGTGAGGCCGAAAAAAGATCCTACGAGAACCGGACCAACGACGACTGAAGAGAATCGTTCAACGTGACAGAAGTGCAACCCTTTCGAAAACATGCAGATTTCAATGCTAGGCCGTCAACAAGTGTCAGCGTGCGAATCATTCAACGAAACAGTAACTCTATGGGTTTTAGGAGCTGACGACCCACTCGTGTATCCTTGATGACTGCACGAAGAACAATTTTACGCCTCGACTGGGCCCGTCAACACCAACATGGTAGCCGGCCGGAGTGGCCGAGCGGTTCTAGACGCTATAGTTTGATACCGCGCTACCGCTACATTCGCAGGTTCGAATCCTGCCTCGGGCATGGATGCGTGTGATATCCTTACGTTAGTTAGTTTTAAGTAGTTCTAAGTTCTAGGGGACTGATGACCTCAGTCCCATAGTGCGCAGAGCCATTTTTGAACCAACATTGGACTGTTGATGACTGGAAACATATTGCCTGGTCGGACGAGTCTCGTTTCTAATTGTATCGAGCGGATGGACGTGTACGGGTATGGAGACAACCTCAAGAACCAATGGACCCTACATGTCAGCAGGCGACTGTTGAAGCTGGTGGAGTTTTTTGTAATGGTGTGGGCCGTGTGCAGTTCGAGAAATGTGGGATCCCTGATACGTCTAGACACGACTCTGACAAGTGACACGCAAGTATATTGTATCGTAACCTGCATCCATTCATGTCCATTGTGCATTCCGACAGACTTGGACAATTCCAGCAGGACAGTGCGACACCCCACAGGTCCAGAATCCCTACAGAGTGGCTCCAGGAACATTCTTGAGTTTAAACATTTCCACTGGCCACAAAACTCACCAGACTCGAATATTATTGATAATATATTTGATGCCTTCCAACGTGCTGTCCAGAAGAGGTCTCCGCCCCTGCGTACTCCTACGGATTTATGGGCAGCCATGTAGAATCATGGTGTCAGTTCCATCCAGCAGTACTTCAAACATTAGTTGCGTCCATGACACGTCGTGCTGCGGCACTTCCGAGTGTTCGCGGTGGCACTACAGGATAACAGGCAGATGTACCTTTTTCTTTGGCTCTTCAGTGTATCTCGGCCTGTCGTGTGTACTTATTTCTCTACTATCATCCGTGAATCTACTCATAACTGGCTCGCCCTAACGGCATAGGAAGTGGACGAGAATACTTTACAGTCAATCGTCACGGTTTGCTCTGAAGGTATCGGAACGATTTACCGTCGAAATATTAGCAGAAGGCAGAAATGAATGATCGTATGTTATTCACGGCGGGAATCTCCGACCTGTCACACTGGCCGATTTGTGTTTGGTAATGATGGAATGGTGATGAGCACAATACAGCACCCAGTCCCCGAGCGGAGAAAATCTCCGATCCTGACGGGAACTGAAACCACTGCATAACAGTGAAACGTCTGTGAACTACCAACAGACAGAATTTGGTTGTAGCTGAATTCCCGCAGTTTTATTGATCAAGACATTGGGTACATTATATCCCCATTCGAGGTGAACGACAGATGGGGTGCTCCCCTTACGAAATAGTAATTTTCTGCAAGATATTAATCTCTTTACTTTCACACAAGATCTGTAGCAGAATAAATTAAGCAGTAAGCGTTCTGTACTGCTGTTTGCTGATTCTGTGACGTCACTAAGGAACAGACTCTGTCTCAAGAACATCCCTCACACTTGAGGCTCGCCCATTTATGCGACGTATTTGTGGTAGTCCGTAGTTTTCATTGAATTAATGAACTGTAAGTTGCTGTTCTGTTATTGTACATCTACTACACCTACATGGATACTCTGCAAATCACATTTAAGTGCCTGGCAAAGGTTTCATCGACCACCTTCCCAATTCTCTATTATTCCAATATCGTAAGGCGCCCGGAAAGAATAAAAACCTATATATTTCCGTACGAGCTCTGATATCCCTTATTTTGGAGTGGTGATCGTTCCTCCCTATGTAGGTCGGTGTCAACAAAATAGTTTCCCCTCAGAGGAGAAAGTTGGTGATTGGAATTTCGTGAGAAGATTCCGTCGCAACGAAAAACGCCTTTCTATTAATAATGTCCAGCCCAAATCCTGTATCATTTCTGTGACACACTCTCCCATATTTCGTGATAACTCAAAACGTACTGCCTTTCTTTTTGCTAGGATTTTACTACTACGTTCTCTACTTGCACAAATACCTCTGACATCATTATTGTTCTCGCTGTTGCATAACCGACGAACACTCAAAGGAGGCAGAGATTGAGAACAGTTGTTGTAAAGCTTAGCGTCCCATCTGTCAAAGGAGTTATCATCAACAGTGCCAAATGACTACATAGCGTGTTACACTCTGACATACTGTATTCGACCAGGCTAGTAACAGGAAACAAATTGCAATATTAGCGTGCCCGTTACTACTGCCGTGTTTGGGTTCCCTTATTTGTATGATGCCACATTGTATTGTTTAATAAACAAGATATGTATGTACCATCCACATTCTGATAAGATCTACTTTTCATCCAATTAATTGTATTATATTCGCCATAGTTCCCACGTTACAGTGTTACTTGGTAAAGATGCGAGATAATATAACACAATTTATAACACACAACACAACGGGTTCAGCGTACCAGGGATAAATGTATTTCTGTTTATAAAGAGTGGGCATCATCCATGTACATAATCCACAGCAAACTGTCTATGATAGATGAACAAACACTAAGCAGACAGACACTGTCTAACAATCTCGTTAAGCGCATAAGTTTTTGAGGACTTATTCTACGTCTCCATTGTGAAAGAAACGCTTTCATCATACGCAAAAAGTAATTCCTCATGGTCTGTGTCGAAGTTGTTTGCCCTGTATCGTGTAACTAAGCTTTGGCTTATCTCACTTAGTGAAGTACCTTGACTCTCAAATGTTCAGGGTCAGAGATTTAGCTCTAGCGGGATGACGAAACTTATTTTGTGCTGTGTATGTGCTCATCAAATAGTATATAAGGTGCTGGGATGGACCTCTGGGCAGTCACGGACCATCACGATGCAGCACCTCGCTCTCTTCTTGGTGTGCCTGCTGGGTTCTGCCCTGGCACTGCCCTCCCAGACCTTTCTGGGAAGGAAGGCTTCAGGCCGCATCATTGGGGGAATAAACGCGGACATTGCCGACTACCCGTGGCAGGTGTCCTTCCAGAAGTTGGGTTCGCACAACTGTGGAGCGTCCATCATCAGCTCCAACTGGGTCCTGACGGCGGCCCACTGCGTGGACGGCCTCAGCCTCTCATGGATGAGTTTCCGGGTCGGCAGCTCAATCCGCGAGAGCGGAGGCTCCGTCCTGCAGGCGTCTTCTGGCTTTATGCACGGCAAATATGACAGCGACACAGCTGACTATGATATTGCCGTTGTTCAGGTGAGCGGTACTAGTTGACACCTCCTATCGCTAAAATGGTTCCATATTCGGCAGACTGGTTTTCACAGACATTTAATTCTATGGGAATAAGCAGAAGTCGTCAGAAGTAGTAGTACAGTGTGATACATTTTTCGAGCTCGTGAGTTTTCTGTAGCCAATACTGACTTCCATATAAAATAATACCGTCATTACGTTACAGTTCTGATTTGCCGGTATCTAGGATTGATTCTGTATCTACATCTCTATTTGCCAGAGTTAGCGTAGTGGTTACCGAACTGTACTCGAAATTCATGGAGTGGGGTCCCAATGGAATCTAGGCACATATGATTCCCGAAGTCAATAAAGGAGATTTCAGGATGGTACCTTTGAATAGAAAGTAACTGGTTTTCCACTCCTACCAGGTACTCTACTACTATCGACAAACTTTGAGGCCAATATTCGTTCTATATCAAAACCACTCTTAGCTTTTGATTAGAGATAGGGAGTATTGAATCCAATATTGATCTTCCAGGCATGTTTACACATTAGGAGACCATTACAGTATTTAACCTACAACTGACTTGATAAGCATTATACCTCGTGGACGTAGAACTAATGAATAGAAAGCATTGTTGTGTATTTTACTTAACGAATGAAATCGTCCCCTCGTCTCGTGACTTATTACTTTCTCATAGTACTGAATCACATCGAAGTCATACATATTGACAAAGAAGGAAATGTTACCGAACGTTAACTCTGGACGAAGTGTTGATTTGATGATACTGGTATGCGGTACAATACACCTTTAACGTGTTGACACTTGCAGAATTGATAACTAAGACTGTATGTTTCAGATGAGCGACAGTAAATTGACCTTTTCTTTCCAATAAATTAAAAGTAATACGACAAATAACTTAGATAAATCGAATATACACAAGAGTCTTTTGTGGTATTCGACAACCTTTTCTCAAGTGCAAACAACGGGAAACGGAACTTAAAGAGGAAAAATAGTTTCTGTGATTTTTTTTCACTTTTCGTCTTTGATAGTTAAGTTACTATGAATGAGAAGAAGAGATTCGACTTTGCTCATGTGTAAAACTGATCGTATTTTTTTTAGTACGAAATCAGTGACACTAAAATGACTTATAGAAGCAGAGCCGAACGCTTGTACAATCAATATTGTTCTGTCGATCTTCCAAAAAATCGGAAAGTTTTGGACGTACGTTTCCAGTAAGAAGGCACTATTGCTCATAAGGCAATGCTGCTTGAAGCGCTGCAAAATCCCCATGTTTTAGTAGACGCCAGTGTGTGGGTAACAGAACATCAGAAATTCCAAAATTAATTTGTTCGTCAGCGGGATATGAATTACTTCAATTCTACCTATTTCTCGCTAATCAGACAGGTTTTGTAAAAAATAACCGAGTACCACCTCTGTGCCGATTCTAACATAGCTACCCGCGTAGTCCCTGGAGTATCGTAAGATTATTCATTGTTCTAGCTACGGAAGGGCCACTTCCCTTTACGTAAGTGATAGGTCTGTCGTTCAGTGAAAAGAGCATGCAGTTGTGAACCATTAATGAAATTTTGCACCGCATTTGATAGCATTGTTTTTAGGATTGTATGTGGTTGAAACAATGCCTTGGATAATCACACAGTACATCGATAATGCTCGCAACCTATTCTGAAAACAGACATGCCTTTTAAAGCACTTTCGCAGATACGAAGAGAGACAGATCGACTCAACAATTCTTTTCGAATGTTATCTCTCGATTTACGAGTAAACTTGTTTCGAATCAGGGTCTTAAACAAGACACGGGAACTGATGTTTCAGTCAACAAAATAGGTAACAGTACGTGTCAGATAATGGTAACTCTTTACGCAACGTGTCCACATCCGTTGTTCCTGATCATTTACCTCTTGTTATACACTCAGTTAGCTCAAGCACTATCATATCTCTTAGGATATTAGCACTTTCTGCTGTATGCTGGGAAATATTTTGGAATGGGGTACAGAGGATTTGCAGATATTCTGGCGTACGTCGGTCCAATGACGTGAAATGTTTGAACTTAAGTCAAGCAGGCTCATCTTAAGTAGTTATATAATACGGCAATGCTCGCGCACACATATTTATTAGTAACCAGACGAGGACACTCTGAAAGCGTTTCTCGTCATCATGTTACCTGTTTGTATTACACTCACACGGACGGTGACGTAAACTGTCAGCTGCCACCTGACCACTCACCAAGGGCGTAAAGTACAATCCATAGCACGCAACAAAGAGATTCAATCTTTTCAGTAATGGGCTAAATACCCTATGAACGGAACATTCGAGATTTGTATCATCTGTATGGATGCCTAGTCATTACTTTTAGTCTTTCCCTTTTAAGTTTCTTGACATTCGCTATTTCCTTTCCAAACCACGCATGGCTCTCTCACGGATGTTCTACAATAAGGAAAAAATGAAATATACGAATTTGTAAGTCAGTGCCAACGTAAACTCTGCCAAAAATGTCACCTCATCCCTCAGCAAGGCACTGCCCCTAATCGACGCTCATGCACCATTGTTGCGCAACTGTTGTCAGAGCTACCACCCGCCTGTAGCGAACCGGTGATTGCACGCAGCGCAGACTGGCCTGTTAGGTGACGTCACAGACTCGTTTCCTCTGAGAATATTGTAGTCCAGTGCGCAGCAGTGTAAAGGCTGTGGATGGCACTCAGGAAGCGTTTCTAGTAAAGTCCCAACCTTAGTCCTAATCTCGTGTCCACACTGCCCCCGCAGTAGGAGTCTAGCGAGGTCACTGTGTGTTTGGCAGGTATCCGGTTCGCTGCTCGGCAGCAACGCTCAGGCGGTGGGCCTGCCCTCTGACGACTACGACCCGGCAGGTGGTCTGGCGGTGACGGTGACCGGCTGGGGATACACCAGCACTGGAGGACCTGTAGCCGACATCCTTCAGAAGGTCGACATCAGCATCGTGGACCGCAACAGGTGCAGAAGCATCTTCGCCGAAATTAACACTGTGACCGACCGCATGGTGTGCGCTGGTCAGGCCGGCCAGAGCGTCTGCAACGGCGACTCTGGCGGCCCCCTGGTCAGCGGAAACATGCAAGTGGGCATCGTCTCCTGGGGGGCGAGGATCTGCGAGGCTAGGCCGGCAGTCTACTCCAATGTCGGCAACCTGCGCTCCTGGATTCGCTCTGCAGCTGGTGTCTGATTTCAGCAGGCCCTCAGCTGACCTGCCTTTCTGGCTCCATAAAATAATTTAGTTTAATGGATGACTATGTAATATAAATTAAAAATAAACTGTACTACTGACGTTAGTTCATTTCTTACTGAAATGCAAATTAATGACTTCAATTTAGTTGATGGCATCGTCCAGCAAAGCCTTTCTGGATCAGTTCAACCAAAATCAACAATACAACTCATAAGCGAGTGTCATATGTTACATATGATTATACAAGATGAAAATGAGAACGATCATGTCATATTCAGCTGCAGTTAAAGCTTTGTTAGCCTCTGATTGCACCAAAAACACTAGATAAGGTAATATTTAGAAGCTTTGACAAACATTCTTAACTTCTGAATTTCCGATCTGTCCTCAAAATTCTACCTCCAGATTAGAAAATTCACCGGCTGCATGCATACCTCTTTGATATTATTTCCAGTGTCAGTGACAATGAAGGAAGTGCTTCGAGTTTGGCATATATATTCCAGAAATATTTCTCATACATACAAACACACTCACGCACACACACACACACACACACAAACACACGCTCACACACACACACACACACACACACACACACACACACACACACACAAACGCTCTAACACGCTTACACTGAGGTGACAAAAGTCATAGGAAACTCCTTTTGCCCGGCGTGGGACAGCAACTCGTTCCAACAAGTCGTTTGGAATCCTCTGCTGCCACTATAGCCTTCCGTAATGTAGTGCATGAACTTACTTCTCAATTATGCCCCTAAATGTTCTTCTGGATTAATGTCGGGCGATATTGGTGGACAAATCATTCTCTCGAATTTTCTATAATGTTCTTGAAACAAACTGCGAGTAGTTCTGGCCACGTGACCCGACGTATTGTCGTCCATAAAAATTCCAATGGCTGCAAATAGACTCCACGTAGCTGAACATAACCGGAAACCCAGTCCATTCATTGTAAACACAGTCCACACCACTATGGAGCAACGACCAGGTTGTACAGTTCAAATGGCTCTAAGCACTGCAGGACTCAACATGACAACTTGGGCCCTTGGCTTTGTGGGTTCAGCGCCACTATCGATTCCTACCATCAGCTCTTGCCAAATGAAACTGGGACACATATGACCAGGGCATGGTCTTCCAGTCGTCTAAGATCCAACCGACATGTCACCAGTCCAGGAGAGGCGCTGCAGGCGATGTCGCGTTGTTAGCAAAGGCATCCGCGTCGGTCATCTGCTGTGACAGCCAATTAAAGGCCTAATTCCGCAGCACTGTCAAAACGGAAACGTCCGTCGTACTTTGCACATTGATTTCTGCAGTCGTTTCATACAATGTTGCTTCTCTGACTACGCAAACGCCGCTCGCCGCTGCTCTCGTTCGTTAAGTGAAGGCTCCTGGTTATGTTCAGTTCGTTTCATGTCGGAAAAAAAGCGCGGCTAGATCATTTGCTCGGATTGCCCAGAATGATCTTCCAACCAGTCACGAACAATTAATGCTGCCTCGTGACATTGCACATTGTCATCCGTAACAATGTTGGAATTCCATCATTGTTTGGGAACATGAAGGCCTTGAATGGCTGCAAATGGTCTCCAAGTAACCGAGAAGAGAAGAGCACCCAATCTATTCCATTCAAAGACGGCTCACAATATTATGAAGCCACAACCGATTTGCACAGTGTCTTTTTGACAAACTATGCCCTCGGCTTCGCAGGATCCGCGCCACACGCGAAACCTACCTTCAGGTCTTACCAACTGAAATCGGCACTCATATAACCAGGCCACTATTTTCCAGTCGTGTAGGGTCCAAGCGATACGGTGACGATCCCAGGAGAGGCACTGCAGGTGATGTGCTGTTAGCAAAGACACTCGCGTTGGTCGTTACCTGCCACAGCCTATTAACACAAAATTTCTGCGTCCTGTCTTAACGGATACGTTCGACCTGTGACTCACATTGATTTCTGTGTTTGTTTCATGTAGTGTTGATTGTCTGTCAGCACTGACATTTCCAAGCAAACGCGTGTCTCTCGCACTTCAAGTGATGGCTGTTGGTCACTACATTGCCTGTGGTGAGAGGTATTGCGTGGAATTTGGTATCCTCCGCAAGCTCTAGACACTGTGGATCTCTGAATACTCAACGTATTCTGAAATGAAATGTCCCATGCGTCTAGCTACAACCACCATTCCACGTTCAAAGTCTTTTTATTCCCGTCGCGCGGCCTTAATAACGTTGGAAACCGTTCCATTTGAAATGACAGCTCCACCAATACACGCTCTTTTAATACCTTGTGTAATCCATACTGCCGTCATCTGTAAGTGTGAATAACGCTATCCCTTGACCTCTGTCATCTCAATGTATACACACTTTCTAACAATAGGTAAAGCTCTCTGCATGCATGGCATTCGTCAAGCTTCACCTTCCTTGGGTTCGGCCATATGGTAGTCATTTGAGTCTTCGTTGGCTAAATGGGTTTGGCGAACCCAGGTTTACTGAAACAGGGACTAGCAAGCTCCGCCAGTCATCTGCTGCTGTTGGCTCTCACTATAGTTCAGCGACCTTCTTGCATCACTATGGAGGCGCTGTGTGTCACATGAATTGGAGACATTGGCTTAACAACCCGGATCACAAAGTTGGCACAATCGTCAACAAGAAACCGATCCTCAAATTGCGTTACAAGCCATTGAAATGATTGGCTTTTGAGAAAAAAGTCGTTAAAGGGCAACCTTAACCCGATTTGTATCAGGAGCGTCGAGGCCAGTGAGGCTCTTTGTGGGTGGACTTTAGGTCCTTAGCTACTCGAGGAATGAGAAGGAAGAACAGAAACTTGTTTCCCAACTCCTTGTGCGATAAGTGAGCACATGATGGCTATCAATACCCAACCCAACAAGAGAGCACGAATGACGAATTCCCCTGAGGTAAAGCAGTGACAGAAAACTTTAGTTGTCAGGGACTGAAATACTGCTAATCAAAAGGGGTTTTCAGTTGTTAAAAGGAAAATGAGCAGCTTTGAGAAAATTCCACCATTTTACTTTTACGAGACACAATAATAATCTATAAATCGAAAGAGAAATAGGACAGTGTTAAACGAACTATTTACATCTACGTCTTCGTCTACATCTACATCTACGTGATTACTCTGCTATTCACAATGAAGTTCCTGGCAGAGGTTTCAGTGAAACACCTTCAAGCTGTATGTCTACCGTTACATTTCCGAACGCCTTGCGGTGAAAACGGCACTTAAATTTTACTGTGTGAGACTTGATTTCTGTTATTTTTATCGCGATGATCATTTTTCCCTGTTTATGAGGGTGCCAACAGAATAGCGTCGATCCTAAAACTGGCTATGTTTTAATGATTGCTACTCCAGTTCACGTATCACGTCTGTGGCAGTATCTCCCCTCTTCCGCGATAAAACAGAAATAACTACCCTTCTTTGAACTTTCCGTCGATCCCACTTGATGCGGATCCCACACCGCACAGCAATAAAAAATGGTTCAAATGGCTCTGAGCACTATAGGACTTACAGCTGAGGTCATCAGTCCCCTAGAACTTAGAACTAATTACACCTAACTAATCTACGGACATCACACACATCTATGCCCGAGGCAGGATTCGAACCTGCGACCGTAGTGGTCGCGCGGTTCCAGACTGTAGCGCCTAGAACCGCTCGGCCACTCTGGATCTCAAATCAGCAAAGGAAAGCGGGAAGGATTTGTACTTTCTTCAGCTCTCAACCTAACGCCGTGAATCAGTGCCATAAGCTAACATAAGTAGCAAGTGCCACGACAGACTGCTGCAAGTGCAAGACCAATTAGCTCTAAATCTACTACACCCTCCACATTTGTATAAAAGGCTGCGGTTGCCAAAGTTATACAGTTTCCAGCACCCGCATATGCATTTTCAGTTAAGCAGGCAAGCACTACCAATTCCTCGAAAGTTCTCACGAGATCTCCTCCGTCAGAAAAAGAAAAAAAACTAGACGGAAGGTTCAAAACCAGAAGAAACAGGTCGTAAACAGATCATGTCTGACGTTCTGCTGATTCCTCTCCGGGATTATGGAACGTGCAGTCGGCCAGAAGTAACCATCCATGCCATCAGTTAAGCCACCAACAATCGCAGGATCCCCACCGTCGTCACAAAGTGGAGATGAAAACCTCAACGACACAATCGGTTCCTGGCTCTTGTGTGCAATGCTGAAACATTCTGTAAAGGGAATATCGTTCTGCCTGTGTCTGCCATAGTTTATGGATCGTGATATCTCTAGTCGATAAACAGGGGATAACCTGCACAGAAAGAATAACCTTAGAGGGGGGAAGGGCTAAGGACGGAGTGGCCATTGTAGTTACGAATGTTCTCTCAGCCACCAAGATACAAGCGGTCGCTGACACAGTACACGTACAATACGGCGTCAGTATGCTTTTATCTCTCCGTCAGCCAATCGACCACTTCGCTCCCAATAAGCTCATCGCTCAGTTCCCCCTCCCATTTTTATATGGGGATTTAAATACACACAATGTACAGAGTTGCTCCGCTGCCACCTGCTTCTGTGGTAAAGATGTTGAGAACCTTCTGCTAAAGTAAGAACTTCATGTGGCCGAGCACACACTTCAGTAATGTTACGGGGTGTTCTCTGTTTTCGATCATTCAGTATGGTCGGCACCCATGGAACTCACTGCTAGTCGGAAAGTGATCGGCCACTTGCATTCTGGTGACCACTTCCCTACCTGAATTCAGACGCCACACAGAGCAGCACCTGTAAGTGAACCGTCGAGATGGGTGCTCTCCAAGACGAAATGGAAGAGGGCAACGCCGCCGAATCATGCAGTCCACAACCTTCAGGCCAGCTTCGCTGATAGATTGCTCCTAGGTGGAGTGATAAGGGACTTTCCGCTATCAGCTGAATGCGGCCGGCTCCATGTAGGCTGAAATATTGACCAGCAGCAGACAACGTCTACCTTCCATTCGAAAGAGCTAGATGCCACTGAATTATCAAGGTGACTGAATAGAGATAATGTAGGAAGTTCCTTGACATTGTAAACGGTATCACATCCAGTACAATATATGACCATATGGAGGATTTCTGGGGCAGACGTGTAGTGTCGCTACCCTGTGTTTCAAAAGAGATGTCTCCTGACCAGCCAGAGGCACAAGCCCAGACAATGGCAGGATAATTCCTCTTACTAACCATCATCCTCTTTTATAGAACCATATAACTTGCTGCTGACGAATTATATAACTGTCCCTTCGTCATGTGGGAGGTAGACTCGGAATTACTTGCAATTCGATGGTCCATTATACCATGATACGGCCCTTGCTTTCGTGAGGTGGCTCGCCGCCGGGTGAAAGTCTCTTCATGTGAGGCCATTTAGGTAACTTGCTCATCAGTGATGATGTTGATGAAGAAAACACACAGTCGAACCACTTCTTTTTCTGTAGACTAAAACTAAATGGCTTCTTTCAATGACTTTACATCCCCACAAAGAAAACTCTTCAGTGGTTGTTATAGTTAATTTTGGCCCTTTGTGATTCTTTAATGAAATATAGCGAACATAAAAGTAAAAAACTCCCGACCTTGAACCGAAGTAAGTATTACCATAAAGCCGCGGCGGAAATGTAAAAAGCGTCCCCGAAACATTAACGGTCCGTAAATCTATGTTTACCAACCCACTGGCGTTTAAAAACAAGAGACAGCGTATAGGCAAATAAAGTGCGATAATGTGGCATCCGCTGCAGGTCGCAGTGAGCAATAATCATATATTCTACATCTACATCTATACTCCGCGAGCCACCTTACGGTGTGTGGCGGAGGGTACTTATTGTACCACTATCTGATCCCCCCTTCCCTGTTCCATTCACGAATTGTGCGTGGGAAGAACGACTGCTTGTAAGTCTCCGTATTTGCTCTAATTTCTCGGATCTTTTCGTTGTGATCATTACGCGAGATATATGTGGGCGGTAGTAATATGTTGCCCATCTCTTCCCGGAATGTGCTCTCTCGTAATTTCGATAATAAACCTCTCCGTATTGCGTAACGCCTTTCTTGAAGTGTCCGCCACTGGAGCTTGTTCAGCATCTCCGTAACGCTCTCGCGCTGACTAAATGTCCCCATGACGAATCGCGCTGCTTTTCGCTGGATCATGTCTATCTCTTCTATTAATCCAACCTGGTAAGGGTCCCATACTGATGAGCAATACTCAAGAATCGGACGAACAAGCGTTTTGTAAGCTACTTCTTTCGTCGATGAGTCACATTTTCTTAGAATTCTTCCTATGAATCTCAACCTGGCGCCTGCTTTTCCCACTATTTGTTTTATGTGATCATTCCACTTCAGATCGCTCCGGATAGTAACTCCTAAGTATTTTACGGTCGTTACCGCTTCCAATGATTTACCACCTATGGCATAATCGTACTGGAATGGATTTCTGCCCCTATGTATGCGCATTATATTACATTTATCTACGTTTAGGGAAAGCTGCCAGCTGTCGCACCATTCATTAATCCTCTGCAGGTCTTCCTGGAGTACGTACGAGTCTTCTGATGTTGCTACTTTCTTGTAGACAACCGTGTCATCTGCAAATAGCCTCACGGAGCTACCGATGTTGTCAACTAAGTCATTTATGTATATTGTAAACAATAAGGGTCCTATCACGCTTCCTTGCGGTACTCCCGAAATTACCTCTACATCTGCAGATTTTGAACCGTTAAGAATGACATGTTGTGTTCTTTCTTCTAGGAAATCCTGAATCCAATCACAAACCTGGTCCGATATTCCGTAAGCACGTATTTTTTTCACTAAACGTAAGTGCGGAACCGTATCAAATGCCTTCCTGAAGTCCAGGAATACGGCATCAATCTGCTCGCCAGTGTCTACGGCACTGTGAATTTCTTGGGCAAATAGGGCGAGCTGGGTTTCACATGATCTCTGTTTGCGGAATCCATGTTGGTTATGATGAAGGAGATTTGTATTATCTAAGAACGTCATAATACGAGAACACAAAACATGTTCCATTATTCTACAACAGATTGACGTAAGTGAAATAGGCCTATAATTATTCGCATCTGATTTATGACCCTTCTTGAAAATGGGAACGACCTGTGCTTTCTTCCAGTCGCTAGGTACTTTACGTTCTTCCAGAGATCTACGATAAATTGCTGATAGAAAGGGGGCAAGTTCTTTAGCATAATCACTGTAGAATCTTAAGGGTATCTCGTCTGGTCCGGATGCTTTTCCGCTACTAAGTGATAGCAGTTGTTTTTCAATTCCGATATCGTTTATTTCAATATTTTCCATTTTGGCGTCCGTGCGACGGCTGAAGTCAGGGACCGTGTTACGATTTTCCGCAGTGAAACAGTTTCGGAACACTGAATTCAGTATTTCTGCCTTTCTTCGGTCGTCCTTTGTTTCGGTGCCATCGTGGTCAACGAGTGACTGAATAGGGGATTTAGATCCGCTTACCGATTTTACATATGACCAAAACTTTTTAGGGTTCTTGTTTAGATTGTTTGCCAATGTTTTATGTTCGAATTCGTTGAATGCTTCTCTCATTGCTCTCTTTACGCTCTTTTTCGCTTCGTTCAGCTTTTCCTTATCAGCTATGATTCGACTACTCTTAAACCTATGGTGAAGCTTTCTTTGTTTCCGTAGTACCTTTCGTACATGATTGTTATACCACGGTGGATCTTTCCCCTCGCTTTGGACCTTAGTCGGTACGAACTTATCTAAGGCGTACTGGACGATGTTTCTGAATTTTTTCCATTTTTGTTCCACATCCTCTTCCTCAGAAATGAACGTTTGATGGTGGTCACTCAGATATTCTGCGATTTGTGCCCTATCACTCTTGTTAAGCAAATAGATTTTCCTTCCTTTCTTGGCATTTCTTATTACACTTGTAGTCATTGATGCAACCACTGACTTATGATCACTGATACCCTCTTCTACATTCACGGAGTCGAAAAGTTCCGGTCTATTTGTTGCTATGAGGTCTAAAACGTTAGCTTCACGAGTTGGTTCTCTAACTATCTGCTCGAAGTAATTCTCGGACAAGGCAGTCAGGATAATGTCACAAGAGTCTCTGTCCCTGGCTCCAGTTCTGATTGTGTGACTATCCCATTCTATACCTGGTAGATTGAAGTCTCCCCCTATTACAATAGTATGATCACGAAACTTCTTCACGACGTTCTGCAGGTTCTCTCTGAGGCGCTCAACTACTACGGTTGCTGATGCAGGTGGCCTATAGAAGCATCCGACTATCATATCTGACCCACCTTCGATACTTAACTTAACCCAGATTATTTCACATTCGCATTCGCTAATAACTTCACTGGATATTATTGAATTCTTTACTGCTATAAATACTCCTCCACCATTGGCGTTTATCCTATCCTTGCGGTATATATTCCATTCTGTGTCTAGGATTTCGTTACTGTTCACTTCCGGTTTTAACCAACTTTCCGTTCCTAATACTATATGCGCACTATTTCCTTCAATAAGAGATACTAATTCAGGAACCTTGCCCTGGATACTCCTGCAGTTTACCAATATTGTTGAAATGTACAAGGGTCGGGATCGTTCTTGCCTCCAACCATAATGGTCTAAGAGTCATATGAACATATTGGTTTTCGTCCGATGGAAAAAGGAAGAGTCTGGAGATAGAAGGATATCAGCCGGAAAGGCAATTTCCGTCGATCAGCTGAGAAAAGCCAGTTTCTTTCTCTCCCAGATCCAGTGCTCTCTGTCGGACCCCTTCTGTTGGCATTCAGCCACACTGACCCCTCAGGTACCGAGGCGGACGGCGTGTAAAGGCACCTTAACTACCTACGTGGTAACCAGCTTGTAGCCGACGACAATCTCACTATAACGTTGTCTTGAGTTTAGAACCTAGACAGCTCCTTAGTCCCTCTCAGAGAAGAGAACGGCGTCTCGTGCGGTAATGTTTGTGAAAATGTTTGCAGTTGCTATTACCAGGAATATATCATTCGTCATGCATCGCAGCCAACATAAGGCATTTAGTGACTGGGATACAGTAGTGTAAAGAGAACTGTAAAGTTTATACCTGGTATGTCCCCCGAAAATGTCCCTGAAATTTTATGGTGTGCGCGAGGACGCGCTGCTTGCAGAGAGGTAATCTGCTGGACGCTTCGAAGTGAACTCTTGGCATTTATTCATTCGGCATTCCTCTTGACATACGATGACGGCACCTGCCACCAAGTTCTGCCTTCGCTGGATTTTCAAAGACTGCATGGCACATCCCTCGATATTTTGCGAATATACACTGAAATGATTATTGACGCTCTTCAGCAAGAAATAGCTGTGAATAAAGCATTTTGATCAATATACGAAAAAGTATCCAAACTGGACTAAAAGTTTCAGTTGGCTCATGATAACCGATTTTTAATCCTGTTCGGTCGCAGCGCCAGAGATGCATTTGTAGAGGAACAATCCTTCACTATAGAGAAAGAAACACATAAAGCAATTAGACGATCTTTGCCTTCACAAAAGTATATTAAGTAATCCGTCATTCACGAATGTATCACAATTTTCCGTCATTTATAACTCACACACACCATTCTCATACATCGCTTGTAGAATATCAATAACTTTAATCACATTTGAATAACCCTTCTTTGCACCACCTTTATCGACCTTACTAACTGTTAGTCCTTGAGTCGTTCACATTCTCATGTTCATAAGTTCGCAGTCTACCAACTTTCAAGCTGAACTTCTGTTGCATTGGTTCTTTCCCCTTTTACCTTCCTTCAGCATTCATTTATTCCCATGGGCATAGCATCGTATAACAGAAAATATACACTTATCGGCCAGAACATCGTCACTACCTACCCCTTAGCCAGTATGTCCAACTTTGGCACGGATAAGAGCGGTCATGCGTCGTGGCATGCAGCCAATGACGCTTTGGTGGGTCGCTGGAGGGAGTTGGCATCACATTTGCACATGCAAGTCACCTAATTCCTGTAAATTCCCGTATTAGGGGGGGGGGGGGTGAGAGCTCTCATGCTACTTTCAATCACATCCCAGTTGCGTCCGATCGGATTCAGATCTGTCGAGGGGCCAGCACATCAACTGAGATACTCGAACCACAAGGGGAAGTACGTGGTGTGCAGTGTAAGATACTCCTTGGCTGTGTTGGCTCCTTTCACGAACTCCAATGGAGCTATGGATGCCTACACGAACTTCTGCCAGAGCATAATGGAGCCGCCACCAGCTTGTCTCCGTCCCGCAGAAGAGGTGTCAAGGAAGTTCCATGCCAAGGATTGCGCGGGACCCCCGCCGGAGTTTCGAGTACTCCCTCGGGCATGAGAGTATGTGTTGTTCTTAGCATAAGTAAGTTAAGGTAGTGTGTAAGTCTAGGGACCCATGACCCCAGCAGTTTGGTCCCTTAGGAACTCACACATATTTGAACTTTTTTCCACGACATCTGGACGTGATTTCACCTTGGTTTCGCCACGAGTTGAAGGCACTCTTCACAGCACTCCTCGAACACTCGATAAGTGGTACCGTTTCCGACATTCTCGTGCCGAGCGTCTTGGCCATCACGATCTGTCCTCGGTCAAACTCTGATATATCGCTCGCCTTCCCCATTTTAAACGCGGATGGCACGCTCACTGGTACTGTATGCATCGTGCGTGAATCTAACTACCAGTAATTCTTCGTCATGTGACGCTGCTATCACCTGGACCGGTTTATATTTTATAGACCGTCGTAGGTTATAATCTTCTGACTGATCAGTGTACACGTGCAGTACTTACATGCACAGAAGTGTACGTATGTTATATATTATAGATAACATTTATTAAAGAAAAAGAAGAAAATATAAAAAAAGACTCTGTTGGTCACCACGTAATTACTCAGAGCAATCACCATTAATGAAAACCGCATACAGTCGAAGTCCCTAACCGGTACTCTTCTCACACATGTGCAATAGCTTTTGAATAAATATTTCCGAACACAAATTTCGTACTTAAAAATGGATTCGTCAGTTACTATCAGAAACGCAAATCTACAAATTTCTTTTGTGGGACATAAAGTGGAAAACGGAAGTAGGACAAAAACATAGGTTGTCTCAACCACGACTTCGCCGGCCGGGGTTGCCAAGCGGTTCTAGGCGCTTCAGTCTAGAACCGCATGACCGCTACGGTCGCAGGTACGAAGCCTGCCTCGGGTAAGGATGTGTGTGATGTGCTTAGGTTAGTTAGGTTTAAGTAGTTCCAAGTTCTAGGGGACTTATGATCTTAGAAGTTAATTCCCATAGTGCTCAGAGCCATCTGAACCATTTTTCAACCACGACTTCACACCTTGTAACGGAAACGAAAAATTTGCCCTAGAAATACAGTGTATTAGTTAAAAACCTGTAATATTTCAGTTTATAGATAGCTATGTTATGTAACATGTATTATCACATTCATTCCTATGCAGCAAATGTGTCGTTCAGCATAAAATGAAATCAAATGATCGTATGGCATTGTTGGCCATGAGGCCCCATTCGGGGGAGTTTGGCCGCCGAATTGCAAGTTCTTTTTAGGTGACGCCAAATCGGCAACTTGCGAGTCAATGATGATGAAAATGATGATCTACATCTACATCTAGATCTACATCCATACTCCGCAAGCCACCTGACGGTGTGTGGCGGAGGGGACAATGAGTACCACTATCGGTTCTCCCTTGGACACACAACACCTAGTCCCCTGACGTGGAACGAACCCGGGCCCCTGCGTGGAAGGCGGTAACGAAACCGCTACGCAAAGGAAGCGGACAGCACTAAATGAAATCTGGTAAGTACCTGTGATATTATCACCGAGGATCGTCCTCATGTGAACAAGATAACCCTACAGATAAAAGTAGGAGGTGTAAAGAACCTGGCTGTCAAAATATCATGTGAGCTAAGGTGTTATACAAATTTATTAATACTAGTGAAATGCAAATTATTCTGCGATTGGTACTACGTCAGGTATTATTCATTTTCGCTGTTTTTCTTGCAGTTGTATTACAGTACAAAGTCTTTTATTAACATGTCAGGCAAACAATTGTCATGGCTGATGGTTTGCAGTCAAACTAACAACTCACTATCAAGTTATTATTTCCCAGGCCAAAATGACATGTGTGTTACCGACAATTATTTCAAGACCATACTTTGTTCAGATGTGATTAAAGTGTGATTCAAGGAGGACATTAATATTTTGTGTTTTGAATAAAGAAATGGTGATCTTAGTTCTGATTAATGAAATAGCTTTAGCTTTTTTGTACTTCTACAGTCAAACCGACAACTCACTATCAAGTTATTATTTCCCAGACCAAAATGACATGTGTGTTACCGACAATTATTGCAAGACCATAGTTTGTTCAGATGTGATTAAAGTGTGATTCAAGGAGGACTTAATATTTTGTGTTTTGAATAAAGAAATGGTGATCTTTGTTCTGATTAATGAAATTGCTTTAGCTTTTTTGTACTTCTACTGGCTTTGGTGTTTTGATCATGGTATAAATGGCTGGAAATGATAAGAAATTAAGAATCAGGTATTTTTACTCAGATGTATATTCAACCAATTGCAGTGAGACGTACACGAACACCTTATGTGATGAGATGAATGTGGTCTATTTTGCGGTGTAGACGTTATGAGTGAGTAAAGTGCTTACGTTCGTAAAGGTCTGAGGGGAACCAAGAACATTTGTGAACATTGACATGTATAATTCATTAAGACGGACAGTAAGAACTGATAAACTATCACAGAGGCAGAACTGACGTGGAGGTTGATAATGGAAGCAAGACTGAAGAAAAATCAAGTAATTTCAGAGAATTTATCGATCTGGAAACAGCACTCGATGATGTAAAATTGTACAAGATGTTCGAAATTCTGAGAGAAATAGGGGTAAGGTATAGGGAAAGACGGGTAATATACAATGAATGAAACCTACATATTTCTTTTGTTGCCTTTCGAAATTTGCTTCTTTTGCCAGAACACTCCGGAGTTTACAAACTGCGCCTCATTAACATGCTGTGCAGACATAATTGAGACAGAATTCTGAAACAGTGGTTTATTAAGTCTATTACGAGAGGGACTGAAGAAAAATAGGGTCAGTAGCGGAGGAAAAAGCATATTTTCGGTATAGAATAAGCCCAAACTCTTAGCATTTCTCGTTTCACTAGCTATCGACGGCCTTTGAAAACTTAATTCCTTCGCTTAAATAGTCTGTTAGTGGAATAACACGGTAGATAATGAAATTCTGCGTAATAAAATGTAATATAAATAATAATATGGAAAAATCGTCTCCACTTTGGATGTTATAATACGCCAAAATCTGTTTTCGATACCTCCAAATTGTTTCCTTAACATCGTTTGAGAAAAGCTGCAGGCCGTATGCCACGATTCTATCGTCGGCTCCCATTCTGAACAAATGAATCAGCTCGTTCCGCACTTTGGGGGAAAACTGGTCACTGTGCATCGGCCACGGTATCCTGCGTGGACTCTGGGGTGTGGGCGTGCTGATAATGTGGTTTGTGACGGTTATAAGTGAGGCGTGAATGGCTCGCGTTTATCCCATTTATTGTCTGTCATCTTCTATTACGGTACTGCCGCCTCGTTTCCTTATCCCATTTACTGGCGTCACTAACTTCCTGCCTTACTTGCCCGTGAGCGGCACCAGCAGAGCGTATCGATAAGTGCACTGTCGTTCCATCTCTGCAGCGAGCGATAGTATTTTCCGGGTCGACGTGTTTCTGGCAGTCAGTTCGGGACGGACCAGCCGTGTAGTCAGGACGCAGCAGCAGTGAAGTCGGGGACGGATCGCCGGCGAGGCGCCAACAGCCAGTGCTCGCCGACCGCTGGCGACACACATGAACTGTCCGACGGAGGCAGATTGGAGCGGGATGACCTTGGCTGGTCGTTCTTTTGGTCGTCTCATCGGCTGACGTATATTTCCTCCTTTCGCCGTTTCCGGGCCTGGGAGCTAGTCGGTCGGCGTGGAGCAGCGAGGAAATCTCCGCGGCGCGTAGTTTGGCCGAGGCCGCTGGCGCCGTCCGCGCGCAGTCGGAGTGTGTGGTGCTGTTCCCACTGCTACGAGGTCCGTGGCTGACCATCCTCAACACGAAAGTTGAGTTTTGTCTCAATCTATCAGCAAGTCACGACTGTTCACATTGTGTCATTTCGATTTCGTTGTCGGCTGTCGGGACATTCCCGCGAGCAACAACGTGTGTCTTCAAGTTGGCAAAATTTTAGCCACCCTCTGGTGGAGTTTAACTGTACTTGGTTATTTGAATTGAAGTGCACAAGCGGAATCTTCTGCCCTGGCCGTGATGTAAATTCAGGCAGTGCATTTTCCTCATCGTGTTGTCGCTGTCCAGCACTGTGCGTAGTTTTACAGCTAAATGTATAATTGGTTGTGGGCGCCAATACCTTCTACGCTGTTCCTATGAACTCCCTGTTGTGTGCTTGTCGGGTGTAGCGGAGCTTATCTTGTCGGTGGGTCCGTTGACTGTCTGTCGGTTGCGTTGTCGTCGGATCGACAATGGTTGGGCCGACTGCCTGTCTCACCTAAGCGAGCGTTAGTGTTTGAATTCCAGGCCAACCCTCGGTACTTCTGAGTGGCCTTGGGTGTACTGCCTTTTCTTGTCTGTTCTTGTTGTTTGTACTTGTATGGCTTTTAGCTGATTTTATATTAAGGTTGTTTTACCCTTAAGGCGCCATATTCTTTGGGCCTTCAGCCTAATTAAAGAACTGTTTTAAGATAAGGTTTTGCCTTTTAATTTTCTGTTTTTGGTTGAGCTTTAAGTTACTGACTTTCAGCCGTTTTTAAATTAAAGTGGTCTTACAATTAAGGCATAAGATTGTACCGCGCATTCAGCCGCTAACAAAGTTCCAAAACTAAAGACGTGTTTCTTTTTTTTTTTTTTAAATCTTTGCTCTTGTAATATTTGATTAAATAAAACGTTGTATGTTCGAGTGTAACTGACAGACGCTTATTTAGGCCCCCTTCCACAAATTAAAGTACCTGTCCTGTCCTGCGGGTTTAGAAGGGCGTCTCAATAAGTGGAGCATTTTGGGCGGCAAACAGCCACGTGAATACTTTAGTATTCGTTCGTACTTACACATGTAAATTTCGACACAAGTGAGACTTAAGCTCTGTGAGCTGGCTAAAATTTTAACAGCTCCTGAGCATTAGAAGATGTGCGGTATTGAACTGCTACAACTACAGAGTACGAGCATCTATTTAACATGATGTCCATAGTGGAATTTATGTATTTATGCACTAGCGAACGTTTAGTGGTTGCTTCAATGACATGCGACACAGTTTATCTCCACCCAGTGTGGTTTGGACACTATTTGGGATTCTGCCACAATTCTAATTACGTGTCTGTGTTAGTTTAATCGCACTTGAAAAATATTATTAGTACTGTTTCATGTTCAAATGAATGGTTGTAGAACCACCATTCTTAACAATTTCTGTGTTCGACTGACCGAATATATCAGTGCATTCAACTTGAAACGCTTGGATTACTTACTGTTAACATGTAAATGATGCATTTATCTGTCAAGACAAACAGTGGACGAGCACAATTTGCCCAACTCGTGAACGTCTTCCTCTGTGTGGCAAGAACCAACGAAACTGAATACTATACAAAATTTTAGGCTTCTGTTTCAGTAACAACTCAAATCGATGCAGTAGTCCTTCAGTGCTTCCAGGGTAGAGATATGACGTTTTGTCCTCAAACTGTACTGTTAAACTATTTTATCTTTACCTTTCCAAACTGATCCTCGATTTTATTTTTCATTCTTCTGTGTATTTATCTTGTCAGCAACCTGGATTCTTGAGCATTTAAGCTGCGATAATTCTTGCACCTGTCGGCTCTTGCAATCTTCGGAATTCTGTGGACGATGTTCTCGCGAATGTCTGATGGTAAACGCTAGACTCGTACGTTCTACACACCGATGTGAAAAGTTATTTTGTCGTCACTTCCCCAGTGATTTTAGAAATTCCGGTGGAACGCTATCTGTCCCTTGTATCTTATCTAATATTAAGTCTTCCAAAGATCTTTTAAATTCTTTTTCTAATTCTGGATCTCCTTCCTCTTCAATATCGACTCCAGTTTCTTCTTCGATCACATCATCACGCAAGTTTTCCCCTTCACATATGCCTTCACCATACTCTTTCCAGCTATCCACTCTCTCCTCTGCATTTAACAGTCGAATTCCTATTCCCCTCTTAATGTTATCATCCTTACTTTTAATTAATTTATTTATTTCTATTTATTTATGCATTTATTTTACCTGGCAAGATTAGGGCCTTCAGGCCCTCTCTTACACCTAACCAGGCATACTCAGATTGAACGAGTTACAGTTTCTACAGAACATTAAGGACATATGACGTGTTATACAGTATTAATGTTAAAGAAAAAAGAAATAGAGATTATAACAGTAGTACAATGATAATTATAACAATCAAAGAAATAATTATAACAATCAATAATAATAATAATAATAATAATAATAATAATAATAGTAATGACTATGTATATGAAAGTAAACACATTTTTCTTTTATGAATGTCAGTCCTATTGCTAGTTGGGAATTTTCTCGTTATGTTCTTGCAGCTTGTGAGTTATTCTCATCGTGCAGAGACATAAGACGATAGAATGGGGTGAGAGAGATATAGAAGAGGTAGATAGGTTAGAGGAAGAGATATAGAATAGTAAAATTCGAAGCTATGATGGAGAGGAGAAAGAAAGAGATGAGAGGGGCACAACAGTGATGGCTATACCGTCCCTAATATGTAAGTTTTGAGTTCCCTCTTGAATGTTGAGTGGTTCTGGATAAGACGCAGATCACAGGGGAGCGCGTTACATAGTCGTATGGCTGAGATGGAGAATGACACGGAGAAAGATTTTGTGTTATGTAAAGGTACAGCCAAGATGCTAGACGTATCCGATCTGGTATTGCGGTTGTGGAATGATGATAGGTGTTTAATGTGAGAAGATAAGTATTGGGGGCACCAGTGGCTAAGAAATCGATGAAGTAAGCACATCGTGTCGAGATCGCGTGCCTTATGTGGGCGTATCCAACCTAGCTGGGAGTATGAGGGACTGATATGATCGTACAACCGTATATTGCACACGTATCTAACGCAACCATTCATCACTAGCTCGAGGCATTTCGAATTTTCACTATTTGTGCCGTGTTGAACTACATCACAGTAGTAAAGATTAGGCAAGACTAGTGTTTGGACTAATTTTTGTTTAACATGGGTTGGAAATATTTTTCTAAATTTTTGAATTGCATGGAGGGAGGAGAGCGATTTCCGGCAAGGTGTGACTCTTTGTTCTTCCCAGTTTAGGTGTTCATCCAAGATTATTCCAAGGCCTTTTACTGTTTTTTGGTATGGTTGTTGGGTACGATTGAGGAGTATTTGAGGGACAGTTTCGCGAAAGTATTGGCCGATTAACTTTGGATGAGATATAAGTATGACCTGGGATTTCTTGGGGTTTAGTCTCAGACCTAGGTTCTGTGCCCATCGAGAAACAGAGCAAAGATCTGCGTTCATACTCGCTACTGCGTCAGCAATGTTCTTGGGGCTTACACTTATGTACAGTTGGATGTCGTCAGCATATAGATGGTAGTTGCAGGAGTGAATCGCTGGAGAAATATCATTAATGTACAGTGAGAAGAGTAATGGACCAAGGACGGAGTCTTGGGGAACTCCAGAGCGCACGTTTTTCCATGATGACTTTTCCGAACCACAAATGACTTGTTCACTTCTGTTTTTGAGGTAGCTGTCGAACCAGTGTATTGCGCTGTTTGAGAAATTCAGCTGTTTCATTTTAATTAGTAATATATCAAAGTCAACTGTATCAAAAGCCTTGCTAAAGTCAAGCAATTTTCGGATGGTAGCTTCACGTCTGTCCATAGCATGTTTAATGTCATCAGTTACTTTGATTAATGCAGTTGCTGTACTATGGTGCTTTCGAAAGCCTGACTGATATTTGTCATGGATGTTATGAGTTTTGAGGTAATCCGTCAGCTGTTCATGGACGATGTATTCTAGGGCTTTAGATATTGCAGGTAGTATGCTGATTGGCCTGTAGTCACCTGGCAACTTAGGGTCGTCAGTCTTGGGTATAGGTTGAATTAAACTTTGCTTCCACTCAGTAGGATATGTACTACTGACAAGAGACAGGTTGAAGATGTCTGTGATTACTGGAATAATAGTGTCTACGACGTTCTTAATCATGCCAATGCTCACTCGATCATTTCCTACTGCCTCGGAAGAGATTCGCATAATTGCCTTGTGTACTGTGCCGGTAGTGACACGTTTTAGAAAAAAACTTGTCTCTCGAGAGACTGATATCTTGGGGCCGGTAATTTGTCGCTGCGTGGCAGTTTACAGCTGTTGAGAAGAAATCGTTTAATTCTTCTGCAGACGCTTGATAAACAGCGTCAGATCTTCGCTTCCCTATACCGAAACTGCGCAGCTTTTTCCGCAGTGCAGCAGGTTTTGATATGCCGCATACGACAGAGCGGGCATGTCTGATTTTGACATTCCTCACGCTTTGCTTGGTTCTGTTTCGGAGTTTCCTATAAGCTTCGTACGCCTCGGGAGTTGGGTTACGCTTGAAGGCCCTATGTGCAGCATCACGTTTATTCATTAACTGGCGTAATGCAGTGGTGAGCCACGGAGCGGGAGCTCTCTTTACCTTGACAGTGCGTTGAGGAGCATGTTTATCATACAGTGCAATAATTTTGCGACATAATTCCCGAATTTTTCCGTCAAAAGTCGGTTCATTGCTCATATCATGCCAAGGGATGTCTGAGCAATCCTTTTGAAGAGCGTCATGGTTAACATTTTTTAGGTTTCTGTAGGTTACCGAAGGTTGTTTTAGTTTTTCTACATGCTGAAGCAGTCCTTTCGATAATTATTTCTTTTTCGACTTCTTTACATTTTTCATGCACTCATTCTGTCTTATCTTCCGTGCACTTCTTTTTTATTTCATTTCTAGGTCTCTTGTATTACTGTTTGCCTGAATAACTCTGAAAAATTTTGTACTTCCTCGTTGAAACTTTCATGGCATTTTTGACTCGAGTTATTTTTACGTGTTATGGTTAGTTGTAGTGCAGCGCATTGGGAGATATATTACGCATTCATTAGAACTTCTATCATTTCTTTTTAATTCCTTAATATATTATCTACTAATGAAAATTCTTTCATTTGTTTTTAATTCCTTACTGTATTATATAGTAGTGAACATTCTTTCCCATCTATTGTGGAATATGAAAGTGGCTATTACATAGCTGAAACCGGTTATTCTATTCAAAAAGCTGTAAAATTAAGATAATCAAATAAAATTTCAAGCTTTATAGAGTCCAAGTACCAGAATGGTAGTTTATAGCAAAAAAGGAAAAAGGAACTGTTAAATATTTGTTTAGGGTGTTAAGATCTTGATACGATTAATATAATACTGAACGCAAAAAATTTGGCAATTCTTACAATATTTTTAGAAACGTGAAGCGCAAGAGGGACACTCTGGCATCTTAAACGGCAGTCTAATGTGGTCTTAGCGCAGATTAAAAACTTTTAAAATAGCAGAAATAAGCACTAAAAAGCAATTAAAATTGGAACTAAAAACACTTAGGACATAAAATGAATGGAAAACGAAAACAATCTTTGTCGTCTGGTCTTACTATGAATCTAAACACAAGTCTTCAGCGTGAGGAAGTATTATTAGTAATGTCCAAATAACGGCATTTTGCTTTTTCTGGAATGTATGGGTGCATGTCTTCGAGGTCCTTCAATTTTTCGGGTTTAATTTTCCCACTTCCTCGAGTTTTAGGTATAAAATTGCTGTATAGATTCGTATATTAAACAAGATCTGCGGTCACTGTGATAGTACTTTTATCAAGAGTCCATTCTCCTCACATTTCTGTGGTATACTACTCTTCTTCATTTTCGGGGTATTGGGCATACGAATACTCACAGAAGTAATGTCCTTGAAACCAGACCTGTCGATTGTTACATCCTTGAAAGGTTTATGATGTCGAGCTTCTCAGCCATCATCTTGACGTCTTCTGATACTTAAGTCTTCTTGGCTTTCTTCCTTTTCTCCAAGACAGCAAAATCCTGATCATAGAGAAAATAACAGTGACCACTATCTGAAAATTTTTTATGGATGGTCTGAAACTTGTGACTTGCTAGCATATCATTTTTTATTAGAATCATCTGATTATTATTTTGACCGATGATCTGGCACATCAAATCTTCAAGTGGATGTGTTGCCCAAGGTAGTTGCTCATTAAAGGTAACTGTACCGAGACTACTTAATTTTCTTATCGACCATTAGTATTCTAAGCGCAAAGACACATGTAACTACTGCCTATATTACATTCATGCAGGCAAAAGTTATATGTGGACAGCTGCCTAGAATTACAAACTGTGAATGCGTGACTGCTGGGAGACATATTACTTACTGTAGGTCCATTGCAATAACAGGTTTGTTATTTCCAGGTTTCTGACATTCAAGTATACCGTTTGTGATGTGCTCTCGTGCCTTTTCTGCCTAACGGTGATTAAATCCCAGTTGTGTTTCACACATCCCTTAGACGGACTTTGGAACTGTTTTCGTCTGAAAACTTAGCTGGTCAGAACCTGGACATGTATCAGTTCTTGGCCTCCAGAAGCGTTGATAAGAATACTCCTTTTTCGATATGCTATTGCGATCTCGGTAGGTGATGGCAGTATCATGGTTTTTCTCATTCGATGGTATCAACATCTATTTATGCGCAAGTAGGGAATGAAAAATTTGTTGCCATACTTATTTAAGCTGCAGTGTCTTTCTTCCAGTGGGAATGATTCGATGTGCTGCTTAATAGATACTCTCACTTCTGGACTCAGTTCCGCAGGTTTTTAGTTCCCCGTGCCTCTCAACATAGGTCACGTCACCTTTTGTCATTCGCTCAATGAGTACTTTAAATGCTTTGGGAGAAACGTGGGAAGATTTTGCGAATGTTGTTCTATGTACTTTTATGTGCATACGCTTTCCATCAGTCAAACAATTGTATGCAATACAATGGGGCCTGCTTTGACTTAGTTTCATAGGGACCATGTCTGCGACGTCGAATAAAGTCAGTCTGAATTACCCCATCAGATATGATCTTTGCTTTGTTACATCGGCGAGTCCATAGTAGCTGGATGTACACTAATGGCTATTAAAATTGCTACACCACGAAGATGACGCGCTACAGACACGAAATTTAACCGACAGGAAGAAGATGCTGTGATATGCAAATGATTAGGTTTTCAGAGCATTCACACAACGTTGGCGCCGGTGGCGACACCTACAACGTGCTGACATGAGGAAAGTCTCCAACCGATTTCTCATACACAAACTGCAGCTGACCTGCGTTGACTGGTGAAACGTTGTTGTGATGCCTCGTGTAAGGAGCAGAAATGCGTACCATCACGTTTCCGACTTTCATAAAGGTCGGATTGTAGCCTTTCACAATTGCGGTTTATCGTATCCCGACATTACTGCTCGCGTTGGTCGAGATCCAATGACTGTTAGCAGAATATGGAATCGGTGGGTTCAGGAGGGTAATACGGAACGCCGTGCTGGATCCCAACGGCCTCGTATCACTAGCAGTCGAGATGACAGTCATCTTATCCGCATGGCTGTAACGGATCGTGGAGCCACGTCTCGATCCCTGAGTCAACAGATGGGGACGTTTGCAAGACAACAACCATGTGCACGAACAGTTCGACGACGTTTGCAGCAGCATGGACTACCAGCTCGGAGACCTTGGCTGCAGTTACTCTTGACGCCGCATCACAGCAGGAGCGCCTGCGATGGTGTACTGAACGATGAACCTGGGTCCACGAATGGCGAAACGTCATTTTTTCGGATGAATCAAGGTTCTGTTTACAGCATCATGATGGTCGCATTCGTGTTTGGCGACATCGCGGTGAACGCACATTGGAAGCGTGTATTCGCATCGCCATACTGGCGTATCATCCAGCGTGATGGTATGGGGTGCCACTGGTTACACGTCTCGTTCACCTCTTGTTCGCACTGACGGTACTTTGAACAGTGGACGTTTCATTTCAGATGTGTTACGACCCGTGGCTCTACCCTTCATTCGATCCCTGTGAAACCCTAGATTTCAGCAGGATAATGCACGACTGCATGTTGCAGGTCATGTACAGGCATTTCTGGATACAGCAGATGTTCGACTGCTGCGCTGGCCAGCACATTCTCCAGATCTCTCACCAATTGAAAACGTCTGGTGAATAGTGGCCGAACAACTGGCTCGTCGCAATACGCTAGTCACTACTCGTGATGAATTGTGGTATCGTGTTGAAGCTGCATGGACAGCTGTATCTGTACACGCCATCCAAGCTCTGTTTGACTCAATGCCCAGGAGTACCAAGGCCGTTATTACGGCCAGAGGTGGTTGTTCTGGGTACTGATTTTTCAGGATCTATGCACCCAAATTGCGTGAAAATGTAATCACATGTCAGTTCTAGTATAATATGTTTGTCCAATGAATACACGTTTATCATCTGAATTTCTTCTTGGTGTAGCAATTTTAATGGCCAGTAGTGCATAATGATGCTTAATGCTCAGTTGTGTTAGCACAAACAGGTTATCTGCACCACAAAGAAAGCGAAACTTTTGATCATTGTGTAAAAGCATGTGTGTTGGTAAATCACGTACACACACTCACTAGGTTCTTTTATAACTTTAATATAGCGTTTATAAACTAGAGAACAATAATGTTAATAAGCGTCCTGTGTGACAGACATTTTCCTACTCCCGAATTTGTCATTCTTGTTTTTGAGAAATGCAAACTTCTTTCCGTCTCCTCCACCTTTTCAAAGCATTTTCCTCGGCTTCACTATCTTCTTTCAGTTTTCGTAGAAATAATTCATCGTCGATGACACGGTGGTAGGCCGGTGTTATCGGAAGTAACGAGGCCTGTTCGGTCGGAGAGCAGAGTAGAATCACACACAACAAAAGTATGTTGCGAAACAAATTTGCTGTTGTAGTGAGCGTCAAGTGGGAAGCGTAAACATGGTGGTAGGCATGTGCGTATTGGCGAACAGCCCCAAACATTTGCCAGAGACAGACACAGCGTTTTCTTTTGAAGTTCATTGGTACGAACATGGCTCTCTTTGGCACTTGGTCCCTTCTGAAATATATTGGCCTGGTTATATAACTCTATTTAGAATCATCAGCTGAAGAATTCATGATTTTGGAACTTAATAAGTGGAAAGTTGTGGATAGAAATATAGCTGAAAAGCAGGAAATGAAAAGTGATGAAGATATAAAGCGTTTTGACTTAAAGTTAGTCGACAGTTTATGTAAGGCTGGCTGAAGTAATAAACGTTGAACAACCTGTTCATTTTTTCTGCTACCGAAAGATGTCATTTCAACTGAGAACACAGCAAGCAGAATTTACCAGATTTTGCAGAAGCCATTCGTGATAAGATGTGCCACACAGTAATAAAATCGAACACATCAGGTGTAATTGTACGTTGTCTTCGAGTCAGCAGCATTGAGGCGAGTGCTTTATCCCAGGCATTTTTTGATTCCATACCGAATAAATTTACGGAAACAGTAACGCCGATGACTCGATTACAAATAATATGTACTACTGGAAAATTGATACAACATGTAAAACAAGAGGCCATATTGCTAATGGTAGTAGGAAATACCATAACTGATCTTCCATGTCTGATTATTAATGGGTTGAGAGTGAATATGCTAGTGGGGTACGAATTCCTTGTCAAAGTGTCAACGCACGATTAATTCTGACAAGGGCAATTTTATAAGAGGCACTCAAATGAAACCCGGTCACTAGTGTAAAGGCACATTAACATTTTTATTAACTAAAAAATGTAGTTATACACAGTAGATAACGTTGCAGATGACTCAAAGACAGCGCTATTCGATTACTGCGCTGTTCGGTGGTCAGTTGTTGGTGAACCCACTGCGCACAGATTATTCGAAAGTTCAAGTGTTGATGCGTTATGACGTGGGCGGTGCCCAAACTCTGACCCTGTGCAGTAGGATATTTACAGCATGAAGGACCTTCAGTTGGATATGGAAATAGTCCCTAGCCTAAGGGCTATCCAAATCACTTTACCTATCATAGTATCTCTAACAGAACGCGAGGTATTAGCGGCAGAAAAGTCCTGTCTCTATGAGCGGCGTTTTGGGACATAGACTGAGGTGACAAAAACCATGTCGTGTTGATGATAAATTGCGTCCGTGACTTCGTGGTGTCTGCACCACACTAGAACCTTACCACCAGCTCTAAACAACTGAAATATGGACTCATCTGATCAGGCCACAGTTTTCCAGCCGTATAGGTTTCAACCAATATGATACCAAGCCCAAAAGAGGCGATGAAAGCGATGTGCTGTTTGCAAATGCACTCGCGTCGGTTGTCTGCTGCCTTAGCCCATTAACCCAAAACTTCACTGCACAGCTCTAACGGATACGTTTGTTGTACGTCTCAGGTTGATTTCTGCGGTTACTTCATGCAGTGTTCCTTGTCAATTAGCTTCGACAACTCTATACAAACGTCGCTGCATTCGGTCTTTAGGTGAAGGCTGTCGGCTACTGCGTTGTCCGTGGTGAGAGATAATGACTGAACTTTGCGTTCTCGGTACACTCCTGACACTGTGTGTCTCAGAATATTGAACTTCCCAACGATTTACTAAAGGAATGTCCCATGCGTCTAGCTCCACCTACCATTCCGCATTCAAAGTCTGTTAAATTCCCATCGTGCGGTCATAATCACGACACAAACCGTTTGACATGAATCACTTCAGTACAAATGACATCTCCGACAATGCACTGCCCTTTTACACCAGGTGTAGAGGATACTACCGCCAACTGCACATGTGCATATCGCTGTGCCGTGACTTTTGTCACGTCAGTTTATTAGGTAGCGAATGCTGCCGTATGAGTACAGATTACTAGTATTTCCCTATATCTTACTCCTATTTCTCTCAGAATTTCTAACTTCTTTTACTATACTATATTCTGAGTGCTTTTTCTTGGCCAACAAAGTCAACCAATACTATGAACATGAAATTTCCTACGTTTTGTTTCCAATGCCAAACATTAACCGCAATATTAAAAGTGCATCGCAGGTTTTTTTTAACCCTTCAGAAATGAAAACTAATCGCCGTCTAACAGATCCTCATTTTCCTATTCCCTCTTACCTATTTTTCTCTTGTCAGAAACTCGGATGTGTTAGATGTTCAGGCGATTGTGCGGTAGTTCTTACTTATCCGCTCTTGCTAGTTTTGGTATTGTTTGGATGATATTCTTCTGAAAGATAATAGTATGCCTCCAGTCTTATAGATTCTACGCATCACTCTGAATAGTCGCTCGGCTGCCACTTCCCCTGTTACTTCATAAATTCTGAGGGCATACCATCTATTTTTGCTGCTTTACTTAATCGCAAGACTTCCATAGCTCTGTTAAGCTCTGACTAATAATGTCTACCTTACGTCTTACATATACACTTCTATTACGTCACCGAACAAATCCTCCCCCTCGTATTAGGTCTACAGTGTGACATTTCCTTTTATCCGTTCTTTCTGCTGTGTTTAGCAATGTAATTCCCACTGCAACTCTTAATATTTCCCCGCCTGTCTTTAATTTAATCGAAGACTGTTTCGTTTCTTGAGTATGTTGAATCAGTTCCTCCGAAGACGATTCCTTTCTCGATTTCTCTAGATTTTTCCTGCAGCCAATTCACATCGGCGTCCTTGGACTTCCCTTTTATTTCGTTCATAAGTAGCTTATGATGCTCTATTCCTGTTTACCTGAATATTTTTTTAATGATTCGCAGTCCGATTCGACTGTATTATTCATAATAGCGTTATATACAGCATCAGAAAACTTAAAATGGATCTCATCCTCATTATTTCGGTATTTCACTTCTTTCCTAATCGATTTTTCCAAACCTTTCTCTTAACCTTTGATGCCCTCTTCAGCACCAGTAAATTGTGACCTGAGTCTACATATGCTCTATGAAACGGCTCACAACCCTATGCATGAGTTCAGAATCCGTATCTGACCACGATGTATTCCTGCTGGAGTCTACTTGTGTCTCCATGCCTTTTCCAAGTATGCCTCGTCTTCATGCGGTTTCTAGAACTGTCTATTCGTTGCTACCAGCTGAAACTTATGTCAAAGCTCAATTAATCCTCTTCTGTTTTCATTCCTCCTACCAGCCCCACATACTTTCGTAGCTTTGTTCCTCTAGTACTGCATTGCATTCACCTATGATAGATTGTCATCTCCCTTTAAACTACGAATTATCCCTCCTGTATCTTCATATACTTTCCTTAACTCTCATCCTCTGCTTGTGACTTTGGCATGCGTAGCTGAACCATTGGTATTGGCGTTGGTTTGTTGACGATTCTGAAGGGAATAACGCTATCACTGAACTGTTCACAGTAATATTCATATTTATAAGGAGTGCCATTCCCGTTACACCGTTTTCTGCTGCTGTTAGCTGCTACTATTATTGCTCTATATTCGCCTAACTACAGATCTCTATCATATTTCCTTATTATTTCACTGAGGCGCATTGTGTTCAGGTTGAGCCTTTGGTTTCGGATTCTCTAGCTTCCTTGCCACATTTAAACTTCTTTATTCTACGCTTCGACTTTTAGAATGACATCGTAGAAGATTACTTTTTCGATCGTTATTCCATCTTTTTCTCATGATTACCTGTTCCTTGACTGTACCCACCAAGAGTGGGAGACTAATGTGGAATCTTTTGTCAGTGGGGAAACCATCACGACACTTATTCAGCTACAGCCCACACGTCCTCCGGATACATCTTGTTTGTCTATAATGCAGTGGTTTCCATTACGTTCTGTACTCTCATCCCATATATCATTGATCATCCTTCCTACTTTAACGGGCTGTTTCCCATCACAAGCCGAAGACGTAGCCCTGAAACTATCATCATCCCTCAGGCATCATTGACAAGATCGTCGGCAGAGTGACTCCTTTTCCGGAAGTCTTTTGCCGTCATCGTTGAATATATTTATTCCAAATTTAAGCCGTGACTAGACCCGAACCGGAGAACCAGGACGTTTTGTTTACTAACACGATACGATAAGACAAGCTAGCTGTTCCAAATATGAACCTCAGAATTTGCTAAAATTTGAAACAAAGCATGACGACTTTCCTTTCTCCGCCACCTCTTTACTTCTCTTCTTCCTGCTTCAAAGAGTGCAGGAGGGTTCTGTATACATAAGTAATTTAACATCTAATAGTTTCCTTTCACTATTTTCACTCCTTGTCCTCATAAAGACTGCCTTTCATCGTGATCCACAAAAAGGGTGGACAGGAGTTTCAAGACCGCTTCTGAGCATCGGACAGTCACTAATTCCATTTTCTAATAAACCAATTCTCAAAGAATATTTGAAAATATAAACATCACGTCACCAACCACTCTAATACATTCACGCTACCAAATAAACACTAACCAACACACACGTTTCACCCTCAGGCAGAAACGTGAAACGTACTCTTCTTGGAAACAAAAGCAATAGAAATGGTGAATTTAGCCCTCGAACTGTGTTACTCGTCCATTCATCATCCTTTCTCCATGTAGATGGTAGACATCGCACTAAATAGTACATGCTGGACTGTCACTGTCTAACTTAAGCACACTGCATTCGGGAAAAAAATTACGCTGGAGTAAGAACTACATCGCTAAACATCAGAAAGAACATCGAAACTGATGAAGAATGCATTACGTGCTTAATAGACTTGAGCTTCGTTTGAATGGGAATATTTGGTGCAGGTCTCTACTTTAATCACGGACGAGCTATAAGATGACCATCCGAGAGCATGCAAAATTAGAAGAGTGAACATGGAAGCACCAGGTTGGAGCTACATTTGTTAGAGGACGAAACCTGCTGAAGAAATTTCTGCAGGACATCAGTACGAGGGCAGATAAGGGCTGGTCCACACACAATTCAGTTATATGAACCCATTATATAAATGGGGAGTAACTCAGTCATAACTGTATATTTTAATATGCCCTCAAGGAATCTAGAACCTATTCACAAGTACGAACAAGGCAGTAACACAACTAGAACGTTAATGCAGAACATTAAGCTATTGTCAAAAATTCATTAATAATTGTTAGTGAAAAATATGATGGTTGGTGACTTACAAATCTTTCTTGCACACTATAAAGTGTAGTGCTTACGAATCTATGTGAATAACCAATAAGAGTCAACAACAATTACATACAATTTTTTTCAATAACAGAAAATAAACGCAATTGCCGGTTGCAAGCCAATAGAACACAGACACAGTTTGTGGAAAGATCGATAGGTTTCACTTCCCACTATCACAATAAATCGCTTGTTGGAATTCATAGAGGAACTAATCTAACTGTTCCCCCTGAGCGGCTATAGAAGTTAGCGTTTTCCTTCGCGGTAAAAATTGCAGGCGCTCCACAAACCGGAGCCCTTGCAATTGACAGTTGTGCTGTCTGACACTTCGTACAGCTAATTTTCGCTATAAGCGTATCTTCAGTTTTGTTCTTCACAAAAAGGTCTCCCTTTATGTCCAAACCCCAGGTGTCGTTAATTGTGATTATGAAGCTATTCAAGTGGCAAGCATACAGATGGGGGACAACATAATTGGATTTAATCCTAATCAGTTATAATTTCATTGGGTATCACCCTATGGTCATATGTACTGATGTCTTAAGTAATAACTGATTCAGAGATCAGCCAGCGATTCTATTCGGCAATTTACATATAAAAAAATTAATTTCGCAATCACCAGTGTCTGCAGAGGAAAGAAATCTCTACTGAACACTGTTTCCGATCACCTGCTCATCAGGTATAATAAAATTATTTGCAAAAGCCTGCCACGGCAACATTCTTACTGTGGCGGCAAACAACACAAAAACTGCCCGTCATCACTGCCGTTAGTACCCAGTTACAATATATCCTTAATAATTATAGCAACGCAGATCTTGACGGTCCGGAAACACGAATTCTTTCAAATAGCTGAACGCTGTGTAGCACATCCTGTATGAGGCTCTAAAGTTATCTTTCGAAATGTCAGAACAATTGTGAGTCTTTCACATCTCGTTTATTACGTCGCACTTCGATCGCAATTGGACTTTGCTGAGAGAAAAATCTTATACTTACCTCTCATGTCGCGAAAGAGAAAAATGTAAGATATTTGAGTTCCATATCAAGACAAGAAAGTCTGCAACCTTCGCTATAACTGCGTACTGCGATAAGATTCAATTATTAATTAAACTCTTAGTTCATGTCAAGTAGACAAATTCTTTCATGCTTTTACGAAATATTGATATTATGGCTTATTAATGAAACCGACTTATCCCTTCATCATGCCCGGCAGTACATGTTTTCGGTTATGAAATGTTGATCATTAATGTAAATCTTTGGATTCTATTAACGTAATGACATAAATATTGACATTGGTGAGATTACTTACCTCGTCTACGATACAGAATCTTATGTCTTCAAATTACAAAGTGCGTTCAAAAAGTTTTGCACAGTCGTTTCCAATTTTTTAAATTTTTTGCAGGAGGAGAGTGAAATTTTTGTGAACATACTTGGAACATTTAGCTATATGTTGGTATATAAAAGTATTTTCTTTTATTTACGGGTGAGCCGTAATGTACCGTGAGGTAGATGTCAGGTTGCGACAACGGTCGGTGATGGAGTTCCTCTTCAAGACCGGCGATGACTGCCACATCGATTCACAAGAAGTTGCTCCCTGTTTATGAGCAGGACATAGAGGATCGCAGCAGTATCCAGCGGTGGCTGCAGAGGTTTAAGGAAGGTGATTTCACTCTACCGGACATTCCACGATGCGGTAGACCATCGACGGCAGTGAGTGATGTGAATAAGGATACCATTGATCAAGTCATCAAATATGACAGGTGTGTTACGACGCGGCAGCTTGCTGAAATGACTCGTTTTTCATTGGGTAGTGTTGTATCACTGGTACAACACTAGGGTACAGAAAATTCTGTGCAAGTTCGTTGCCTAGATTATGGAGAAGAGAAATGAAAATGCCGAGCAAGAATGTGTGCGAGGGTCACATGAAGACCTTTACTGAAGAATGGAAACAGTGTTTTGGCGGCGTCATTACCCAGGGTGAAGAAACATGATTATTTTTGCCCGAACCTGAGAGCAAAAGCCAATCCACGGAATGGCGTCGACAGGTTCCCCTCAGAAGAAGGAAGCAAGTCGTTCACGAACAGGACGCAGAAAGGTGATGGCCTCTTTCTTCTGGGATGAGTGTGGTGTCATTTTCATTGACATTTTGGAACCTGGCTCCACAGTTAACCGGGACCGTTACTATTTGTCATTGGACCAGCTGCGACGTTCCATCAAGACCCACAAACCACAGCTTCAGGGTCAGCTCATCAAACTACACCAAGACAATGCCAAAACCCATGCAGCACATACGACGCAGGAGAAAATCAGGAAAATGAGTTGGAAAGTTGTTCCTCAACTTCCCTACAGCCCGGACATGGCTCCGTCTGATTTTTACCTCTTTGGTTGGCTGAAGGCCCACTTGCGCGGTAAAATATTTCATAGTGAGAAACACCTTACTTCCTGTGTCAAGCGATGTTGCAAAAGTCAATCCCCAGTATTTTACAAAGTGCATTGACATGATGGAGAGACTATTGGGGCAGATGCATCACAGCTGATGGAGGCTACTTTGAATAGGTTCAATGTATAGCTAAATGTTCCAAGTACGTTCACAAAAAATTTCATTCTCCTCCTGCAAGAAACATAAAAATTAAAGACGACTGTGCAAAACTTTTTTAACGCCCTTCGCATATTATTCATATCTCTTAACGAATCATTTTTCAGTAAATTCGAAGTCTGACTGCCGACGTAGGTTTCACATTACTTTTGTTAACGATTTTCGAAACTGTAGATTGTAGCCTATCTTTATGTAACAGAACTCCCCACACATTTCGTTGAGACAGCACTGTTATCCCATCCCTTCACATTTGCTTTTACTGCCTTAACCACTATTTCCCAAGTGTAACAGTACTCATGTTCATGTGCTTGAAGAATGAACTGATGTATTTGTCTCCAAAATTAAAGTAATATATTTTAAAGTAGAATAATAAATGAAATAGACACATAAATATCCAACCTTACTGCATCAGTATCTTGTAAAATTAGGACATGTTTCTGAAATTGGAAGCAATACTAAATTTACCCAAAGTACATCCTATTAATCGTAACAACATAACTGAATTCTTATCCACACCTTAAAATAGTGCGACAGTGTTCGTTGGCATCCAAGAGTGTCGAGACTAGTAAGGAAGTTTTAACAGTGAATCAACACGCTATAAATCTGAGAGTGAGATAAAGCAATATTCAAAATTCGGTTTAGAAGTTTCAAGCGGAGAGGTTTCGGTGTCGAAAAATGTCATAGTCAGTAGAACCTTCTCTCTACATCTTACGTTTTGGGCATTGCACTTCTAGTACTACCTTTCATGTTTCATTATTTTAAGCACTGAGACACAGGGCAGTAGGGGTATCAGTGATGATGTTTCTATTGATGATTGAGGACAGAGTACTGAACAACATGCCATCAACATTTACTTCATGTGCAGACTATTAATTATAGCTTTATGAATATTACGTTTTTAGGTTGGTTAGTACCTCAAAGTAAGGGCGGCCCGAACAGGCTACTGACAGATGTAATCCACTTAATGGCACATTTACGACCATGCAGGAAACACCAGATAGTTGTAGATTCATGTTAAGTTGTCAGTTATCACAATGTCTGTACCTATACCCCTGACAAACTCTAGGTATTATTCGGTCTACTTTTTAAATCGGATAGTATTCGGTTTCTACTATTTATACGTCTACTCGATAAGAAGATAATTGAATTTCGTATTAGCATGTACTCTGCAATTATTTGCAGTTATCTTCGAGGAATCTACACAAAAGTACGACGGAGAGAGTGCACTCATGACAAATGTTATTAAATTTTGGCGAAACACTTATACATACTGCCCCAGGTTCAGATTAATATTTCTTGATTTCAACCAATGTCCTCCAGAAAGCAAGTTTAATGTCCTACCACTGGGTGACCTCCCTTGACATATGACGAGTAAACTGTTCTCACTTTCTGCTCTGAACAACTACTGACAGGGGATAGGGAGCTAGAGAATGTAATCGAATTTTTAATGCTAAGCAAAGGAGTTCCAACACCTAAGAGCTATAATCACTATCCAACAATACCGAAGCAACAGCTGTGTATGGATGACACTGGGAACTTTGGTTACATCGACACATTTGCATTTACACTGTACCTATTAGCCAATGCGATTTCAGATCCTTACGTATTTCATTTCAACCGACCTCAGAACAATTTGTGTACACTAGAATTACTCCAGTGTTCACTGGAAGCGTAGAAAAACGGATATGAGTTGGAATAATTATGTCACAATAATTAGTACCTATCGTTTTTAAAGTTTTCTTAGTTGGTTTCTCGATCAGTTCATCATTTTATTTATTTATTAATTTTGCATTTGCCACTTCACGAAAGCAAAATCGTAACATTCACACCAAAAGGTCCGAACTCTAAATTATTGTCTGAAATGTATTCACGGTTTCTGTCCACTTATTGCAACAGACTAAATCTTTCTCATTTACCGCCGGAGCTGATGTAACAGAGCTGATGTAACAGAGCAGTTAACACGTTAGCCACATCATATAATATTATCTTGCAATCAGTAAATAGTGGTTGAGATTCTTCAAACAGAAAACAGATAACGACTTAATCCACTGTGTTGTTTTGAGCGTGTCAATATCACAATGTCATTTTGAAATAAAAGCTCTCATCATGCATCATACTTCAATGCGCAGATCTGATAAAAATGTAGTGATTAAGCTGCAGCTACGGAACGATTGCACTTAAACTTCGACTCTCCAGACGATAAAGTAGCATGTACAAAAATAATTACGTTCGTGATGTGGGTAAAAGTGTTTCATATCTTTATTTTTATCGTTACCTAATCCTGGAGACTATGTCTTGGTATTCACCAACACCGAATAGGACCTTACTCCATTCTTTGAGTGCATGTTGTGTTCTGCAATTGACACTGCCCTTCACGCCTTAGGCATTGGAACAACGAAACTGGTCGCGATATTGGAGAACGGAATGCTTATATTGCCCACTACAGATTTTAAATTCTTGCGAACTTCAGTTGTTAGCTCCATGTAGCTGCTCTACTGTACATCATTATCAAATAATGATTCCATCATTCATTGTTGTTCTCTATACAGGGTGTTTAAAACGATTCTCACCTTTGTAGTCGATAATACTAGTCAAAACTGGAATATAACTACTAAGTGATGTATGAACAACTCTTTTATGTGATAGCCCTATCGCCGTTGACACATCAGTAGATGCTCCATATGGTCATCATTAATTTTCTCGCGTTCTTCAGCCGTACTTCTAAAAGAACTACGAATTCGTATAAACGCACCTGGTTGCTCTTGTAAGTGGGCTCCCTCTATGTTGGCCGCGCTGTGTACCGCTTTGCATTGGATCTCTGACTACAATTTGTAAGAGACTCTGGGACTGGTCGTACTCGTTGTTGGAAGTTAATCGCCAGTACTAGTGATGGGCTAAACTGCGATTTTCCGATATCAGTGATTTCAGTGAATGCTACTTTTCAGTATCTGTCATTCTTAACTGCGATTTGTCGCATTTAAGAGTCGCACTTAAGGAACATAGGTCGTGTATCCCTCCGCCACTGCTATTTCTGCGATTTCTGCTACTTCCGCGACTTCCGCGACTTCCGCGACTTCCGCGACTTCCGCGACTTCCGCGACTTCCGCGACTTCCGCGACTTCCGCGACTTCCGCGACTTCCGCGACTTCCGCGACTTCCGCGACTTCCGCGACTTCCGCGACTTCCGCGACTTCTGCGACTTCTGTGACTTCTGCGACTTCTGTGACTTCTGCTACTTCTGTGACTTCTGCTACTTCTGTGACTTCTGCTACTTCTGCGATTTTTGTGACTCTGCTACTTCTGCGATATCTGTGACTCCTGCGATTTCTACGACTTACCACCATATGAAAAAGTTACATCTGTCAACACAGAAAATTGCATCGCAACGAACCTGTCATTGGCAAGTATGTTTTACGTTTTTTCTTCCGTTGGCTTTAATTTTGTATTAAAGAAACAACTGTGAAAATATTAATAGTGTAATTAATATATAAGTAACCGTACAGTACCGTAATAGTTCGTGTTTAGAAAATGAATTCTAACATATTGTTATGTTCACAGGTACCTGAACTACATTTCAGTCACTCAGTAAAGTGATAACTCAAAATATCATTGTCAGCAGATCTGAAGAAATTTGCCACTGCGTCTTTAGACCGTTTTCGTCAGACGAGAGGTTAGTTTCTAAGCGTTTCGATGGACTTAATTACTTCAGTGAGATCGTTCTTGCAAATGTGACATTCATTATAGCAAATATTAGCAATCTACTCTATCAATTATATTGCTAGTAATTAGTGACAGCAAAAATTGTTTAATAATCCTTGTGTTTTTGCAGACGCAGTTCTGACTCTGATTACTAGTTGCTGTACGTATCTATCCACGTCAAGGCTGTTGAGAGACATTCGTGATGATTCAAGACAGCTGTTAGAGGATTTGCAGTTTAAAAGTGAAATAATTGTGAATTAAGTGTGTGAATGATTAAACTGTGTTTTATTGAAGTTGTTGTGCGATTTTAAAGGCATAATAAATGTTAAATACAGTGAGTGAATAATAAAAATCTCATTTTCCACATGTTAAGCCGTCCAATACCACTTGTTGGAGAGTGCATGCCGCCCCCCCCCCCGCCTTTCTCCACAATCTTGGTGTGACACTGACCTGTAACATATCCCGAAGTCTACAATATGCATTTTGAGGCTTTTGATGTGAAAGTGGGAAGTACAGATCTTCCAGTTAAATCGGGAATAGCTTAAGTGCATTACTTGAAAGTAACACAGGAAAAGCTTACTTATGTAGGTGGTAGTAGTGTCGGCAAAAAGTTCTTGTGTGTGAAGTTGCCATGTAGAACACCAGGTGTAAAACTTTTCTCCCGAGTCTTGAACTGTGTCGGAACAAAAGTGAGGCATTCATATGACTGTTTTCATTTCACTACACTTATACTGAGTTCTGCTCTGTTAACATTGCAAAGTCCTGTAGGCATGTGGAGTATTAACCAAAACTGTCATATTGAAAGCAGAATCAAACACATTTGTTACGTTGCTTGATATTTTCAGGAGAAAAAGGCAATGTTGCTTCTTATTAATATAATACATTCAGAGTCACAGCAGTATTTGACCAACCATAACTGATGCTGAATGTGCATGTCGTCATATAATATGAAAGGCTTATTTCAATAGTGGTACAAGTCCATTACCTCCACTTTTCTGTCTATAATGCTTCTGAAATTAATGATCCAAGCAAACATACATAAAGGTTCATCTCCAGCAAGAAGCCATATGCTTGAATATTTCTGGTATCTCAACCGCAAATTTTTCAGCGTTCATATAACTTTACGACTCTGTATCTCAAAATGAACAAAAATTGGACTTGTACCACTATTGAAATAAGCCCTTCATATGCACACATAGCACATCGATCTCGTGAGGCACAAGGCTCTCATTACGGAGTACGTACATCGGTCAACAGATGGCACTAGGAAAAGTATGTTAACTGCGCTTTTTAGTTGCTACTTGCGACTCTTAGTTGCGATTTGTCACAGAAATCGCAGTTTGACTCGGTAGCGAATAGCGTAGTATGAACTTTGCTCAACAGATGGCAGTGCTAACTGCGCTTTTTAGCTGCTACTTGCGACTCTTAGTTGCGACTTGTCACGGAAATCGCAGTTGGACCCAATAGTGTATCGCAGAGATGGGCGTAGTACGAACTTTGACCCACAGATGGCACTGTTAACCGCGCTTTCTAGTTGCTACTTGCGACTCTTAGTTGCGACTTGTCACGGAAATCGCAGTTAGACTCGATACCGTATTGCAGAGATGGACGTAGTACGAACTTTGGCCAACAGATGGCACTGTTAACTGCGCTTTTTAATTGCTACTTGCGACTCTTAATTGCGCCTTGTCACGGAAATCGCAGTTGGACTCCATAGCGTACCGCAGAGATGGACGTAGTACGAACTTTGGCCAACAGATGCCACTGTTAACCACGCTTTTTAGATGCTACTTGCGACTCTTAGTTGCGACTTGTCACTGAAATCGCAGAAAGCAGTGCTAAATCCGACCAATAGATGGCTCACATCTTTGAATGTGAAATACTGCTTGCGACTGCTAACTGTGACTGAAATCGCAGTTAGATTCTGTAAAGTTGCTACTGTGATATCTGTGACTTCTCAGTCACTGTGATTTCTAACAGATACGCGATTTCCTGCCCACCACTAGCCAGTACTGTTGGGCAGTTGGAGGTCAACAGCCAGCAGTGATGTTAGATGTAAGATGTTAGCATTGATGGAGGGCAGAGCTCTGAGGTGTTAGCGTAGACAAACGATCTGTACGTGTTCGACCAGGAGATTGAAAATTATCCTTTGTACTAAATGTCAATGAAGATTTATATTCGTGTCTGAACTGCATCTTACATTATTAAGGTAAAAAAAATACATTATTTGATTTGCAACAAAATCTTTGCTTTGCTAATGACATGCCTATTAGTAGTTAGTGGCTTTAGTAGTTAGAATCTCTTATTTAGCTGGCAGTATTGACACTTACTGTATTGCAGTAGTTTGTGTAATGAAGATTTTTGTGAGGTAAGTGCTTAAGTAAATGTATAGGTTATTGTTAGGATTTCTTTTTAGTCAGGGCCATTGTTTTCAATTAATTATTTTAAGTCAGGTACTCGGTTTTTTAGAAGTCAGATTGCGTTGCGCTAGGATATTGTGGGTCTCAGTCATTCAGCATTTTAAGTACAGTCTCGCACATTTAAATAAAGAAGTTTCACTCTGAAATTTTGTCAACTCCAAGTACACACTCTCCTGTATCCGTCATCAATGGAAGATGAACACATGACTGCCTTCTGATATCCTCTTAGACATAAATCTAAGGGATTAAGGTTAGGTTAGCTGAAACACCATGCTACTGGATCTCCTCAATCAATGAGTTGCTCATTAATGTTTGTATGAGGTACTGTGTGAAAATAGTTAGAACACTGGGTGTGCGTCCTTTTTCTGCAAGGGTAATTTCCCCATAGCCAAAGTAATTTGTTACATTAAAACTGATGAGCAGCAGCATCTGTTCAGTTGTTCAGTTACGTTCCTGGTCTTGTGAGTCTATCACTGACAATTCTTCCCTAACTTTGATACTAAAGCGTACGAGAAGGCTTATTTCCATAGCTGCTGGCGGTTTTGCATATGCCTACCCTTGGTTGTCGAAGTAACTGTTTATACTACTCTGTCCGGCTCGCCTCTTCTGCAAATAAAATTCTATTAGTGAACTGCTAGTTGACAAAAATGTAATCAGGTTGTCTTGTAGACTGGTGTAGTGCAGTAAGGTATAGTGTTATAGTGTTTTCATAAGAATAGCATGGTTTATATTGTAGCGTATCGAGCGTACTCTGTGAAAAAATACGCCACAGTAGAAGTCAGTTGCAACTGAGCCAGCCGCAGCAGGCAAGAGTGTTACGTGTTGAGAAGGAAAACGTTGCTGACATTCGTTCTGAACACAGAGAAAGCTGGGCGTGGTGTATCAACAGCAAACACTGCAATACACTGTGGTTCATATTGCTCTGAGCACTATGGGACTTATCTTTTGAGGTCATCAGTCCCCTAGAACTTAAAACTACTTAACCCTAACTAAGCTAAGGACCTCACACACATCCAAGCCCGAGACAGGATTCGCTTACGATCGTAGCGGTCGCGCGGTCTCAGACTATAGCGCCTAGAACCGTTCGGCCACTACGGCCGGTCAATACACTGTGGGGAGGACCGAAGCCTTCCCTTACTTGCCACCAAGGAAGTGTTCAGAGTATCTTCCTTAATCGCTAAACGGATTCTGGAGCATGTAACTAAACCACTTGTGCACTTTGATATTCTTGTCTCAGTATCACAGCCTAAATCACGGGCCTGTGACAACTAGAGCGACATCCTAGAATTCAGTACGGGGTCGGCTGTTCGACCACGGGACAGGTCAGCCTGCCCTGAGCCACTGGAGAGCTGATGCCAGAGCCGAGAGCTGCCTGCACGCTGCAGGGATGTCACATCCACCCCAACGGTATTGTGAGCAATGACGGATATCTGTTGTTCCGCACGAGAGGCAACTGGAGGTAGCCGCCAAGTTCCTTGCATGCTGCAGCCGAAGGCCAGAATAAACAAGTGAATGAAACAAATCTGCTGTAGTCCTGACGTCTCATTTCATTTTCCATGGGTGATCTAACACTGGTGTCAGATTATTGACGTCGACTTCTTAGAGTGGCGTCTGAACCTATAGCCTACAGTATATTGAGTAAAAAGATTCTGACAGTATTTTGGCCATGGGGAAAAGGTTTACGGTCGTGAATTTTGTAAAGCAGATTTCATTGCGAAGGTAGAATCAATGGATTCGTCTAGTTTTAGAGATAATGGAAGTCACAGTTGGTCAGTGCATGTTAGATGTGCACAGTATAACCTTCAGGGCCATTCAGTTTCGTGTACAGAATCAGTTCCATTAAAATGTTATACATGTAATCGTTGGAGGCTAAGGGATAGGAAGTGCGAGGAGTCGATATGGCTTATAATTAGATGTAAGAATTGAGTTAATGTGTTTTGTTTTCTTGTGTATGTTATCTCTCTGAAGGAGTGTTTTCGAGGGCAAAGCTTCGACAGAACTGGATACGCAAGGTGTGTCAGAGCCGGAAGCAGTAAGCACTTTTTTAAAACTGGTAGCGCAATTATCAACGAATAATACAGAACTGCGTAGGTTGATAGAATCGCAATCGTCACAACGGGGTGTAGATCCCCCCAGGCGCAAGTTTAATTGTTCCTTTTTCTGTTAAGGCAACCGAGGTTGTCCAGGCCTTTGTGGGAGACCTTGGAAATTTGGCTGAGATAGATTGATCTGATAAGGAATTATTGAATGTTACAAAATTAGGGCTACCAGGAGAAGATAAAACTTATGTAGGACATACAGAAGCCCCTAAGGGAGCCACAGCATTCAAAGAGTTTAAAGAAAGGTTAATTCAGAGATATATGAAACGGAATGGTGCCACACACTAGAGGAAAAAATTAGGTGTGACAACTAAGAGAAATGCGCAAACTTTGGAACAGTTTGTGGATGGGAAAGGAAAATTAATGGATGTACCTATGAATTGGAACAGGATGCTGCATTCAGTAAGATTATGTTACAAGAAGCTCAGCAGAGGGTGTTTGATGCTTTATTATGTGGGAAACGTCAAGACGTGTGTGGACAGGGGTTCCGGCGGATTTTCACACAATAGTAGGGTGTGAGGAGATCGATTTGTCAACTGGAATGTAGGGTAAACGGACAGTGTGTGCAGCTAATGTAGAGTGTTCCAGATGTTGACGAAAGGATCATGTAAGGAGGAAGTGGCGTTCGCCTAAGGGTGATGTGAATAAAGTAAGAGGAAGTAACTGTTTTGGAAGTGTTAAAAGTCAACGGTAACACAAGATCTACCTGCAGTCTTTCACTTTTCGAATTTAAGGATATATTTTCTTTCCAAAAGGGCAATTACCATCTATGCATATTACACATTACCACATGCCAATAGGAAATGAATCAGCAGTCAGTACACAAATGTTTCATAAAGACCACACAGAATACCTACGTACTTACAACCAATTTTGGAGTAATCTATCGGCCAGCAGCTGAATAACTGAAAAAAGTAATAGTGCATGGAGGGTTAAGGGGGGGGGGGGGCAGGAATAGTCATCGTGGCAAACATATCAACGGACAGGTTTGGTTTTAATTACAGACATCTTAATGCGAAACCCGTTAACGTACCCTTTGCCAAACACCACTGAATCCTAGGGTCATTTAGGGAATGAAAATAATTTTCAACAATGGATCTGAAGAATGGTTCTCACCGGATAAAGGTTTCACCGCACCATGGACACAAAACAACGCTCTCGATATCCTGGGAGCATTAAAATTTAGAAGAAAACCATTCGAATTAAAAAATGCACCTGCACCCTTTTAGAGATTTTTGGACGGAATACTCAGAGGTTTAAAGCCACTGCAGTCCTTAGTGCACCTCGATGGCATAATCGTCTATAGGAGTGATGTGGAACAGCGTATACAGCGATTAAGGGAAGTACTGCTAAGGTTAAAAGCAGCCAAATCAACACTGAGTACAGAAAAAAGTAATTTTATGATGGGAGAGGCAAAATACCTACGTCACATCGTGAATAAAGACGGGGTTAATTCGCACAGAAGATAGTTGCACGTGAATTTCCTGTACCAGAAACAGTAAGGGAGTTGCAATAGTTTTTAGGAGTCACGAACTATTACCCTCGGTTCGTAAAATTATTTTCTGATTTTGTCATATCGTTGACACAACTCTTAAAAAATGGTACTAAGCATATGTGGTCAGAAGAGTGCCAGTATGCTTATGAGGAGCTGAAGGAAGATTTAACATAGAGTCTGACATTGGCATATCGGATTTTAGTACATAATTTGTTTTATTGTGTGATGCATCAAACCATGCACTTGGCTGTGTGTTGTCACAAGAGGTAGAAGGCGTAAACATCCGGTAGCTTACGCATCAAGCTTACACTTCTGCAGAAAGACAGTATTCCACAGTGGAGAAAGAGATGTCAAGCCTCATTTATGGAATCACATATTTCAAATGTTAACTGTACAGTTAAAAGTTAAGACTAACAACAGACTATCAGGCATTAGAATGGTTGTTATGGTTAAAGGATCCTTCTAGTAGGGTGCCGCGATGGGCAGTAAGACTAAGTGAATTGATGTCGAAGTCACGCATGAATTAGGAAAGAAAGGTAACTGAGGTATAGGAGGCTGTGCAGCAGGCTGTAAATGGCCAGCTAGAGGTATACTTGTCACCAAAGCAGTATTTAGAGGGTCTAAGGAAAGTACAGAAAGAACTACTGCCGTAGTTTTAGAATCCAAGAACCCAAACTTAACTCTTCATTAAAGGCTAGCCACAGTATCGGTGAGAACTGACAGAGAGAAAGTTAAAATTTCCGTCTATATACCAGTAGCAGAGAAACAACCCTGTCAGGAACGCTACATAGCTCATGTGTATCCTGTCAAGTGGGGAATATTGAAGAAAAATTATAAGATTAAAAAAGAAGTGTTGCTATTAATTGTGAAAGACATGGGAAGGTATGCAGGAATGGAGAAAGCGGAGTTACAAAAATGCTACTGAGGGGAAATCAGACTGTCTGGATCTGGTAACAAGAGAGGGGCACGATTCCAGTGCATAAAAATTGCTAATGGAATGAAGGAAGTAAGATAATGCAATTGTACTTTCAGCGGGTCGAGGCGCATTGATTGTACTCTACCTTTGAAAAGATGGTTGTAGTGGCCAGTTGTTTCGAGCAGGGGAAGCTTACGTTAGCAAAACAAACTAGAATAGCGGGAGTGGTTTCCTATTAAGTAGAGCTGCGTGCAAGTTAAGGGAGCCTACGTTCCATTTGCCCACCGCTATTTCAGGGTAACTCACCATAAAGTTTCGTAGTTTCTTTTTTATTGGTCAGAGAATCCCACAAATATAACCTGCTTAACCCTCCTAATACCGTGGGGTCTATGACCCAAGGCCGTAATTTTCTGTAAGATATACCTTATTTCCTATTCCTAAAAATTACGAAAAATTCGGACTTTTCCTGAATTAAGCAATGGGTTCGTAATATATTAATGTAACTTTTTGAAAATATTTAGTTATGCAGAAAATCAAGAGAGAACCACTGAATACCATTGGGGTTAAATGCGACCCCATTTCTCTCTTGCGGTGTTATTACCCAATAATGCTGCATTGAATCCCTAACTGTTCCTGTATTTCCTTTGTTTTATTCTTGTAAATATTATTGTAACGTGTGATTGTTGCAAATACTTTATAATCCGACAGTTATTTGTTCCATACAAGTGGAGACTACCACTGTGTGTGTTGCATTTAGTGGAAAATGTCTCGTCACCTTTCCGAAGACAAAGTGCTTGAAATATTACTGCAGGATAATCCCCTATCTCGAGAATCAAATAGTGATACAAGCGATACAGTTTCTGATGTCTCATGCAGCGATGGAGACACTGACGTCTTAGAAGAGAATATTCCTCAATCAGACGGAAGTTCAGAAAAAGATCTGAACACACCAGATGTCCAGTCTGAACAGGAAGTAACATATCTTTCTGACTGTTATATGTAAGAACACATTGTATTTTTGTAAATGTGCATTAGGGTCTAGCGCCAAGATATACCCTGTGTATTTTTTTATTTTTTTGTGTAGGTATAAAAACAAAGAAGAATTGTGGCATGAGCACGTTGAGAAGAGCTTGTGAAAGAGAAGAGAGTTAGAACATAATGCGAGTAAAGCCAGGTCCAAAACAATTCGCAGTGAAAAATGTAGACTCCATAGAATCAGCTTTTCAGTTGTTTCTTAGGAGAAACGTTGTTAATGTAATTCTAAAGTGGACTAACAAAGAAGATAGTCTTGTTTACGGAAGCAAATGGAAACCAGTAGATGCCATTGAACTGAAGTGCTTTATCGGTGTCTTGATCCTAGCAGGTGCTTTCAAGGCCCATAATGAAGCTGCTACACATCTGTGGAACAAAGAGGATGGTAGACCCATTTTTAGTGAAGCAATGGCTAGAAATCGCTTTACAAAAATTTAAATGTGCATCCGATTTGATGACGCAGATGTGAGACATCACAACCGTGCTCCTGACAAGATGGCTCCCATTAGAGAAATATTTGAAATGTGGATACACACATTTGAAGAAGCATATGTTCCTCACAGAAACGTAACAATTGATGAACAACTTGTGGCATATTGTGGTAGATGTCCATTTTGGCAATATATTCCTTCAAAACGAGGAAAATATGGGTTGAAATTATGGGCTGCGTGTCATAGTGCTACGTCTTACGTTCTCAATCTCCAAGTTTACACTGGTCGACAAGAAAATGAATCTCGTGAATTTGGTCAAGGCAAGAGAGTTGCTTTAGATATGGTGAAAGGCTTAGAAAACAGTGGCAGAAATGTGACAACTGACAATTTTTTCACTAGCCTTAGTTTGGCAAAAGAACTTCTGAAAATCAATCTCAGACTCTACTGTCCGAAAAAGGGAAAAGTTGTAACTTTACTCAGTACAATGCATTCAAGGAAGGAAGTGGAAGATCGTGAAGAATTCAAGCCAGTAATGATACTGGATTATAATAAAACAAAATCAGGAGTAGATGCCATGGACAAGCTGGTTAGAACGTACACTATAAAGATGATGAGCAGAAGGTGGCCAATGGTATTATTTTACAACATGATTGATATCAGTTCACTGAATGCATTTATCATATGGCTACATCTTACAACAGACTGGGCAGAAAGGACCAACTACAAGAGATGGGTATTTCTCATAGAATTAGGAAAGCAGCTCGTCGGAAGAAAGCCAGACAAAATTATTTCCCCCGTACTTCCATCAACAGTACAGATACAAAAAAACAATAGGAAGTAGTCCGTTTTGTAAAAGGTATGAGAATAGAAAATTCACCGATAAATGTTCTAAATGCGGATGTTTTGTGTGTAAAAACCACTCTGCAATTTACTGTTGTAAGTCTAATGCGTCATAAATGTCCATTCGGAATTTAATCAGAAAAGTTTGTAGGTTCATGAGAATCGTTTGTAAATTTTACAGAAATAAATAATTTAAAAAAAAGAAAATGTGCATTTTAATTTGATGTAATGTCACTGACATCATGTTTTAGATTGTGGAAGAAATAAGGAATGTGCTTTTATTCTACCATTAATAAAACTATCCGTAATAAAATAAAATCGTTTGGGTTTACTAAAGACCCCAATGGTAGTGTAACAAAAAATACTCGGTATTAGAAGGGTTAAATGAAACTCTACGACAGGAATTAATACATAAACACGCTTCTGAACCTATAGGAGGGACCAGTCTTTCTGAAACCTTATTGCAGTGTGTAATTAATGTGTATTGGGAAAATCAGTATTGGAAAGAGACAACATTGACTATTGTGATGCAGGTCACCACAGTGGCGCTTGTTCTGCCGATTGTAGTCCTTCTCTGGTATATAGAAGACGAAGCACAAACATGAATTCCGATCCAGCTGTCGTTCAGATTCCAATGGACTGGATATCCCAAGCATAAAAGCAGCAGATGGAAGATGAACACAAATTAGGGCAATGTTAAGGATAATTGATTGATTTTAGCTTGTATGTTCGTTATAGAGAGTTAGAAACCTATTAATGAAACGAGTTTTATGATGTTTGATTAAGGAGCAGGACATGTGTCTCTGTAGAAATATGTAAGATTTAGTAATAGGGTTAAGGAAACCAATTGTTAGAATAGTTCCTAAGAGGCGAAAGAGGTTGTGAAGGGCTGGTCGCCAGGAAATCTTGTATAAAGGATAATCTAGTTTGGTCAACACGAGGGACTATATCTTGACAAGGAGGACTAAAATGTAGCTTATCGACCGTATTTAGTCAAAAGGTGCGCCAGAGCGGAAGTGAGTTGCAACAAATCCAGCCACAGGTAGGCAGCAGTGTTATGCGATGCAAAGCAAAACACGGCCGACGGACATTGTGAGTCTGAGTTAGCTGGGTGCGGTATTGCAACAGCTGACACTGCAATAAGGTAGCAGAATAATTCTGAGGGACAGAGTCTGGAGCGTATAAGTATTCAGCCATTTGTGTACAAAAATATTCTCATGTCAGTGCCACAGCATACACCACAGGCCTGTGACATCTGGAGCGACATCTCGGAATGCAGTATGGGGTCTGCTGTTCGACCATAGGATAGGACAGCCTGTCCTGAGTCACGAGAAAGCCACCGCCGGAACGGAGAGCCGCACACTAGCTGGAGGGTCGAAGCCAGAGACGTTGCTTACAGCGACATTCGAGTGATGGTCCGCTCACTCTCCCTCTTCGTGTTGTCAGCAATGCGGGACGTCTTTTATTTCGCAGGGGAGCCAACTGGGCACCTCCGACAAGCTGTTCCTGATGTGCTACGGCAGAAGGCCAAATAATGAAGTTAATTAAACAAATCTACTGTCTTGACGTCTCATTTCACTCTTCACAGATGACAATTCGTGGGTACCGTTAACACTATTGTTTCGGGACCATCATCTTGTCAGCACCCGCGGCTCCATTTGTTTATCGTTGGAAGTGATCTCATGTCTACAAGTAGGTAGAACAACCTGCTGACCTATTTTTGTCGTTTACTGTAGAGTTGAAGGTGTTGTTCGACATATACATAACATGTTTCAGTCAATTAACTTCGTTGGCTGAACTGTATCAGACTACAGTGAACATCATTTCTCACATGGAACAATGTGGCTCCATCTATCTGCTTACGTTCTTCGTACTCCACTAAATTACTAATATTGTTCTAGCGGTAGCACAACCTCGAAATGAGATATGAGGAATGGGTCATGTAGGAGACAGCCAGAGGACTGAGTAGAGACACAAATTCAGCCAATCAAAAATGGCAGTTAACATCAATATGCAGACAGCAAAACCACTGACATTTCACGAGCAGTTAAAATTACCCATATACCAACAAGTTTACTTTCAAAACATATGTTAATAAATGGTCTTCCCAGTTTTGCTCCTTACTACCTTCTGTATACATTCTGTGTCATTATGAAACATTGTCTTGGTGTTCTTACAAACACCTAGGTCACCAGCGTCAAGCGTTGTCAATTAATGACTCTGGTAAAGTACGTCACAGGTTGCTGAGCTACGTTCGAGTATACTGTATGCTAACGGTGAAGACAACAGAAGGCGAAACTAAGGTCGTTCTTCGACTGGTTATCATGGTTACTGTCTAGTAGCATACAATTTGCTATTCTGATCCACATGTAGTTGTGTACACTAGTATTGATTTAAAAATGCAACTTTCTTGTGTTACTCTCCTTAGTATTAGGAGTAGTTCCTATGTGATTGAATTATTTGATCTATATTGAGGTATTATATGTAAATTTTTGTGTATACGTCTAAATTAATACTCTACGAGCTACTCTAAAGTGAGTAGTGGGAATACTTTTCATTGAACCACACATTAATCATTTTCCTATTCCTTTCACGTATGAGGTGCGAAAATAATTGTTCTTTCTACGGCAGTTTGCGAGCTATTACTAACTCAGTTCTATATTCACTATCTCTACGAGTTGTTTTCGTAAGGACATAAATAATCTACCTATTTTCGTGCCTGAAAGAAGGTTCGTGAAGATTCGTAATATGTGTTTTCCGAGAGATATACAGCTCATTTGATCGACTGTTAGCTAGTTACGATTTTGCACTATGTCTTAAACCTTTCACCAGTAAAACAAGTTGTCCCTTGTTAAACCTATTTCGTATTAACAACAGAAGTAACATATTGTTCTTTTATCGTCTCAGCTGAGATCCAGCCTGATAATGTCGTTCATCAAGTTTAATTGGTACACAAATTACTCAGTCTATTTCCTTATTATACTTGTTACTGGATGTTGTCATGTTCACGCCCCTACTTGTAAATCTACTATATAATCTACATACTACTATACAAGCTGCGATTATAGACAATAACATATGCTTTTCAGTACTGTAGTAGTCGCTGTTGGACCGACAGTATGTCGGGAATACGTTTATACTACTCATAGTGTCAGTAAATGCCTAAATCTTACCAAACGAACCCAGTTTCTGTCTTGATTCACATTTTCTTATGTAGTTGACCTCGGTTGTATGGCAAGTGGTCAACACACATTAATCTCTTTCGTAACGCCACTTCCAAGCCATCAAGCCTGTGTCTTTGTCTGTTTAGCTACATTCCTCTTTGTACTTTTCCTACAAGTTTTGACCTACTTTACCTGTTCATGTGAACTGTACCTACTGAATGTCATTCTCTTTCAGGCAAATAATAGACGAGATACGGCCTTGTGTACAACAATATATACCGTGCGGTCTTAATCCAAAAATGTTTCATAAGAAGTGTCAAAATATTCCTTTGTTGTTAAAAAATGTCACTGATTTCTGTGTCACTCTCTGCACCAGCACATAAGCAATAAAATAATCCAGTACAAATCCCATTTCACAGTCACACAGAACATAGGATCCTTTAGACTATGTAAACTTTTTGGAATAGAGTGAGAGCTGTTCTGTACTTTCCTCCCACGTAAGACACTACTCATATGACAACTTTTATTCGTCATGGATTTGGAACACAGCGACTGTGATGAATGATGGTATATTCAAATGATTGCAGCCAGTCGCGTTTCCTGATGAAACAAATTTATCATTTTACCGTTAACAGTTTCATGACGCCTAGCGACTCATCATCAGACACAACACCTTTCTTAGTAATTGAATATGGCATTGTGGAGATCGTAGTGTAGCTGTAGCAACAATGCAAAATCAAAACAAGTTAAGAAATGAGTTAGTCTATTTACGTCATAAGCTCTACCTGACCAGTTATTGGAACCCACGGTATTAACACTCATGCAAAAAATCGCACTGGAAAACGTAGTTTATATTTCCAATTTAACACAAAAACTGACGCATCCACAGCTTAGGCAATTTGTTTGTCGTATAGATTAAAGTTAAAATGTATGGAAGTAAGCAATTAACAAGTACTACTTTTACAGATGTTATTTGCCGTATGGTTTTAAAGCAGGCCCGCCCACAGGGTGCCAATATTCACTCGTGCAGGATGTGCAGGCCGTGGGAGGAGTAAGGACTGACCAGTCCCGCCTTTACTCGATCCTTCTCGGAAGTGGCCGGAAAGCGTGACATTTCACTGAGGCACAACTGTCTTCAGTTCGGGAGAATCGTAGCGCCAATGCTGTTTACCTTTCGCTACCTGTTCGTGGTACGGAGAACGTTTCTCAATTCCAGTGGTCGTTTGCACAAGGAGAGGCAGTCTCACGAGCTGGCGTAACAAGCTTTTAAAAATAAATGGGAGTGACAGAAGAAAGGGATCAGGCTTCTCAACAATATATTAAGCAGTCACATAAACGAGAAGCACTCCATATTTGCTTTGAAACGACATTACAGTACCATGCAGAAAGAATTTGAAGATTTACTTGGCAATGAAGGAGAAAAAAATTACAACATCGAAAGATGTTCTGTACATCAAGAAGCACTTTGTGTGTCATTTGGAGGCATGGAGCACGTGAATAAATTGGAGGTACGGATTGTAAAATTTCTGACGTCGTATGAGCTATTCCACTGTTAGTTGCAGCAGTTTTAGACGGAAATGACTGAAGAGTATGGAGACGGTTCACTGAAGCGCCAGAGAAAGTGATAAAAGCATGCGTATTCAAAATCAGACATATGTCGACGGGCAGAATGCGGCGCTGCGGTCGGCAACGCCTATGTAAAACAAGTGTCTGGCGAAGTTGTTAGATCGATTACTGCTGTTATAATGGCAGGTTATCAAGATTTAAGTGAGTTTGAACGTGGTGCTATAGTCGGCGCACGAGCGATTGGATTCAGCATCTCCGAGGTCGCGGTGAAGTGGGGACTTTTCCGGTGCCACCATTTCGTGAGTGTACCATAAATGTCAGGAATCCGGTAAAACACCAGATCTCCAAAATCTCTGCGGCCGGAAAAATGTCCTGCAAGAACGGGACCAACGACGATTGAAGAGAATCATTCAACGTGGCAGAAGTGCAACCCTTTCGCTAATTACAGCAGATCTAAATGCTGGGCCATCAACAAGTGTCAGCGTGCGAACCATTTAACGAAACATCATTGATATGTGCTTTCGGATCCGAAGGCCCATTCGTGTACCCATGATGAGAGCACGACACACGTTTCAAATTGAATCGAGAGGATGTACGTGTACGGGTATGGAGACAACCTTATGAATCCAGCAGGATCCTGTTCAACCTAGTGGAGGCTCTGTAAAGGTGTGGCGCGTGTGCAGTTTGAGTGATATGGGACCCTTGGTACGTGTGGATACTATTCTGAAAGGGTGACACGTACGTAAGTAACGTTTCTGATGACCTGCATCCATTCATGTCCATTGTGCATTCCGATGGACTTGGGAAATTCCAGCAGGAAAATGCGACACCCCAGACGTCCAGAATTGCTACAGAGATTGCTCCAGGAGCACTCTTCTATGTATAAACACTTCCCCTGGCCACAGCTGTTCAGAAGAGATCTCCAGCCGGTCGTACTCCTACGGAGTTATGGACAGTCCCATGGTGTCAGTTCCCCCCAGCACTACTTCAGACACTAGTCGAGTCCATGCCACGTCGTGTTGCGGCACTTCTGCGTGCTCGCGGAGGCCCTACACAATATTAAGCACGTGTACCAGTTTCTTTTGCTTTTCAAAGTACATTACTACAGAGTATGTTGATTAAGTTAAAGGGTACTCCTTGTGTGATTTTTCAGTTTAAACCTCACTATTGTTGTTTTTATGAAGGAAAAAAGAGTACAGGAACAAAAACTACAGCATTTTGAGTTGATTACGCACCTCGAATTTGAAAAGGACTGCACACTCCAACAGTAGCTAAGACATTGCAAGGACAGGTACTACTTATTTATGTTTTAATGGGTATGCATTCGAAAGGAAATTGCGTCGTTGGATGAACACTTTCTGACACGCAGTCCAGTTCCCTAAAGTCACTGGCGCTAAAGAAAACACGAGGGTTGAAGAATTCGTTCTGACCTTTAAAGAATTATAGGTATAGTTTCCTAAACGTTATGGGGACACTACCAATCTTACATCTGTTCTCGAGCTGTTTTCGAGACATTTTCTGTTTCAGTTGACAGCACTCCAGTGCGCGTGCAGATGTAATTTACTGGTCTGAAAGTGTGTTCCCATTTTAAATACCAAACCCTTTAACATTAAAACTATGAAACTAAATAAGTCACACTTACGTGGTAACATGAGTGTAAAATTCTGAGACATTCTCTGCATCTGTCCATAGGCTGACAGTTCGCACCAGACAAAAATCATTTGTCTTCAGTGCGCCAAAAAATTAAATAATTCTGAAAATTAGTTTTGTTTTTGATCTATGTTGCTCAGAAATATAATATAAACCAAGTCGTACAGTAATTCAATGAAAACTAAGGACTACCACAAATACGTCGCATAAATGCGCGAGCCGCAAGTGTGAGGGATGTTCTTGAGGCAGAATCTGTTCCTTAGTGACGTCAGAGAATCAGTAAACGGCAGTACAGAATGCTTACTGCAAAACTTATTCTACTACAGATCTTGTATTAAAGTAATGAGGTTAATTTCTTGCAGAAAATTACTATTTCATAAGGAGGAGCACCCCATCTGAGGGTTTAACCCCCAATGTGTCGTTCGCCTCGAATGAGGATATAATGTACCCAATGTCTTGATCAATAAAACTGCGGGAATTCAGCTGCAACCAAATTCTGTCTGTTGGTAGTCCGCCACTTAACTCGGTCCACAGACGTTTCACTGCTGTGCAGTGGTTTCAGTTCCCGTCCGGATCGGAGATTTTCTCTGCTCGGGGACTGGGTATTGTGTCGTGCTCATCACCATTCCATCATTACCAAAGCACAAATCACCCAGTGTGACAGGTCGGAAACCAAACTTCTCCAGGTGGAGACCCCCGGCGTGAATAACATACGATCATTCATTTCTGCCTTCTGCTAATATTTCTACGCTAAATGGTTCCGCTACCTTTGGAGTAAGCCGTGACGATTGACTGTAAAGTATTCTCGTCCACTTCCTATGCCGTTAGGGCGAACCAGCTATGAGTAGCTTCACGGAAGACAGTAGAGAAATAAGTACACACGACAGGCCGAGATACACTGAAGAGCCAAAGAAAATAGTACATCTGCCGGTTATCCTGTAGTGCCACCGCGAACACTCGGAAGTGCCGCAGCACGACGTGGCATGGACGCGACTAATGTCTGAAGTAGTGCTGGAGGGAACTGACACCATGATTCTGCATGACTGTCCATAAATCCGTAAGAGTACGCAGGGGCGGAGACCTCTTCTGGACAGCACGTTGGAAGGCATCACAGATATTATCAATAATATTCGAGTCTGGTGAGTTTTGTGGCCTGTGGAAATGTTTAAACTGAAGAATGTTCCTGGAGCCACTCTGTAGTGATTCTGGGCCTGTGGGGTGTCGCACTGTCCTGCTGCAATTGTCCAAGTCTGTCGGAATGCACAATGGACATGAATGGATGCAGGTTACGAAACAATATGTTTGCGTGTCACTTGTCAGAGTCGTATCTAGACGTATGAGGGATCCCATTTCACTCCAACTGCACATGGCCCACACCATTACAGAAACCTCCACCAGCTTGAACAGTCTCCTGCTGACATGCAGGGTCCATGGGTTCATGAGGTTGTCTCCATAACCGTACACGTCCATCCGCTCGATAAAATTTGAAACGAGACTCGTCCGACCAGGCAATATGTTTCCAGTCATGAACAGTCCAACGTTAGTTCAAAAATGGCTCTGAGCACTATGGGACTTAACGTCTGAGGTCGTCACCTAGAACTTAGAACTACTTAAACCTAACGAACCTAAGGACATCACACACATCCATGCCCGAGGCAGAATTCGAACCTGCGACCGTAGCGGTCGCACGGTTCCAGACTGTAGCGTCCAGAACCGCTCGGTCACTCCGGCCGGGTCAATTGTTGGTGTTGACGGGCCCAGTCGAGCGTAAAGCTTTTTTTCGTGCAGTCATCAAGGATCACGAGTGGGCCGTCAGCTGCTAAAACCCATATAGATACTGTTTCGTTGAATGATTCACACGCTAACACTTGTTGATGGACTAGCATTGAAATGTGCATCAGTTTGCGGAAGGGTTGCTCTTCTGTCACGTTGAACGATTCTCTTCAGTCGTATTTCGACTGTAACACTACTTTCAGACTCACGTAAATCTTGATAATCTGCCGCTGTAGGAGCAGTAACCGATCTAACAACTGTGCCAGACACTTGTTGTCTTATATAGGCGTTGCCGACCGCAGCGCCGCAGTCTGTTTACGTATGGCTATACGAGTTTCGCTTGCGCTTCAGTGTATATGCTACGAGAACACCACTTGTATAGTAAGCTGCGTGACAAATTGTGTCGTCAGATGAGTAGTAGCGTTGCCAGTGCCAGGGCTGAGTTCCACATTTCCTCAAGGTTGAAACGATCATCACGATTAATTAAATCATTCAACAAATGCGTTTCTGAGGCTTCCGTAAGAATGAAACGTAAAAACGTTAAAGTAGGGAGGTTCCTAAAACTTCTTGGCAGATTAAAACTGTGTGCCGGATCGAGACTCTATCTCGGGACCTTTGATTTCAAGGGCAAGTGTCAAACACAGGTCCTCTTTGTATAAAGGATGGTCCATTGATAGTGACCGGGCCAAATACCTCACGCAATAAGCATCAAACGAAACAATTACAAAGAACGAAACTTGCCTAGCTTCAAGGGGGAGACCAGATGAGCTATGGGTGGCCCGCTAGATGGCGCTGCCATAAGTCAAACGGATATCAACTGCATTTTCTAAAACAGAAACCCCATTTTTATTACACATTCGTGTAGTACGTAAATAAATATGAATGTTTTAGTTGGACCTCTTTTTTCGCTTTGGGATGGATGGCGCTGTAATAGTCACAAACGTATGAGTACGTCGAATCACGTAACATTCCACCAGTGCGGACGGTATTTGCGTCGTGATACATTACCCGTGTTAAAGTGGACCGTTTACCAATTGCTGAAAAGGTCGATATCGTGTTGATGTATGGCTATTGTGATCAAAATGTCCAACGGGCGTGTGCTATGTATGCTGCTCGGTATCCTGGGCGACATTCGCCGGATAGTTACGTTATTTAAGGAAGCAGGAAGTGTTCAGCCACATGTGAAACGTCAACCACAACCTGCAACAAATGATGATGCCCAAGTAAGTATTTTAGCTGCTGTCGCGGCTAATCCGCACATCAGTAGCAGACAAATTGCGCGAGAATCGGGAATCTCAAAAACGTCGGTGTTGAGAATGCTACATCAACATCAATTGCAGCTGTACCACATTTCTATGCACCAGGAATTGCATGGCGACGACTTTGAACGTCGTGTACAGTTCTGCCACTGGGCACAAGAGAAATTACGGGACGATGACAGATTTTTTGCACACGTTCTATTTAGCGACGAAGCGTCAGTCACCAACAGCGGTAAAGTAAAGCAGCATAATATGCACTATTGGGAACGGCAAATCCTCTATGGGTGCTACAAGTAGAATATCAGCGACCTTGGCGGGTTAATGTATGGTGCGGCATTATGGGAGGAAGGATAATTGGCCCCCATTTTATCGATGGCAATCAAAATGGTGCGAAGTATGCTGATTTCCTACGTAATGTTCTACCGATGTTACTACAAGATGTTTCACAGCATGACAGAATGCCGATGAACTTCCAACATGATGGATGTCTGGCACATAGCTCGCGTGCGTTTGAGGCGGCATTGAATAGCATACTTCATGACAGGTGGATTGGTCGTCAAAGCACCATACCATGGCCCGCACGTTCACCTGATGTGACGTCCCCGGATTTTCTTTCTGTGGGGATAGTTGAAGGATATTTGCCATCGTGATCCACCGACAACGCCTGACAACATGCGTCAGAGCATTGTCAATTCATGTGGGAACATTACGGAAGGCGAACTACTCGCTGTTGAGAGGAATATCGTTACGCGTATTGCCAAATGCACTGTGGGTGACTGACATCATTTTAAGCGTTTATTGCATTAATGTGGTATTTACAGGTAATCACGGAGTAACATAATCCGTTCTCAGAAATAATAAGTTCACAAAGGTACATGTATCACATTGGAACAACCGAAATATGTTCAAACGTACCTATGTTCTGTATTTTAATTTAAAAAACCTACCTGTTTTCAACTGTTCGTCTAAAATTGTGAGTAATATGTATGTGACTATTACAGCGCCATCTGTCACGAAGCGAAAAAGCGGTCCTACTAAAACATTCATATTTCTGTACGTACTACACGAATATGTCATAAAAATGGGGTTTCTGTTTTAGAAAATGCAGTTCATATCCATTTGACCTATGGCAGCGCCATCTAGCGGGCCAACCATAGCCCCATCTGGTTTCCCCCTTCAAGCTAGACAAGTTTCGTTCTGTGTAGGTGTTTCGTTTGACGCTTATTTCGTGAGATATTTGGCCCGGTCAAGATCAATGGACCACCCTGTATAGGTGTGAACAGCATGAGCACACTACTCGACCTCATTTGAGTCATCAGGTCGTACCAAAGAAGTGTAGAGGATGAAACATCCCCTAGGCTGTGGCTAAGCTATGTCTCCGCAATATCCTTTCTTTCAGGAGTGCTAGTCCTGCATGGTTCGCAGGAGAGCTTCTGTAAAGTTTGGAAGGTAGGAGACGACGTACTGGTGGAAGTAAAGCTGTGAGGTCGGGGCGTGAGTCGTGCTTGGGTAGCTCAGTTGGAAGAGCACTTGCCCGCGAAAAGGCAAAACTCCGAGTTCGAGTCTCGGTCCGGCACACAGTTTTAATCTGCCAGGAAGTTTCATATCAGTGCACACTCCGCTGCAGAGCGAAAATCTCATTCTGGAAGTGTAGAGGTTGTCTCACGCCATCGCTCAGGACCTGTAAAATATGTCCGATGTATTGAAATCCACAATGACAGAGAATTTTACTCACGCCTCCCTTCAGCAGAGTCTAGTCCTGCGCCTTGCAACCAAAAGCGTTGTGTCTGCTGCTGATGGAAGAATTACATGTACTTGGGTTCGCAGAAGGTACGACCTAAATTAGAAGCCAAATTTCCTGCGAATGGCAGGAAGCTGATGGAGTTGAACCATTTCAGCTTTTTGAGGTAAATCATCCACCTGCACTTTGAAGTGGAAGATTCCAAGTCAAGATTATTTAACAGCCAGTAGGAAATTTAGAGAGCGTACGTCACTGGAAGTTAAACATGAACGATAAACAGTTTGGACAAGAAGAGAATAGAAGGTATCGAAATGTGGTGCTACAGAAGAATGCTGAAGATGAAATGGGTAGAACCAATGAGGAGGCATTGAATAGAATTGCGGAGAAGAGGAGTTTGTGGCACAACTTGACAAGAAGAAGGGACTGGTTGGTAGGACATGTTCTGAGGCATCAATGGATCAATGGAGAGCAAGAGATGAATACACTAAGCAGATTCAGATGGATGTAGGTTGCAGTAAGTACTGGGAGATGAAGAAGCTTGCACATGATAGGGTAGCATGGAGAGCTGCATAAAACCAGTCTCAGGACTGAAGACCACAACAACAACAACGTCAAACCAGTGCCTGTGCTCCTTGGACATTTGTACTCATGCGTACTTATATATCGCTGTGAGCCACGCACTCACCATGAGGTACACCGATCCAACTGTCCACTGCATGCAATTTCTTTTGTAGTGTCCTCTCGACCTCCGTTCACTGTCGCAGCCACTGCTGTCTGGTTTGTAACAGTGACAATGTTTTGCACTCTCCACTAACTTTCCCATGCCCTCGCCCGAGATATTTTTACAACCGTGGTTCTTATGCACTGTTAAGTGGCTACCAGTGGTACATTATTCCTTGTACCTATGTTTGACAGTCCGCGTTAATACACCAAAGAATTAGCCAACTTCGCTAATGATGTGTGAATGGGCTCTTTCGAACACGATAGCTCCTTTTCCCATACTAGAAGCAATTTGCATGAAAATGCCATGCGACAAAGCGGCAATTTGTATGCACTTTAATAACATTCAGGTGCTTTGACCACAATTTTTGTTGTTTCCAAAATCGTCTAACTCGTTCCGATATTCACTCACTTTCAAGAGCACCAAAATAAAATACGAAACCTTTATCAAAGGATGTGAAAATATGTTACGTGTCACCATTGATTAAAGATGTACAGTGAGTAGACTATGTTTTTCAGCTTACCAGTTTTATGCTAATCGCAGGACACTGTTCCGTTGATACATTGTATATTGTCTACATTCTGTACCACGTGGCAAATGAAAACTGTTACCAAGGAACAAATTAGGAACCAAAATAGTTAAACGAGTAGCAGCACTGGGTGCTTGGTAGACGGTGCATTTGTTTGTCCACAGCTTTTTCATGATTACCTGTCACTGTACAAAACAATTTAGTCACAAAACAATTCAAGGAAGATACTTTACAATGTTTCACGAAAGGTATTTCGTGCAAGACAATGGGTGCCAGTTTATGTGAACGGTCGTAAGAAATACAATGGAAGAAGACGCTGTTTGGCGCTAGAGCACATGAAGCAAATTGCGTGTTAACAAGCATAATTTTTAACGCCTAACAGTGTATATGTTAACAGCATTAGTAAAAATTCTTAAATAGCCTTGTGTAGTAATTTTCAATATACAGAAGTATCACACGAGACATGAAGCCCTCACTTTTCAAGACCATGTGGCACCCGTGTATTGTCACTTCCGCCAATGGTAGCAAATGCATAAGTGCCATACATGAAATTCAGACAATTTGAGAAGCTTCAACCTGGAACGCCATTCATTAGTGTTTCCAACAGTATATGGCAACCATCCCAGATTACTTGATCTAATTAAAAATCCTTAACCCCCAGACATCAGTTTGAGTAAAACGCTGTCATCAATTAAAATCAAGTGAAAACCGCTGCAATTTTGCTCCTAACGGTACATCAGCTGTTGTGATGCCTCACAAAACTTGTTTCCATTTACCTATATTATTACATGTTGCCTTGTTTCCTGCGAATCCAAGATAACTTTTACAGAAACGGGGTTAACTATAAAGAAAAGCATGTGTTGTATGTATGTTATGTTAATCAATGTAATAAAAATTAAAATTATACATCTTAGAAAATAGCTGAGATAGCAATCAGGTTAGAATGTGTACATTTAAAATAATCTACATAGAATCTTCTGTCGTTCTACGACTATGAAACTATTTTTCTGTAAACAACAAACATTGTAAAATGCCATGTCACATGTTCCACAATACTTTCTCGTTATATTAATTAGAACTGTTATTATATAAAGCGTTTGTAATCAAAGGACTAAAAGGAGCTTTAAAAGATTTGTCAGTATCTCAAATTAATCTTATTTAGCCCTTGTCCCCTCTCCCTTCCCTTAACAATGTCATCTGTCGCTCCCTCCTCCTCCTCTTTTAATTGCCTCATGCCATTTTACAATGCTCGTTATTTGCTGAAATAACTTTAATGGTCATAGAACTACAGAAGACCTTATGTACGTTATTTTAAGTGTCCCAGTTCTGAACTTATTCGCATCTCAGCCCTCTTCTAACCCTTTGACTGCTGGAGGCGGACGATCCGCTTGGCAATGACTGCGACTCCATGCGAAATATTGTCTCCTCTCACAGCTGATACAGAATACTCGTAAATGCTCTCACTACGTAGTTCCCCTGCAGGTGAATTACTACAGAATCAAACAGTCTGGTAAAACTATTTTCCGTCACCAAGAATGATATCTTGCTTGTAGTTTTCTTGCACTATTTTTGTAGATTATGCCGAAAGCGACGTGATTCGTTAGCTTTACATCAATAGTTTGTTCTTTCCTGGATACCCGTTTATAATGTCTGCATTTATCTATGCGTTCATCACTGTACTAACTCAAGTTAAATGATTTAAATGGCTCTGAGAACTATGGGACATAACATCTGAGGTCATCAGTCCCCTAGAACTTAGAACTACTTAAACCTAACTAACCTAAGAACGACACACACATCCATGCCCGAGGCAGGATTCGAACCTGCGACCGTAGCGGACTAACCCAAGAACGAATAAAAGAAGCCATAGATTATAGATTACTGTACATTATTTTTGTTGTCCAGAACATCGTATTACGTCGTTTATAGGAGAAAGCGACATACAGATCATCTTTCATACCGCACTACAACATCGGAATTTACTGTGAGCCACGGTAAGAACAATTTTACTCCACGTCGTTAAATTCGTATTCTGCTGTGATAAGAAATTTCACATGGCTTACTGTTAGGATCGCTGAATTGCCGGAATATTTGTTGCGCTTTGTAATTACGCGACTATGCGTAATTTGGTTTCCTTGACGAAATTTGTACAATATTTGTGATTGTTGGATATAAGTATTCAACAGATTTTCCAACATTTGAAAGCTGTGAAATCTCTGTCTTTTTGTTAGCACATTAAATTCACTTATAGAGAAAATTCAAAGTCATGAACTGTAAATTTAGGCGTTACTTTTACACTTTGTGAATATGTTTCCTATCCTTCTTTTTGATCCGGGCTTTGGACTGGCACTGGCGAACTTAAAAACATTTTTATTTTGTTTTTCCCTTTTTATTATTTTTTTTCGTTTTCTAAGTTTTGTTCTAATAGCATTATTGTATTCGTTCTATGCAGCAATTAGCAGTTCTGTTTCGTGTGGTATTTTTCAAAACAGGGTACGACAAACAATGGTACCTTGCTAATTTTACATTCGTACCTTCATTCTCGACGCATTTTTTGTTTCCAGCAAACAATCCATCTACGCGTTAGCGCACTTTTCTTGGATTGCTCACTTGTTATAATGTCTGGAAAATGCCTTCCCACAAATCTTAGAGGATTATCATCAGAACACCTTCCTCTGCAAGCTTTTCTGCGCTCTAATGCATACGTTTATGTAAGTTTCCTTACCAGTGACAGACGAAACTCTGCTATCGCCATTTTACGACCTGTTAGTGATCTGTGTAGGACATGAGCATTTAAAACACACAGATCTAGAACGTGAAAAAATCCCTAGCGGTCTAAGAACTCAAGGTAGTATTGCGGTTACGAACATCACGAAACGAATTAAAGAAGTAGAGAGTCGGATAGCAAAACTAGAGCGAAACGGGCACACGAGCACTGCGCCTTCGGATACCAATGATGGAGTACACAGAATTGTGTCTCCGAGGAAAAGCCCGCCGTGCTCTAGCCCAGTGACAGTGCGGAACTAACAATGCACACACAGAAACAGCGAGTAATAGCTCCAATAATTGTAGCCCACTTCAGAGAGTGAATTCGGAGTGCCACTTCCACTGTGATACAGAGGTAGCACGTCACAGTTATCAGCAAGATAGACCAGGACACTCAGCAGACGTGCAAGTATCGGAAACGAGTGACAACACCAGTGCAAGGATCGGACAGGATTTTGATCAGAATCACTTCCTGTCGATACTAAAATTCCAGAAGTTCGAAGATAATCGAGGGTCGATGCATCCGAAGTGCTGGGTGATGCAGTTTACAAATTCATTACCGACGTTATGGCCAGCCCAGGCAAAATTAGAATTCATGTGTGGACACATTGAAGGCCAAGCCGTGGAAAAGATGCGGGGTGTGGCAGCGACATGTCGGACTTATCAGGAATTTGTTGGTGCATTCCTGCGGACCTATTGGTCAAAGGAAACGCAAGACAGGATTAAAGAGGAAATAATATTTTGTCCTGAACTGGAAGTGTCAGGGCATAGGGGCGCAACCAAATTGTTTGATGATTTACTCAAGAAGAATCAGTTTTTAGATAGTCCGTATAGCAACGGAGAAATCATTAAATTTTGCTTTTCCAAATTGCCAGTTAGGTATCAACAGACACTTGTCGGGAAGTGTGGATCTGACATAGAAGCATTCAACAGTCTATTGCGTGAACTCGAAGTAGCCTTTGATAAACAAGACGCAAAGGACAGGAATAATGCGCAAAATAACAAATACCACGGGCCAGCAAGGGAAGACGACAACAGAACGCATAATCGCACTGGTCAGTTAGGAAACCAGGGTTACGGAAATCAAGGTTATGGAAACCAGAGACACGGAAACCAGAACGTCAGGGAACAGGGTCAGTCTAGACTAGGAATCTGGGACAGGAGGAATAACGAACGGCAAAGCGACCATAATTGGAGAGAGCGAAACCAAGGACAACAGGAGAACCAGGAGATTGAAATTAGACCTGCAAATCCTAATGCACGTCAGAGGAGGGGCAGTCTAACAAGGGATTGGCGCTAGTCCATAGGACTCCACCACATCTCTCACACAAAGAAGTTCGTGGAATAATAGTAGTTTAAGTGCTGTACATAGTAGACTAGGCAAATATATGAACCTTTCTTCGGGGAACAATAATCGTTGCATTAATAGATTAAGATCGTTAAAGTATTAACACGCTGCGTTCTCTCGCATAAGAATTTACTGCTGCTAACTTTTTTTTGTTTTTGTTTATGTTCGCGACTTCCATTGTCGATGGAGTAGGAGGCACTACCTTTCCGTGAGCAATGTTTTTGTCCTTTCCTGTCTGGTGCCCATGTTGAGGGATAATGATGAGTGAGGAGATGTCGCACTAACGGGCACATTCAAGAACGTGCTCTTAGAAGCGTTCTGAGAAGTCGTAATACGCTCCATAGCGGCCACAACCAGTTCGTGAGACGTTCATACCAATGCTTGCAGGCACACTTCAGTGCACTGCAAGATTGTGGTATATTGCGGATTTCGAGGATGAATGTGGGCAGTATAGTTTGTACAGTGATGCGCCAGCATCGTTGTCTTACAAGTCGGGGTGAACCTGTGAGCGTTTGACTCCAATGGTGCCCTACACGGTAGATATGCGGACATAAAGCCTACCATGCCTTTGTGCTGGTTGGGGATTTAGCGTGCTCCTCGTGACTGTCACAGATGAATAACCAAGGAATTATACTTGGAGATTCGTGACATACTGTGTAGCTGGTGTGTGGTGGGCGACGGAATCCTCAGCAGGAACCAGTCCTGGCTTGGTCATATTACATTGCCTCTGGAAAGATGCGCTTTGATCGCGAAAAAAGCATCACATAGAAAAAGAAGTTCCAACTATAAATTTATTGTCTTGTATAGCCATGGCTAACCCAGTCTCTGGAGTTTCAGTGAGGCGTAGTGAGAACTCGGAGGCCGTGTCATACGGCGCGCACATCACTGTCGTCGTCAATAGCGGCGAGCAGCGAGACATCTCAGCGTAACATGAATTGTGTAAGAGTATTGTATAAGGTAAATATATATATAATGAGAGTACCATATACTAGGATAAGTTAAACTAGGATTTAACAATAACTAGATCCTTAATATTGTGGGGGTTTTCTACCACAAGTGTTTGGCGCGAGCCTGCTGGGATGCTATATTTCAGGTCACCAAACCACAGACCCGAGATGGAGAGACGACGGGCGAGTGAAAGTAGAATAGTTGCATGTTCTTTATAGCTCAGTAAAACTTCAACCTGCATAATAACATAATTTGTTCAAAAGACATAGAATGTAGATCGTTGGGAAATGGTAGTTAATTCTTGGGCATGTCTACTGTCAATCTATATAAGTAATAGTAATATTAGTGCGGGCCCGCACATTTAGTTGTTCATCCAATATAACGTCACACACTATGTAGAGTACTGTGATCGGTCTCTACACAAATATCAAGATAAATTATTTCCATGTCTAGATTAGATACACCAAGATTTTGTTATAATGATAGCCATAGAGTGATAACTATAAAATTAAAATAAGAAAGTCTGAAATGACAGACCATCAACGTATCATTATGTAAATTTATTATATCATAGAAGGTGTCTGGGCATAGGAGCGCAACCAAATTGTTTGATGATTTACTCAAGAAGAATCAGTTTTTAGATAGTCCGTATAGCAACGGAGAAATCATTAAATTTTGCTTTTCCAAATTGCCAGTTAGGTATCAACAGACAATTGTCGGGTAGTGTGGATCTGACATAGAAGCATTCAACAGTCTATTGCGCGAACTCGAAGTAGTCTTTGATAAACAAGACGCAAAGCACAGGCACAAGAGTTTTGTCAGAACTGTGCAGATGACGGGAATCGTGGCAATGCAGAGGCCAGCCGGAGCAAAAACAAGAGGTCATCGGCAATCTGCAAGAAGGGGAGACTACGAGAAGGAAGAAGAAGTTAAATGCTGATGAGTACCTGTTCTTATGGGCGAAAGTCGGCAATGGCAACTGTAAAATAAAGATAAACGGTGATTGTATGATTTATTATAGACAATAAAGTATTTTCTGTCCTTTCCTTATCTCTTTTCCGTATCTCCCTCCCTTTTTTTATTCAAAAAATGTCACTTTTTGTTTTGGTGGCCGTGCCGTTCTTGGTTGCACGCTAGGCGGTAACCTTGAACGGGACTTTGCCGCTGGACGAGGCTACCGGGCAACACGGTCCCTAGTATTACTAAGCCCGTGTTGCAGAATAATTCGCTTCCGGTCGGGCTGATAAGGCGCTCTGGCACTCTGCGAGCGCGTGGCGACCTGAAGTTGTGGTTGCGATAAGCGCTACTGGGGTCCAGCTGCGCCGCAGCACGGAGAGTCATTCGCTCTGTGAACGTCGAGGAGTGTGGACGCATAGCTCTGGGTGTCTCGCTGGGCGATGGCTTGCTACGTTCACTTGTGTTAACGTGCCACAGCAATGCCTCTGCGACGTGCATGGCGTCGTCGCTGGCGGTGCAGTGTACCTGTGTATCGCAGTTTGAAGGCGATTGATATTGACTTGCCTGGGCAGTTTAATAAACAGCAATTGATTGGAGGTCCTAATGTTTTTCGTGGGTTGCCTCTGAACTTCACTTGTGATGTACAAGCAATGTTTGGAGGTAGTACGTGGCTGACACTTGCTGTTGTATGGGGCAATCAAGTAGATTATGGTGGCTTTGAAGCATTTCCAGATGCTAACATTTTGGCTTGGAAGACATGGAGTATTGCTGACGAGAAGGGCGCGGAAGCGTCCGGTCCTACAAGCTGACAGTCACCAGGCCGTATATCTGAGGGATTGGGCGGCAGACAACCGTCGCTGGGCCACAAGCGAAAGTGAGGCTAGCCGTTGACACTGACACGTGACCAGGACGCAACAGCCAGCTAGCTACCGGACGCAGCAGCCGTTTGCAGGGATTCCCTGCGGCAGACCACGTTTCGTGAGTACACGAAGAAGGTCACGTATGGAGTCAGAACCTGCGCCTCATGTGCCTCAGGACAGAAAGAAACGCTATATACTCACCTGTTTGAGTTTTTACAACTCACTAGCATTGGCTGATCTGCAAACACAAAGCAGTATCGTGCCACAAACTCTAACAAATGAATTGTCTCATTTCTAACTTCTCCTCTCACATAGAAGCATTTGTAGCAATCGTCGCTCCTAGTTCGATCCTGTCTGGATGACCTCACACACTTGTGGAGTCACTCCACATGCTATCACCCCTCATCGAACTGCAATATTGGGAAATGTAAAGTACTGTCCAGGGAGAGAAGAGATCTGGACTAGTGATGTATCCCAACTAGTAGACCTCAGAGAAAATTAATCGACGTGAGGAGAGCCTATCACTATGTCATCCTACCGTACTGCCGTGATCATATGCGTAGGTCTTGCTGCAATCTCAACAGCGTACTGCAGATGCTCCAGCACACCCTACTGCTGTTGCAAAGTAGCAACAACATCCGACGTTTAGCCCTATGTGATGTTAGTACTGTGGCCCCGTCCCAAAAGACATGGAACCACGTGCATCAACGCGTATGTCTCAACATACCAACCCCCTCAGAGAAACTAACGAACTTGTGAAGTGCTTCGAGTATTTCCAACAATGTGATTTAGTGCCTCACTCTCAGCACAGTCGTGAACACTGTGCAATGTGCAAGCACAACTTGACACCCCATGAACCTTTTTTTTCTTAAATTTCTTTCCCTCAGTGTTGTTTTTGTAATGTATGTTATACCTTTTATGTGTCTGTTTTGCACTGTAATTCTTATGTAAGTGATAGTGTAGGGCGCACAAATTGCAAATTACTATATTGTCCTCCACACCATGTTTTTTTGTATTCTGTATTTATTGTTGTGTGTATGCAAACAGTGTGCCTGAAGTCCCTATAAACTGAGGCAGATACCACCACTGTCATTGTGAATGGACCATCAGTTCAGGGAACATTTTGTAAAGGTTATTCTTGCTGCAGGGAGACAGAATGATTCGGGGGTTGTAATTAGATTCTGAAAGCTCACAAAGAGGTTGTTAACTTAAATAGTATGATGTGTGATTGAGTTCAGGTTAGTTTAATGAATGAAATGGTTGTAACATCTTGAACATTTAATTGTGGAGCACTCCAACTCTGATTGTAAAGAATATGCTGCTCCATATTTGGCTCACATGCCCAGGTCATATTTAAAGCGTGAATGCCTGTATGAATCGGTGTTTGGAAGGGGCCCCCTGGGTATGGATGTGTGATGTGATTGTTAGAGTTCCATATTAAGAAGGTGAAGTTGGCTATATCATAAATAATCCTCCATGTATCAGCTGCAATTTTCAGTTGCAGTGATTTTTTTTTGATAGAGTGCGGCATACGGAGATAGTTTGAAAGATTGTTCTTTGGCGATTGACTCACTACCTTGCTCCTAAGTGAGCCAACCGCTCACCAATTACAATATAAAATGGCTTAGGGGCTATGAGAGGTGGCATGAGCCTCCTCTCATATTTCTATCTTACTCTGAGTAACTCGATTTTCCTCTCTGATTGCATGCAGTGAGATGTTGCTATTCCTTCACACGCGGACTTCCCACGCAGCGTCTCTCGTCAGCCGGGTGGTCCGGTGACAGGCGAGTTCTCCTGAGCTTGAAAACGTTAAGCCGACGGGTGTGAGGGACTCGAGTGGATGCTTTCCAGATACCGACATTGTCATAAGAGTGGGAGCGACACACCCAGATGGGCCGGAAGGGGCGGCTGGGCTAGAGATTCCGTTACTTCGCAGAAACTTAGTGAAAACCGTTTCTGGCAGGCTACCAGAGAGGCATGGGAATCACTTGTGTTCCTAGGCAGTCTTGGCGGGCAAATTCTAGCGTTTTCTGCAAAATCGTAACTGTGATTGGCTTGCTCAGGGCAGAGCTCCGTGACGTAGCAAAATCGGCGCAGAAATTGGCGCCAAGAATCTTCATTGATGGAAAGGTAGTGCTTCGGCAATAGAGTGGAATTTTGCGCCGGTTATCGAGTTGCTGATTGGAACGTTTAACCACGGCCACTGTCGTGTGGGCGGGAATGTTCTGTGTTCGGTTTGTACGGGTGCTCTTGTGAGGGTCGGCTCTCGCCTTTTGGTCGGAGTAGGTTACAAGACTGAGCTCCGTTGGTTGTCTAATATACTTTTATTTAATTGTAACTGTTTGACTAAGTTGCTGAAGTTTCGACTTCAACGTAACTTTCCGAGTACAGTTGGCAATTGAGCGTTTTGCGTACAACCGGCCTATGTTGTCTGTCTTGGGCAGTTTTGGCTGAAGTTGACTGTGTCGGACTTACTCAAAAATGGTTCAAATGGCTCTGAGCAGTATGGGACTCAACTGCTGAGGTCATTAGTCCCCTATAACTTAGAACTAGTTAAACCTAACTAACCTAAGGACATCACAAACTTCCATGCCCGAGGCAGGATTCGAACCTGCGACCGTAGCGGTCTTGCGGTTCCAGACTGCAGCGCCTTTAACCGCACGGCCACTTCGGCCGGCCTCGGACTTACTGCGTGACTTCACTTGTTAAAATCAATCACTGTACCGTCAGTGATTGTGTGGCGGGCCTTTTTTGTCTCCCTCAGAGGCGCATTTGTGTTGATAGGAAGTCTTTAGTCTGGAACAACCAGACCAGGATAATTTGTTTCGGGCTATACTCGCGACATTATCATCACCACGACAGGACGTCAAAGCAACCAGCCATCGCTTCCGGTACGCCAGATCGTGTCCTTGCAGTTAAGAAGACAGCTTGGTAATGTATGTCCACAGCACCGGCAGATTAGGACATTTTACTAGGTGATAATCAGAGCACAGCACAGGGCGCCTGTTCGTCTTTTCTAACTTTGTTCTATCTTGGGTGTTCATTGTCTGAGTTCTCCCTACTGTAGCCGCAATTAAAGTGGGGTTGGCTGTGTGTTTCTCGTAAGATTTGAGTTGCAAGGAGTTGGGTCCACATAAATGTCACAATCTAGTTTATGGACAACATCACCTTCACAGCATTTATTTGAGTATCCAATTTGATCCAGTTTGATGTATTGTAAGTGTTTCAGGTGTTTTGTTTATGATTTTGAGTTTAGTCATAATAAATCAAATTGTTATTTTGGACAGAACTTTCATTCTGTTAATCGGTGGAGCAACCCTTTCATTTCGCACTATGTTAATGAAACTTTCCTTTATTTAAATACTTTCAATCACATTACATTATTGCATGTGCCAAACTCTTTTCTACTCCACTTGCAGGGTCGATTACAGTCAGTTCGCGTTTCGTCTTAATCCTTGTGCAACAGCAAAAGTCGGAATTGGAATGGGGGGGGGGCCTTAGATCATCATTTACAAACGAAGATTCTAGAAGAATTTAGTGTTAAATACACTGCTAGACCCAGCACCTCGCAATTTCTCATTACATTCGTCTTTCTCCAATTTATTTTCAATCCATATTCTGTACTCATTAGACTGATCATCCCATTCACCATGTAATTCTCCTTCACTTTCATTTAGGATAGCAATGTCACCAGCAAATCGTATCATTGATATCCTTTCACCCTGAGTTTTAATCGCACTCCTGAAACTTTCTTTCAATTCCATCGTAGCTTCTTCGAAATACAGATTGAACACGAGGGGTGAAAGACTACATCCCTGTTTTACACCCTTTTTAATTCCAGCACTTCGTTCTTCGTTGTCCTCTGTTGTTATCCCCTCCTGGCTGTTCTCCGTATTGCATTATATTCGTCTCCCACAATAGCTTACTCCTATCTTTCTCAGAATTTAGAACATCTTGCACCATTTTACATTGTCGATCGCTTTTTCCAGATCAACAAATCAAATGAACGAGTCATTATTTCTCTTTAGTCTTGCTTTCATTATCAACTGCAACTTCAGGATTTCCTCTCTCGTGCCTTAAACTTTCCTAAAGCCAAATTGATTGTCATCTAACACATCCCTAATTTTGTTTTCCATACTTTTGTATATTATTATTTTCAGCAACTTGGATGCATGAACTGTTAAGCTGATTGTGCGATAATTCTTGCACTTGTCAGCTCTTGCAGTCTTCGGAAATGCGTGGATGCTATGTCAGATGGTATGTCGCCAGATTCATACATTCTACACACCAACGTGAACAGTGGGATTGTTGCCACATCCCATAATGATTTTAGAAATTCTGATAAATTGTTATCTATCCCTTCTGCGTTATTCGATCTTATGTCATCCAAAGCTCTCTTAAATTCTGATTCCAAAACTGGATATCTTATACCTTATAAATCGATTCCTGTTTCTTCTTCTATCACATTAAGCAAATCTTACCCCCCATAGAGGCCTTCAATGAACTCTCTCCACTCATGCGCGCTCTCCATTGCATTTAACAGTGAGATTCCCGTCGCACGTTTACTGTTAACACCCTTGCTTTAAATTTCACCCAAGGCTGTTTTGACTTTCCTCTATGATGATTCAATCCTTCCAACCATCATCTCATTTTCGAATGCTTCACATTTTTCATGGGGCCATTAGTTTCCCCGAACTTCCCCTTTCCTTCATTCCCCAGTGATTTGTATTTCTGTAATCCTGAATTTGCCTCAACGTTTTTGTTCATCCTTCTTTCATTGATCAACTCGAGTATTTCTTCTCTTACCTATGATTTCTTCGCAGATTGTCCTTTTTAGAGATGTCCATTCCTGTGCATCTGTGTTGCCTAGTGAGCTATTCCTTATTGCTGTATCTATAGCCTTATGGAATATCAGGCATCTTTCGCCATTCTGAGTACTTCGATATCCTACTTCTTTGCGTCGCAGATTCGAATCCTGCCTCGGGCATAGATGTGTGTGATGTCCGTAAGTTAGTTAGGTTTAAGTAGTTCTAAGTTCTAGGGGACTGATGACCAGAGATGTTAAGTCCCATAGTGCTCAGAGCCATTTGAACCTTTTGAACTGTTTAAACATTATGCTACTCAGAGTAATTCCTCTCTGCACGTTTACCGTACAGGCTTCATGTAACCGCTACGTACACGTACATGTGACGTTCACTTTAGAGCTTTAGTAAAGATGTTCAAAGATATCCGTTGCATTTATAAACACTTCACCACTGACAGGATCTTACTTTGGTGGACCGCAAGCAACGCACTTGCTTTTATCATTGCCAAAGCAGTATGTACACGAGTTATTAGGTCGTGTATATTCATAACTGGAGTACTATAAACTTTTTCCTTTAAATGTCCCCACAAGAAAAATCTAGTGGATTAAGACCCTGAGTATGTGGAGGACAGAACACTGCACCTCCACGACCAATCTGTCTGCCTGGGAACGCCTCTTCAAATAATTACGCAATTCATTCCAAACTATGGCAGGCACCATCTTGCTGAAACCATAGCTATCGCCAAACATCGAGTGCAACGTTTCAGAATGTGTTAGGCAAAGTATTTCACAGACGGGTACGATATACGAGCGCATTCAACTTTTCCGGCAACAGGTAAGGGCCCAAAAAGCACTCTTCCCATAATTTAAGCCCGTGGGTTTATGCCAAAGCGTGTCTGTAACCCACGTTCCAGTGTGATATGTCAATTTTTTTATGTTTATAGACTGAAACGATGAGTGAAAATTTGTACCAAGGCCGCAAGGCCGAGAATCGAACGCGAATCTACTGGTTACTATGCAGGCGCATTAACCACTAAGCCACCTTGGCTCAGCCTCTCACACAACTTTTCGGATTACACTGGCACGCCTACTTCCTCGATTGGAATTCTCACTGCTGCCCCAGTATACTTTTAAGTTCTCCCCAACACATGAACAAAACTTTCACTCCCCGCTTGAACCTGTTGTTGTTGTTGTGGTCTTCAGTCCTGACACTGGTTTGATGCAGCTCTCCATGCTACTCTATCCTGTGCAAGCTTCTTCATCTCCCAGTACCTACTGCAACCTACATCCTTCTGAATCTGCTTAGTGTAGTCATCTCTTGGCCTCCCTCTTCGATTTTTACCCTCCACGCTGCCCTCCAATGCTAAATTTGTGATCCCTTGATGCCTCAAAACATGTCCTACCAACCGATCCCTTCTTCTAGTCAAGTTGTGCCACAAACTTCTCTTCTCCCCAATCCTATTCAATACCTCCTCATTAGTTACGTGATCTACCAACCTTATCTTCAGCATTCTTCTGTAGCACCACATTTCGAAAGCTTCTATTCTCCTCTTGTCCAAACTAGTTATCGTCCATGTTTCACTTCCATACATGGCTACACTCCATACAAATACTTCCAGAAACGACTTCCTGACACTTAAATCTATACTCGACGTCAAAAAATTTCTCTTCTTCAGAAACGATTTCCTTGCCATTGCCAGTCTACATTTTATATCCTCTCTACTTCGACCATCGTCAGTTGTTTTACTCCCTAAATAGCAAAACTCCTTTACTACATTAAGTGTCTCATTTCCTAATTTAATTCCCTCAGCATCACCCGATTTAATTTGACTACATTCCATTATCCTCGTTTTGCTTTTGTTGATGTTCATCTTATATCCTCCTTTCAAGGCACTGTCCATTCCGTTCAACTGCTCTTCCAAGTCCTTTGCTGTCTCTGACAGAATTACAATGTCATCGGCAAACCTCAAAGTTTTTACTTCTTCCCCATGAATTTTAATACCTACTCCAAATTTTTCTTTTGTTTCCTTTACTGCTTGCTCAATATACAGATTGAATAACATCGGGGAGAGGCTACAACCCTGTCTCACTCCTTTCCCAACCACTGCTTCCCTTTCATGCCCCTCGACTCTTGTAACTGCCGCCTGGTTTCTGTACAAATTGTAAATAGCCTTTCGCTCCCTGTATTTTACCCCTGCCGCCTTCAGAATTTGAAAGAGAGTATTCCAGTTAACATTGTCAAAAGGTTTCTCTAAGTCTACAAATGCTAGAAACATAGGTTTGCCTTTTCTTAATCTTTCTTCTAAGATAAGTCGTAAGGTTAGTATTGCCTCACGTGTTCCAACATTTCTACGGAATCCAAACTGATCTTCCCCGAGGTCCGCTTCTACCAGTTTTTCCATTCGTTTGTAAAGAATTCGCGTTAGTATTTTGCAGCCATGACTTATTAAACTGATAGTTCGGTAATTTTCACATCTGTCAACACCTGATTTCTTTGGGATTGGAATTATTATATTCTTCTTGAAGTCTGAAGGTATTTCGCCTGTCTCATACATCTTGCTCACCAGCTGGTAGAGTTTTGTCATGACTGGCTCTCCCAAGGCCATCAGTAGTTCTAATGGAATGTTGTCTACTCCCGGGTCCTTGTTTCGACTCAGGTCTTTCAGTGCTCTGTCAAACTCTTCACGCAGTATCTTATCTCCCATTTCGTCTTCATCTACATCCTCTTCCCTTTCCATAATATTATCCTCAAATACATCGCCCTTGTATAAACCCTCTATATACTCCTTCCACCTTTCTGCCTTCCCTCCTTTGCTTAGAACTGGGTTGCCATCTGAGCTCTTGATATTCATACAAGTGGTTCTCTTCTCTCCAAAGGTCTCTTTAATTTTCCTGTAGGCAGTATCTATCTTACCCCTAGTGAGACAAGCCTCTACATCCTTACATTTGTCCTCTAGCCATCCCTGCTTAGCCATTTTGCACTTCCTGTCAATCTCATTTTTGAGACGTTTGTATTCCTTTTTGCCTGCTTCATTTACTGCATTTTTATATTTTCTCCTTTCATCAATTAAATTCAATATTTCTTCTGTTACCCAAGGATTTCTAATAGCCCTCGTCTTTTTACCTACTTGATCCTCTGCTGCCTTCACTACTTCATCCCTCAGAGCTACCCATTCTTCTTCTACTGTATTTCTTTCCCCCATTCCTGTCAATTGTTCACTTATGCTCTCCATGAAACTCTCTACAACCTCTGGTTCTTTCAGTTTATCCAGGTCCCATCTCCTTAAATTCCCAACTTTTTGCAATTTCTTCAGTTTCAATCTGCGGTTCATAACGAATAGATTGTGGTCAGAGTCCACATCTGCCCCTGGAAATCTCTTACAATTTAAAACCTGGTTCCTAAATCTCTGTCTTACCATTATATAATCTATCTGATACCTTTTAGTATCTCCAGGATTGTTCCAGGTATACAACCTTCTTTTATTATTCTTGAACCAAGTGTTAGCTATGATTAAGTCATGCTCTGCGCAAAATTCTACAAGGCGGCTTCCTCTTTCATTTCTTCCCCCCAGTCCATATTCACCTACTATGTTTCCTTCTCTCCCTTTTCCTACCGACGAATTCCAGTCACCCATGACTATTAAATTTTCGTCTCCCTTCACTACCTGAATAATTTCTTTTATCTCGTCATGCATTTCATCTACTTCTTCATCATCTGCAGAGCTAGTTGGCATATAAACTTGTACTACTGTATTAGGCATGGGCTTTGTGTCAATCTTGGCCACAATAATGCGTTCACTATGCTGTTTGTAGTAGCTAACCCGCACTCCTATTTTTTTATTCATTATTAAACCTACTCCTGCATTACCCCTATTTGATTTTGTATTTATAACTCTGTATTCACCTGACCAAAAGTCTTGTTCCTCCTGCCACCGAACTTCACTAATTCCCACTATATGTAACTTTAACCTATCCATTTCCCTTTTTTAATTTTCTAACCTACCTGCCCGATTAAGGGATCTGACATTCCACACTCCGATCCGTAGAACGCCAGTTTTCTTTCTCCTGATAACGACGTCCTCTTGAGTAGTCCCCGCCCGGAGATCCCAATTGGGGACTATTTTACCTCCGGAATATTTTACCCAAGAGGACGCCATCGTCATTTAATCATACAGTAAAGCTGCATGTCCTCGAAAAATTACGCCTGTAGTTTCCCCTTGCTTTCATCTATGAACCTTGAACCTATACACACAAAATCATATCTGTATGAGACCAGTAAAGTCTCTGAAATTGCGTCATTTCATTTGTATGTTGATTGAATTCCAACCAATAATGACTATTCTGGGAGTTGAATATACCTTCACGAGTGAAGCTACATTTGTCACGCTGGTTCACGTTATTTATGAAAGGTTCGTTATCCTCCATTTGATGCAAAATCTGTCCACAAAACAGTATTTGTCGAATACGGTATTCTGGTCACTGTTGTTGAGTTAACGTGTAACGATTTGGATGCAGTTCTTCTTCGTGCGACAGTTCGACAGCCAGTCTTAAATACATCTGGAACTGTCTTGCAATGTAGCTGGTACTTCTTCGAGATGGTTAGTGAGCGATCTCAAGTTTCGCTTCCTCTGTGAAGTAAATCTAGCCCCCTATATCGTACCTCTGTCCATTATCTGTGGACAAAGATTGACGGTTTCCCGAAGGCCTTGCTCCAGGCAATGAGAAACATTCTTATCGGAATTGTGCGTCTGAGGTTACCGTGCAACATACCCACGAGCAGCAGAAGCAGCAGATTGGTTATCAAGAGTCACACAGCATCAAACGCATATCGATGAATTTATCGTTTGTGTACTCCATCGAGAAGTCGGCCTACATGAAGCTAACAGCAGTAGCTGTGCACTGCGCTGTTAGTAGACACATTCAGGCAGTTTAGTGAACCCCACTGACATCTGACAGGCTGTTGCCATGTGACAAAGCGATGTCCTGCCTACAAACGACGATAACTATTGAACCAACATCTATAAAATAGAAAAGCAACCTGACGATGGTTCGAACCACATCTCGATGGCGCATGAGCGTTAAATGTCTCAGCAATCTATTTTTTTTTCTTTTTTGTTTGTTACATGTCGTTTGATTTTGTTCGTTGCATCTGTTCGGGGCGGATGTCTCTTGACACCTGTTGAAGTTTATCGACGGTCTATTTACACAGATTTATTATTGCAGAGAGCTGCTAACCCTCCGACCGAACACGTTGAGCTACCGTACCGTCGATCTGTTCAGTGATCTACGGTGATCCGAGGCAGCTGGTACCACAGTGTGAGGTGGCACACGTTGTTGTTAACCTCTACATTTGATTCGCTGCACGACATGGTTGCCAGTTCCTCATTGTCATTCACCCCATCTAATTTTGCAAGATTTTGTCTTGATTATGGATGAGTAAACATGTGCCGACCTCCCAGTTCGGCATTTTTTTCTGCATCCTTTACGGCAAGAACTGATTCAGCTAATTACTGGCGTGGTATAATCCAAGGTTGCTTTCGCTTCTATATATCTAGAATATATACTGCAAAAATGTTAAATTTACCAACATAGACATCTAGGAAGTTCGTTGTCAGACTGTAATATGATAATGAATGTTTTGAATTTTAGTAATTTTCAGATTGTTACAGCATCCTCTTGTATACGTTTCATGTAATGAGATGACTACATTCCATTTAGACCGATAAAATTTCCACCCCGTAGCATTAAGGCACCATATAAATAATAGAGAGAAATTCTTCCCTTTGCGTATACAATATATCATTGCTTTTCATACAGCATATGATGTATGAACCTTCCATTCTTTTAAATATTCAGTAAGCTACTGTTAATACGCTGTTCGACCAGAACATTATGACCAACGACCTAATAACGATCTAAACTTGTCCCACAGATAGCAGTCTCACCTGGCGAGGAATGACGGCTAGTCAGACACACGCAAGGTGAATGTGCCATCACTGAGTGTGCTGTCCGTGTTTAAAATGGGGAAGGCGCACGATGTATCTGAGTTTGACCGAGGGCATATTGAGATGGCTCTGAGGCTCTGCACGAATATTTCTGAAACTGCACCACTTTTCGGGTGTTCGAGAAGTGCTGCGGTGAGTGTCTTCAAAACGTGGCGAAACCAAGGTGAAACCATGTTTACACGTCGTTGGGCTGGGCGGCCACCACTCGTTACAAAAGTCGGACGCCGTAGACTGATTAGACTGGTAAAACACGATAGGCGGCGATCTATGGCCGAACTAACACCAGGCTTTAACGAAACTCCTAACGATAGGCATCGGCAGCCGACGATTCATGTATGTGCCTCTCTTAACGACACCGCCAACTACGACCGAAATACGCACATGACCTTCGGCACTGGACGCTGGCGCAGTGACAGAGTGTTGCATGGTCTGATGAATCCAAATACCTTGCTCATCATGCCGAAGTGAGGCGTTAATCCGTTGTCTTCCAGCGCAGCATCTACTTGACACCTGAACTGCGCGACGGAGACAAGACGGCTGCATCTTCGTTATGCTCTCGGGAACATTCATGTGGGCATCCCTGGGTCCAGTGAAGCTAGAGCAAGTCACCGTAATAGCCAAGAAATATCGTACTCTGGTTGCAAATTACGTACACCCCTTCATGAGGATCATGTTTCCCGGCGGCTGTGGCATTTTTCAGCAAGATAATGCACTATGTCATAAGGTCAGGAATGTGACGGGGTAGTTCGAGTAACACAGTGACGAGTCCAGTTGATGTGCTGGCCCACCAACTCGCCAGATCTAAACGCGATCGAAACATCTGGGAGGTAATTGCTTCCATGCCACGACGCATCACCGCAGTCATCCGTGCCAAAGGTGAAGGTACCGGCTACTAGGTAGGCTCATAATATTCTGGCTGATCAGTGTATATCACAAGCATCTTTTTAAGTATATCTGCCTGCATGCCTCAGTAAGTGGTCCCACATATTCTCTTGCGCTTCTTACTTGGTGGTGTCAATTCCAGTAATACATATAACTCAACATGTGATGAATGAGTTTCGATTTATAATCTTTAATAAGACGGAGGATTATATTATTCGAATTACGCTAGTGTTCTGTTGACACTGCTGTAAGTGCCAAAGTTGTAAGGAAGACCACCGAGTGCAAAATATGAACACTGCATTGATACCAATGGTCATCAATTCGAACACCTTCCGTAAATGGACGTTCATGCTACCTTTTTGACCTTCGTTGACATTCAACGACATTACTGTTACACATCATTGGATTCGTCTCGATAGCCGTTATCAGATAATAAGTACCAAACTATAGCATCCCATTTAAAATAAGTTGGCCTTCATATCTCTGACGCGACCCTACCTAGCAACAAAAAACCAACGTCATATTATGGCCCCTGTTGTTCCATGCCACATTTGTGCTACAAACGTTTCAGCTACTAACATACTTTCGGAGTTATTCTAGGTGGCAATAATTAGTGACTCACCCTGTATAACTAGTGCCAACATTTACCTCGAACTAAGGCAGTTGATAGCTGCTATGGTTTTGTCAGGCCTTACGTCAACTACTGCATAGTCTTCATACGTGTTGTAATAAACATATAATCTTGTTAATAAACATATAATCTTGTTAATGTACGACATACACTATCAGTTTGTGTTCCGGTGCTTCGCTTAAACGGTTGCTGTAACAAACAAAACGTGTCAGTAAACAATGCGCCACAGCCATACATATTGCTGTCGACTATTCATAGATACAGTTCTCAGCATCTTTGGCTACACCGAAGCAGTTGTGTCCTGTCTTATGTTATGGCAGCGTTGTGAGTGTGTTACCAATGGACGTGATCTAGTGCATTGATGGACTCTATCTGTGCTACACAGGCACATGAAAGCGATGTGTGCCTTTATATATGTAGTGGCTCTTTAATCAAAACTGATGTGAAGCTTTAGGCCTGTGATAGTTAAGTAACATTTTCAGTGATGTATATTTGTACACGTGGTCTTTCACGTAGACAGACCATGTCACCACGTTTGTTGATGTATTTCAGGTGCTTCAGAATGAGCACAGGTTGAAATTAGCTAATAGCACAGGCAATAAATAAATTACTGTCTGCTTAGGCCATGTTTTAGTTCCTTATACATTTAAATGTTACAAAGCTTTTTGAAGGTATTTTTCTGGAATGTAGCTATTTAGAGAAGTGAAACGGGAACGATAAGATGTTCACATTAGAAGAAAATAAGGGGGTTTGAAATACGGTGCTACAGAAGAATGCTGTAGATTGTGTGACTAGTTTGAATAGCAATGGAGAAAGTACTAAATCGAAATGGGGAAAAGCGAAATTTATGGTAAACAAGACTGACAAAAGGAATCCATTGGACGCATCCTGAGGTATCGAGGGAATGTAATTTTGGTAATGAAGGGAAGTTTGGGGATAAAAGTCGTAGAGGAAGAAAAAAGCTTGGATAGAATAAACAAATGTAATTTATTTAGGATGCAGTTGTTTTAAGAGATGAAGAGGTTTCCACAGGATAGACTAGCATAGAGAAATGAGTCAACGCAGTCTTTTGATTGAAAGCCATAAGATGGAAAACAATGATTACACACGAGTGATTCTAAGGTAACTTTTCTATCATTAGGGGCACAGTTGTTAGGAGACAATGAAAAGCTTTCCCTACTGAACTCAAAGAGTAGCCACTACTATAGCGTAATAGAAGCTTTGTGAAGAATAGGAGATTGCCCTCAGGATAAATTTCAACAATCCTTAAAGGTACATAAGGTTTATCTAAACAATCACTGACTCCTTCAGGAAAAAACTTTCCAAAAGTAAGTAATAAGTATAATGAAAACCAACTAACATTTTCATTTTCATGAATTTCACTTAGTAGCCTATATATACTTAATTAAAATACAAAGGATTAAATTAGCTTAATTCTCGTTCCATAGATCAAGAATGCGACACTTTGTAATGGTGTGTAAAGAGTTAGTTTAACAAGAGGCTTCTTTACGTGACATAACTCAGTGTCTTTGACAACTATAAAAACACGTCGCGCTAGCTGTCGATCATAAATCTTCTACTGTACAGGAAACCCACAGCAGACTTAACGATTTAATACTCTGTGGAAATAATCATTTATCCGATTAGATAGCCTCCATAAATCCTTTTCATTACGACTTATCCCACACTCCAAATTCCGTATTGGAAAAAACTGGAGGTACTTGTACAAACGGCAGTAATGCTCAGAAGTGACGCTGTAACATTTGCATCCCATTACAGAACATAACACAAATACACCTTTTCAGAGATATCAAGGCGTTGTATGTAATTTGAAAAGGGAGGAAAATCTGTGAAAGGAATCAAGTACATGACGACCGTTGCTGTGGGACGTGTTCTCTGGGAGAGGCGTTTAATCGTCATGCAACAGTCATGCGTAATACCTAGGTTAACATTAACGTTCTATTCGTTTGTATCAAGTTAATAATTTCATCAAGAGAAGAGAATTACTTTCGTATGACGAACAGGAGCTGAGATAATTCCATTCATCTGAGCGAAGATCAACATTTCACAATATGAAACTTGAAATGTTGTTATCATCTCTACAGGGCGTTAACACGTGACTGTTCAGAGTCCCTGAACAAAGTAGCCTCTTATCATGAAGCTCGATGATGAAACCATTACCACCGCTTGACTTTAAATGGCCTTGGAGTGTTGTTTCTCATCGTTAGAGCCATCTTCGAGATTTATACACTGATGTATGAAGTGTTAATTGACGTCATCTATAGTAACGATCCACATGTAACAAAAATAATGAACTGTTTAAATCTACGAAGTAATGCCAACAACCATGCTACACTTTAGTTACATGAAAGCGGGACTTTTTCACATTTCTCATTACCATGCTTGTTTTACTCATCAACAGGTCGCTTTTAAGTGGAACCATTGATATGTAATTACCACCACCTGTCACACCTGCTGCTACATAAGGCGCATTGAAAGGGATTTTGTTCTTCAGTCTTCTTTACTATATTAATATCTTATTTCAGTATTGCCAGTGATGTCTACTGGCCGATATATGTGAGTCTGTATGCAAAACTTCTACTCAGACGACACTCACTTGAAAAAGAGTACTTTAACACACGATTTCTACCGTATGTTGATTGAAACACGTCTCCTTTAAATCGATTGATGTGTAAAATAAGTGTCCAAATTAATTGTGTTGTGCGTTAAAAGCAAACCTTTTCCAAAAATTTGGGTCCCATTTTTTTCTTTTAGTGGGATTCAAATCACTTACACGTAGTACACACTTCTTGTACAAAGAGTGCAATGCTGTTCCTTCCATTGTAAAACGCTCTATCGTCACATCAAGTTGGAAACTTATTTACCAACATTTCCTGTGAATAATATATAAGATGTGAAACAATGAAAGTTACTCTGAACTGATTATACGTTACGGCATATTTTAGCACATGACCATGTAATACAAAGATACATCCATGTATCTCATCTTTCATCAATCGATCCCCTACTTTTCCCTTCGTATGACGATCTAGATGGATATCGAGATCTGTCAAATGCATGGAGTCGACAACTCACCATTTCTACCGATCACAGTTATTTAATAATTAGCAGAACATATATAATAACACAGGATCCAGGAAATGGGTGATTCAAAAATCAGAATGAAACAACTATATGTGAAATTTATGTTCAGTTCGCACATGCCAGCCTGAATAGATTTCTTGCACGGAAGTCTAACCTCTAAGACGGAAAACAATATGCCTTTTAAATGTTTTATTTTGTTTTATTATTTGATAACGTTGTTCCCAACAGCTGGCTGACAGTTACATTTTTTGCTAGCTATGTCCTTCGTTGTCTAAATTTATTGTGTAATTCATTAACTGCAGACCTTGCATCAAAAAGTAGTCATGTGCTAGCTTGTGTTTCAGATTAATATAATTTCTTAATCTTGGTCAATAGGGGAAATTTAATGAAACATGATGCGTTCTAGATAATTGAATCTCAAATGTAGACACTATTATAGAGTCATCTAATGGGTAAATCCCTCGCAAATTACCTTAAAATTTACAACTCTATATCTTCACTCCTGAAATTTAGATTCCACTCGAACCTATGCACAATATAAAAATCTGCCACCCTCAGATTGTGTGTTGCCGGACCTTCGTACCAGAATAGTTCTGCCACAATCACAAAGAGTTCTAAGTTGTTTCACGGATAGTCCTGCACGCGCCCCAAAAATTCCCGCCTCACTCGCCGGAGTAGTTGATGTTCCATGTTCGATATGGCACACCGTTTGAACGCAACTAAAACCACATAGTAGCTATCGCGAAGAGTAATTTTGGAGTGTCACCTACTCTCCCACATATCCGTAGAGAAAAGAAACACAGAAGAATGTAAAGAATTTAAATTTTCTCTCATTGTGTGGTAGATCCTAAGTAACTAAAACTGGTAGCCACGTCTGAAGGGAGGTCTGCATGAATGTCTAAACAGCTTTTGGTCACCGTGTTTGAAATGAAACAGTTCCCAGTACTTACAGGCAAGAATTCAACCGCTGAATTGGCCGCTTCCAGATTTATCTGGGCTTCAGGTAAGATTTGAGTGCTATAATCATCAGTAACAAGTATATGATGGCATAATGCAGAGAGCTCGCATTTGGATTGAGAGACACCTCGAAATTTATCAAGGAAACTGTAGTATTCTGTGCATTTTGTTTTTCGTTGCCAAGTAACATTCCTTAACAAAGAACACGGCAGAACTACGAAAACACAATTCATACCCCAACGTGACGGCTACAGAATGATCTTACGTAAATCTTATCAATTTCCTCAGCATGCTGTTAAAGCTCAGAGAGCAATCGTTTCCCAAAGTTTTGACTGCCACAACTGTGAAGTAAATTTCACAGCCTGGCACATTAAAGGGGAGACATTTAAAAGCTGAATGTACTACTTTTTCACACTCAAATCCTATGCAAAACATGTCGTTCAATTTTAAGCCGTTGTCTGCAGTGGGAAAAATGCTGATGCATCCTACATCTTTAGTAGTACAGTAGGATAAACTCTAGGACACCATATGCATACATGTAACCGTTACAGATATATCACTTCGCTCAGAGGAGACTTATATCTATTGAAACTACCTGTCAGGTTAAAACTGTGTACTGCACTGGGACTCGAACTCATGACCTAGCCTTTCATGAGCATTTCCGTTTCTCGTATGTGAAGTTTAGAGGTAAGGTGAAAGTTACTGGCGGGAGTAAATCTGTAGGTATTGGTAATGAGTCATGCCAGGATAGCTCCGTCGTCAGGAGGGTTGCCCAGAAAGGATACGTGCCAGGTTCGAATCCCGTCTAGCATCAACTTCTGATCTGCTAGGAAGTTTCATGAGATTGCTCGTTTGTCGGCAGATGATTGAGAGTATATGAGTCGGGGTGTTAACTTCATCCAGCGGTGAAGTATCCCTGAAAAATGTTCGTCAGAATTAGCATCAGATATGTTTGAAAGTGGAGGTTTCCCAAGGTGCGCGAGTGAAATAGGTGTAACAATAATGTGTATTCTGTTTTAGGTTGATTTTCTCCACACCACATGTAGTTATCGAAATGTATGAATTGGACTGACTTAGAGTTACGTAGGAAAATGCTTATCATACAAATATTAATCAAACGTCTTTCTCACAGTTAACTATGCAGAATAAGTATTGTCGTTAAACTACATATTAAATACAGTATTTTTCAACGATGTATGCTAGAAACATAAAATGTTATTTGGTCACAAAAACTGGTCTTAGCACAAGACTCTCTGTAAAGTCTTCCCAGCCTCATGTTTCTGAATCCGTATGAAACTCCACAGAATACTGTCGCTCATTGCACTGATGTGCACTATGCAACGAGTTTCAGCAGACAAACTAGTGGTTTGACTATTTGTCATTCACACATATGTTCGCTGGCTTCAAGAAGCCCTACAAATGTATTGTAACTGACCAAATACTGGTTCTAAGTTTCAATGTTCTTTTCGCAAATGCACCTCATTGAGCTGAAACTTACCTGCCCATCAATATTATCAGTAGCAAATAGTGTGAATGAAATGCTATTGGCAGAAAGAGCCTTAAAATAGTCTTCGTATGAGGTATATTCAGACGAAAAGGTAGGATGCTACACAGTTGGTATAATTGTAGTTTTTATTCAAAGGTAATCACCAGAGGCCTGAGCACAACTATCCCACTGCTTCCTGATCTGAAGGGTTCCCTGTTCCCAGAATTCCCGCGATTGTGACAGCAGCCAGTCCTCCATGTTGAAGCGCTTCCCTTTGAGACTTTTTTTGTTTTTAGCAGAACCAGACTACAAAGCATTTTAAGGACCTTACACTAGCTTGATCCATAACGATAGTACGATACAGTATAAAATCCTCACAAAATAATAATTATATTATACCAACAAAAAGCAGTTGCATTAATCTAATGTACCAAAAAGTAACAAAACAAGATCTACCAATACAAGGACAGGGGAATGCGTAAGTAAGTTAAAGTGAAATGCATTTTGGAGATGAACCGAGCAGATGGTTAATGGCATTGGAAAACCCTACTTAACAAGAGAATGGCGAGCTTCAGTGCAGAAAGGGATAAGGCCAGAACAACACATTGTTCCTTTTAACGTAAATATGGCCGACACCGGGGGTAAGTGGCTGGATGATTTTAACAGGTCTAGGCTGCGACCTGGCAAGAAAAATAGAATTCACCTCTAACGAGATGTCGATTGGCTAAAGCCAAACTGTGCGTTGCAGACAAGACAAGGTGGGGAGATCCTCATTACATAAAATCAATTTGAGAACTCAGATTTCGGGAATCTCTCTCGTCTCACAGCAGACCGCACAGGTGTGTGGAAAATAGCGAGGGCATTGAGAGCTTTGCTTCTGCGAAATCTGGACGATACGCTTCACGTATCATGGCGACACATACCAAAGAGGTAGTTAATTATTCCTGCAGGAATTTTTGCGGCAAAGAAACTGACCATTAAATATCAAAAGCTCGCATGGAGTGAATGACAGTTTTTCGTTGTTTTAACAAGAAACGTTATTCTCTACCAACTCGGTGCATTGACCACCTATGCCATTTTTGATATAAGTTAACTGATGAAGATTTTTAATCATTCTTGCTTATGATAAAAAATTTATATGTAGAGATAACGAATTTAATAATCGCCAGTTCAATTTGTCCAAGAGTTAAATATTTTGTTATTGAGTGTTGGAAGTAACTGAACAAGATTGTTGTATATCACTTGATCCCTGAAAGCACAGTGATAAATTATATGTAGAATGAAAAAAAGAATAGCTGTTTTGGCTTTCTAGAATAGAGCCCAACCTTTCACTTTTATTAATTTACGTATTCTAGTAATGTGACAACATCATTTATAATTGCACCTCGTATTAGCAGCATTACAGGGCCAGGTTCATATTTATCTAGAATGTCTGTTTAACACCCTGGGCATGAGAAGACCGTTCAGATGTTTTGTCCAAAACAAATGGGCATCTCAGTGCAGTATGGCCATGCTATAGGGTGGGTGCTCAAGCTACTACCACTTGAACTCGGCCAATACACTTCGGGATGACCTCGGAGACGTTTGGAAGTGCGTCATCGTGGAGCAGTATTATATACTCAGTGGCCTGCCCAGGCCGTTTCTTATTGATGGACTTGTGTGGACTGCAGAGTGTCTCAGAGTTCACGTTACTATTAATGGTCTTTTCGAGCTCGAGCAATTCGGTAATAAACTTCAGACGCTGAAAAAGACGGTGAGCATCACCTCGTCTGCTGGGAGCACTGCTTTGAATTTTTTTAGGGAGAAGTGGCAACACTACGTTTGCATACCCAAATTTCAACCCGTTTGTTTCTTACGGTATTTCGTACCTTTTCATTTAAGTACGCCTCATACAATATCTGTACGGACTAGAGTTCAAGGTTCTTCTTCCACGTCACCGACTGCCTTTCTCTTGGTCACCGTTTGCGCCAACACATACAGTCTTTTCTAAGAAAGAGAAACGTGTAGTTAAAACACATACAGTCTAGCCACCTCGAAGCGTTGAGCAATTGTCTAATGTACTTTCATACTATTTCTTCTTATTTTCTGTCCTGATAAGATAACGACTTACGTTGTGTTCAAATGGTTCAAATGGCTCTGAGCACTATGGGACTCAACTGCTGAGGTCATTAGTCCCCGAGAACTTAGAACTAGTTAAACCTAACTAACCTAAGGACATCACAAACATCCATGCCCGAGGCAGGATTCGAACCTGCGACCGTAGCGGTCTTGCGGTTCCAGACTGCAGCGCCTTTAACCGCACGGCCACTTCGGCCGGCACTTACGTTGTGTATTTGATGTAATTTACATTGTTCGAAACGAAGTTCTGTACTCGTCGAGTAGTTTCAGACTTCCTTCTTCCCATTGGGAGAACGACTGATCTACTCTTTCGAATTCTAGTTGTTCGTGGCTTCACAATACTACTCTGATCTAGAAAACTGATTCCATGCTAGCTTCCTTTCTCAAGAAAAAAGGAATGTGTTGCTCCCTTTTCATAGATGATTGAGCCTAAGTATTAGTTATTTATCAGTCAGTGCTGCAAACGGTGTGACTGTACCACATGATACTTTGATATGAAGGTAGTCTGATGGAAACTGGTCACCATAAGTAAAAGGAAACTTGGACTGCAGCTTTTCATCGTGAGTCGCTGAACTTCTGTAGGGTCCCTGCGTAAAAATTTTAAAGAAGTTATTTCAGAATTAAAGCCATTGTCTGAAATAGTATCTTGTATTCATTAACAATCTTAGCTCGCTTGTACACGACAACTTCTACTCAGCTCCTGTATTTCTTAACAGCTAAGATATATGTATTGTAAGTCCCACTTATTAATATTTAATGTTGAGATTATAATAATATCAAACAATGTAAATGAAACTCTCCCAGGTGTTTCTCTATTGACCAATCGTAAATTTGTGAACCTACGGGATCATTCCAGACTACACCTGTTATTTCTTTAAAATTTCGTGTCTGATTTCCTGTGTCTACCAACGAATTCCTCTTTAATGCTAATCTCTCAATCTCAGATTAGCCCTTGCTACCATCTCCCTCAGATACTACGGCAATTACTGCAACTGTATATGCGTATCGGGAGTAACAGTTCTGAAAGTCCCCACGGGTTTGTTGCCGAATTTTGACATTAATATGACTCGATATTTTTGCAGTGCACCCGTCCGCATCATCATGAGAGACACTGCTGGTACTAAGTCCCACTTTTCAGCAATGGGACAGCGTCTATCTTGACAATCGTAGACAGGTGCATCGCCTAAATATCGAGACATATTGATTTTGGGATCCGACAGCAAATAGCATCAGACTGCTATGGATGCATTAAAGATAAGACTCCATCCCGTCCATTTTACTTGTCCTTGTTTTCCACGTGTTTGTCTCCTCGCCGATTCTGCAGACAGCCTCCTCATACCAGTCCACCTACTTTTTCACGTTATTCTATTGTATCAAATCTGTGACGCTCTGATTCTCTTCAGTTCCGGCTTTTCCACTTAAGTAAAGTGTTGTGCTCCAAAAGCAGTTTCTCATAACAGATGCTGATAGATTTCCATTGGCTAGGAATGCCATCTTTTTCCGAGCTAATATGTTTCCTAAATCCTCCTCGTTACGTCCGACTTTCGTAATTTTGCTTCTCATCGTCCACTTTGTGGTTACCAATTTTAATATTTTGTTTCTCGTTATTTTCATTTCTGCTATTCTCTATTACTTTCATCTTTCTTTATTTTACTCTCAGTGCCAGTTTTCCCTCAGTGAATACTCTACTCATTACACTCTTTCATTCAACAGCTCCTGTAATTCTTCTTCACTTTTCTTAAAAATAGCAAGTCATTAGCACATCTAATCAGCGATATCCTTTCAAATTTAATCCCACTCATGAATCTTACTTTTATTTCTGTCATTGCTTCTTCGATGTATAAATCGAAAAGTAGGGGCGATGAACTGCACCCCTCTCTTAAACCCTGTTTAATCCGAGCATTTCGTTCTAGGTCCGTGATTCTTACAGGTTTTTTTTCTTGTACGTCTCATTGTGTATTATCTCTCAGACTGTGCTCTGTTTTACATTTTAGAGAGCTTTTTCTAGGTTCACACATCCTACGAAAGCGATGGAAATTCTTAAGTTTGTTTCCGCGTGTCTAACATTAACTGCAACGTCAGAACCACCTCTTACCTTTCCGACATGCCAACTACTCGCTATCTAGCAGATCCTCAGTTTTCGTTTTCCTTGTTCTCTAATTTTTATTGTCAGCAATTAGAATACATGTGATGTTAAGCTGGTTGTTCAAATGGTTCAAATGGTTCTGAGCACTATAGGACTTAACTGCTGAGGTCATCAGTCCCATAGAACTTAGAACTACTTAAACCTAACTGACCTAAGGATATCACACACATCAATGCCCGAGGCAGGATTCGAACCAGCGACCGTAGCGGTCACGCGGTTCCAGACTGTAGAGCCTAGAATCGCTCGGCCACTCCGTCCGGCAAGCTGGTTGTATGGTTAAACTTACCTGCCCTTTCTCTCTTCGAAATAGATTGGTTGATATTCGTCCGAAAGTCTAATGATACGTCTGCAGTCTTACAGATTCTACACATCAGCCTTAATAGTCGATTGGTTATTACTTTCCATAATGTTTTCATAAATTCCGAGAGGATGTTATCTACCCCTTCTGCCTCATTTGGACGTTACTCTCGCTAAGGTCTTCTAAACTCTGACTCTAATACAGTATATCTGAGGTCTTTCATACATATCTTTATTGCTTCTTCTGTCACGTCGTCAGACAAGACTACCCACACAAACAGACCTTCAGCGTAATATTTCCTCCTTTCTGCTATTTGCTTTGCGTTTAACAATCAAATTTCCACCCTTTATGTTGCCACCTCTGTCTGTAATTTAATCGAAAGTTATTTTGACTTTTCTATATAATGAATGAGTTCCTCCGATGACCATTTCTTTCTCGATTTCTTTACATTGTTCCAGTGGCCAGTTCGCCTCAGCTTAGCTGCACATCCTATTTATTTCATTATTAAGTGATTTATGATACTGTGTTCCTGTCTTTGCGTCGAAATCTTTGTACATCTGTCTGCTATCGCTAAATTAAATATTCCTTTTGGTACCCAAGCGTGCTTTTGATTTCCCTTCTAACTACTGTGATGGCACTTTTCAGAAATGTGTAGTCCACAAAGATTGAACTGTCTACTGTGGTATTCGTTATAGCAATAGCTACAGTATTAGAGAACTTCAAACGGATCCCATCCTGAGTGCTACAGAATTCTACTTCCTTACATGTCGATTTTTCAAGAAAATTCTCATAACCTCTAAAGTAAATTGTGATCTGAGTCTATATATGCTCCGTTATAAGGCCCATAACCTAATATATGATATAAGAATCTATGTTTGACCCTAAGGTATTCCAGCTGGAACGTACCCATGCCTGCACGCCTTTTCCTATAACACCTCTTCCTCTTGTAATTTTTTGAACAATGTATTCGCTGTTACCAGCCGAAATTTATGTCAGAACTGAATTAACCCTTTGGCTGCTGTGTGAATGTATAGACGTCCTGCTACGCTGCTCCCGAGGTGCTATGGACATACACACGACCGCCGCTTGTATTTTCCTACAGTGCTATGGACGTCTGTATACATCCTGAGCTGCCACCTATCATTCCGTCTCTAATGACACCCATGTCGACTGGACATTAAACCCTAATCTTCCTACTTCTCTCTGCTGCAGATGGGTTACATATCTCGTCGAATAAACCAGTTTCTAATATTTATCATAACATAATATTTATCTTAACATATGTGCATCCTTGACTGTTGTCGTTTGCAAAAATCTTCGTTTCGATATCGTGAACTGTTTATGAAATAGGAAAATCGTTATTACCACATGATTCAGGACCGGCGAGAACGGAAAGGTGCGCGTTGTACGCAACATAACGTAAGACATCAAATCGAGTAACTCCAGAACGAAGTGATTTAACGTTTGATCTCAGTTTTATATAAAATTTCAATATCTTATGTGCCGTTGATTCACTGCAATGTATGTGCTGAAGTCAACATTACGCAATTTTTACGAAATAGTTTTTCACCTCTGCATACTGTTTTAGACTTCACGCTACATCTTACGTAATATGATGGCGAAAGGTAATTACGGCATGTAAAGGAAATAAATTCTGTCCTTTATGGAGCGAAAATGTAGGACTTTAAGATGTGGATAGTGATATTTATTCATCTCATAGTTTTCTTAAAATCGAATGATAATTATTTTATATCGGAAGGAATCCCGGCCCTCGGCATAGGCACTAGCATACAGAGAGGAGTACAGCCGCCCACAGCACGGAAGAAAGGGACCACATGTGTAGCAGCTATATATATATATATATATATATATATATATATATATATATATATATGGCTATTACAAATGATTGAAGCGATTTCATAAATTCACTGTAGCTCCATTCATTGACATATGGTCACGACACACTACAGATACGTAGAAAAACTCATACAGTTTCGTTCGGCTGAAGCCACACTTCAGGTTTCTGCCGCCAGAGCGCTCGATAGCGCAGTGAGACAAAATGGCGACAGGAGCCGAGAAAGTGTATGTCGTGCTTGAAATGCACTCACATCAGTCAGTCATAACAGTGCAACGACACTTCAGGACGAAGTTCAACAAAGATCCACCAACTGCTAACTCCATTCGGCGATGGTATGCGCAGTTTAATGCTTCTGGATGCCTCTGTAAGGGGAAATCAACGGGTCGGCCTGCAGTGAGCGAAGAAACGGTTGAACGCGTGCGGGCAAGTTTCATGCGTAGCCCGCGGAAGTCGACGAATAAAGCAAGCAGGGAGCTAAACGTACCACAGCCGACGGTTTGGAAAATCTTACGGAAAAGGCTAAAGCAGAAGCCTTACCGTTTACAATTGCTACAAGCCCTGACACCCGATGACAAAGTCAAACGCTTTGAATTTTCGGCGCGGTTGCAACAGCTCATGGGAGAGGATGCGTTCAGTGCGAAACTTGTTTTCAGTGATGAAGCAACATTTTTTCTTAATGGTGAAGTGAAGAGACAGAATGTGCGAATCTGGCGGTAGAAAATCCTCACGCATTCGTGCAGTAAATTCGCATTTCACCAAAAGTTAACGTGTTTTGTGCAATCTCACGGTTTAAAGTTTACGGCCCCTTTTTCCTCTGCGAAAAAAACGTTACAGGACACGTGTATCTGGACATGCTGGAAAATTGGCTCATGCCACAACTGGAGACCGACAGCGCCGACTTCATCTTTCAACAGGATGGTGCTCCACCGCACTTCCATCATGATGTTCGGCATTTCTTAAACAGGAGATTGGAAAACCGATGGATCGGTCGTGGTGGAGATCATGATCAGCAATTCATGTCATGGCCTCCACGCTCTCCCGACTTAACCCCATGCGATTTCTTTCTGTGGGGTTATGTGAAAGATTCAGTGTTTAAACCTCCTCTACCAAGAAACGTGCCAGAACTGCAAGCTCGCATCAACGATGCTTTCGAACTCATTGATGGGGACATACTGCGCCAAGTCTTGGAGGAACTTGATTATCAGCTTGATGTCTGCCGAATCACTAAAGGGGCACATATCGAACATTTGTGAATCCCTAAAAATACTTTTTGAGTTTTTGTATGTGTGTGCAAAGCATTGTGAAAATATCTCAAATAATAAAGTTATTGTAGAGCTGTGAAATCATTTGTAATAACCACACACACATATATATATATATATATATATATATATATATATATATATATATATATATATATATGAAGGGCTCAGAGAGATATAGTCATAAGCCACAACTTTCACGAAATTGAGTTTTTCATGTTGCGGCATTCTTAACAATGTCTTCTTCACAATGTGTTGAAAAAGTTCCATTTTACTGCAACAGATGGCAGGCTATGATGGAGTGCAGTTCTATGCTGTGCCATCTGGTAGTAGTTTCAGAAGATACATAGTCACAAGCCACGGCAAGATGGCAGGTGGGTCAGGAACGTCTGAAGCGTCTTCGGGTCTTCAACGCATATTTGACACAGACAGTAGTGGAAGTGAAGAGCTTTACCCTTTGGATCCTGCCAGTGAAGAATCTTGGCATCCATCGACCAGCAGTTCCAGCTCAGATGATGTTTCGGTAAGTATATAAAACGGTTTATTTCTGGCAATTAATTTTCGGTGGCTTGTGATTTTGTTTCTCTCAACATTGCCAACGCATTTGACAGCCATCCTGTGTGTTAATGATGAAACTTGATGGGCACATTTATATTACTGCTTAATGGTGCAATAATGTAGTTTCAAAGGCAAAAGATGTGTAAAACATATTTTCTCATTAATGTGATTTTAGAGAAATTTATTGTTGTGTGTGGCTTATGACTATATCTCACACAAATTCTTAGACTATTTTGCTCTTCATATTATAGCTTGAAATAAGTAGAATAAATGAAGAATCACCCGAAAAACCAAAGCCTTCACGGAAAAGAAAGCGAAATATTGATCAGTGGAAGAAAAATAAAGCAAAACGTCGACGAAATGCTGGTTAGCAGTATAAGTCTTTAAAAACCCACAAGACTGTTCAGGCTGCTACTATAGGAAGTCTCTGTACTTGTTTAAATAAATGCTTCACAAAACTGCTTGGAGAGGAAGAAAACATTTTTCATTCATTTTGGGACATAGGAAACTTTAATGCCCAGAATACTTACCTGATGAGCTGTATGAAAATGAAACCGAAAAAGCGGAGATTTGTTCACTATTTAAATAAAAATGGTTTAATATTTTGCCTATTTATTTCATTTTGTTATATTTATCATAATTTCTTTCAGAGCTATCCAAAAATGGCTTCCAAGAAAATATCATCCAGGGATGTTACATTTTCTTATAATGTGAGGGTATGCGGAATAGAAGTCATGATCTGCAAGGAAGCTTCCCTAAGGGTTCATGGCTTACAGATACATGCATGAAGAGTGAGGAATTTGCAACATCAAATGAAGCAGGGATTTGCAGTGCCAAAAGAAGATGGAAGAGGTATGTATGTTACTCTGTGCTATAAGTTAGGGATGTACTCAAACTGAGTACTATACAAATATTTCTATTAGGAAGAGGATGTAAGCTCATCTTTTTTTTCTTTCAGGAAAACATGGAAACTACCCACATAAATTTCAAGACGAAGCGGTACAAAGTGTTAGAGAATTTCTCAACGCCATACCGAAATATGTCATTACAGTAGGCAACTGAACCCCAGTAAAGTGTATTTGGATTGTGATCTCACAACTGATTCCTTATTTCGAGATAAATACTCAGAATACTGCAAGGAAAAGCAGGTTCCTGCAGTATCTGAAAGTAAATTCAGAGAAATTTTCGTATCTGAATTTAACATAGGCTTCAAATTACCAAAAAGAGACACATGTTCAAAATGTGATGGATTTCTAATTGCAATAAATAACCCAGAATTATGTGCAGAAGAAGTCACAGAAAAGAAACAACAATATGAACTGCATCTCAAAAACGCTGACAGAGGACAAAATATGATTGCGTCTTTAACTGCTCTGGCTAGAGAAAATTCGAAAGAGCATCATGTGATAGCAATGGATATGCAGCAAACGTTCCCCACACCTAAACTAACAGTTGGTCCAGCATTTTACAAGGTTCGCAGGAGAGCTTCTGTAAAGTTTGGAAGGTAGGGGACGAGGTACTGGCAGAAGTAAAGCTGTGAGTACCGGGCGTGAGTCGTGCTTCGGTGGCTCAGTTGGTAGAGAACTTGCCCGCGAAAGGCAAAGGTCCCGAGTTCGAGTCTCGGTCGGGCACACAGTTTTAATCTGCCAGGAAGTTTCATATCATCGCACACTCTGCTGCAGAGTCAAAATCTCATTCTGGAAACAAAAGAAGTAATTAACAAAAGACTTGACATCCTTTCTGTGTCTCGCCAACGATCACATGCGACCGCGCACAAGATAACTTGCATTGGCTTTCATGCTTTATTAAACAGGGTTCTGTGATTAAAAAAAATAGATTTACATGCTATAGCTAAAAATGTGCCTTTACACAGCGAAAGGGTTTTTGTTCTACTCTTCATTCCTGCTACCAGTCCCACATTCTACCATAACACTGTCTTATATTTCTTCCTCAACTACCGCATTCCAATCACCCATGACAGATTATCACCTCCCTTTAAACTCCAAATCAGCTGTTCTGTATCATCATATACCTTCTCCGATTCGCCGTCTTTATGTTGTGTCTTCCACGTGTATACCTAAACCATTGTTACTGGCGTAGGTTTGCTGACAGTTCTGAAGGAACTACAACAGTCACTGAACTGTCCACGATAGGTCACTCTGCGCCCTACCTCCCTGTTCATGAGGAGTCTGATTCTCGTTACTCCGATTTCTGCTGGTCCATTACTCCATTTTCTGCTGGTGTTATTGCTCTACATATGTTTGCAAACAAACCTTTATCTCCTTTCCATTTGACTTCACTGAGCCCCACTGTACCTAGGTTGAGTCCTTGCATTCTGTTTTGAGTTTTTGTTGCTTCCCTACGACGTTCAGGCGTCTGATATTCCAAACTACGACACGTAGAGTCACATCGTGGAAGATTACATTTTCGTTGGTTATTCCATCCTCTTCTCATAGTTACCTCCTCCTTGGCAGTACCATCCGGGTGTGGGGTACTAATACGGAATCTTTTGCCAGTGGAGAGACCATCACAATGCTTATTCAATTAGAGCCCAAACGGCCTGTGGATACATTTCGTGTATCATTAATATGTGGTTTCCATTACCTTCTGCATCGTTATTTCATACATTATTGCTGATTCTTCCGACTTAACCGGGCAGTTTCCCACCACAAGGCGATGACGTTGCTTCGAAACATTCACCACGCCACCACCCCCGTTGACAAGGCCATTGCAAGGATGGCTCTCGGCCGTCATCGTTGAAGATATTTATTTTAAATTTAAAAGTGATGAAGATCGAACAGGAGGAACTATACTGTTTGAGTATTAGTCAAACACGTTACGCTTAGACCAAGGGTCCTTTTCAGCTCGTAGTCCAAAATATGAACTTCAGAACTTGCTAACATTTAAAATGAAGCAATACGATTTCTCTTTTTGCACACCACGGTAATTTTCTACTTCCGGTTTCAAAGAGTGGAGGTGTGCTCTCAATATAAAGTAATTTAACACCGAACATTTTCCTTCCAGTTTCTTCGCCTCTTATTCTCATAATAGTTGCCTTTCTTTCTGATTCATAAAAAGGGTAGACTATAGGTTTAAGGCCATATTTGCGATTCAGACAGTCAGTGACTTATTCTCATAGCATACTGATCCTCATAGCAGTGGAACAATATAGATATCACATTATCAGTAATTCAGATACATGCACACAAATAAAGACTTACCTGCACACCAAAGTATAGCCTGCAGGAAGACCCGCGAAATTTACTTCTAAAGCTGAGCAACTCTTCATGGAAAGCAAGAGCAACATGCATTAAGAATTCAGCTCTTGCGCTGTGTTACTCGTCCTCAGATCATCCTATCCCTGTGTAGGTGGTGGGTATCAGACTTAAAATTGTGCGTTGGATTACCAAGAAAATTACTCCGAAGAAAATTACTCCAGCGTAAGAAGTACATCACTAAACATCAGGAAGAACGTCGAAACTAACGAAGAATGTACTAGGTGCTTGATTGACTGTAAATTCTGCTTGTATCAAAACATAGGCTGCAGATCACGTCTCTGGTCAAGGATGGGCCACATGACGATCACCCGAGAGCAGGTAGAAAAGGCAGAGTGAGCGTGAAAGGTCCAATGAAAAGCAGCTTGAAGCTACATTTCTGAGCTGATGAAACCCGCTGAAGATAATTCTGTTCACTTCGGTATGAAAACAGATATGGACTGATACAAACACAATTCTATTGTATGGCCGTAATAGATTTTAATATTGCCTCAAAAACTGGGAAAAATCTAGCGATAGCAAAGGCAGTATAACAGGCAGAATGCTATTGAGCAAAGCTATTGTCAAAAGTTTCGTAATACCTCTGAGTCCAAAATTCTATGTTTCGTTACATTTTATTCAGAGGTCAGAAAAGTCATATAATATCTTCTAAAATTCTAATATCATTGCAGACCTTTTTCCCTATGTAGTGCCTCATCTCGATATTGCATGAACCCAACAAGTCGTTGTAAGTCCCATGCACAAATACTGAGGCATATCCGTCTTTAATTGAGAAACTGTTGCCGGTGGAGGATTTTGAGCACGATCTGATCTCTTGATAACGTCACGCAATTGCTTGCTGGGATTCATGTCGGGAGATCTGGGTGTCCAAATCATTCACCCAAACAATCCAAAACCTTCTTCCAACTAGTCGTCAACAAACATAGCCCGGTGACATCCTGCAGTGTCATGGGAATACGAAGGTCATGAATGACTGCAAACTAGGCTCGCAACTGTTCATGGAATAAAATGTAAACGGAGGTAGAGTACAGTGCAATTTATTGGTAAACCATGGAAATATATTTAATACTTCGAGATCAAAATTGTGTTACGAACACTTTTTATGAATTTCTCACCCGGAAACCTCTCTGACTACAGATTTGGAAAATGTATGCGCCAATTCGGAATAGCGACTGAAACACAGAGATCCACAAAGCCACAGAGCGGTAGCTGTATGGTATCCATTTATTAGTGACTTCAGATGTATATGACAAAACCGAGAGAACCAGTAGACTCTTTGCCTCACAGAGTTGAGGCAAGTTCAAGTGGTTCAAATGGCTCTGAGCACTATGGGACTTAACAGCTGAGGTCATCAGCAACTAGTACCTAGATCTACTTAAACCTAACTAACCTAAGGTCATCACACACATCCATGCCCGATGCAGGATTCGAACCTGCGACCGTAGCGGTCGCGCGGTTCCAGACTAAAGTGCGTAGAACCGCTCGGCCACTCCGGCGGGTCAGTCGAGGCCAGTCATCAACGTTACAGACTACCAGACGGTTGTTTCCTGCGTGGAGTGGAAGGTGAATAATTTTTTTCGGATATGCTTATATTGCAACGTGAATGTATGGCTATTATATCCTCTATAATATACTGCAATATGGGTTATTAGAACAGAGGGTCTACTATGGAAAAATTTCGAGGATTAAGGTGTTTATATGTGCATACAGGTATCTACACGAAAGGTGCATCTTCTGCACCACTTAGGGTGCTGATTTTCAATTTTTATGACGTAATTGTTTATTGTACGAGAATATGTGAAAATTACATAAGATCATCTCCAAGATGATTCCTTATATTGTACAAAACATACAGACACTGAAGTCTGCCGATTACCCCGTATGAGCTTATATGGCACTGAAAATAAAGAGATGACAGTGAAAGCACAACTGACCCACAAAAAATTAAAAACAAAAACCGCCTACCGCCTCCTAATGGCGACAGAAGAGAATAAAACACACACAAGAACACACTCGCACGCACGCACACACACACACACACACACACACTTAAGTGTAAATCCTCAGTATGAGCTACTGGTCTGAACGTTATGTAGATTTGGTGCGCTTGAACTGATTTAGTTCACAATATTCAAAGAGGTATATATTATTTCCTTTCTTCGGGACTGTTTCTTCAGTGAATTGTAACTTCTCTGTAAGAGTGGAAATGCACTTTCGAGTTTAACATTGCGTACATGGCATAATTTTCTTTTCCACAATAGTGGAGAAGGTCTTGGATTGGTAGCGTATTAATACTTGACAAACGTCACATAAATTGTTACTCGATCAGATGAATGCGCATCTGCTCACGAAGAAGTAGCTTGCAACAACAAATTTATTTTATAACTTGAAAAAATTATGTGTTTCGATGTATTCCATGAAGATCGTATCTTCATGCAGGGATTCTCCTTTGAAGTTTTCATTGTTAATTATTTTCGTTCCATTATAATCACACTTCTGACTTTACTGATAAACGTGTCTGATAGACAAGTTACACAGATATCACGAATGCCATTGAGAAGAAATTTATGGCTGTTTAAAGCTAAATACTGGGACACCGGCAGTGGTAACCTTGCACATAAGTGGGTGTCTGATTAAGCAACGAATATCATTGAAATGCTCTTCTACTTGTGACACTATCAAATCTTGATCTTAGTTCTGACTAAATTAACTGAGTGAACTGCTTCATTTCCTGTGGTGATAAATATCCACCGGTAGCTTTGTATTTCGCTCTAATGCCCTGAAAAGTTATGATGCAATGCTGATCGAATGTACATTTTGAAGATATATGCTTAGAGGTTGCAAAGCATGAAACAACTAGAAGACGTCGGTTCAGCACAGTGATTAAGATATTAGATTACCGTTCAGGAGCAATGGAATTTATAACCAATCTCGCTATGGTGGTAAGGGTTTCGGTAAGTAATTTAAGTAGAAGAAAAAATTGGTACCATTATAGGACGTCCGTCGATTTCCTACCCAATTGTACTGTAGCTCAATCTAAGCTTGTGCTAAGCCTCTATTCTTAACAAAATTTTATATTATTGATTCTACTTGTACATTGAATTATAGTAAGGTTCGTACATAATTCCAACCGAAAGCGGTCAACGAAAAAAATGGCAATGCTCTTTAAAAATACATTTTCAGGTATCTTATTTTAAGTAAATCATGTATTTATTTAAATACTCTAAAATCTTGGTCTGTTTTTCTGAATGGAAGTACAGCAAAATAGGGCTGGAAATATTAGAGTCCCTATGATATAGAGGAGGAGCCGTTTTAATATTGTTGTTTGGAAACGCAATGTCACATTGCCACAAATATCAAACAAGCACGCAAAGCTGCAATGTAAGTGGAGTAAATCTTGGTTACAGATCTGAATCAGTAAGAACAGTTTCAGTTATATGAATTTCAGAGAAGCTTGCAAGAAACACGATGAACCCACAACAGATAACGGAAAAGCTGCAGATCCAGAAAGTCTGTCGATCTGCGTCATTAATGTGTGCAAACACGATTCGTTTCCCTGCCATCCAGCTGGTTAAAAATTTTCATCTGCAGTCCAGAATGAAAGTTGTACATCCCTTCAGTAAGAACCTAAGAAAAGGATGTAAGAGAGCGATGTAGTCTTTCACCCCTACTGTTCAATGCGTATATCGAAGAGGCAATGATGCATATAATAGAAAGGTTCAGGAGTGCAATTCAAGTGGAAGGATATCAATGATACGATTCGTTGATGACATTGCTATCCCGTGTGAAAGTGAAGAAGAATAACAGGATCTGTTGAAGTGAATGGACAGTATAATGAGTACAGAATATGGACTGAGAGTAAGTCGAAGGAAGACGAAAGTAATGAGATGTAGGACAAATGAGAACAGCGGAAAACGTAACATCAGCATAGTAGATGAAGTTTAGGAATTCTGCTACCTAGGCAGCAAAATAACCAATGACAGACGGAGGAAGGACGAAATCAAAAGCGGAATAGCACTGGCAAAAAGGGCATTCCTGGCCAAGAGATGTATCAAAAATAGGCCTCAATTTGAAGAAGAAATTTCTTAGAATACACGCTCCGAGGACAGAATTGATTGGTAGTGAAACAGGGACTGTGGAAAAGCGGAAACGAAGTGAGTCGAAGTGTTTGAGATGTGGCGTTACAGGCGAATGTTGAAAAAGTTAGACGGACTTATAAGGTAAGGAATGAGGAAGTTGTGCGGTTAATTGGAGAGGAGAAGAATATTTATGGAACACACTGTCAAGAAGAAGGGGCAGCGTGATAGGACATATGTTAAGGACAACATGGAATTTCTTCCATGGTGCTAGAGGGAAATGTAATGGGCAGAAATTGTAGAGGAAGACAGAGATTAGAATAAATCCAGAAAATAGGGAAATGTAATGGGCAGAAATTGTGGAGGAAGACAGAGATTAGAATAAATCCAGCAAATAATTGAGGACGCTGATTGCAACTGCTATTCTGAGATTAAGTGTTTGGCGAAGGAGAGGAATTCGTGGTGGGTTGCATCAAGCCATTCAGAAGACTGATGACAAAAAAAGAAAAGAGGTCATGACTAACACAAAGAAGCTGTACAGTTGTGTTTGTTAATATTTAGAGGAATCTCAGACCCTGCCAGTTTTCATAGACACCCGTTTTCAATGGCTGATGATATATATCAATACCACTTTCTGAGAGTCGTGTATCACTGTGCGTCGTGGCACATAGATTAGAATCTCCTACAGAATTTTCACGTTTTACGTATAGTAACAACAGTCGAGATATTTCTCCTTCCTTTCTATTGGCATATTTTATCAGTTATCAAGGAGTAATGTCTGCAAGAACAGGAATTGCTATATGTCACTTTTTCGGTACGTTAAGTGTAATGTATGTGGCATTTGTATATTGCTTTTCGTCACATAACTGACAGACTGATATTAACATAGTCGTGAAGTGTGACCCACGTATCTTATAAACCAGCTACTACGCTGTTAAATCAAAGAGGCACTGTTAGTTTGCGGTGCTTCCTTTATTCAGAAAGTTAGTTTCAGATCCATTTATAACAACTAAAACCGAGCGAGGTGGCGCAGTGGTAGCACACTGGACTCGCATTCGGGAGGACGACGGTTCAATCCCGTCTCCGGCCATCCTGATTTAGGTTTTCCGTGATTTCCCTAAATCGTTTCAGGCAAATGCCGGGATGGTTCCTTTGAAAGGGCACGGCCGATTTCCTTCCCAATCCTTCCCTAACCCGAGCTTGCGCTCCGTCTCTAATGACCTCGTTGTCGACGGGACGTTAAACACTAACCACCACCACCATCACAATTAAACGAGCTTGGTTATAGATACATAATAGTAGGAGCAACTTAGCAACTCGTACTTGAGTTCGCATATAAAATACCCAAGAAAGCACACTTCAGGTAATATCTATGCCTTAAAGTAGTCCATTTCCACCTACGGAGCACATTTTCAGTTTCTAGGAATACAAGTTCAGGCTGTTGACATGGATACAATTCAGAGGGAGAACAGGAGTCGCATTGATACATAAAATCAACTATTGACTACGGGACTCTACGAAAACTGGTAGAGTCTGAGACACCTCTAAGTCGCAATTTATCTCATGAATGTGTGGGCAGTTACCCAGAGAGTTAGCTAGGAACAGTAAATGAAACAGACAGGAACGCTCTGTAATACTGAAGTGATTATTAAGGCCGAAATTGCAATAGTTTAATAAAAGCTTATAACAGTCACTGGCGGAAAGATGATGTCCTTCAAACAATATTATCGTATTATTATGACAGACCCGTCTATTCAGGTGCATATCCTTTCCTCTTTATTTTATCAGTCTACTGACTTATCTGACGCGGCCTGCCACAATTTACTCTCATGTGGCCAAATTTTCATCTCTCAGGAGCACTTGCATTTCACATCCTCAACTATTTGTTAGCTGTATTGTAACCTCTGTCTTCCTAATAGTAATGTCTTAAGATATCTCCTGCAGAGCCGTCTTGTTAGTGTTTTACCTGTGTTCTTTTCTTAGTCGCTTCTTCGTAGGACCTCTCTACTCTTTATTTTATCTGTCCTAGTAATTTTTAACACCATTCTATAACACTATAATTTAAACGCTTCGATTCTCTTGTTTTCCCGTGTTCCTACAGCACGTGATTCCCTTCCATAAAATACTGTGCTCCGAACGTTCATACCTAGAAATGTCTTCCTCAATCTAAGAGCTATGTTTGACACCAGCAGAGTTCTTTTGAATGTCCTTCTTGCTTTGTAAGTCATGTTTTATTTCTTTCCTAGGTAGAAAATACCTTAACTTCTCCTACTTCGAGGTCACCAATTTCGATATCAAGTTTATCTTTAATATTATTTCTGCAGTTCCTCATCACCTTCTTCTCACCTCATTTTACTCTCAATCCATATTCTGTATCCATTAGACTCTCCGTTTCCTTCATCAGGTCTAGTAATTCGGCTTCACATTCACTAATGATATGTCATCAGCGAGTCTTGTCGCTGATATCCTTCCATATTGAGTTTTAATCCCACTGTGGCACCTTTCTTTTATTTGCGTCGTTGCTTTTTCGATATATAGATTGAACAGTCTGGGAATAAGGCTGCATATCTGTGTGGCTCACCTTTCTACGCGAGCATTTAATTCATGGTCTTCCATTCATATCGCTCTCTCTTGGTTCTTGTACGTATTATACGAGGGCTATTTGGAAAGTAAGGAACAATAGGACGCGAAATGGAAACCACAGTGAAAATGAAAACTGTTTTATTTGCAACAGTTAGCTACGACTTCCAGCTACTTATCTCCATAATCACCGATCCGACTTAGACGTTTGTCGAAGCGTTGTACCAACTTTCCAATACCCTCGTTATAGAAGGCAGCCGCCAATGCTTTCCGCCAATTCTCTACGCTGGCCTACAGTTCGTTGACTGTGCCAAAATGCGGTATTCATAGCCAGCGGTTAATGTGAGCAGAGATGAAACTTAGAGGGAGACAACTACGGGCTGTATTGTGGGTAATCAAATATTTCCAATTGAAAACGATGCAGGAGCATCTTCATTGCCCCTGCAGAGTGCGGTTGAGAATTGTCTGGAAGAAGAAAACGTACGACAGTTATGTAATGTTGGCTGCATAGCTCAGGCAAAATTTTTCACCAGTCTTTCGTACTTGGAGACACTATTGTTCTAGGTATCTTTATGTGCTCCCTGTGTGCTCAGAACTAAAAAGAACGACGCAACGCGATCGACGGGCACACTAGAGACACTGCCCAACACACTTGTGCAAAACGTCATCGGATTTTGTCTGTGGTTTCCATTTCGCGACCGATCGTTCCTCACTTTCCGAATAACCCTCGTATATTACCCGTCATTCCCTGTAACGTACATCCACTAGCATGAGGATCTTGACTCTCTTTCGCCATTTTACATTGCCGAACGTTTTTACAGATCATCAAATTATATGACAATGTCTTGGTTGTTCTGAAGTCTTGCTTCCCTTATCAAGCACAGCGTCAGGATTAAGTCTCTTGTGCCTTTAAATTTTTTAATGCAAGCTAAACGCCATTTAAATGCCTCGATTTTACCTTTCATTCTACTATATGTCTGCAGTTATTGTGCCTAAGACATGTTGCAGGAATTTTGATGATTTCTCCAGTTTCATAGGCTCTACGCTACAATAGTCGCTTTATTGTCATTTCTCACAATGTTTTTATAAACTCTGATGTGATACTATCTATTCTTTCTGCCGCATGTGACTGAACAGTTTTAGGAAGCCCTGTGTATGCCCTATTTCTTCCATAACGACTCGCACTTTCCTTCTCTTACGTTAACAGACTAGTCCTTCGTCTATAAAAGTCATTCATTGTACTCTCTGCACCTATCCGCGCTCTCCTTTGCACTTACCAGTGCAACACCCACTAGAGCTTTCTTGTTGGTGCCTAACGTTTAATTTCCACGACCTCTGTTTTGCATTTTCTACACAGTCTACATCAATCCTTAGACGACAGGTTCACTTCCTTCACATTTTTCTGCAGGCATTTCGCCTTGACTTCCCTGCACTTACTTTTTATTTCATTCCAATATCACTTATATTCGTGTATTCCTTTCTTCCCCTGAAAATGCTTACACGTCCTTCTTCAGTCAGTTAAATGAAATATTAATTTTGCTATCCACCGTTTCTTTGCAGATACATTCTTGTGCCAGTGTTTTTCTGTGCAACTTCTGTGATTACCTTGTCACAGACTTTCAGTCCTCTGCTTACTGAGCTATTCAGTAAGGCGATATCTACAGCCTTAAACAACTTCAAGCACAGTTCATCATTCCTCAGTATTCAGTATCCAACTTTCTTCAGCATTCATTCTTTTTGGCGACCCTCTTAAGCTTCAGGCTGCTATTCATCATTTGTAAATTGTGATCAGAGTGTGTAACTGCTCCTGCGTTGCCCTTACGATCCAGTACCCGACGTCAGATCTCAGTCTGACTATTGTGAATCCAGGTGGAATCTTCCTGTTTCTTCCTGTTCCTGGGCCTTCTGTAAGTACACCTCCTCCTCCTGTGATTTTTAACCGATGTATTCGCTATTACTAGCTGAAATTTATTTCTGAACTCAGTCTTTGTCCTCTCTGACTCCAACTATGGGGCACGTATTCTCCAGTGACTGTCTTCTGTTCCTTCTCTTTCTATCGTATTCAGTGTCCCACGGGTATTAAACTAATATCTCCGTTTGTGTACCGAATGGGCTGTCGAATACTCTATCTTCAGTTCAGAAGCAGTTTGATGTTCCATGTCATTCTGTACTCACGTAATGAACAATACAACAGTGTGTCTTTAGTTTTACAGAGCATTGGAATAGTAGAATTGGTTCGTCATTGCCGCAGTCATTTTACGACACGTATACTAATGGTGGCATAGACATGGTTAAATACTTTTCATATGGTAGTGTTTTTTTGTATGTTAGTGTTTCTGATGACAAATCAAGACAAAACGCTCTTCTGCTTAAAGAGTATCTCAAACAGTTTAAAGAGATCTCCGATAATCACTCACAAGAAGGATTCTGGTACACCAAATGACACATATACACTATTACATAAAGAAAAAGAAACCACCGGCAAAAACAACATAGGACATTTCATAACGTAAACAATTTTTTGTCGAAACGTACAATCAGTAAAAAATGAAATATAGGAGTCTCTCTCATCTGAACAGTAATTTGTATCTCTAAGAACTGTTGCAGAGACATAGGAAATCAACGTATAATTTAATTAGGGAATGAGGAAACTTATAGCTGTAGGAACATGCATTGCTATTATAAAAGAAATAAGCACAGTGCAGTGTGTGAAGACAAAAGCTTTTATATATTAGCTGGGAATTTACAGGGCTTCACATGAACAACAAATTAACCACAGTGCTTGTATGTCGATCACTCAGTGGTAGTGCATACTCTTTCTTTACATAAATTTACGGATAATGTCTCAGCTACAAAAGTCAATCTAATTTTTTCTGGAAACACAAACACAAGTTTCACAAATGAAATATAGTAGTATCATCACAAATATATCCCTCAGATTCTTGGCATGTTCGTTTTGAATAATTGTGCCAGCATCGCTTACTAACCGTCACTTACTAAGTATGAGATAGCTGAAAATATTTTAGACTCTGAGACCATTTCTGCCAAATAATAATAATAAAATCAGGCACGGAAAATATCTCTAAACTGTGAGCCTACAGCTGACATTCAGAATAAATCTAAAGAGAGCTGTCAAATCGAAATTGGGCTGAAGTGTATAGAAAAACCAATGTAAATACGAAAATGCTATATTATTCAAACTGTACTTTCAACAAACGCTTCCAAAACTATCCACAACTGTATGAGTGTCTCGCACAAACAGATGGGTAACAGCAGGCATTACTTTGTCATCCCAATTGCTCATCTATCTCAGTTCCAAAAAAACAATTATAATGAAACAAAGTTCTCAAACTTCTCTCTCAGGTACAGGCAGATATTTATAGAAGAGTGGCAACTGCTACAGAAATTATTTAATGACAAAATAATATACAATGCAGAGAATAAAAGCAAAGCTGTATGGAATATCTTTAAACAGGAAACAGAGAGAGACAAGCAAAAACCAAATTCAGTATTGATACGGGATTGACGTATAGTAATAAATGTTCCACACCATCTAGGAAATAAGTTGAAAGAGCATTTTCAAACATTGTAGATAAATTACAAGAAAAGATCCCCAAAAACAAATATTATACTAGTAAATAGTTTTGCATTGAGTGCAATGGTTTTACTGCCAATCACAGACTATGAAGTCAGGAAAACACTAGCAAACCTAAAAATTAAGAAGTCAATAGGCTTAGATGAAGTATGAGTTAACTACAGATATAATGCGTGTCGTGTATACAAGCTCCATTAACAAACATAGTAAACAGATCTTTCGCATTACGAAAATTTACAGATTAAAATAGTTGTTTCTTTGTTGAAGACAGAATCAATCATGAAAGATAGTTTAATGAATTAGTTGTATAAATATAACCTTACAATTGAATCAGAGTTCAGTTTCACAGTATGGCGACAGCCGTAGCAGAATTCTGGTTCTTTACAAATATAAGTTACAGGGACATTCTCAGTCTTTTTAAGTTGTCTGGTACCGTTGACCTTAAGATTCAGTAAAATAAGGTAAAATCAAATACAGTTATGTAGCTAACGATTGGTTTTAATCCTACCGAACGGAGTGCAAAGATCAGATATAACACAAATAACAAGTAAGACAAAATGTTTAATGATTCATTTATCAAACCAAAATTCACTAATATAAGTGTACCTCAAGGTAGCATGTAAGAATCGATACTTTACCGAATGTACGTTCATATCTTTCCCAGTAGTGTAAGTTGAAACGAAAAAATTCTCTTTTTCGATCACACCAATATTATATTTATTAAGATAAATAGAGAATTACTTGCAGAGGAAGCATATTTAACTTTTAAGACGGAAAATGACACTACAAGACTAAGTGCAGATGGTTCCTTCTATGGATTTCTCAACAAACACAATGTTTCTTGCAGTAAATATTGATCCTCAGTAGGAGTCGTGTAAAGACGCAAAGGTGTTTGCAAACAGTGTTTCATCAGTAGGGACCGGATTATATCCATAATTAAAACCTTAAAATTTGCATGAAAAATGCTTAAAATGCATGAAAACTGTCGAAATATGTAAGATCAGCAAATAAATATACATAGTAGTTGCTGCGTGTATTATATCTCAGAGTCAAACCTGTGCATATCAGTTACGAGGAAGAGCGCAGGTCGCGTGAAAAATCGGTACATTTAGATCGCTGCTATCATCTTCTGAATACTACTTTCTGTTAGAGGTTAGGAAGGAGTCTTTCCGGGATTATTTTCTAAAAATTTGTAAAATAGAGACGCATGCTGTGTTTCAAGATCTGTTCCTTCTTCCGATGCGAGTCAGTCGCAGCGCAACAGTCGATATGTGCAGGACCAACGTCGAGATATATCGCACGCAAGCGGCACGCTCAAAAGTTTTACTTACGAATATAAGTAATTTATTTAAAGAGAATATAAATCATGAATTATTTGAACATCATTAACTTCTAATTAATACTATTGGGCCAAAGCATCATTTACAATGTATTTTACATTTTTTTACTGTTGTAAACATAAACGACTAAGTAAAACTCCAAATATTCGGTGGTAAGATTGTGTCTTCATTTTATAAGCAGAAAAGGACCGTTCTACATCAACTAAGATAACTGGGCAGTATTTGAATTTGGGTGCTATGTTGACATTTATTGTTTCTGGTAAAAGTTCACCCATCCCAATAATAAAACTGTCAATTAGGCACAAGGGTTCAAAGGCTGGAGTATTGTTTAAAATATTTTCAAACTCTTCTTTAAGTTTTCTTGGGAATACTTCCAGCAACGAGAGGTTCACTAGAACAATTTTATTTATTAACTGAATAGTTACATTCAACTCCAAACCTTGAGTGTCAAGCTTTTTAATACTTGCAGGTATATAGGAAAAATGAGTGCTAATGACAGCAATGTCTCTTTTAATACCGGAAACATCAAAAGCTTCCTTGCCCTGGCAAACTGCCAAAGCCTCTGCACTATCGAAGTCTTTTACTACAACTCCAATGGCCTCGAAATGTTCATTGTAAAACAACACAGCTTCAACCCACGTACCCCAGCGAGTTACCACTGGTTCGAGAGGTAGAGGCACACTTTGTAATTTGTCTTTCTGGGTCTTGATGCGAGCAGAGCGTTTAGATATACTTGCTTCGTGGATGAAATCAGTTTATTTACATTTACAAACGTGGAACATACTTCCTCAGCAAGGTGTTTTACTCCACTAACAAAGCACGTCACATGAATCAAATTGGGATAAAATACTGGGAGGGCTCTTCCTGCTTTGAGCGTATAGGGAGCAGCGTCTGAAATAAACACAAACATCCTTTCATCTGCATAGGATTCTGCGGTGTCACCACCAGACACCACACTTGCTAGGTGGTAGCCTTTAAATCGGCCGCGGTCCGTTAGTATACGTCGGACCCGCGTGCCGCCACTATCAGTGATTGCAGACCGAACGCCGCCACACGTCAGGTCTAGTCTAGAGAGATTCCCCCAGTTGTACAGCCGACTTTGCTGGCGATGGTTCACTGCCTACTTACGCTCTCATTTGCAGAGACGACAGCTACGTCATTTCTTAAGACCTAGCAAGGCGCCATATTTAGTTACTATAATTACTTCAAGAATGTATTCTTAACAGATAATATTGTGAATCATGTACCGTCAAGAGCGACGTTCATCATTAATGGATTAAAGTTAAGTATCAAACTAATTACGTCCGCTTTCTGATTTCTGATTCCTTGTCACGTTCCAGACCTCACGTCGATATTGTTCTTCCCTCCTCACGCCAGCCTGCGTGAGCTAAGACGCGTGCATTTCGGTCTCCACTCGTAACACGGTGTTGTCTCTTCTGCTAACACTAAAGATTCTGAAAATATTTTTCCAGTACCCTCTTTTACAAATCTGGTTACTTTTTCAAGTTCTTCGCAGGCCACTAAATAGAAATAAAAGGATCTTCTTGTGTAGCACCAACAATTAAATATGCAATGTAACGGCCGCTAGTGTCCATAGTTTCGTGAACTGAAATCCAGATAAAGCTGTCGATGGGTTCATTGCGTATTTCTTCCAGAACATTTACGTAAATCGTCGGTATGTATTTTTACGCAATGTTCGTTGATCTGTTGTATTTTGATTTAAGCAATATTTGCGCAGGAAGCCTTTGAGGATAGAGTTTGTAAGTTTATGAAGAGGAATATTTCCCGCAATGAATGAGTCACATAGACCCATCTTAAACCGACTTTTTTGTTGCCTTTGGACAAATCCCTGCTACTGCAACTTGCTGTTGTCATAGGTTCTTGTCGTGGTCCTTTCTTCTGCATTCCTGGGGTATTAAGTATTGACAAGCTGGTGTATTTGAAACTTTTTTGCTTGATATATACTATCGCCCATGGCAGCGGCGTACCTACCACAAGAGATAGAGGGCTCTACTCTACCCACAAATGATGTGAAAAATTAATGGGACAACAGTTATCGGAATTTTAAATAATTGTAAATTTCTCGAGATTTAATTAGTTATAATTATTGTTTATTATTTATTATGTTTTATATTACAACTGGAACTAACATTATAATTCACGATTTCTTGCTTAAGCATGTAACTACCGTTGGTCACCGTGGAGGGCGTTACCGTCTTCCCACGTGTTGTTGGCCGTTACTTAAGCTCATGCAAAGAACCAGCCATGCTTAGTTACCAACCGTGCACAGGCAGGGTAACGACTCCAGCGAGTGGCCAAATTGGGTATAAAAATCTGTTTATTTATCTAACTTTGACTAATTGCTTGTAGATTACGTACATGATGACTTACTAATATTATAACTTTACAGTGTAAATTGCCCTGAAGATGATCCCATCGTGGATTGAAAGCGGTTGGCCATTGTGACTGTCATTTTGAATAATTAATTATAAGCAAACCAATCGCTGTTATATCCAAACAACTTTGCTGTCTAAAAATCCAGGAATACGTAATCGATCTGAAATCCCTTATCAAGCAGTCAGCACTTCATGTGAGTAAAGAGCTAGTTGTGGTTCACAAGAACATTGTTTTCTAATCCCATTTTGTTTATGTGTCAATAGACCGTTTCTTTCGACGTAATTCATAATGATCGAGCACAATATATGTTCCAAAATCCTGCTGCATATCGACGTTAACGATATGGACCTGTAATTTAGTGGATTACTCCTACTACCTTTCTTGAATATTGGTGTGACCCGTGCAACCTTCCGGTCTTTGGCTACGGATCTTTCATCGACCGATCGGTTGTATATGATTGTTAAGTATGGAGCTAATGCATCAACATACTCCGAAAGGAGCCTAATTGGTATAGAGTCTGGACCAGAAGACTTGCTTTTATTAAGTGATTTGAGTTGCTTCACTACACGGAGGATATTTACTTCTACGTTACTGATGTTGGCAGCTGTTCTCGATTCTAATTCTGGAATATTTACTTCGTCTTCTTTTGTGAAGGCATTTCGGAATGGTGTGTTTAGTAAATCTGCTTTGGCAGCACTGTCTTAGCGCAGAGAAGGCATTGATTGTTTCTTGCCGCTAACATACTTCACATACGACCAGATTCTCTTTGGATTTTCTGCCAGGGTTCGAGACAAAGTTTCAGTTGTGAAAACTGTTATAGGCGTCTCGCACTGAACTCCGCGCTAAGTTTCGAGCGTCTGTAAAGTGTTGCCAATCTTGGGGATTTTGCGTTGTTTTTGCAACAGTGTTCTAACCAGTTTTGTGAACCATGGAGGATCAGCTCGGTCGTTTGTTAGTTTATTTGGTATAAACCTCTCAATTGCTGCCGATACAATTTCTTTGAATTTAAGCCTCATTAGGTCTATACTTATATTATTAATTTGGAATGACTGGAGATTGTCTCTCAGGAAGACGTCAAGTGAATTTTTATCTGCTGTTTTGAATAGGTATATTTTTCGCTTATTTTTCGAGGATTTGGGGATTACAATATTCAATCTCGCTACGGCAACCCTGTGTTCACTAATCTCCATATCGGTTTTGATTCTGGTTATTAACTCATGATTATTTGTTGCTAAGAGTCCAAGAGTGTTTTCACAACCGTTTACTATTCGTGTGGGCTCATGAACTAAATGCCCGAAATAATTCCCAGAGAATGTGTTTAGCACAATTTAGGATGATATGCGGACTTCCAGAATTAAACATTTATTTTCGCCAACATCTCGAGGGTAAATTATAGTCACCACCAACTATTATCGTATGAGTCGGGTACGAGTTTGAAATCAAACTCAAGTTTTCTTTGAACCTATCAGCAACTGTATCATCTGAACTAGGAGGTCGATAAAAGGATCCAATTATTATTTTATTCAGGTTGCCAACAATGGCCTCTGGCCATACTAACTCACAGGAAATATCTACTTCAATTTCTCGACAAGTTAAACTACTTCTAACAGCAACAAAGACGCCACCACCAACCGTGTTTAGCCTATCTTTTCGGAACACCGTTAGGTTCTTCGCATAATTTTCGGCTGAGCTTATATCCGGCTTTAGCCAGCTTTCAGCGCCTATAACGATTTGAGCATCAGTGCTTTCTATTAGCGCTTGGAGCTCTGGTACTTTCCCAACACAGCTACGACAATTTACAACTGTTATACCAATGGTTCCTGTATCTACGTTCTTCCTGTGCTCAGCCAGCACCCATTGGAGATGCCTTGTAGCCAAGGAGAAACGCGTTTAGGTACACAATATAAACAAATTATGTGCAGCATTCAAAACGAAACATTTATCAGAACAAATATAGCTACACTTATACAAGTGTACCATAATTTATATACAGCGGCTGCGAAAATGGCTAACACGAGAAATTCGTGTCCTTATATTCAATAACAATACACGTGCCTATCATCCCACGTCCTTCCAACTCTTTACAAAGTTACCCTTATCACTACATTTAATCGCTGGAATGTGATATGTAAATAACAATGACAATGATGATTAATTATCTATCATTTCACAAAACACTTTTACGCTACGCTTCTTTTTTCTAGAAAACCTTACTCCTATGCTGTGCAATGTATTATTCTATACCTAACTATATTCCCACCCTCAATATATCAACCATTATAGTGGGGTGCTGGCTTAATTTTTTAGTCTAGCAAATGGGATGTTGCAGTACTCAATCCTGGGAACTAGACATCTTCGCTTTGGCCATGTCGTCAGCTGATAATGTATTTAATGTTATACTGTAGATGTGTCGCGGGTGTAGTGTCTGTAGTGTGTGCAGTGAGAGTCAGTGAGAAAAGGACGAACCGTGTAGCACCAGCCTTTTATTTTGTTAACTTCTTTGAAGTGTGGACTATGGGTAAACTGAATGAAACAAAAAATGCCTCAAATGGCTCTGAGCACTATGGGACTTAACATCTGAGGTCACCAGTCCCCTAGAACTTAGAACTACTTAAACCTAACTAACCTAAGGACATCCATGCCCGAGGCAGGATTCGAACCTGCGACCGTAGCAGTCACGCGGTTCCGGACTGAAGGGCCTAGAACCGCTCGGCCACCGCGGCCGGCTAAACCGAATGAGGTAGCGCTGTTTCACATAGTATCCGAGAGACTAGAAATTTCAGTCCTCATCTGGCCATTCCTTTTTAGGTTTTATATGGTTTGCCGAAAGTCTTCAAGCGGTGATCCTTCTTAGTATGAGGCTGCAGCCGACTATCTCTCTCTCTCTCTCTCTCTCTCTCTCTCTATTTATATATATATATATATATATATATATATATATATATATATATATATATATATATATATATATATATATCCATCAAGGAAGTTACTCCCGTAAATAATAGGATAATGACGATGCGCTTACAATGTGCCAACAAAACATACACAATGGTTAATGTTCATGCTCCCACAAAAGGAGACAACAAGAAAAACCCCATAGAAACAGAAAAGTTCTGGGAAAATTTGGAGAATATAATGACCAGGATTCCAAAAGATGATACAAAAGTTCTACTCGGCGATTTTAATGCCCAAATGGGTAGAGAGAAAATCCACCAAAAAACCGTAGGCAAATATCCTGCACATAAATTTACCAATAAAAATGGTACAAGGCTCGTCGAACTATGTAAGCAGAATAACCTGAAGATAATGTCAACATCTCTAAGAAAATGTCCAAGAAAACAAAAGACATGGAGATCTCCTATACAACAAATTGGCGAGTTTCAAATAGATCATGTGGCGATTTCATACCCAGTACAAAAAGAAATTTACGACGTCCAAGTACGCAGAGGAGCAAACATTGATTCAGACCATTACCTAACTAGAATTAAAATCAAGTTTACAGCACGAAGAAGTCATCAGAAGAAAACAGAAATACAGAAATATGACACCAAGAAGATTAAAGAATCTAAAGTAAAAGAAGAATGGGAGAAGGAAAAGGCAAACACATGGGAAGAATTTCATTCTAAAATCACGCGAATAGCTGAGGAAACTATTCCCTTGAAAAAGATATTCAAACACCCTTGGTGGGATTCGGACTGTGAAAATGCATTGGAAAGGAGAAAAAAGGCATTTCAAGAATATAACAGTAAAAAATCACAAGGAAGTCTACATTTATTTAACGAGATTAGAAAACAGGTTTCAAAATCTATTAGGCAAGCAAAAAGGAAGTACACAAAGGCACAACTGGATGCCATAGAAGAAAATTTCCAAAACTATAATACAAGAGACTTCTACAGAACTTTCGCAGATAAAATACGAGGATATATCCCTCAAAATTTATGTTTCAGAAAACCAGATGGTAAATTAGCCCTAACAAACCAGGAAAACTGTCAAGTATTGGCTCAATATTTTTCTAACCTACTAAATTGCCCAGAACCTAGTTTAAGGTTTCCCAAAGAAATCTGTGCCAACGCTCAACCGGATTCATTACCACCAACAATCAAATGTCACATTAAAAACTTAAAAAATAGTAGAACATTTGGCGAAGATGGCATTGTTGCAGAGCTATTAAAACACCTAGGACCAAAGACGTTGCAAGAGCTCACAAAAATAATAACAAAAATATGGGAAACAGAAAAATTACCAGAGGAGTGGAAATGTGCCCTTATTCACCCGTTACATAAAAAAGGAGACAGAACAAATGTCAATAACTACAGGGGAATCTCACTCTTACAAGTCACCTACAAAATTCTCTCAACATGCCTGCTGAAAAGAACACAAGAGCAGCTGGAATGCCAAATTGGTGATTATCAAGCAGGCTTCCGCCCCGGTCGCTCATGCATAGAACAAATATTTAATTTAAACACAATATTAAAACACAAAGCAATTAGAAATGCCCCCATAATTTGTACATTTGTAGATTTTAAGAAAGCCTATGACTCAATTGTCCGGCAATCTTTGTTTAACATTTTAGAGGAACTTGGACTTGACTCCAAAACACTAAGGCTTATCAAAGAATCACTGACAGACACTGTATCTAAAGTTAAATTCAGGGGAGAAATCTCTGAACCTTTTCTCATAAAAACTGGAGTACGTCAAGGTGACGGGCTATCTCCACTTTTGTTTAATATAGTCCTGGATAAAGTCATTAAGGAATGGGAAAAAGAATTAAAAAATCAATCTTACTGGAAACCAATCCATCTTGGTAGAACCAAAGACAACGTGGAGATATCTTGTTTAGCATTCGCGGACGATTTGGCCATACTTGCAGATGATGAAGAAATCGCCACCAAACAAATAGAGATCCTTAAGGAATGCGCGGATAAAGTAGGTTTACAAATTTCGTTTCAAAAGACAGAATTTTTCTGTACAAAATTCCATATACACAGTTTGAACACAAAATATGGAAAAATAAATAGAGTAAAACATTTTAAATACCTAGGTGAAATTTTGGAGCCAACCGGAGGAGAGAAAGTTGCACAGAAGATCAGACAACAGAAAATGAAGAGAGCATATGGTATGACACATGAAATATACAATAAAAAATGCATCTCCTCGAACACAAAAATCAGACACTACTGCGCAGTAATTAAGCCAGCAGCACTATATGCTAGTGAAACGCTCACACTCCACACAAAATGTGATTTAGAAAAAATACTAAAAGAATAACGAAAAATTATGAGAAAGATTTTAGGTCCAAAATTAACAGAAGAAGGATACCGGATACAATCAAGAAGAACCACAGAAACTATATCAAACCTGGCAGCAGACATAAGAAGGCGAAGATTAAAATTTTATGGACATGTCACTAGACTTCCCCCCACACGACTCACCAACAGAATTCTCACTTACATAGAAAAAGTCAAATCAACAACACCATGGATTAGCCAAGTAAAATTAGATTTACAAAAAGCAAATATTGAACTTAAAGATGTCAAAGATAGAAAAACTTTTAGAAATAAGGTGGAAAAGTGGAATGTATTGTCGGAGAAGGAAGCACTAAAGAGACCAGGAACAAAATGGACAGAAGAAAGAAAAAGAAAACATGGAGAACGAATGAAAGAAGTATGGAAGAAACGACGTCAGAAAGCTTTGCGTGATCCTTCTGGGTCCATTCGCGATAAGTAAGTATATATATATATATATATATATATATATATATATATATATATATATATATATATATATGTGTGTGTGTGTGTGTGTGTGTGTGTGTGTGTTATTTCTGTTGCAACTGTATTTTAATATCATGAAATGTTCTGCATCCTTGTGAAAGTGATCGGTGGAGAAATTAAAATGCTACTGCTACAACAGCAAAACTGCGATGAGAAGCTATGCAAGTAGTGTTAGGTGTTTGCTATTATTGACAAATGGACTTTAACGATGCCTTTCGAATTCTATTCATAGAAGAAAATTTCATCGGCAGTATTTGACTAGCTCTAGGATGAAAGCTGGTTTCATGTAGTGGGTGACCACTAATTTCTGGATTAACTTCGAGAATGTATTCGCTGTTATGTGTTACTGTTGATAATGGTCCGCCCGTTGGATTACCAAGTTAAGATCGATGGAATCTATAAGCCGTTCAAGAGGAACAAGTTAATTTCAAGTATCAGGTTTAAGCAGGTATCTGAGGTATGAAATTAGAAATGCCCGTGCGCTGATCAGTCACATACAAAAGACACGTCAAGAAATAATGCTCATAATTTGCAGAGAAAATCTTTCTGTTTGCGCTAGGTAAACAAGCCTTTCCTGCTAGGCAACCGAACAACTTATGGTGGAACTCACAGTCGTAAGTGTGAAACGATTATATTTACGCTTATGGATGCCGCAAAGACTAACGGCCCTATCAAACGAGCGAATGACCATGAACAGTGCCAGATCACCTCATAGCATGACCCACTGTAATAACCAGATTTTTGACATGCTGCTTACAGATAATAGCGTCCCCACATCTGGAGGCATGTCCGACTTCTCTCAACTTGCGATTTACTGTAAATCTTTATTTTAACACTCTAAGCGCCAAGGTCAGAAATGCTCTTACCTCGGAAACCTCTCTATTCTATTTTTTATATACACAGTGACCAACATTCCTGTAGAGCATTCACAGCAAACTGTCAATGACAGATGAACAGACAATCAGCAAATAGAGATTATCTCCCAACCTCGTCGAGTGGGTAAATGTTAGACAGCTTCTTCTACGTCTCCATTGTGAAAGAAACACTTTCATCATGGGCAAGAAGTAATTGCTCAAGATCTGTATTGAAATTAAGCTAGCACTGTATCGCCTTGGCTTATCTCACTGAGTGAAGTACGCTGACTGTCACAGCTTCAAGGACAGAGTTAGCTCAAGTGGGATGACGAAACTTATAGTGTGCTGTTTATCTGCACATCAGATGGTATATAAAGTGTTGGGATGGAGGTGTGGGCAGTCACCGCCGCCGCTACCACGATGCAGCGCCTCGCCCTCTTCTTGGTGTGCCTGCTGGGCTCTGCCCTGGCCCTGCCTTCCCCAGCTATGCGGGGAACAAAGGCGTCAGGCCGCATCATTGGGGGGACCAACGCGGACATCGCCGACTACCCGTGGCAGGTGTCCTTCCAGAAGTTGGGCTCGCACAACTGCGGAGGGTCCATCATCAGCTCCAGCTGGGTGCTGTCGGCGGCTCACTGTGTGGACGGCGTCGCTCTGTCCTGGATGAGTTTCCGTGTCGGCAGCTCAGTCCGCGAGAGCGGAGGCTCCGTCCTGCAGGCGTCTTCTGGCTACATGCACGCAAAGTACGACAGCGAGACAATAGACTACGACATTTCCGTTATACAGGTGAGCGGCACAAATTGACACCTCAGAAATAAGTCTGTGATACGTAGGCACCATGCATATCGCCAAAATAATGATACAGTGAGACACATTTTCCAATCTAGAGAGTAAGCAACACTGAATTCCATATAAAGTAGCGCCCTCAAAAAGTCTCAGCCAGGATTCCCCAGTAGTATATCCCGATTTCTACAAACTGGCGTATGACACTTAGCTAGTGGAATATTCCCGTCAGCAATTCACAAAGAGGAGCAATCAATTCAGTTTCTATATGACATTGTAGCTCCGTCTGCTTCTTTCACAACGAATAATGATCACTTTTACATTTAGACAATCGTTGCTATTCCTTTGATTCTTGGTAAATCAACTGTCGCACACCAATGAGTGAACGAGGAAAAACAAATTATTTTTACATATCAAGATTTATTTCCCATTGCTTGCACTTGTGAAATGGGTCTTGCATTTCTTGTACGTCTGACTACCTACATTGTTGCAAGAGGTGGACAAAAGAAAACGAAAGAGTTGGGAACAAAGTACGTAAATTGCTTATTGTTTCAAAAATAATCGCCGAGAAACATTTATCCTACTATGGAGACGACAACCAATGTGTTAAAGGGAAAATGTTCGCGGTTGTCTACGGAAGCATGACTGTGCTCAGTTGAACACCTCTTCGTCTGAAACAAATCGATGACCACGGATGTCTTTCTTCAGGATTCAAAAAATCCACACAACAAAGAAGAGCAATAATCGAAAACTATTTCAGAACTACAAGTAACAGAAAATGAAACTCAATTCGCGAAAATAGTTTCTATGAACATACACTTTCAATCGTTGTTCTCTGACAGTCACGTTATTGTGCATAAGAAGAAGAGCATCCACGTTGTCCAAGTGTAAAAGTGATCGTCTTTCGCTGAGAATGACAATAGTGGAACTGAAGTGTCATATGGAAGCCGAACTGCATGCTTGTTTACTGAGAATTGTTCTGGCGTCCTCGTGAAAAGCAGGAACATATTTCCCGTTTGTTTTCGAGTTAGAAACGACGTCTGCTCACAGTACAAACCTTCTTTACAGCTGAAAAAGGCGTGATGTTTTTAAAGGTCAGCGGTAATGAACGCTGGGTTGGAGTGCAATGCACAGGCGAAGCTGTCATTTTTACTCAGGTGATTCATGTCAAAAGGTGTCCGACGTGATTGTGACCACCCGACGAGAATTAACAGAATTCGAACTTGGAATGGTAGCTGGAGCAAGTCGCATGGGACACTGTGTTTCGTAAACCGTTAGGTAATTCAGTATTCCACAATCCACATTGTCAGTATAATGACGAAAATATCAAATTTCAGGCATTTCCTGACACCACGGACAACGCAGTGGCCGACGGCCTTCACTTAACGACTGACCGAGAGCAGCGGCGTTTCATTAGAGTTATCAGGGCTAATATGCAAGCCATACTGCGTGGTATGACCGCAGAGCTCAAAGTGGGACGTACAACGTATCCATTGGGACAGCGCGACGGAATTTGGCGTTAGTGGGTTAAGGTAACAGGAGACCGACGAACGTACCTTTGCTAACAGCTCGATATCTCCTTTGCAGTGTTAACAAACAAGCAACACTGCCTGAAATATCCGCAGAAATCAATGTGGGACGTACGACCAACATATCCGTCAGGACAGTGCGGCAAAATTTGGCGTTAACGGGCTACGGTGGCAGACCACCAACGGATGTACCTTTGTTAACTGATCAACATCGCCTTCAGTGCCTCTCCTGGGCTCGTGAAGATGTCGTTTGGGCTCTAGACGACTGGAAAACCGTGGCCTGCTCAGACGACTCCCGATTGCAGTTGGTAAGAGCTGATCGTAACGTTCGATTCTGACGCAGACCCCACGAAGCCATGGACCGAGGTTGTCATCTAGACACTGTGCAAGTTGGTGGTGGGTCGATAATAGTGTGAGCTGTGTTTACGTGGAGTCCTGCCCTACATTTCCGTGTGCATCTCATCATACCTCCCACTATCTATCCACGCCCTTCTCCCAGTCTGTATTCCTGTCCCTCCCCTCTTGATTTCTCTCTCTCTGTCCTCCGCCTCACCTGTTCATCTCAAACTTCCGCCAACTTTGATCATGCTCACCAATAATTAGCTTTTCTTTGTTTTCTTGCGTCAAGCTTTCTTCACACGTTCTCCTTCCTTTTGAACCCACCCTTAGTTTTGACGTGCATCTTCTATGAATAAATTAGCCGTAACCAATACATCACATTCCACCGCATTGCTCAACAAGGCACCGCCTCTTATCCCCCACTCATACATCGCAGTTTGGAACACTTCTCACTGCTGAGACCACCACGTCAGATGACCCCACAGGCTCGTTTCGTCCGAGAGCAAACTGGCAGCGGCTGTGGGCTGGACCTCTGAGCACCACACTCTTGAAGTCTCGGTCCCAGCCCCGTCTTGTGTGTACTAGCCGTCGAGTTGGTGACGCCTCTGTGTGTTTGACAGGTGTCCGGCTCGCTGCTCGGCAGCAACGCGCAGGTGGTGAGCCTGCCATCTGACGGCTACGATCCGGCGGCTGGCCTGGCGGTGACGGTGACCGGCTGGGGGAGGACGAAGACCGGTGGGCCTGTAGCCTCCACCCTGCAGAAGGTCGACATCAGCATCTCGGACCGCTCCTACTGCGAGAGCTTTTTCTCTTCCGAGGTGACCGACCGCATGGTGTGCGCTGGTCAGGCCGGTAAGAGCGTCTGCAACGGAGACTCTGGCGGCCCCCTGGTCAGCGGCAACATGCAAGTGGGCATCGTCTCCTGGGGGGCGAAGACCTGTGAGTCTGCGCCGGCCGTGTACGCCAGCGTCGGCAACCTGCGCTCCTGGATCCGCTCTGCAGCCGGTGTGTGACGTCCGCAGGCCCACAGCTGATCTGCGTTTCTTGCTCCATCAGATGTATTTGTTTAATGCATGAATGTCTATCATAAAATAAACACTATGTCTCTAACATTTTTACCCATTCCTTGGCGAAACACAGCGTAACCACTGCCAGCTTGTCAGCATTGTAGACAAGTCCATCGACACCTTGAAAGATTCCCAATCCTATTTTTATTAACTGATTGAGTAGATGTAACTTTAATTCTGAACCTTAACAGTATTGTAATGTGGGATACACTTTTCGCCATATCAAATTGTCTTGGTGGAGCTATTGTGCTTCCTATCAACAGCAGACAGCGGCTCTCTACCGATAAACTCAAGTAAGTGTAATGTCGTCTGCAGTCTGCAAGAGAAAATAATGGCATCTCGCCCTACGGCTTATACGAAATGACTTGACTACAACGAATCAGGGAATGAATTTCATTGATAATGAAAGGAAACGAACCTCTCTCTAACAGGGAATGTTGTTCTCATTAACCACAGGAGGTGCAAAGGTATGGTGGGTTGCATTTACGAGAAAAGAGTAAGAAATCATACTCCATGAGAAGCATATTAATTAAAACAAGGTATCCTCTCGTAGAAGATTAGCAGTCACTTAACATTATGTTCCTTTACCGGGATTAGATTCTTATTAAACAACATGGACATTAGTCTGTCGGCCAAGAATCGTGCCATCGCAGAGACAGGACACCGTTGATGTTGTGAGTACATTAAAAAATACAGCACTCTCTACAGCAGTCGTCGGAAAAAGGTAGAAGATAAGATCAACACTGCTTCCTACGAATTGCGTTCGGTTGTCGTCAAACGTTACTTGTGACCATTCATTCTGCTCAAGGGAATCTGAGGCGTACAATCACGAAATCTGGTCTGGCGACACCAGGAGCCAGCATTGAAAGCTACAATTATGATTCTAAGATCACGCATGCACTCTTAATTAAGCACACCTTCGTACATCAGAGTCCTAACAGTGATAAGGTTATTAGTAAAGAGTAAGGTAGGATGCTGATAAAAGACGAATGTAATCAATAATGTTGGCTCCCCAGACAGTCCTATCAGGCAAGGTAATAAGACAAATAGGAGAAAAATCTCCTGAACTAAGTGAATCCAAACTCAACTTTTCTCTTAGTATTTTCATGACAGGTGGCAGAGACTGACGTCTTTCTGCCTTTATCGACCAGTTCAACCCAAACCAGAAATACGATTTACGAATGACTGTCGTATGCTATACAGGGTGATCAGGAACAGTTTGACAAACTTCTACGGACGTTTCCATAGTAATTTGTGCTGAGAAATTGATACGCCCGCTAAACCCGCTGGGCAGAACAGGTGATTAGGATTGTGCAAAGGGCCAAATAATGTGTCGGTCAGTTTCACTCAAAATTGTAATTTTTTGCAATTTAATAACACCTTTAAAACAAAACGGCACATGGCCGAACCTTTACAACTACGAGTTTCAAAATGCAAAAATCAACAAGATAAAAATGAAGTTAAAATAGCAATAGCAATAGCAATAGCTGCGTGGAAAGCATCAAGGCAAAAGTAGTTAGAACAAACATATGCAAGGTGCAACACAAACAGCTGAAGGCCAGAATTAAATTTCAAAATTTTTAAATATATTACCTTCATCTTTCAAGGCAGAAGGCCAGAACGTTTTCGCCTAAGGGGATATTTTGAGATTAAGGCTTTAAACGGCTGAAGGCCCACAATTGATTCACATAAACTGATTTACATAAAACACAATAAAAATTTTCTTTTAAAACATTGGGTATAATATATTACCAACAGACCATTAAACATCCATGAAGAGGATAGTACAGACAACGGCACTCAGACTCCACCACGGCGGGAGGGGGAGGGGGGGGGGCTGCCCACGAAACATTAACGTTCACTTAGGTGAGACAGGTAGTGCGCCCAACTACACTCGATCCGTCGGTAACCCAAGAGACAGTCACAGACCGACCGACCAAACGACTTGCTCGCCACTAATCGGCACATAAAAACTCAAAGACCAAATTCTTATGGACGTAATTGCCCACAATGAAATGTGTATTATTCTGTCAAAACTACACACCATGTTGGCAGCGACAACAGGTGAGGAAAGGACGCTGCCTGAAATTACGTTAGTGCCCAGGGCAGGCAACCGGAAAACTAACGGCCACAAGGCTGGTACACTTGAATTATAGTGAACCAATATAGTTAACTCCACTGCACCTCGATTTCACCACTACAAACACTCGGTGTTGTTCACAAGAAAAGCTTCCCAACAGCAAATAATCGAAACGAACGACACAACATAAACGGATGTGCTTGGGTACTTAACACACCACTCAACTTTGACGTCCTGGGTCGGTGAGCCATAAGCTCGTATCTGTCGGACAGCTCCACACACGCTCCGATACTGGACAGGGACCGCCAGTGGACCCTGCTGACTGCACCACATGGAGATCCTCCCTGGTCCGCACCAACTGTCCGACTCCCGCAGACGCCCTAGCCGGAAACTATATGCACAAGACCAAAGTTGGTACACGGTGCAATTATCGATACACATCGCTGCTGCCTCACGTAGAAGGAGGAAGAACCATGGCATAACCGCAACAATGGCGGACTCATCTGATCAGGCCACAGTTTTACAGCCGTGTAGGTTTCAACCAATACGATAACAAGCCCAAAAGAGGCGATGAAGGCGATGAGCTATTTGCAAATGCACTCGCGTCGGTTGTCTGCTGCCTTAGCCCATTAACCCCAAACTTCGCTGCACAGTTCTAACGGATAAGTTCGTTTACGTCTCAGGTTGATTTCTGCGATTATTTCATGCAGTGTTGCTTGCCAATTAGCTTTGACAACTCTATACAAACGTCGCTGCATTCGGTCTTTAGGTGAAGGCTGTCGGCTACTGCGTTGTCCTGACACTGTGTATCTCAGAATATTGACCTTCCTAACGATTTACTAAAGGGAATGTCCCATGCGTCTAGCTCCACCTACCATTCCGGATTGAAAGTCTGTTAAATTCCCATCGTGCGGTCATAATCACGACACAAACCGTTTGACATGAATCACTTCAGTACAAATGACATCTCCGACAATGCACTGCCCTTTTGCACCAGGTGTAGAGGATACTACCGCCATCTGCACATGTGCATATCGCTGTGCCGTGACTTTTGTCACGTCAGTTTATTAGGTAGCGAATGCTGCCGTATGAGTACAGATTACAAGTATTTCCCTATATCTTACTCCTATTTCTCTCAGAATTTCTAACTTCTTGTACCATCTTTTATTCTGAGTGCTTTTTCTAGGCCAACAAAGTAAACCAAAACTATGAACATCTTGAAATTTCCTACGTTTTGTTTCCATTGCCAAACATTAACAGCAATATTAAAAGTGCATCGCAGGTTTTTTTAACCCTTCACAAATGCAAACTAATCGCCGTCTAACAGATCCTCATTTTCCTGTTCCCTCTTACCTATTTTTCTCTTGTCAGAAACTCGGATGTGTTAGATGTTCAGGCGATTGTGCGGTAGTTCTTACACTTATCCGCTCTTGCTAGTATTGGGATTGTTTGGATGATATTCTTCTGAAAGTTAATAGTATGTCTCCAGTCTTATAGATTCTCCACATCACTGTGAATAGTCGCTCGGCAGCCACTTCCGCTGTTACTTCAGAAATTCGGAGGGGATACCATCTATTTTTGCTGCTTTACTTAATCGCAAGTCTTCCATAGCTCTGTTAAGCTCTGACTAATAATGTCTACCTTAGGTCTTCCATATAGGCTTCTATTTCTTCTTATACCACGTCACCGGACAAATCCTCCCCCTCGTATTAGGTCTTCAGTGTGACATTTCCTTTTATCCGTTCTTTCTGTTGTGTTTAGCAATGTAATTCGCACAGCAACTCTTAATATTTCAACACCTGTATTTAATTTCATCGAATAGTGTTTCGTTTATGTTGAATCAGTCCCTGCGACGACCATTCCTTTCTCGATTTGTTTAGATTTTTCCTGCAGCCGATTCACCTTGGCGTCCTTGGACTTTCCATTTATTTCGTTCATAAGTAGCTTATGATGCTCTATTCCTGTTTACCTGAATATTTTTTTTAATGATTCGCAGTCCGCTTCGACTGTATTATTCATAACAGCGTTATATACAGCATCAGAAAACTTAAAATGGATCTCATCCTCATTACTTCGGTATTTCACTTCTTTCCAAATCGATTTTTCCAAACCTTTCTCTTAACCATTGATGTCCTCTTCATCACCAGTAAATTGTGACCTAAGTCTACATATGCTCTATGAAACGACTCACAACCCAATGTATGACTTCAGAATCCTTATCTGACCACGATGTATTCCTGCTGGAGTGTACCTGTGTCTCCATGCCTTTTCCAAGTATACCTCGTCTTCATGCGGTTTCTGGAACTGTGTATTCGTTGCTACCAGCTGAAACTTATGTCAAAGCTCAATTAATCCTCTTCTATTTTCATTCCTCCTACCAGCCCCACATACTTTCGTAGCTTTGTTCCTCTAGTACTGCATTGCATTCACCTATGACAGATTGTCATCTCCCTTTAAACTACGAATTATCCCTCTTGTATCTTCATATACTTTCCGTAACTCTCATCCTCTGCTTGTGACTTTGGCATGCGTAGCTGAACCATTGGTATTGGCGTTGGTTTGTTGACGATTCTGAAGGGAATAACGCTATCACTGAACTGTTCACAGTAATATTCATATTTATAAGGAGTGCCATTCCCGCTACACCGTTTTCTGCTGCTGTTAGCTGCTACTATTATTGCTCTATATTCGCCTAACTACAGATCTTTATCATATTTCCTTATTATTTCACTGAGACGCATTGTGTTCAGGTTGAGCCTTTGGTTTCGGATTCTCTAGCTTCCTTGCCACATTTAAACTTCTTTATTCTACGCTTCGACTTTTAGAATGACATCGTAGAAGATTACTCTTTCGTTCGTTATTCCATCTTTTTCTCATGATTACCTGTTCCTTGACTGTACCCGCCAAGAGTGGGGGACTAATGTGGAATCTTTTGTCAGTGGAGAAACCATCACGACACTTATTCAGCTACAGCCCACACGTCCTCCGGATACATCTTGTTTGTCTTCAATGGAGTGGTTTCCATTACGTTCTGTACTCTCATCCCATATATCATTGATGATTCTTCCAACTTTAACGGGCAGTTTCCCATCACAAGGCGAAGACGTAGCCCTGAAACTATCATCATCCCTCAGGCCTCATTGACCGTCGGCAGGGTGACTCCTTTTCCGGAAGTCTTTTGCCGTCATCGTTGAATATATTTATTCAACTCTTCTTGGAAACAAAAGCAATAGAAATGGTGAATTTAGCCCTTGAACTGTGTTACTCGTCCACTCATCGTCCTTTCTCCATGTACATGGTAGACATCGCACTAACTGTCACTGTCTAACTTACGTACACTCCATTCGGGAAAAAATTACGCCGGAGCAAGAACTACATCGCTAAAGATCAGAAAGAACATCGAAACTGATTAAGAATGCATTAGGTGCTTAATAGACTGTAAGCTTCGTTTGAATGGGAATATTTGCTGCAGGTCTCTACTTTAATCACGGACGAGCTATAAGATGACCATCCGAGAGCATGCAAAATTAGAAGAGTGAACATGGAAGCACCAACGGAAATCAGGTTGGAGCTACATCTGTTAGAGGACGAAACCTGCTGAAGAAATTTCCGCAGGACAAAAGTACGAGGACAGATACGGGCTGGTACACACACAATTCAGTTATATGAATCCATTATGTAAATGGGGAGTAACTCAGTCATAACTGTATGTTTTAATATGTCCTCAATGAATCTAGAACCTATTCACAGGTACGAACAAGGCTGTAACACAACTAAAACGTTAATGCAGAACATTAAGCTATTGTCAAAAATTCATTAAATATTGTTAGTGAAAAATTTGATGATTGGTGACGTACGAATCTTTCTTCCACACTATAAAGTGTGGTGCTTCTGAAACTATTTGAATGACCAATCAGAGTCAACAACAATTACATACACATTTTTCAATAACAGAAAATGAACGCAAATGCCGGTTGCAAGCCAAATAGAACACAGACGAAGTTTGTGGGAAGCTCGATAGATTTTGTGGTGTCACCGCCAGACACCACACTTGCTAGGTGGTAGCTTAAATCGGCCGCGGTCCATTAGTACCTGTCGGACCCGCGTGTCGCCACTGTGTGATCGCAGACCGAGCGCCACCACACGGCAGGTCTCGTGAGACGTACGAGAACTCGCCCCAGTTGTACGACGACGTTGCTAGCGACTATACGGACGAAGCATTTTCTCTCATTTGCATAGAGACAGACAGAATAGCCTTCAGCTAAGTTCATGTCTACGACCTAGCAAGGCGCCATTAGCCTTAGATAGCTTGTATCTAAAGAGTCGCACTTGTATCGCCACAATCTCCAGATGTCTCATCAAGAACGATGTATACAAAGGAAGGGTTAAAAGTTAAGTAGTCCAGAAGATACGTATTTTCTTTATAGCATTCATTAAGTCTCCTGTTTCACTCCATCCTTCGTGAGTTAGCGCGTGCATCTTGGCCGCCTCTTTCAATTAGTGTGCGTAGTGTTGGCAAGTCTGCCGACACAACAGATTTCATTTCCCATTATTATATTTAATCGCTTGTTGGAATTCATAGAGGAACCAATCTAACTGTTCCCCCTGAGCATCTATAGAATTAGCGTTTTCCTTCGCTGTAAAAACTGCAGGCGCTCCACAATCTGTCATTCACGTATTCCGGAGCCTTTGTGATTGACAGTTGTGCTATCTGACACTTCGTACAGCTAATTTTCGCTATAAGCGTATCTTCAGTTTTGTTTTTCACAAAAAGGTCTCTCTTTATATCCAGACCCCAGATGTCGTTAATTGTGATTATGGAGCTATTCAAGTGGCAAGCATACAGATGGGGGACAACATAACTGGATTTAATCCTCATCAGTTTTTAGTTCATTGGATATTACCTTTTGGTCAAATGTACCGTTGTCTTAGGTGATAACTGAATCAGAGATCAGCCAGCGATTCTATTCGGCCATGGACATATAAAAAAATTAATTTCGAAATCACCAGTGTCTGCAGAGGAAAGAAATCTGCACTGAACACTGTTTTAGATCACCTCATCATCAGGTATTATAAAATTATTTGCAATATCCTGCGTGACAACATTCTTACTGTGGCGTTAAACTACACAAAAACCGCCCGTTATCACTGCCGTTAGTACTCAGTTACAACATATCCTCAATAATTATAACAACGCGGATCTTGACAGTCCGAAAACAGGACTTCTTTCAAATAGCTGCCCGCTGTGTAGCACATCCTGTATGAGGCTCTAAAGTTATCTTTCGAAGTGTCAGAAGAATTGTGACTCTTTCACATCTAGTTTATCCCGTCACACTTTGATCGCAGTTGGACCTTGCTGACAGAAAAATCGTGTACTTACCTCTGATGTTGCGAAAGAGAAAAATGTAAGATATCTGAGTTGCACATCTCGACAAGAAAGTCTGCAACCTTCGCTATAAGTGCGTACTGTGATAAGAATCAATTATTAATCAAACTCTTAGTACATGTCAAGTAGACAAATTCTTTCATGCTTTTACGAAATACTGATATTATCGCTGATAAATGAAACTGAATTATCTCTTCATCACGCCCGACAGTACATGTTTTACGATTATGAAATGTTGATCATTAATGGAAATTTTTGGATTCTGTTAACGTAATGACGTAAATATTGACCTTGGTGAGATTACTTACCTCGGCTGCGATACAGAATCTTATGTCTTCAAATTACAAAGGGCGTTCAAATAGTTTTGCACAGTCGTCTCTAATTTTTTTTTATTTTTTGCAGGAGGAGAATGAAATTTTTGTGAACATACTTGGAACATTTAGCTATAAGTTGGCATATAAAAGTATTTTCTTTTATTTACGAGTGAGCCGGCCGGAGTCTGGAGCTGAACGACCGCTACGGTCGCAGGTTCGAATCCTGCCTCGGGCATGGATGTGTGTGATGTCCTTAGGTTAGTTAGGTTTAATTAGTTCTAAGTTCTAGGCAACTGATGACCTCCGAAGTTAAGTCGCATAGTGCTCAGAGCCATTTTTTTATTTTTTTTTATTTATTTATTTATTTATTTTTTTTTTTTTTTTACGAGTGAGCCATAATGGACCATGAAATAGATGTCAGGTTGCGACAACGGTCGGTGATGGAGTTCCTTTTCAAGAGCTGCGATGACTGCCACATCGATTCACAGGAAGTTGCTCCCTGTTTATGTGCAGGACACAGAGGATCGCAGCAGTATCCAATGGTAGCTGCAGAGGTTTAAAGAGGGTGATTTCTCTCTACTGGATAATTGACGATGCGGTAGACCATCGACGGCAGTGAGTGATGTGAATAATGAGACCGTTGATCAAGTCATCAAATATGACAGGTGTGTTACGACACGACAGCTTGCTGAAATGACTCGTTTTTCATTGGGTAGTGTTGTATCACTGGTACAACACTAGGGTACAGAAAGTTCTGTGCAAGTTCGTTGCCTAGATTATTGAGAAGACAAACGAAAACGCTGAGCAAGAATGTGTGCGAGGGTCACATGAAGACCTTTACTGAAGAATGGAAACAGTATTTTGACAGCGTCATTACCCAGGGTGAAGAAACATGATTATTTTTGCCCGAACCTGAGAGCAAAACCCAATCCAAACACTGTGGTCGTCCAGGTTCCCCTCGGAAGACGCTCAAGAAAAGCAGGCAGAAAGGTGACGGCCTCTTTCTTCTGGGATGAGTGTGGTGTCATTTTCATTGACTTTTTGGAAGCTGGCCCCACAGTTAACAGGGACCGGTACTGTTGGTCATTGGACAAGCTGCGACGTTCCATCAAGACCCACAAACCACAGCTTCAGGGTCAGCTCATCAAACTACACCAAGACAATGCCAAAACCCATGCAGCACTTACGACGCAGAAGAAAATCAGTAAAATGAGTTGGAAAGTTGTTCCTCATCCTGCCTACAGCCCGGACATGGCTCCGTCTGATTTTTACCTCTTTGGTTGGCTGAAGGCCCACTTGCGCGGTAAAATATTTCATAGTGAGAAACACCTTACTTCCTGTGTCAAGCGATGTTGTAAAAGTCAATCCCCAGTATTTTACCAAAGTGCATTGACATGATGGAGAGACTATTGGGGCAGATGCATCACAGCTGATGGAGGCTACATTGAATAGGTTCAATGTATAGCTAAATGGTCCAAGTATGTTCACAAAAAAATTCATTCTCCTCCTTCAAAATTAAAAAAAATTAAAGACGACTGTGCAAAACTTTTTGAACGCCCTTTTGTATATTATTCATATCTCCTAACGAATCTTTTTCAGTAAATTCGAAGTCTGGCTGCCGACGCAGGTTTCACATTTCTTTTCTTAACGATTTTCGAAACTGTAGATTGTAGCCTATCTTTATGTAACAGAACTCCCCCCACATTTCGTTGAGACAGCACTGTTGTCCCGTCCCCTCACATTTGCTTTTACTGACTTAACCACTATTTCACAAGTGTAACAGTACTCATGTTAATGTTCTTGAGGAATTAACTGATGTATCTGTCTCCGAAATTAAAGTAATATATTTTAAAGTAGAATAATAAATGAAATACACACTAAATGTCCAACTTTACTGCATCAGTATGTTGTAAAATTAGGACATGTTTCTGAAACTGGAAACAAGACTAAATTTACCCAAAGTGCATCCTATTAATCATAACAACATTACTGAATTCTTATCCACACCTTATAATGGAGCGACAGCGTTCATTGGCCTCAAAGAGTGTTGAGACTAGTAAGGATTTTTTAACAGTGAATCAATTCGCTATAAATTTGAAAGTTGGATAAAGCAATATTCAAAATTCCGTTTAGAAGTTTCAAGCTGAGCGCTTTCGGTGTCGAAAAGTGTCACAGTCAGTAGAGTCTTTTTTCTACATCTAAAATTTTGGGCATTGCATCTTCTGCTTACTCAACAGAAATACTAACCATTAAACCACCGCAATACGATGGTCGACATCGCTACCGCAGCATTGGAGTCACGGCCGCAGCACAAATTTTAATTCATTTCGTCTGCTTCGATCATTATTGTGTAAAATGTTTTCACGGTTCCTTTCCACATGTTACAACAGACTAAATCTTTCTCCTATCCCGTCAAATAAGAGACTCTTATCTAGCAACACGCAGCACTGGTATTTGACCTGAAGATGGCGAAAAAGTGCCGCTGTATGGACTCCACCAGACACCGCTAGCGTTGGGTGCCAGCATGATCCACAACCTACCGATCACAAATGTCCTTGCGACCGCAGTTTCACATCCATGCAATCTTTCTGAACTCATTCGCCTAGAGTTACGGAAGATGGGCCTTCATATTTCTTACCCAAGGCACACCATACAAGAATACCTATTCAAGCTGACAGAGCGATGCTCTGTTAGAAATCACGATGTCGTGTTTGACGTACTCATTCACCTGCATCTGTATGTACCAACAGTTACTGAAATACATGAGTCTGAGCGAATTTTGCTGTGACGTGAGCTTCAATTGCGCCAGCGCCATTGCTGTTCGCTATGTCACTCACCATGGGAACCGCAGAGGTACATGTGTGGTGCGCTGACCTCTGCATCCGAAGGGTCATTCTGAAGGTATGGCTGTTATCGTCAGTATGAACGAGCTTACAGTCCACAATCAACAGGTAGCTGGCGAGTAAGGGTAATCCAACTCTGACGCTATACCTGGTATCCAGGCATTCGCGGCATATCCAAGACGTAGGGGCACCTTCATTGCTTCGTGCCTGCACAACCTCGGAGATGAAGTTTCCCATTTGTGGGGCACCCACTATCTACCTGCAATCATATGAGCCAGTATTTTCTGTATTGTTCATCCTGTACTTGGTAGCACAAGATCACACGGAAAACTAGTACAATTTTACGCCGAACTATTCTCCTTGGGGCCGAGAGATTCACCTTCCAGTACAACAACCACCTTAAATTCAGTTAGTCATTAGTTCACTGTAAACAGTATCCTCTGGTCATGATTCTATTACATAAAATTTTACCCTATATTGTCTCTTTGTACTGTTCAATCCGTTCCATGCTTACATGCTGTACGATTGCAGAAGCTCTCGTCATCTCCCTTCAGTAACTTTGAACTGAATGATGGAGGAATAAAAGCAAAATAAAGTGGTTCTGAATACACTGCTCAATGAGCTGATGTAGCAGAGCCGTTAACAAGATAGCCACACCATATAATATTATCTTGCTATCAGTAAATAGTGGTTCAGATTCGTCAAACAGAAAACAGATAACGACTTCATCCACTGTGTTGTTTCGAGCGTGTTAATATCGCAGTGTAATTTTGAAATAAAAGCTCTCATCAGGCATCATACTTAAATGTGCAGATCTGATAAAAAGTTAGTGATTAAGCTGCAACTATGAAACGACTGTACTTAAACTTCGACTCTTCAGAGGATAAAGTAGCATGTAGAAAAATAATTACGTTCGTGATGTGTGTAAAAGTGTTCCATAAATGTATTTTTATCATTATATAAACCATGGAGACGGTGCTCTTGCACTCACCAACACCGAATAGGACCTTACTCCATTCTTGGAGTGCGTGTTATATTCTGCCTTAGGCATTGAAACAACGAAACTGGTCGCGATATTGGAGAAGGGAATGCTTATATTGCCCATTATAAATTTTAAATTCTGCCAAACTTCATTTGTTAGCTCCATGTATCTCCTCTACTGTACATCATTATCAAATAATGATTCCACCATTCATTGTTGCTCTCTATACAGGCTGTTTAAAACGATTCTCACAGTTGTAGTCGATGATACTGGTCAAAACTGGAATATAACTACCAAGTGAAGTATGAACAACTCTCTTATGTGATAGCCCTCACGCTGTTGACACTTCAGTAGATGCTCCATACGGACATCATTAATTTTCTCGCGGTCTTCAGCCGTACTTCTAAAAGAACTACGAATTCGTATAAACGCACCTGGTTGCTCTTGTAAGTAGGCTACTCCTGTGTTGGCAGCTGTGATGTGCGTACTGTAAGACCTTCGGTACACACACCATCAGATTATTTGACATGTCGCTCTAACGAAGTAGGAGAGTGTCAGCAATATGTTTCGTGCTCTTATCGTGGCGTGTTTATATTCGGCCGTTAGGTCAGACAATAGAAATGCCACTTGCACGCTTGGAGTAGCAGATTGACGGTGACCAACTTTAAACAGAACTTGATTAATTTTCACACACATTTATTAGAATAATAACAAGCACAAAAATAACTTAACTTGGTTCTGGATGCTATTTACAATGGACAATCTGAAGTTCCTTTGGTCTTGGTACGTTAATCTTATTCTCACATATCTCTCATACTTGACAAACTGTCTATACATTCCTCTTCATGGCTATGTACAGGAATATGTTAATCTATTTAGGCGCAGACTGAAACATGACTATAGACTAATGCAGACTAATGCAGACTGACTACTCGGAGGTCTGTACACTCGTTATAATACCTCGAGTGTTCAGGTATCACTGCGCGAGTGTGATCTGCGAGGAGAAAAGCTTCTACGTTAGAGCAATCTCATTGGCTGCGTTACATATTAATTCGCAGATCAGCGGAAGCAGAATTTGGTCCGTCGCTAAGGCAGCGCCATCTCGTAGTGCGGAGATGGACGAGCGCTGCGCCTGCGCTGTTGTGCTTAGCGGGGCGCGCTCTAGTGGAAAAGTTGTGCACACGCTGACTATGCAGAACTATCTACACAACAGCAGCGCTGTGTAGATCTTTGCTTTGGATCTCTGACTACACTTTGTAAGAGACTCTGTGGTTGGTCGGACTCGTTGTTGGATGTTAATCGCCAGTACTGTTGGGCAGTTGGAAGATAGTCGCCAGCAGTGATGGGTGTACTGTTGGGCAGTTAGAGGTCAACAGCCAGCAGTGATGTTAGGTGTAAGAAGTTAGCATTGATGGAGGGTAGAGGTCTGAAGTGTTAGCATAGGCAAACGATCTGTACATGTTCAACTTGGAGATTGAATATTATACATGATTATATAGGCTACCTCTGTACTAAATGTCAATGACGATTTATATTCATACCTGGATGTCACGTTATTAAGGTGAAAAAATACATTATTTGTTTTGCAACAAAATCTTTGCTTTGCTAACCAGATGCCCATTAGTAGTGGCCTTAGTAGTTAGAATCTCTTATTTAGCTGGCAGTATTGACACTTGCTGTATTGCAGCAGTTCGCGTCATGAAGATTTTTCTGATGTAAATGCTTAAGTAAATGTATAGGTTATTGGTTCTTTTTAGCCAGGGCCATTGCTTTGAATTAATTATTTGAAGTCAGGTTCTCTTTTTTTTTTTGAGCAGTCATATTGCGTTGCCGTAGGATATTGTGGGTCTCCAGTCATTCAGCAATTTAAGTACAAACTCACACATTTAAATAAAGAAGTTTCAGTCTTAAATTTTGTTAATTCCAAGTACACACACTCCTGTATCCGTCATCACTGGAAGAGGAACACACGACTGCCTTCTGATATCCTCTTAGACATAAATCTAAGGGATTTAGGTTAGGTTAGCTGAAACACCATGCTACTGGATCTCCTCAATCAATGAGTTGCTCGTTAATGTTTGTATGAGGTACTGTGTTAAAACATTTAGAACACTGGGCATGCCTCCTTTTTCTGCAAGGGTAACTTTCCCGTAGCAAAGGTAATTTGTTGCACTACAGCTGATGATCAGCAGCATCTGTTCAGTTACGTTCCTGGTCTTGTGACTCTATCACTGACAATTCTTCCCTAACTTTGATACTAAAGCGTACCAAAAGGCTCACTTCCATAGCTGCTGGAGGTGTTGCACATGCCCACTCTTGGTTGTCGAAGTAACTTATTATACTACTCTGTCCATCTTGCCTGTTCTGCAAATAAAACTCAATTAGTGAACTGCTAGCTTCAGCACCATCTCTCAGAAATAGATAACAATAATATAATCAGGTGGTCTTGTAGACTGATGTAGTGCAGTAAGGTACAAGTGCAATAGTGTTTTCATAAGAATAGAATGGTTTATATTGTAGCGCATCGAGCGTACTCTGTGAAAAAGTAGGCCAGAGTGGAAGTCAGTTGCAACTGAGCCAGCCGCAGCAGGCAAGAGTGTTACGTGTGGCGAAGGAGAACACGGCTGACAGGCGTTCTGAACAGAGAGAAAGCTGGGTGTGATGTAGCAACAGGAAACACTGCAATACACTGTGGGGAGGACTGAAGCCTTTCTTCACTTGCCACCAAGGAAGTGTTCAGAGTATGTTCCCTAAGCGCTAAACGGATTCTGGAGCATGTAACTAAACCACTCGTGTACTAAGTAAGATATTCTTGTCTCAGTATCACAGCATCCACCACGGGCCTATGACACCTAGAGCGGCATCCTAGAATGCAGAACGGCGTCCGCCGTTCGACCGCAGGACAGGTCAGCCTGCCCTGAGTCACTGGAGAGCTGATGCCAGAGCCGAGAGCTGCCTGCACGCTGGAGGGAGGTCACAGCCACCACAACGGTACTGTAAGCCGCGCTTGCGTGCTGACAGCGGCATTTGAGTGATGCCACGCGTGGCCCGGCTCTTTGCGTTGTCAGTAATGCCGGGTACCTGTTGTATAACAGTATAACCTTCAGGGCCACTCACTGTCATGCACAGAATCAGTTCCATTAAAATGTTATACATGTAATCGTTGGAGGCTTAGGGATAGGTAGTGCGAGGAGTCGATATGGCTCATAATTAGATGTAAGAATTAAGTTAATGTGGTTTGTTTCCTTTTCTTGTCTGTGTTAGCTCTCTGAAGGGGTGTTTTCGAGGGCAAAGCTTCGACAGGACCGGATACGCAAGGTGTGTCAGAGCTGGAAGCAGTAAGAATGTCGTTAGAAATGGTAGCGCAATTAACAGCGAATAATACAGAACTGCGTAGGCTGGTAGAATCGCAATCGTCAGTCGCAATTTTAATTACTCTTTTTTCTGTTAAGGAAACCGAGGTTGTCCAGGCATTTTTGGGAGACGTTGGAAATTTGGCTGAGATAGAAGATTGATCTGATAAGGAAGTATTGAATGTTACAAAATTGGGGCTAACAGGGGAAGCTAAAACTTATGTAAGGTATACGGAAGCTCCTAAGGGAGCCACAGCATTCAGATAGTTTAAAGAAGGGTTAATTCAAAGATATAAGAAACAGAATAGTGCCAGACACTACTGGGAAAACTTTGGGTTGATAACTAAGTGAAATACGGAAACTTTGGAACAGTTTGCGGATAGGAAACAGGACAGGATGCTGCAGCCAATGAGATTACATTGCAAGAAACTGAGCAGAGCGTGTTTCATGCTTCATTAAATGGCAAACGTCAAGACGTGTCTGGACAAAGGTTCCGGCGGATTTGCACACAGCAGTAGAGTTTGGGTGTGAGGAGATAGATTTGTCGACTGGAATGTCAGTCTAAAATACAAAAGACAGTGATAAAATACAAATCACAATCAAAAACAGATGTCGAAGTACACGTGGCGATGCCACAAGCAGAAGATGAATGCAGTGTCCGGGTAATTTGTGATTCAAAGGGAGTTGAAAATCTTACAATTACGTCGAAATTCCACGCTATAAAAGAACGTGGAGTAGAAAATTACGTAACATGAGAGTACGGGCTATGTAGGGGGAATGGGAGAGGAGATGGAGTTCTTGTATTCTGTAATAAATTTAATTCAGTAACAGTGAGCACATGTGACTGAAGTTTCCCATATTGAGAAAATGGAAGGAGCGATCAATATTTAACTTGAGAAAACTTTTTGTAGATAAAATCGAATTAACTAATATTTAATATTGACGACCGGTTTCGAGGTTGAAACTGTCATCTTCTGATTTAAAAGAAAATTTTAGTTATAAGTTATGTTCCATGAGTGATAAACTTATAATGGAACACGATTTGTAACGACAATTTTTTTGAAGATCAGAAGACGACACTTCCAAATGTCGAAACTGGTCGCCAATAATAAATATAATTAAACGAACTTGGCTGCAATTTTTTTTTCAAGTAAACAGTATGTTCAAGAATCACAGTGCTGGGGGTGCCGGAGAGGAGCAAGGGGCGTGTGGTATACGTAGAATAGTCCTAGAAAAACGGGATACTAGTAGGATTGCACAATGGCGACACACAGAATCGGAAATAAAATACAATTTCATAAGACGAGAGTAAATAAAAGATTAGTAATCCAAATAATTTACTTCGTTGAGACTGCATAACCACAGCCCATTCTAGATAGCTGTTGCTTCGGCATTAGGCCACACACCAGGCCTCAGCCCGTCGGTACGACCACTATTCAGAAACCAGTGGTGTCACCCATATCCATGACGCTACCTCAGCTTTTCGATAGAGGAATTACATGGCGAGTGCTACACTCTTTGTCCGGGTGCCTATAGATAGCACCCGCCCGTTCGGCAAATGGAAAACAATCAACATCCACAGTTGTGCGGGCAATTGCCGTAGCGTCCTCAGAAGCATCTTCGCTGCCTCCCTGCATGCTGCTTCAGCTATCAGCAACAGCCAGCAGCATACAACCGGACTGCTTGTCCCACACTCCTGCATGTAGTACTGAGGGGTTGAAATTAGTACCTACTACCCACCACCCGTATAGCGACTGACAAAATTAGACGTCGGCAGTTACACATTTGGGCACGCATTTCACTTCCTGGATAACACTATATTGGCTGTAAGTTGCTGCTGAGCCTACAACACCACTCCATTGCCCTGCGGCCGTGAGGAACGACTGCTGATCCTTCAGTAGCTCAGAATCAGTCACGTAGTGTCCCTGACGAGCAACAACGCTCTACTAGGAGCCACACTGTGTTGTTTACAGGCATTGACGGAAATATGTCAGCTCACTACTGCCAGGTACGGTGGGTTAAACATCCAACCTGCTCGCTTAGAGTGAAGATGGAGCATGGTTGTATCATAATCAGTGCCAGTAAACGTATAAGGCTCTATCATGAACTTTGCTGTATTAGCTGCTGCTCCCCAGTAAAGAACGCACATGCTTGGGTTGGGGAGGTTGGATAGGGCACCCTGACAAGCCTGCACCCTCTTCCCTTCCACAAATAGTGCCAAGCCGGCATGACCTAATGTTACCACTACTGTTGCAATGCAAGGAAGTGGGATACTATACTATTATGAAATGATGATGTGAAATGAAGTCCTCTGAAGTTTAGATAATACGATAATGGATGTAACAGTTGGTAGATCGGTTGAAGTGGAATAGATATCCATAATATGGGCTATACTAACATTTGGACAGGCCATAAGTAGTAAAAGTAAGGTAAATGTGGATAAAGTGGTGACTACCGCCACCGAATGTATCAGGATGTCCAAATGTAGCGGGAAGAGGTAGAAGGCACAATGTTAAGACTTGTCCGAGCATTCCAAATGATTTATTTGTTTCCACTACAGTGCCCCATTCACCTCGGTCCACGTCACAGGGTCCCACAATGCTGAGGCCACCGCCCCAGCGACCCAGTGAAACGCGCTGCTGTGTGTCTGCCTTGTAGGACTGTGTCGTCAGGGCTGCGCTGGCAACCAGCTCAGCGGTCTTCTTCCCCGTTGACTCAATGCTGCTCTGCTGGGAGCCGCTGAGCGTCCCACTGCTTCCTTCCTTGCTGGTATAGCTGAGATCGCGGCGTCAACGAGCGCCTGCAATCGGGCGTCCGAATCTGCGGCCCTCACCCCGGGAAGCCTCCGGCGGGCGTTGGGAGCCAAGACGACTACCCCTGTTAGGAAGCTGTACAGTGGCCCGACGCTGGCTGGTTGGCTATGGACCCCGTATTAGCCTCAGGGGATCAAATCAACGACCTCCCGTGGACTTGAACGCTGGTGCCCCATCTGCTGCTGTGTATAGCTGGTAATGTGACACACCCAGCTGTCCAGGAGAGCTGCCACAACTGGATGAATATAACTACATTAATTGTACCAAGGCTCCCATAATGTTATAACGGGAGTGTTAAACGCTTTCCTTCTTTTTATTGTTACTTTATCTAAGGACGTTATTAATACTGATAATTTACACGTTGCTTTTGTACGCCAATTGGCACATGGTTCGCGCCATGAGCGCCACCTTCCCTGGTCGCAGAGTAACTACGCTGGCTGATTACACTCAGTCGGTTGTGAGCTCTGCAAGATCCATGTACTAATTTATATTTATGTGACAAACCCTGCTTCTAGGGCTATATTTTGACAAATGGATCCATGCCGACATTTGTAAAAACGGCGATGGTACATTAGTCCTTAATAATGTAAAATTGTAAGTACCAGTCGTCGTTCTCATATTTCTGTAATGCAAGAGCTCTCTAATTTATGTTAAAATCTATTTTTGACTTAAGTTTCATACCTTTCTAATGTAAGCTATGATGTTCATTGTCTTTAGGCCACCTTCTGAAGAAGACAAATTTAAATTTGTTGAAACCAAGGTAAAGAATTCTTTATCCATTGAAACTGGTCGGCTGTTTATAATTTTACTACGTGGAACCGTTGCTGTTGTGCAGCTATGTTTAAAATACTGAATGAATCTCGTTAGAAAATGGCACCTATTTTTACTCGGCTGTGCATCTCTGTTTTGCTAAAGCGCCATTCCAAGTCATGTACTCACAACACCTAAGTTGCGCCAGTGGGCCCCTTCTAACTATAACTTGCGCCATGCATACCGCTGCGTTTACTCTTTTCAGTGGTTCAAGGGCCCTGTGGCCTCCTTTCTGCTTCACAACAGCTGGTCAGCGTAACTTACTGTCAACTGGCCCGCGCCTGGCTGTAACTTGTGTGCTCAGAAATGATGCACCAAATCTAACTTTCCTATCTTAAACTGCGGTGCCGCTAAGGAATGAATATTAGAACTGTTAGATGAAAGGAGGAACTACAGTGTCAAGAAAAAGGAACGAATATTGAAATAGAAGTCACTTAGGAATGAAAACTTTGAAGCGCTGGAAGTCTAAGGCTAAATGACTGCAGGAAATGTGAAGAAAATGAAAAGCTGATGATCTGCAGGAAGGGAAAGAGCGAATAGGTAGTAAGAGTGTCTTGAGTAATTCTGAAAAGACACTGTCTGCTGATGTGATAGAAGAGTAGACTGTTGTCAGTAAGGAAGATATAGTTGATTACTTATTAGGGTCAAAGTTGGCAGAGTTTCTAAAGACTTCCAATATCTTATAAATAATAAAACTAGGAAGTTTCTTAGTAGAAATCGTTGAGAACAATACTTTCCAAAGAGAGTTTATCGCAATCCAAAGTCTGCTTTCTATTTGCTGTGGAGTAAATAATGAAATAAATTTACTTGGACTGGTGCGGACACTTATTGATGTATGTCTAGCGGAGCATACATCGCTGTATTGTGCTCTGTCTTGAGATAATGCAACAAATAACCATGTTAGGTTACTTTATGTTCAACGTCAGTGTTCTTATTGAGGTCCAAATAGTTACTAACATATGCATTACAGTTATGGTTTCACGGAAATTACCAGCACATTTTGGTGAAGCGTCAATTATTTGCCCTCAATTATTAAACAGCAGTACGAAAGTAGTTGAGAGTAACATCATTTTCTCTACCATATTCTTATTTCTATGGCTAAATGGCATGTAGGATAACGATTCAGAGATAAAAATTTGACTTGTCGTTTCAATAGTCAATATGCTTTTACGAGTAAAAATCTCTCGGTGTACATGCCGCGTCAAATCAGGATAAAACTCCAAGCTTTCGACCACTACCTCCATGGTCGTCGTCAGGGCTAAAACTGACTGTTGTGAACCACGCTAGTTCACGACAGCCAGTTTTAGCCCTGACGACGACCATGGAGGTAGTGGTCGAAAGCTTGGAGTTTTATCCTGATTTGACGCGGCATGTACACCGAGAGATTTTTACTCAATAAATACGTCGCGAAAGACTTCGTAGCCAAATATGCTTTTATATTCTTACATTTCCATTCAGTTTCTCATTCTTCAAAGAAATAACTACATATTATATTTCTATTCTTCCCAATTTTACTTAGTTTTTGTACTGTAATATTTAAGTCAGCGAACTATTTTATTAGTAGAAAATATATTGCAGATATGCGATAGAGCACGTAGAAAGGTGAGAAATCGTTCTTAGACGGTTTCAAAAGTTACTGGGCACTGGAAACCAAAGAACTGATCGTGCAACTCTGGCTTCCATGGATGGTACTTACAACGTTGGTGATACGTCGTATACAGGAATAAGGCAAATTTCTGTACCTAATATCAGAAGCTACGACTACGAAGGAAGTATTTTCGAACATAATTTCAGCAAGCCGAACTGTTTACAAGTAACCACACAGTGGCCGATTTTGACGTTATTCGGCCGCTGTTAAACATGAAGTCATGCTAACGTGTATTACGGAGAGTCTACTATGGAAGAGCTGGCGCTGTTTGCTTTATAATGCACGAAAGCCTACAAGGTGTCTACTATCAACTTTTCTTCTTTTTGTGAAAATTTTTTGGGATTTTTTTCTGTCCGGTGCCAAGTGGTCAGAAATGAAATACACACATGACAATAACCGCTGTTTATTTCCTACCAAGAACAGAACGCAATAATATTTCTGTGGACAAATGTGCACACTAATTCAGTGCAGCTGACATGTCAATCCGCTTCTATGCCTAGAAGGTGCTCATAATGACGAAGTTAGTGACCAATGTGAGTAAGGAGCAGGGAGGTGCTGAGGAGTAATAACGGCCTATCTCATGAGGCTCTAGTTCGTGGGTTATGAACCGATGAGCACAAAGGTGTCATGACGAAGTAGTGCAACGTTCCCATGCGAGTCTGAACCTGTGGGTAGAAAGAACGAAAAACCTTAGTAACCGTAATTGACGCAGTCCCACTAGGCTGGCAGTTTGTGGGCAGTCAAGACGAAGGTCCGATAAAGCGCTGTCCTTGGCAGCGGCTGGCAGAAGTCCATTGTCGTTTGGTGCTCACAATGAGAGTCAGAAGACAACTTGGCGTTGGGTCCGTAGCGTAGACTCCAGGGTGGCAGACACCAATCTATTGGCCAGTGTGGGAACTGGAAGATAGCTGGCCGATCGGTGCTCGAGTGGCGACTTAAATAGCCAGAGCACATGAGTACTAGTGCGGTGTCAAGTGAACACGTGGTCATTCTATGTGGATTGGCCCCTACGACTGCAGCGCTCTGTACCTCGATATGTGCGCCTCATATCGGTTCAACTTGTCCGCCCTGTCACAATATTGGCTGCGGTAGGCTTGGAGGAAAGCGGCTCTGCGATTTATTGACGTTCTCTGTTTACAAACGCACTCCAGGAGTAAATCAGGGGCCGTATCTGGCCTGCGGTACAGTTCTGTAAGTGTGGTAGCAGCGCATGCGGGGGCACAGCGTAGCGTACACCACAACTATGATTTTACATGACGTCTCCCTACTTCTTGGCATAGTAAAGATCAGCCTAGCAAACATATAGTGTCAGAAAAACACACGTTATGATCTTCTGCAGCCAGTTTCTTCATGTTGCCCATGCGAAGATTGTTGTGTTCTTTAGGCTGATGTTAATGGTTCTTTTAGTATCTTCAGTGTACACTTGATCACCTGACCAACGGAGCTACGTACTTCTGCAGTCGTAAGCATCGAGAATGTGTCCTTCTGCTGTAATCAAACATTTAACCACCGTTATTGTCGGTTTAAACACTGTGTCAACAGCTGACGTGTCCACTTGATCACTTGACCACTGAAGCAATGAGCACATGTCCTTTTGTTGCTTCCAGATATGCGCCCACAGTTATTGTTGGTTTAAACACTATGTCTCCTTACCATTCCTGTGATGGGTAAGTGACAATTTTAACGGATGGACAGAATTCATTCGCTTTAGGTTATTGTTTATCGCTGGAAACTCCAAATGTTTGATAATTCCTTCTTTAATCTCTTTGTGACAGTAGACAATTGTACTTAATGGTTCTGTCAGTTCTCCATGAACCCTGTCTCACATTTACTTACTTTCAACGAGGCAACAAACTCCATGATATGACTAATGACATGGCTGTGATGAACCAAACCGGCGCTTTTCTAACGAATTTATATGTGGAATAAATGTTGTGAGGGATTCACAGAGTTCATTGTAGCGAATTAAATTTGAAAAAAGCATGTTTAGTAACCACCTTACTTTTGGAATATGTCCTACAACATAGTATTGTTCAAATGAAGCGTCCGATCTGTGGTAGGGAATAGCTGACCCGGTCGCACTTCAACCGACGCTGAGTGGATACGAAGCCATACCAACAGCCCAGTGACAGCTACAGAAGAAGAAAAATACACAAAAAACAATTAGAACAAAAATCATTAAATAAATAGATAGTGTTAACATTGTTTGATTTTAATAAGGCTTCTGATTCAATAGAGAGTCTTCCTCCTCAAAACAATGTTCGAATTTGCAATTGACGAGAAACCTAGGGAAGTACTTAAAAACAAACTCTTAGAAACATTGTATCAAAAGTTAAATTTGTTGCAACAACCTTCTGTCGCTTCCAAATTGTATGAGGCAAGGAGACAGTTTTCACCACAAGTTTTCAATTGTGTGGCAAAAAGAAGTTATAAGAGAATGGAAAGAAGAGAATGAAAAACAAAACGTGTATAAATTGGTTAGCCTTTGGAGAAGATCTTGTGATAATGCATGGAACGTAATAGAATCCAAAGAATTACTAGCACTTCTGACGGAGGCAGGTGAAAAGGGAGATATACAAACACCTTCTGTAAAGAGTGAAAGCCTGGTCACTGAATGTAATTGACAAAGAATTTTAGAAGTCACGTATGGCAACATCAATAGAACAGACAGCATTAAATGTCTGGATGAAAATATAAACGTAAAAGTAAAAACGAAGAAAATAAAATTGCAACAAAGAATGAAAAGAGTCTAAACGAAAGTGAGAGATCCACACAATAAAAAAACTTCTAAAATTTTCAAAATATATTAAATGGAGGTATTAAAATACAGCTATAAAATCAGAAGTTCTCTATAGGCCAGAAACAGTACTTTTAACTCTATGCAAAATGGCAGTAGAAGATTTGAAAAAGCAAGATTAGTGTTGTGAAAAGGAAAGGACCAAACAAGAACAAAGAAGGCAAATGGGTTTTCAGATCAAATGGGGGAATTCACTCATTCTGCCATATAAATAAGATATGAGGGCAGGAAGAAATACATTACAGATTAGGGATATCTTGAGAGTGTGAATGAAGACTCATTAACAAAGAAGATTCTTACATCCCTCCAAGACAGGACAATGAACACAGAACATGGGTGTGTAGACAAGACAAAGAAGGTCCAAGAAAATAACTGGAGTCAGATTTTCAGACGAGAGGAAGAGACCGATGTCTGGGAAAGTGAAAGAGTTTCTGAGAAGGATGAAGGTAAAGAGAAATAAGTAGTTATCTTCTGGTCCTTTGTTGACATGTCACGTAATAAAAATATTAAAACGGAATAATACATGAAACACCTCCCATTCCATTTGGCCGACGGGTTCAGCAACCGTATAAAGATTATTCATTAATAAAACAGTCGCCCTACAAAATCGAAATGCGTCATTAAGACAATATTTTCGCAGTTAAAAGTGTTTTAATCGACAAAACTAATATAATCTTGTGTTAAACCTTAGAACGAAAATAATTTTGGGAAATGTATCACTATCAAGTAACATAGCTCTTCAAACTTGGACCGTACATCGAAAGAACTGCTGTAGTATTACACAGAAGCTAAGTGAAAGAAATACGCAATGAGACGAACAGAAAGGGCACTTTATCCAAACACTATAAATACGATGAAGTCACTGCAGCTTATGATCGCACACCTTGCATCACAAACAGAGGGACGTGGTTCGTGATAGGGTGTGTGATGGCCACGAATTAGCATCCTGTGAAGCGTGCTCCCGTGCTGTTCACAAGACTGGTGGCGTGTTCTTGTGGCAAGATATTCCATTCCTCCTAGGTACAGCGACTAAAGCTGAAACAACCGGTTTTCGGTTATGTGTTTTTTTTCCTCAACACCAAATTAACTGTAGTATTAAAACCGCTGAAAATAACTGGTTTCTGAAATAATCGATTCTCCGATAGTAAACGTATACAAGTAAATCGAATGAAGTCTGAAAAATATTTGCTCCCTCAGTTTGAAGACACATAGAATGAATATATTAAATCATACAGGCAAATAAAAGAAAACTTAGTCCATCTATAGTTTGCCGCTTTACTCGAGAAGTGTTAAGTGGTTGCATATTGCTGAAAATCACTTTTATTCTATTATCGATTGTCGTGTTTTTCTTCTTTTCACTGTACTTGCCGTACTCGAGGATCACACTACTATTTGGGCTTTGAGAATAGCCAGTGCTAAAGTACGTAAACAGAGCTGTATTTGTCCGTTTTCAAGAGCTACAAGCAAATAATGGCATGTTATGTAGACCCTGGCAACAGATCATCTAATTTCTGTTGTTGTAAAATATGACTAAACTGTTAAATTTTAGGTTTTTCCTTATATGATGGTCGCAAGTTTGTTATTGTTCCTCCTGTTCGTAATATTTTAAAGAAATAGTTTACTGATATCATACTGCGTAAAATATTTTCAGAGTACGAATGATGCTATTCTGTAACTCTGATGATGACGGGGAGAAATTTCCAACAAACCAGATGGGGCAGTTCTTGCATGCTACATGTACACGTGTACCATCCAATATGCCACGTCACATGTTAACAGGTACATTAATGTCTCAGCATTACTGTACCAATTCTTGTGCCATGTGTTTGTTACTCGTTTCTGTCTACCTTGTTATTAAAATAACACCAATCGCTTTTCCCATTTCCCACGATAAAGGAATATTGAAAAGCAATCGAATTTTACAAATAAAAATTAGTGATTAAAAAAAAATTTTTAACCAAACATTTTTGCGCTGCTGCTATGGCTGAATGATTTTTTTTTTACACGGTTATTAGTAAAAACTTAAGAAATGCCTGTTATAAAGAAGAATAAACAAGTATCGAAAAATAGCGGTTGTTGGGAGCTGAAATGTTAGTATCGGTTGTAACAGGTCGGGTTTTTCCATCCACAGTGACAAGTGATGGATTGCCGACGCTTCATGTGGATGTGGGGCAATACGTCAACCTAATGCAACCGACACGTGCCGACTATTATCGCGTTCCATGAGTTCCGCCAGCTGCGCTGTTCAATGCAGTCCCGCGTTTTCAGCTATAAAAACGATGTCGAAGACGAATTCAACTCTGAATAATGGCACGTGGGGAAGATGAACAAAGTCACAATAACGCTGACAGCTGAATTCACGTGTTCAGAGATTTGTAGGTCAGTACGTGAATGTTACACTATGCCACCCTACACAATAACACCACTAAAACGATCATATTCATCAATGCATACGACGAGAGGTAGGAATAGGTAACCAATCCAGAAACTTCCTCGAACGTCATCGTTTGGGTGCCCCAGGTATGGGAAGTTAATACATGCACAAAAAATTCGGTTTCTACTGTTTTAAATTCTGTAAATATATTGATGCTATCTGCTAACTGTAATTCAGTTGCAACGTCAAAGATAATGTCATAACTACTTATTTAATGTTCTTGTAATTTTCAGTACGCTTGGTAAGTGGCACATCCTTCCGGTAGCCGGCTGGAGTGGCCGAGCGGTTCTAGGCGCTACAGACTGGAACCGCGCGACCGCTACGGTAGCAGGTTCGAATTCTGCCTCCGGCATGTATGTGCGTGATGACCTTAGGTTAGTTAGATTTAAGCAGTTCTAAGTTCTAGGGGACAACTGACCTCAGAAGTTAAGTCTCATAGCTCTCAGAGCCATTTGAACCATTTGAACCTTCTGGTATTTACTTTCTAAAACTCGGCGAAATTAATTTTCTGCTACCCGACGTCCCGCTGCTAAGTCCGTCGTATGATATAACTGCAAAAGAAGTTAGATTCCTCGCAACAGAGCGTTCGGAAGTTGTCTCTGCGATGACACTTGAATCTGGTAGTAGTGTCCGTCCACGGAAAACCTCAGAAACGAGGAAAGCACTCTTACGCTGAACGTAAACTCTGCCGGAAAAGAGCTGACCGTGAGCAGGCTCGTGGATTTTCTAGCAAAGTACATCCATTCGAACGTCTGTTCCGACGTGCAACATGTCGGGAGTCATACAAACAGTATGGCTTGAAATAAAATCGTAGTTATCTTTTGAAATTAAACAGCAACGTTTTTCTCCATATCCTCTTACAAAATCAGAAATTGGCATTCGTCTTTAGCTTACCCTGAAGCGCCAAATAAACAGGTATAGGCATGCGTATTCAAATACAGAGATATGTAAACAGTCCGAATACGGCTCTGCGGTCGGCAACACCTATATAAGACGAAAAGTGTCCGGTACGATTGTTAGATTGGTTACTGCTGCTGCAAAGGCAGGTTATCAAGATTTAAGGGAGTTTGACCGTGGTGTTGTAGTCGGCGCACGAGAGATTGGAACAGCATTTCCGAGGTCGCGGTGAAGTGGAGATTTTCCCGCACGACTACTTCACGAGTGTGCCCTGAATATCAGGAATCCGGTAAAACATCAAATACCCGGCTTCGCTGCGGCCGGGAAAAGATCCTGCGAGAACGGGACCAACGGCCACTGAAGAGAATCGTTCAACGTGACAGAAGTGCAACCCTCCGGCAAACTGCTGCACATTTCAATGCTGAGCCATTAACAAGTGTCAGCGTGAGAACCATTCAACGAAACAACATCGATATGGGCTTTCAGGGCCAAGGGACCACTCGAGTACCCTTCACGACTGCACGACACAAAGCCTTACACCTCATCTGGGCCCGTCAACACCGACATTGGACTGTTGACGAATGGAAATTTGTTGCGTTTGGTCGGACGAGTGTCGTTGCAAATTGTATCGAGTTGATGAAAATCTGCTGGTATAGAGAGACGCTCATGAATTCATGGATCGTGCATGTCTGGAACGTGCTGTTCAAGCTGGTGGACGCTCTGTAATGGCATGGGGTGTGTGCAGTTGGAGTGATAAGAAACCCCTGATACATCTAGATACGACTCTGACAGGTATCACACACGTACGCATCCTGTCTGATCACCTGCATCCATTCATGTCCATTGTGCATTCCCACGGACCTGGGCAATTCCAGCAGGACAATGCGACACCCCGTACGTCCAGAATTGCTATAGAGTTGCTGCAAGAATACTCTTCTGAGGAACATTCCGCTGGCTTCGAAACTCCTCGGACACGACATGACATATCTGGGATGCCTTGCAGCGTGCTGTTCATAAGAGATCTCCATCTCTTCGTACTCGTACAGATTTGTGGACAGATCTACAGGATTCATGGTTTTAATTCCGTAGAGCATTACTTGAGACAATAGTCGAGTGCATACAACTTCATGTTGCGACACTTTTGCGTGCTCTCGGCGGACCTACACGATATCAGGCAGGTGAATCAGTTTCTCTGGCTCTTCAGTGTATCTCAACTTTATCACTTCAAGTTTCAGAATGCCAAAATTTCACGACAAGGCTGACTTCCAACAATATATTTAATTAGCGTGATACTAAATTCTACACTCCTGGAATTGGAAAAAAGAACACATTGACACCGGTGTGTCAGACCCACCATACTTGCTCCGGACACTGCGAGAGGGCTGTACAAGCAATGATCACACGCACGGCACAGCGGACACACCAGGAACCGCGGTGTTGGCCGTCGAATGGCGCTAGCTGCGCAGCATTTGTGCACCGCCGCCGTCAGTGTCAGCCAGTTTGCCGTGGCATACGGAGCTCCATCGCAGTCTTTAACACTGGTAGCATGCCGCGACAGCGTGGACGTGAACCGTATGTGCAGTTGACAGACTTTGAGCGAGGGCGTATAGTGGGCATGCGGGAGGCCGGGTGGACGTACCGTCGAATTGCTCAACACGTGGGGCGTGAGGTCTCCACAGTACATCGATGTTGTCGCCAGTGGTCGGCGGAAGGTGCACGTGCCTGTCGACCTGGGACCGGACCGCAGCGACGCACGGATGCACGCCAAGACCGTAGGATCCTACGCAGTGCCGTAGGGGACCGCACCGCCACTTCCCAGCAAATTAGGGACACTGTTGCTCCTGGGGTATCGGCGAGGACCATTCGCAACCGTCTCCATGAATCTGGGCTACGGTCCCGCACACCGTTAGGCCGTCTTCCGCTCACGCCCCAACATCGTGCAGCCCGCCTCCAGTGGTGTCGCGACAGGCGTGAATGGAGGGACGAATGGAGACGTGTCGTCTTCAGCGATGAGAGTCCCTTCTGCCTTGGTACCAAAGATGGTCGTATGCGTGTTTGGCGCCGTGCAGGTGAGCGCCACAATCAGGACTGCATACGACCGAGGCACACAGGGCCAACACCCGGCATCATGGTGTGGGGAGCGATCTCCTACACTGGCCGTACACCACTGGTGATCGTCGAGGGGACACTGAATAGTGCACGGTACATCCAAACCGTCATCGAACCCATCGTTCTACCATTCCTAGACCGGCAAGGGAACTTGCTGTTCCAACAGGACAATGCACGTCCGCATGTATCCCGTGCCACCCAACGTGCTCTAGAAGGTGTAAGTCAACTACCCTGGCCAGCAAGATCTCCGGATCTGTCCCCCATTGAGCATGTTTGGGACTGGATGAAGCGTCGTCTCACGCGGTCTGCACGTCCAGCACGAACGCTGGTCCAACTGAGGCGCCAAGTGGAAATGGCATGGCAAGCCGTTCCACAGGACTACATCCAGCATCTCTATGATCGTCTCCATGGGAGAATAGCAGCCTGCATTGCTGCGAAAGGTGGATATACACTGTACTAGTGCCGACATTGTGCATGCTCTGTTGCCTGTGTCTATGTGCCTGTGGTTCTGTCAGTGTGATCATGTGATGTATCTGACCCCAGGAATGTGTCAATAAAGTTTCCCCTTCCTGGGACAATGAATTCACGGTGTTCTTATTTCAATTTCCAGGAGTGTATTTAGTCGGAAAATTCACACCACAGGGAGTAATTACGTTTCCTTCATTGCTTATTTGCGAAGTCCGGAAAGAAGCGCTGTGTGCTACACGGCACAGCTTCTCTCTCGCGATTAATCAGAGATTGTCTGTTATGTAACATTTTCTCGTTAAAATTTACGCGACTTGCGCTTCACCGTGGAATGTAAGCATTAGCAGCTTAGAGACGGAGGAAAAACTGAGATGCTGCACGGGCTTACTCTCTTCCAAACCTTTAAACACACCTACACTCAGAGGTTAACGTTATTGTTACACTGCATTCTTTCGCCGTTAGCGCCGTATCATGGCCGCTTTCGACTCTGTATTAATACGCCCGACAATGCGCAACAGCATCGAATAGTATCGGCAGCAGTTGTGAGATTTATACGAAATAAATTAACAAACGACGGAGCTGAACCTCCTCGATACACAAAACTGGTCAGAACACTATTGCAGAAACAACGAAACAAACATGCCAAATTTTAAATAGACGCAAAATCCCCAAGACTGGCGATCTTTTAGAGAAGTTCTGAATTTAGTGGTCACTTCAATGCAAGATGCTTCTAACAGTTTCCACAACGGAACTTTGTCTCGAAACCTGGCAGAAAATTCGAAAGATTGTGGTCGTATGTGAAGTGCGTTAGCGGCAAGAAACAATCCACGCCTTCTCTGCACGATAACAATGGAGATACTATCGAAGACAGTGCTGCCAAAGCATCCACAGCCACTGCCTTCCGAAATGCCTTCACAAAAGAAGATGAAGTAAATATTCCAGAATTAGAATCGAGAACAGCTGCCAACATGAGTAACGTAGAAGTAAATATCCTCGTAGTACTGAAGCAACATAAATCACTTAATAAAAGCAAGTAATCTGCTCCAGACTGTATACCAACTAGGCTCCTTTCAGAGTATGCTGATGCATTAGCTCCATACTTGACAATCATATACAACCGTTCGCTCGACGAAAGATCCATACCCAAATATTGGAAACTCGCACAGGTCACGTTAATATTCAAGAAAGGTAGTACGAGTAATCAACTTAATTACAGGCCCATATCCTTATCGTCGATATACAGCAGGATTCTGGAAAACAAATTGTGTCCGAACATTATAAATTACCACGAAGAAAACGGTCTATTGACACACAGTCAACATGGCTTTAGAAAACATAGTTCTTGTGAAACACAACTAGCTCTTTATTCGCATAAAGTGTTGAGTGCTATTGACAAGGGATTTCAGATCTAATCCGTATTTCTGGATTTGTAGAAGGCTTTTGAAACTGTACCACGCAAGCGGCATATTGTGAAATTGCGTGCTTATGGAATATCGTCTGAGTTATGTTTCTGGATTACTAACTTCTGTCAAAGAGGTCACAGTTCGTAGTAATTGACGGAGAGTCATCGAGTAAATCAGAAGTGACTTCTGGCGTTCCCCAAGGTAGTGTTGCTGTTGCTTATCTATATAAACGACTTCGGAGACAATCTGAGGAACCGTCTTAGGTTGTTTGCAGATGACGCTGTCGTTTGCCAACTAATAAAGTCATCAGAAGATCAAAAGAAAGTGCAAAAAGATTTTGAAAAAATATCTGGATGGTGCTAAAATTGGCAGTTGACCCTAATAACTAAAAGTGTTAGGTCATCCACATGAGTGCTACAAGGAATCCGTTAAACTTAGGTTACACGATAAATGAGTCCAACGGCCGTAAATTCAACTAAATACCTAGGAATTACCATTACAGACAACTTAAATTGGAAGGAGCGCATGGAAAATGTTGTGGGGAAGGCTAACCAAAGGCTGCGTTTTATTGCCAGGACAGTAAGAAAATGTAACAGTTCTACTATGGAGACTGCCTACACTACGCTTGTCCGTCCTCTTTTAGAATACTGCTGCGAGGTGTGGGACTGACGGAGTACATCGAAAAAGTTCAAAGAAGGGCAGCATGTTTTGTATTAAAGCGAAATATGTGAGAGAGTGTCACTGAAATGATACAGGATTTTGGGATGGAAGATAGGCGTTTTTCGTTGCGACGGAAACTTCTCACGAAATTCCATTCACCAGCTTTCTCCTCCGAATGCGAAAATATTTTGTTGATACCGACCTACAAAGGGACAAAAGATCACCACGATAAAATAAGGGAATCAGAGCTCGTACGGAAAGATACAGGTGTTCGTTCTTTTCGCGCCCTATACGAGACTGGAATAATAGAGAATTGTGAAGGTGGTTCGATGAACCCTCTGCCAGGCACTTAAATGTGATTTGCAGATTATCCATGTAGATGTAGATGTGGATGAATAGCGCAGGTGGAGGAGGTCTTAGAACGGGAGGATATTCAGCGAATGTATAGTATTGTCCGTTTTTCCGACTTAACTCCCATCGAGTTCAAGACTGATGTGAGGCAGACGAATTGCAGTACGTCCACATGAACAAACGACCATACAGTAGTTGTCAACCATGGTGAAGGAATGGATCACCCTACCACAAGAACTCCTTATCAACTTCGTGGTCAGCATGAGGGCACCTTTTACAGCAAGACCTAGCGTCCATGGTAATCACACGCAGTATTAAGAACCATGTTCCGCTGTTTGTAACGTCCACGGGCCATTACGAGTTGCGATGACTTTACTGTAATTATTCTCTTTTAACAGAAGAAGCACATCTGTTCGTCCCACTTCGTATTTCATTTACCTTCTGTACCACACTGTACCAGTTCTTTCTGTGTGTGGTCCAATTCCATCGGTCTGTGTTACGTGCCAGTGACGTATCGCAAGAAAAATAATTTCGACCTCATGTTTAGCACACCAGTGTATTACGTTTCAAACTGCACAAATTTAATTATACAGGCCAGATAAACATATTATAAAATTGTAAGCTGTCAAATAATGAGACTGAGACGTCGTATATGAACTTGATCTGCATTGTTCTTCATTCCAGCACAACAGTGTTTTGATTTACGCAAGATTTTCGCGCGACAGAGGCTGCAGCCATCATCTTAACGTGTTAGGCGCCTTTGTGGGATTACTGTAGTCTCTAGCCCAGTGAAAGTGCGTATGTCCTCATTCACTCAAGATGGTGGAAGTACAGGGTAGTGTAGCATGGCGCTTGAAAGGTCGCTGGTGTGGTGTCACATGAATAGCAGCCGGACTTTTACTGACCTTGCATGGTGATGTCCCTCATCTTCTTCATACAACTGTACATTTTCTTTCCTCCTGTTGAGCCGCTAAAATTATTTCCTTCCATCCAGTACCACTACATGCACCGAATGGCTTAAGGATGACCTAATATGCGAAAAGCGACACTAAAATATTGTGCCCCATTTTACCGTGACTTTTTCGGAAAGTAAGATACATGAGAAAACACAGTAACAAGGGTACAGTTCGCTAGAAACAATTCTAGAAATGTGGCAAAACTATCTGCAGTATTTTATATTCACACGTAAATTATACACCACATACAATTGCAATTTTACGTTGTACAAATGAGTGTAAATATATTTTACCGTGAACTGAAAGAATATGGAAAACTTGTATCACATTCAGTTTTTAGCTGACAATTTGTCAATAAATAAGTAACTACCTGATTTGTACAAAGGATATAGTGTATACACTAAAGAGCCAAAGAAACTGGTACACCTGCCAAATGTAGTATACGGCCCGCCGGCCGGTGTGGCCAAGCGGTTAAAGGCGCTACAGTCTGGAACCGCGCGGCCGCTACGGTCGCAGGTTCGAATCCTGCCTCGGGCATGGATGTGTGTGATGTCCTTAGGTTAGTTAGGTTTAAGTAGTTCTAAGTTCTAGCGGACTGATGACCTTAGAAGTTAAGTCCCATAGTGCTCAGAACCATTTTTGTATACGGCCCCTGCGAGCACCCTGAAGTACCGCAACACACGTGGCATGGACTCGACTAATTCTGAAGTAGTGCTGGATGGAAGTGACACCGTGAATCCTGTAGGTCTATCTATATATCCGTAAGAGGGAGTGGATATCTTTTCTGACAGCACGTTGCAAAGCATCCCAGATATGCTCAATAATGTTCATGCCTGGGGAGCTTGGTGACCAGCGGAATGTTTAAACTCAGAAGAGTGTTCCTGGTTATCAGACAGGATGCTTACTAAGTGTCACCTGTCAGAGTCGTATCTAGATGTAACAACAGCACACGTCCCACACCATTACAGAGCCTCCAGCAGCTTGAACAGTCCCCCGCTAACATGCAAGGTCCATGGATGCATGAGGTTGTCTCCACACCTGTACACGTCCATCCTCTGGATACAATCTGAAACGAGACTCTTATGACCAGGAAACATGTTCCCAGTCATCAACAGTCCAATGCCGGGGTTGACGGGCCCAAGGGAGGAGGGTACACTAGTGGGCCTTCGGCTCCGACAGCCCATATCAATGTCGTTCCGTTGAATGGTTCGCACGCTGACACTTGTTGATGGACCAATACTGAATTGCAGAAGTATTACACTTCTGTCACGTTGAACGATTCCCTTCAGACGTCGTTGGTCCCGCTCTTGCAGGATCTTATTCCGGCCGCAGTGGAGATTGATGTTTTACCGGATTCCTGATATTCACCGTACACTCATGAAATGATCGTACGGGAAAATCCCCACCTCATTGCTATCTCGGAGATGCTGTTCCCATTGCTAGCGCGCCGATTATAACATCACGTGGAAATTCACTTAAATCTTGATAACTTGCCATTGTAGCAGCAGTAACCAATCTAACAAATGCAGCAGACACTTGCTGCCTTATATAGGCGCTGCCAACCGCAGCGCCGTATTCTGCCTGTTTACATATCTCTGTATTTGAATACGCATACCTATACCAGTTTCTTTGGCGCTTCAGTGTAGTTACATGAAATGTCAGACCAATTTGATACTGTAGATGTATTCACGGAGTTGAGCTGAACAGAACTAACAGCTCTATATCATCTGCTGTACATTCGAGGGGCGTTCAGTAAGTAATGGTATATTTCTTTTCTCGGCCAACTTCAGTTCAAAAAGTAAGGAAGTTTGTTGTGAACGTCGTGGAGTATTCGCTTTTCAGTCCTATTGATTGATGAAGTTCCGACAGATGGCAGCGCTACAACCAACCTTTACAATGTACACTCATGCTGATAAATTAAGGATAATTGCAGAATGTGATGCCACACAACGTGGCAGTACACAAAACTGGCGCTCATAGCATAGGCACGTAGGGAACACACACAACACAGATCTTTAAGTCCACGGTATTGGTGACAAGTTGAGAAAATCGTTCCGAAACACATGTGCTACAAAACCCCACAGTTTCCTGCGCATGTACCCCGAGATCAATATGGGATATGATCACCATGCATAAGTACACAGGCCGCACAACGAGTTGGCATACTCTGGATCAGGTGGTCGAACAGCTGCTGGGTTATAGCCTCCCATTCTTGCACCAGTGCCTGTCGGAGGTCCTGAAGCGTCCTAGGGGTTTGAAGACGTGCAGCGATACGTAGACCGAGAGCATTCCAGACGTGCTCGATGTCGTTTATGTCTAGAGGACAGGCAGGCCAATCCATTCGCCTGATATCTTCTGAAGGTACTCCTCCACGATGGCACCTCGGTGGGGCCGTGCGTTACCATCCCTCAGGAGGAAGATGATACCAAAATCACCCCTGAAAAGGCGTACATACGGGTGCCAAATGACGTCCCGATACACCTGACATGTTACAGTTGCTCTGTCAAAGACATGCAGGGGTGTACGTGCACCAATCATAATCCCACGACCTCCATGTAGGTCCCTTTCAAGGACATTAAGGGAATGGTATCTGCTTCTTGGTTCACGCCAGATGAAAACCTGACTAGAATCACTGTTCAGACTATACATAGACTCGTCCGTGAACACAACTTGGGACCACTGTTCCAATGACCGTGTACTGTGTTCTTCACACCAGGCTTTACGGGCTTTCCTGTGACCAGTTGTCAGTGGAATGCACCTTGCAGGTCTCCGAGCGAATAAACCATGTCTGTTCAGTCGACTGTGTGTCTGGAGACAACTGTTCCAGTGTTTGCGGTAAGGTCCCGAGCAAGGCTACCTGCTGTATTCCGTGTTCATCTGCAGGCACTGCTGGTGAGATGTCGGTCTTCTTGTGGTGTTGTACACTGTGGACGTCCCGTAATGTAGAGCCTGGACACGTTTCCTGTCTGCTGGAATCGTTGCCATTATCTTGAGACCGCACTTTGCGGCACACGGAGGGCCCGTGCCATGACGTGCTGTGTTTGACCAGCCTCCAGTCGCCTTAGTATTGTACCCCTCAGAACGTCATCAATACGTGTTCTTTGAGCCATTTTCAACACACAGTCACCATAAACACATCTGAAAACGTCTGTACACTTACTCACTGCACCGTACTCCGACATGCACCAAAACACCTCTGCGTAAGTGGACTGCTGCCAGCGCCACCGTGCGACGACGGCAGGTCAAATGCACCGCATGGATTTAAAGCCGCAAACCGCCCACCAGAGCGTTGTTTCACCATGTATCAGCATTATCCTTAATTTATGAGCAAGATTGTAGCTTGTAACTGTGGTGTGTTCCAACCAGAGGCTTGTCTTTGAGTTTCTTTTGGCGGAAAAATCAGAGCAGCACAGTTATTCGTAGCCGCTTGCAGTATGTCTACGGAGACCTGGAAGTGAAGGAAAACACGGTGAATCGCTGGGCGAGGTTTCTGTCATCATCACAACAAGGTCACGCAAATATCTCCGACCTCTCAAATTCTGACTGATGGCACAGAACTTTGACTTTGACTACTGCAATGTTGGAACATATGGCCGTTCACATTCGACGTGATCGATGGATCTCAATGAAACATCTCAATACACAGATGACGTCTCTGTTGGTAGTGCTGACACACTCGCTGACCAAATGGGGTTCTCAGTGGTTGTCCCTACTGAGCTCCTAGCCGCCTAACAGAATACCACAAAGAACAACGAAGGATCATCTGTGAGGAAAAGATAGCGCGTTGCGAAACTGATCGTGTCAGTTTTTGTCGAACATCGTCACAGGCGATGAAACATGGATTTATCACTTGGAAAGAAAACGGCAATCTATGAATGTGCTCCACGCCACCTTTCCTCAGAGCAAAAAGTTCAGTGTCGACCCATCAGCCTGTAAAGTCATGGAGAAGGTTTTGTAGGTCTCTGAAGATGTCATTATATTTTATATTCTCCCTCATGGTGCAACGATCAGTCCTGAAGTGTATTGCGCTACCCTCATAAAACTGAACAAAAGACTTCAGCGTGTTCGTCTCCACAAAAATGCAAACGAACATCTCATTCTCAATGTAAGTTCTCACACATGTCTGCGCACTTTGGAAGAGCCCACAGAACTTCACTGGACTGTTCTACGTCATCCATCCGCTAGTCCAGACTTCGCACCTTCCGTCTGCTATTTGTTTGACCCATTGCTGATGGACTCCGTGGGAATCAGCATTTGGATGATGGTGAGGTTATTGATGCAAATGGCAACATGTGGTCCTGGGTGTAGCGGCTTCGATTAGTAATCAGAACGTCTTTGATTCCGGGATGGATTTTAATTAATTCACCAAAAATGGCACCGAAGATTTTCTGCATAAGAAGTCACCCTCATTCTGCCTACGGCCTCGCCAAAGAGGACGGAGGAGTGGTTCCGGCCACTCTTTTACCCTTCTAGGCATGGAGTGGCCCTAAAAGGCGCAGGAATCAGCAATGATGAACGGTAGGAGGATGCAGAAGGCAACAGAAACCTTTGCGGTAAAGACACATAAAGTGCATTTTCAGGACTTGTGGCTTGTAATTGAAAAAGTGTCACTATTATTTCTCTATTGGCAAAACATTCTGGAGAAATCCCTCAATCGGATCTCCTGGAAGTGTCTGCCAAGGGGCTGGTGCATGACAGAAAGATTGAATTACCAACGAATGAATAACGTTCAAAGAATCAGGGACGTGGAATGACAGAAGTTTAAACGGAGTAGGAAAGTTATAAACCCTGAAAATACAAATGGTAAGGTTCAGTATAGATATATTATCAGTAAATGAAGTGAAATGGAAAGAAGACAAGCATTTCCGGCCACACGATTATAGCGTAATATCAACAGGAGCAGAAAATGGAACGACGGGAGTAGGATTCGTTATGAATAGGAAGGTACGACAAAGAGTGAATTATTATGAACAGTTCAGTGATAGGGCTGTTCTTACCAGGATCGACAGCAAACTAACACCGACAATAGTAGTTCAGTTATAAATGCCGACGTCGCAAATAGAAGATGAAGAGATAGAGAATTTAATCAGAATATTGAATCATTAAGTCAATACATATAGGGAGATGAAAATCTAATAGTCATGGGACACAGAGATGTGATTGTTGTGGAAGGAATAGAAGAATAGAATAAGGACTTCGTAGTAGGAATAGAGAGGATAAAGACAAGTTCTTCTTCTTCTTTCACCATAGTCTAGGCCATAGGCTTGTGCCGTCTTCTAAGTATCCATCCATCCATTTTTTGTTCTTCCTACGGATCTCGTACCTAAAGGTGTAAAATATAAGACTTGTTTCAGTAGTCTTGAATCCAGCATTCTTTTTACATGTTTTAGGCAGCTTTTAAACTTGATCTTATAAATTGTAGCATATATCACAAGCTCTGCTCTCATGTCTTCGATTCTCAGTCGCTCGGATCTTGTACAACCCTCAACTGCTCTTAGAAATTTCATTCCTGCTATTCATGCTTTTTGTTAGTTGTCCAGCTTTCGCTCCCAAATAGCCACGTCGGGGTGGTCATTACCTTATAAAATTGATTTTATGACTTTTCTCACTTTATCTCTCAATGTTCTATTAATTGATCTGTATATCATACGATATTTCTACAGTTTGTTCTCAATGTCGAGTATTAAAATATATGTTATGTCATAATCTCAAGTCCAGATAAATTTGTTTTCTCCATGTATCAATCACATCGTCAATGTATATATACACTCCTGGAAATTGAAATAAGAACACCGTAAATTCATTGTCCCAGGAAGGGGAAACTTTATTGACACATTCCTGGGGTCAGATACATCACATGATCACACTGACAGAACCACAGGCACATAGACACAGGCAACAGAGCATGCACAATGTCGGCACTAGTACAGTGTATATCCACCTTTCGCAGCAATGCAGGCTGCTATTCTCCCATGGAGACGATCGTAGAGATGCTGGATGTAGTCCTGTGGAACGGCTTGCCATGCCATTTCCACCTGGCGCCTCAGTTGGACCAGCGTTCGTGCTGGACGTGCAGACCGCGTGAGACGACGCTTCATCCAGTCCCAAACATGCTCAATGGGGGACAGATCCGGAGATCTTGCTGGCCAGGGTAGTTGACTTACACCTTCTAGAGCACGTTGGGTGGCACGGTATACATGCGGACGTGCATTGTCCTGTTGGAACAGCACGTTCCCTTGCCGGTCTAGGAATGGTAGAACGATGGGTTCGATGACGGTTTGGATGTACCGTGCACTATTCAGTGTCCCCTCGACGATCACCAGTGGTGTACGGCCAGTGTAGGAGATCGCTCCCCACACCATGATGCCGGGTGTTGGCCCTGTGTGCCTCGGTCGTATGCAGTCCTGATTGTGGCGCTCACCTGCACGGTGCCAAACACGCATACGACCATCATTGGCACCAAGGCAGAAGCGACTCTCATCGCTGAAGACGACACGTCTCCATTCGTCCCTCCATTCACGCCTGTCGCGACACCACTGGAGGCGGGCTGCACGATGTTGGGGCGTGAGCGGAAGACGGCCTAACGGTGTGCGGGACCGTAGCCCAGCTTCATGGAGACGGTTGCGAATGGTCCTCGCCGATACCCCAGGAGCAACAGTGTCCCTAATTTGCTGGGAAGTGGCGGTGCGGTCCCCTACGGCACTGCGTAGGATCCTACGGTCTTGGCGTGCATCCGTGCGTCGCTGCGGTCCGGTCCCAGGTCGACGGGCACGTGCACCTTCCGCCGACCACTGGCGACAACATCGATGTACTGTGGAGACCTCACGCCCCACGTGTTGAGCAATTCGGCGGTACGTCCACCCGGCCTCCCGCATGCCCACTATACGCCCTCGCTCAAAGTCCGTCAACTGCACATACGGTTCACGTCCACGCTGTCGCGGCATGCTACCAGTGTTAAAGACTGCGATGGAGCTCCGTATGCCACGGCAAACTGGCTGACACTGACGGCGGCGGTGCACAAATGCTGCGCAGCTAGCGCCATTCGACGGCCAACACCGCGGTTCCTGGTGTGTCCGCTGTGCCGTGCGTGTGATCATTGCTTGTACAGCCCTCTCGCAGTGTCCAGAGCAAGTATGGTGGGTCTGACACACCGGTGTCAATGTGTTCTTTTTTCCATTTCCAGGAGTGTATATATAAAGTGTGGGTGATAAGCTGCACCCTTGTCGAACCCCTTGGTTTATTGCTATGTCTTCCGATATGCATGGTTAGCTATTATTGGTATTTTTTTACCTTTATATGCGGTCCGTATCTCCTTTGTTGTTTCCTGAGGATAAACATTCCTGTGTAATATGTTCCACAAGATTTTCCTATCTATATGGTCAAAAGGTTTCTCTAGATCTGTAATTGTGCTATGTGTTTCCCTACTGAACTTCCTTTGTTTTTCTATAACTTGTTTAAGGGTGAAAACATTTTGTTATTGAGATATCAGAATATCGGCAATAACTTGTAGACGTAGATTTATTATCTCGCGTTAATCATGTATACAGTATTCGCTAATTTCATACAACGAAAATTATTGCAGTCAGTTCGTTTGCCTTTTTTAAAGTTTGAAATGACATCTGCAACTGCCCATGGTTTTGATATTTGGCGTCTTGCTAATAGATACTTTATAAATGTTGAAGCCTGAGTTTATAAAATAATTCCTTATATTTAAGTAACTCGAAATTTTGCCTTTGGGGTCTGTTGCTTTCCGGTTTATTGTTTTTTTTTTTTTTTCAGGGCTTCGTTTCATTCTTGGACCGTTATGAGATCGCCATCATATGGTTCATCCATTTCAGGATGTCTCCTCCTCTAAAACTTGCAGGTCATAACACCAGAACTGTTTATAATGTGCCTTTCCTTTTACATTCCGATATTATATTTAGTTTTGTTGTTCATTTAAATGTTTTATCATCTTGTAAGCTATGGACTGTCTTCCATGTTCAATTCTGGTCACAAAGTGTTTCCACCATTCTCAATTCGTTTTGCTGGAAATTATATTTACTTTATTTCTTACTCTCTCAGCTTTTTTGTCTTCTTACGTCTAGTGAGCATAGCTATTTGTAGGTAGTGATCCGAAACAATGTCACTACCTCTGAAAACATGAGCATCCTGAACTTGGTTGCATATTTTACTGTTGGCAATCACATTATCTTTTATTGGTCTCTGTCCCCTGGCCCTTCAACTATATTTATGTATGTCGTTCTTCCAAAAATAAACAAATAAATAAAATTTTAGTCCATTACTTGAGGCTAAATGTATAAGAGTATGTCCATAATCATTTATGCATTGTTCGCCAAAAGTTACCACTATTAAGAGGCACTACATTATTTCTTATTCTGACATTTAAATCGCCACAGATTAATAGGTTGTCCGTTTTCTTGTATTTATCTACTTTTGTTTATAAAAGTCTCAGTCTCTTCTTCTTTCGATTTTAAAGAGCGTACACCACAGTCATTGATAGATGCCCACAATTTGTTCTGAATCTCGAAGCTATGACTGTCATTTCTGTAAGTATCATATTCGATTTTAGATTCCCATTTATTACCTACTAACATACCTGCCCCACTACATTCTTTTTTGTCACTTCATACATCGCTGTAGATCATCAGGTAACCATATAAATCTGTAGTTCCCTCAGTTTTTCTTTTTTTTCATTTCTGTAACTGTCGCAATGTTAACGTTTCTTTGTCTCAGTTCTTCACGTAGCTCTGTCTCTTTTGAGTGCAGGTTTCTTACATTCCAAGCCTCAAAGTTGAGCTTTTCCACTGCTCCAAATAGTTTATCCTTATCTTTTCTGAGTCGTCTTCTATTTAATCCATTCAGCTGATCTTAATGATGATTTTGATAAATTCAAGTTCCCAGTGCGGGCTGCCAACAAATAGCGATGCTATGCATGTAGTGGTGCTGCCACATTTTGGCCTCATTACTTACCAGTAATTTTTAATGAAGGTTTACTTCTTCTAGGCTTTGGTAGGTCAGTCACCTAACTGCAAGGCAGCAACTGTTTGATTCTTCTGGGACTATTACCCCTAGGAAGGCTGACGTCACTACGTTTAAGAGAACTTCCTGGCTCTGTCTGAACCCTCCAGGAGACCGTCTAAACTGATGCCTTCGAGGCCTTCATTGTGGACTGCTTTTCGTCTGATCCCAACACTTCCATCTGTCCAACATGGATGACCTTCCCAGGAGTTCTATCGGTATAGCTCTGAGGCTGTAATGCGACACATAAGATTCCTCACCACAGTAAGGTAGCAGTCCTCGAGTACTAATGGCTACTGCATAAAATTTCAGGTGGTAATTGCGAATACTCTGTTCAAGAATCACAAGATCAGTACTTGGAAAACGGTGGGAGATACAGGAAGACTTCAGTTAGACTACATCATAGTTAGGCACAAATAACAAAATCAACTTTTGGACTGTAGGATTTACCCACCAAGGGGAGAAATAGGCTCAGATCACAATTTATTAATGGTGAAGGGTAGGCTGAAGTTTAAGAGATTAGTCAGGAAAATTCAGTGCGCAAAGAAGTGGGAGACGGAAGTCTGTGGGATGAAGAGATAGGTTTGAATTTCTTTGGCGCTGTAGATACTGCGATAATGAATAACTCGGTAGGCAGTTGATTTGAAGAGGATTGAACGTCTCTAAAGAAGGTAAACACAGAAGTTAAATAGAAAAACATAGGTACTAGGAGGGTAACTATGCGTACCAAATAAGTATTTCAGTTGATTTGAGAAGAAGGAAATAAAAAAAAATTGTTCAGGGAAATTCAGGCATACAGAATTACAAATCACTTAGGAACGAAATAAAAAGCAATTTCATGGAATCTAAGGTGAAACGCCTGCATCAAAAAGTGAAGAAATCGAAAAATAAAGACTGTCAGATGGCATGACTCAGCACATAGAAAAGTCAAAACAACCTTCTGTGAAATTAAAAACAAGGGCGGTAACATTAAGAGAACAGTCGGAGTTCCACTGTTCAGTGCACGGGAGAAGGGGATAGGTGGAAAGAGTAGAGTGAAAGACTGAAGGAGAAATGTTGATGTGACGGAACTTGAAACAGGAGTCGACAGGGAAGAGATAGGGGATCCACTACTAGATTCAGAATTTAAAAGACCTTTCGAAAACTTGACATTAAATAAGACAGAAGACATAACACTCCATCAGAATTTCTAAAATCATTGGGGGATGTGGCAGCTAAACGACAACTCACGTAGATGTGTGCAATGTGTGAGACCCGCCACATACCATCTGACTTTCATCCACACTATTCCCAAGATATGAAGGGCCAACAAGTGCCAGAATTATCGCATAGTCAGCTTTACATCTAACTGCTCCAGGTTACTGACAAGAATAATATACAGAAGAATGGACAATAAAGGTGGCCATCTGTTATATGAAGATCACTTTGGCTTTAGGACAGTTAAAGGCAACAGACAACTCTGCCATTACCATATACATGGTGAGTCACCTAACGTTACCGCTGGATATATTTCGTAAACCACATCAAATATTGACGAACCGATTCCACAGACCGAACGTGAGGAGAGGGGCTAGTGTAATTGTTTAATACAAACCATACAAAAATGCACGGAAGTATGTTTTTTAACACAAACCTACGTTTTTTTAAATGGAACCAGGTTAGTTTTGTTAGCACATCTGAACATGTAAACAAATACGTAATCAGTGCCCTTTTTTGCACTTTAAAATGTTAATTACATCCGGAGATAATGTAACCTAAAGTCGACGCTTGAAACCTCCGACGTTCAGTAACAAACACGGGCCACGGTCGGCGAACAGCATCTCCAGGGACATGTTTACGATGACTACCATGGTTACTAGTGTGGCTGTAATGCACTGTTGTGGTTTGGTCTAGCTGTCGCACTGTCCGCATGTAGCACTTGCTGCTATTGTTATTCTGCATTCGTCTCCGCACGCAGACCAACTGTAGTACACCGTGTTACCAGACGTCTGTGATAGTGTAGTGTTGTAGAAACTGTGACCATGGTGTATTCGAACTCTGAAAAGGGGATATGATACTCATCTATGGCGAGTGTCGACGAAATGCAGCTGAAGCCTGCAGGGTGTATGCAGAACGGTACCCGGACAGAGAGCATCCAACGTGCCGCACATTGCAAAACATCTACCGCCAACTGTATGCAACAGGTATGGACGTAGCACGCAAACGGGTCCGTAACGGGCCCGTCACAGGAAAAGCGGGTGCAGTTGATAGTGTTAGCTGCTGTTGCCATGAACCCACACATGAGTACACGGGACGTTGCGAGAGCCGGTGGACTGAGTCAAAGTAGTGTCATGCGCATACTGCATCGTCACCGCTTTCACCCGTTTCATGTATCGCTACATCAGCAATTACATGGTGATTACTTTAATCATCGAGTGCAATTCTGTCAATGGGCATTAACAGAGAATGCGTTGCAGTTCTACCTGTTTACCGATGAAGCGTGTTTCACAAACCACGGGGCAATGAATCTACGGAACATGCATTACTGGTCCGTGGACAATCCTCGCTGGCTCAGACAGGTAGAGCGACAGCGACTGTAGACTGTAAATGTATGGTGCGGAATCATTGGCGACCACCTCATTGGTCATTGCAGGGGCCCAAACAGCTGCAACATACGTCGCGTTTCTACAGAATGATCTGCCAACGTTGCTCGAAAATGTCCCACTGGAAACGCGTCGACGTATGTGGTATCAGTACGATGGTGCACCTGCACATTCCGCAATTAACACTAGGCTGACCCTTGACAGGATTTTCGACGGGCGTTTAATAGGACGTGGAGGACGCATAAATTGGCCAGCCCGTTCTCCTGATCTTAAACCTCTGGACTTCTTTCTGTGGGGTACGTTAAAGGAGAATGAGTACCGTGATGTGCCTACAACCCCAGAGGATATGAAACAACGTATTGTGGCAGCCTGCGGCGACATTACACCAGATGTACTGTGGCGTGTACGACATTCATTACGCCAGAGATTGCAATTGTGTGCAGCAAATGATGGCCACCAAATTGAACATCTATTGGCCTGACATGTCGGGACACACTCTATTCCACTCCGTAATTGAAAAAGGAAACAACGTGTGTACGTGTACCTCACCCCTCATGGTAATGTACATGTGCGTCAGTGAAAAAGACCAATGAAAAGGTGTTAGCACGTGGACGTAATGTGCTGTTCCAGTCTCTTCTGTACCTAAGGTCCATCACCGTTCCCTTTGGATCCCTACGTAATTCGGTGCTCTCCGATACACACGATCGAACAGCGGAGGAGTGGTACTCAAGTGTCAACTTTAGGTTACAATATCTCCGGATGTCATTAACATTTTACAATGCAACAAACGGCACTGATTACGTATTTGTTTATATGTTCAGATGTGCTAACAAAACTAACGGGGTTCCATTTAAAAAAACGTAGGTTTGTGTTAAAAAACATGCTTCCGCGCATTTTTTTATGGGTTGTATTAACTAATTACACTAGCCCCCCTCCTCATGTTCCGTCTGTGGAATCTATTCGTCAGTATTTGATGTGGTTTACGAAATATATCCAGCGGTAATGTTAGGTGACTCACCCTGTATAATGGAAGCAACGCTACAGAAAATCAAAACACGTTTATAAAATGTTACGACATGGAACAAGTGATCGACAGTGTAAAATGGAGCAAGGTGTTCTAAATCCTGAGTAAACTACAGGGAAAGATGGGTGATAAAAAATACATATAAGCATCAAGAGGAAACAATAAGACTGGAAGACTAAGAACGAAGTGCCGTATTAAAAGGGGTGTAATATGAGGATGTAGTCTTTCATCCGTGCTGTTCCATCTACAGGGTGTTACAAAAAGGTACGGCAAAACTTTCAGGAAACACACAAAGAAAGAAAATATGTTATGTGGACATGTGTCCGGAAAGGCTTACTTTCCATGTTAGAGCTCATTTTATTACTTCTCTTCAAATCACATTAATCATGGAATGGAAACACACACCAACAGAACGTACCAGCGTGGCTTCAAACACTTTGTTACAGGAAATGTTCAAAATGTCCTCCGTTAGCGAGGATACATGCATCCACCCTCCGTCGCATGGAATCCCTGATGCGCTGATGCAGCCCTGGATAATGGCGTATTGTATCACACCCGTCCAAACTACGAGCACGAAGAGTCTCTACATTTGGTACCGGGGTTGCGTAGACAAGAGCTTTCAAATGCCCCCATAAATGAAAGTCAAGAGGGTTGAGGTCAGGAGAGCGTGGAGGCCATGGAATTGGTCCGCCTCTGTCAATCCATCAGTCACCGAATCTGTTGTTGAGAAGCATACGAACACGTCGACTGAAATGTGCAGGAGCTCCATCGTGCATGTACCACATGTTGTGTCGTACTTGTAAAGGCACATGTTCTAGCAGCACAGGTAGAGTATCCCGTATGAAATCATGATAACGTGCTCCATTGAGCGTAGGTGGAAGAACATGGGGCCCAATCAAGACATCACCAACAATGCCTGCCCAAACGTTCTCAGAGAATCTGTGTTGATGGCGTGATTGCACAATTGCGAGCGGATTCTCGTCAGCCCACACATGTTGATTGTGAAAATTTACAATTTGATCACGTTGGAAAGAAGCCTCATCCGTAAAGATAACATTTGCACTGAAATGAGAATTGACACATTGTTGGATGAACCATTCGCAAAAGTGTACCCGTGGAAGCCAATCAGCTGCTGATAGCGCCTGCACACGCTGTACATTGTACGGAAACAACTGGTTCTCCCGTAGCACTCTCCATACAGTGACGTGGTCAACGTTACCTTGTACAGCAGCAACTTCTCTGACGCTGACATAGGGTTATCGTCAACTGCACGAAGAATTGCCTCGTCCATTGCAGGTGTCCTCGTCGTTCTAGGTCTTCCCCAGTCGCAAGTCATAGGCTGGAATGTTCCGTGCTCCATAAGACGCCGATCAATTGCTTCGAACGTCTTCCTGTCGGGACACCTTCGTTCTGGATATCTGTCCCGATACAAAAGTACCGCGCCACGGCTATTGGCCCGTGCTAATGCATACATCAAATGGGCATCTGCCAACTCTGCGTTTGTAAACATTGCACTGACTGCAAAATCACGTTCGTGATGAACACTAACCTGTTGATGGTACGTACTGATGTGCTTGATGCTAGTACTGTAGAGCAATGATCGCATGTCAACACAAGTACCGAAGTCAACATTACCTTCCTTCAATTGGGCCAACTGGCGGTGAATCGAGGAAGTACAGTACATACTGACGAAACTAAAATGAGCACTAACATGGAAATTAAGCGTTTCCGGACGCATATCCACATAACATCTTTTCTTTATTTGGGTGTGAGGAATGTTTCCTGAAAGTTTGGCCGTACTTTTTTGTAACACCCTGTGTTCAGTGTGGTCCATTGATAGTGACCGTGCCAAATAGGAAATAAGCATCAAACGAGAAAACTACAAAGAACGAAATTCGTCTAGTTTGAAGGAGGAAACCAGATGACGTTATTGTTGGCCCTCTAGATGGCGCTGCCATAGGTCAAACGGACATCAACTGCGTTTTTTGAAATAGGAACCAGCATTTTTTTTATTACATATTCGTGTAGTACGTAAAGATATATGAATGTTTTTGTTGGACCACTTTTTTCGCTTTGTGATAGATGGCGCTGTAATAGCCACAAACTATAATTACGTGGTATCACGTAACATTCAGCTAGTGAGGACAGTATTTGCTTCGTGATCCATTACCCGGGTTAAAATGGACCGTTTACCAATTGCGGAAACTATCGATATCGTTTTGATGTATGGCTATTGTGATAAAAATGCCCAACGGGCGTGTGCTATGTATGGTGTTCCGTATCCTGGACGACATCATCCAAGTGTGCGGACCGTTCGCCGTATATTTACATTATTTAAGGAAACAGGAAGTGTTCAGCCACAAGTGAAGCGTCAACGACGACCTGCAACAAATGATGATGCCCAAGTAGGTGTTTTAGCTGCTGTCGCGGCTAATCCGCACATTAGTAGCAGACAAATTGCTCGAGAATCGGGAATCTCAAAAACGTCGGTGTTAATAATGCTACATCAACTTCGATTGCACCCGTACCGTATTTCTATGCACCAGTAATTGCATGGCGATGACTCTGAACATCGTGTACAGTTCTGCCACTGGGCACAAGAGAAATTACAGGACGATGACAGATTTTTTGCACGCTTTCTGTTTAGCGACGAAGCGTCATTCACCAACAGCGGTAACGTAAACCATCATAATATGCACTATTGGGCAACGGAAAATCCACAATGGCTGCGACAAGTGGAACATCAGCGACCTTGGTGGGTTAATGTATGGTGAGGCTTTATGGGAGGATGGATAATTGGCCCCCATTTTATCGATGGTAATCTAAATGTGTATGCTGATTTCCTACGTAATGTTCTTCCGATGTTACTACAAGATGTTTCACTGCATGACAGAATGGCGATGTACTTCCGACATGATGGATGTCCGGCACATAGCTCGCGTGCGGTTGAGCGGTATTGAATAGCATGACAGGTGGATTGGTTGTCGAAGCACCATACCATGGCCCGCACCTTCACCGGATCTGACGTCCCCGGATTTCTTTCTGTCGGGAAAGGATATTTGCTATCGTGATACACCGACAACGGCTGTCAACATGCGTCAGCGCATTGTCAATGCATGTGCGAACATTACGGAAGGCGAACTATTCGCTGTTGAGAGGAATGTCGTTACACGTATTGCCAAATGCATTGAGGTTGACGGACATCATTTTGAGCATTTATTGCATTAATGTGGTATTTACAGGTAATCATGCTGTAACAGCATGCGTTCTCAGAAATGATAAGTTCACAAAGGTACATGTATCACGTTGGAACAACCGAAATAAAATGTTCAAACGTACCTACGTCCTGTTTTTAATTTAAAAAACCTACCTGTTACCAACTGTTCGTCTAAAATTTTGAGCCATATGTTTGTGACTATTACAGCGCCATCTATCACAAAGCGAAAAAAGTGGTCCAGCTAAAACATTTATATTTCTTTACGTACTACACGAATATGTAATAAAAATGGGGGTTCCTATTTTAAAAAACGCAATTGATATCCGTTTGACCTTTGGCAGCGCCATCTAGCGGGCCAACCATAGAGCCATCTGGTTTCCCCCTTCAAGCTAGACGAGTTTCCTTCTTTGTATGTTTTTCGTTTGATGCTTATTTGGTGAGATATTTGGCCCGGTCACGATCAATGGACCACACTGTATATCGAAGAAGCAATGACGGGAACAAAAGAAAGATCCAGGTGTGGGATTGAGTGTCAAGGTGAAAGGATGTCAGTGTTTACGTTGTCTATCCCCAGTAGCTGCGTGGTCAGCGCGACAGAATGTCAATTCTAAGAGCCCGGTTTCGATTCCCGGCTGGGTCGGAGATTTTCTCCGCTGAGGGACTAGGTGTTGTGATGTCCTAATCATCATCATTTCATCCCCATCGACGCGCAAGTCTCCGAAGTGGCGTCAGATCGGAAGACTTGCACCCGGCGAACGGTGTAGCCGACGGGAGGCCCTAGTCAAACGACGACGACGAGTGTTTACATTCGCTGATGGCATTGCTTTTCTCAGTGAAAGTGAAAAATTACGGGATGTATTGAAAAAAAATTGATCCGGTAAACATCTGCAACTGAGGAAAATATTAGCAAAATTAAAATCCGCTTCAGTTGCTAGTAATTTTCTTAATTTATTCCACGAGAGCTTTCAAAGCTTAAAGCTTCATCTTCAGGTGCCACCTAATAAGTATTAAATCATGTGGTGGTCGGGCCAATTATTTGTTGGAGATCATACCCACGTCCAACAGAAGCATTGGAGCGTAGGAACAGTAACCATAGCGCCCAGCTGGACAGCACGACATGGAAGTGGCTAGTGACTATCGAGCCCAAAGTGTGTTGCATTACTTGTTGAACGCCACTCATCTATGTGAAGTACCGTTTTAGACATGTTACGTTACCAATCTTACGAAATTTCATGTATTCCAATGAGCTAAAGTACTGGTTTTGTTCGTACTCCAGTTTGATTTCGAAAAATGATGAATTTGCTTCACAGTTTATATGGATTGATACAAAATGTCTTACATAGCAGAAGGCGTAGATAATTTTGTAATAGCCAAACATACTTGTGGTTTTTCTGAACAGAAATTGGCTTATGGTTTACGTAGAACACTGCTTTTATCTGCGTTGTTGTTGTTGTTGTGGTCTTAAGTCCTGAGACTGGTTTGATGCAGCTTTCCATGCAAATCTATCCTGTGCAAGCTTCTTCATCTCCCAGTACCTACTACAACCTACATCCTTCTGAATCTGCTCAGTGTATTCATCTCTTCGTCTCCCTCCACGATTTTTACACTCCACGCTGCCCTCCAGTACTAAATTGGTTATCCCTTGATGCCTCAGAGCATTTCCTACCAACCGGTCCCTTCTTCTAGTCACGTTGTGCCACAAACTCCTCTTCTCCCCAACTCTATACAATACCTCCTCATTAGTTATGTGATCTACCCAACTAATCTTCAGCATTCTTCTGTAGCACTACATTTCGAAAGTTTCTATTCTCTTCTTGTCTAAACTATTTTTCGCCCATGTTTCACTTCCATACATGGCTACACTCCATACAAATACTTTCAGAAACGACTTCCTGACACTTAAACCTATACTCGATGTTAACAAATTTCTCTTCTTCAGAAACGCTTTCCTTGCCATTGCCAGTCGACATTTTATATCCTCTCTACTTCGACCATCATCAGTTATTTTGCACCCCAAATAGCTGAACTCCTTTACTACTTTAAGTGTCTCATTTCCTAATCTAATTCCCTCTGCATCACCCGACTTAATTCCACTACGCCGGCCGAAGTGGCCGTGTGGTTGTAGGCGCTGCAGTCTGGATCCGCGAGACCACTACGGCCGCAGGTTCGAATCCTGCCTCGGGCATGGATGTGTGTGATGTCCTTAGGTTAGTTAGGTTTAACTAGTTCTAAGTTCTAGGGGACTAATAACTTCAGAAGTTGAGTCCCATAGTGCTCAGAGCCATTTGAACCATTTTTAATTCCACTACATTCCATTATCCTTTTTTTGCTTTTGTTGATGTTCATCTTATCTCCTCCTTTCAAGACACTATCCATTCCGTTCAACTGGTCTTCCAAGTCCTTTTTCTGGCTCTGACAGAATTACAATGTCATCGGCGAACCTTAAAGTTTTTATTTCCTCTCCATGGATTTTAATTCCTACTCCGAATTTTTCCTATGTTTCCTTTACTGCTTGCTCAATATACAGACTGAACAACATCGGGGACAGGCTACAACCTTGTCTCACTCCCTTCCCAACCACTGCTTCCCTTTGATGTCCCTCGACTCTTATAACTGCCATCTGATTTCTGTACAAATTGTAAATAGCTTTTCGCTCTCGGTATTTTACCCCTGCCACCTTCAGAATTTGAAAGAGAGTATTCCAGTCAACATTGTCAAAAGCTTTCTTTAAGTCTACAAATGCTGGGAACGTAGGTTTGCCTTTCCTTAATCTAGCTTCTAAAATAAGTCGTAGGGTCAGTATTGCCTCACGTGTTTCAATATTTCAACGGAATCGAAACTGATCCTCCCCGAGGTCGGCTTCTACTAGTTTTTTCATTCGTCTGTAAATAATTCGTGTTAGTATTTTGCAGCTGTGACTTATTAAACTGACAGTTCGGTAATTTTCACATCTGTCAACACCTGCTTTCTTTGGGATTGGCATTATTATATTCTTCTTGAAGTCTGAGGTTATTTCGCCTGTCTGATAGATCTTCTTCACCAGATGGTAGAGTTTTGTCAGGACTGGCTCTGCCAAGTCTGTCAGTGGTTCTAATGGAATGTTGTCAACTCCCAGAGCTTTGTTGCGACTGAGGTCTTTCACTGCTCTGTCAAACTCTTTACGCAGTATCATATCTCCAATTTAATCTTCATCTACATCCTCTTCCATTTCCATAATATTGTCCTCAAGAACATCGCCCTTGTATAGACACTCTATATACTCCTTCCACCTTACTGCTTTCCCTTCTTTGCTTAGAACTGGGTTTGCATCTGAGCTCTTGATATTCATGTGGCTCTCTTTTCTACAAAGGTCTCTTTAATTTTCCTGTAAGCAGTATCTATCTTACCCCTAGTGAGATAAGCCTCTACATTCTTACATTTGTTCTCTAGCCATCCCTGCTTAGCCATTTTCCACTTCCTGTCGATCTCATTTATTAGACGTTTGTATTCCTTTTTGCCTGCATCATTTACTGCATTTTTATAATTTCTCCTTTCATCAATTAAATTCAATATTTCTTCTGTTACCCAAGGATTTCTACTAGCCCTCGTCTTTTTACCTGCTTGATCCTCTGCTACCTTCACCACTTCATCCCTCAAAGCTACCCATTCTTCTTCTACTGTATTTCTTTCCCCAATTCTTGTCAATTGTTCCCTTATGGTCTGCCTGAAACTCTGTACAACCTCTGGTTTAGTCAGTTTATCCAGGTCCCATCTCCTTAAATTCCCACCTTTCTGCAGTTTATTCAGTTTTAATCTACAGTTCATAACCAATAGATTGTGGTCAAAGTCCACATCTGCCCCTGGAAATGTCTTACAATTTAAAACCTGGTTCCTAAATCTCTGTCTTACCATTATATAATCTATCTGAAACCTGTCAGTATCTCCAGGCTTCTTCCATGTATACAATCTTCTTTTATGATTCTTGAATCAAGTGTTAGCTATGATTAGGTTGTGCGCTGTGCAAAATTCTACCAGGCGGCGTCCTCTTTCGTGTCTTACCCCCATTCCATATTCACCTACTACGTTTCCTTCTCTCCCTTTTCCTACTGACGAATTCCAGTCACCCATGACTATTAAATTTTCATCTCCCTTCACTATCTGAATAATTTCTTTTATTTCATCACACATTTCTTCAATTTCTTCGTCATCTGCAGAGCTAGTTGGCATATAAACTTCTACTACTGTGGTAGGCATGGGCTTCGTATCTATCTTGGCCACAATAATGCGTTCACTATGCTGTTTGTAGTAGCTCACCCGCATTCCTATTTTCCTATTCATTATTAAACCTACTCCTTCATTACCCGTATTTTATTTTGTGTTTATAACCCTGTAGTCACCTGACCTGAAGTCTTGTTCCTCCTGCCACCGAACTTCACTAATTCCCACTATATCTAACTTTAACCTATCCATTTACATTTTTAAATTTTCTAACCTACCTCTTGGATTAAGGGATCTGACATTCCACGCTCCGATCCGTAGAACGCTAGTTTTCTTTCTCCTGGTAACGACATCCCCGCCCGGAGATCCGAATGGGGGACTATTTTACCTCCGGAATGTTTTACCCAAGAGGACGCCATCATCATTTAACCATACAGTAAAGCTGCATGCCCTCTGGAAAAATTACGGCCGTAGTTTAACCTTGCTTTCAGCCGTTCGCAGTACCAGAGCACAGCAAGGCCGTTTTGATTAGTGTTACAAGGTCAGATCAGTAAATCATCTAGACTGTTGCCCCTGCAACTACTGATAAGGCTGCTGCCCCTCTTCAGGAACCACACGTTTGTCTGGCCTCTCAACAGATACCCCTCCGTCGTGGTTGCACCTACGGTACGGCTATCTGTATCGCTGAGGCTCGCAAGCCACCCTACCAACGGCAAGGTCCGTGGTTCATGGGGATAGGATCTGCGTTTTATACCAGTATAATGTATTTATAAGCCGGCCGAGGTGGCCGAGCGGTTCTAGGCGCCACAGTCTGGAACCGCGCGACCGCTACGGTCGCAGGTTCGAATCCTGCTTTGGGCATGGATGTGTGTGATGTCCTTAGGTTAGTTTGATTTAAGTAGCTCTAAGTTCTAGGTTACTGATGTCCCATAGTGCTCAGAGCCATTTGAACCATTTGTATTTATAATGGGTGACACATTCCTGCCCTGATGTATAATTTCACAATCTGACACCGGTCTGCGATCGTCTTCGTCGTAGGCTCAAGGTGTCACACATAGTGGAACAGGGTATTAATACACATCAGTTAACTCAGAGATATTTACTTGGATCTAAATTTGTCTGAGTCATTACGTAGATGTATATAGTTACAATGGATATTTTATTTGGAGCTACTCATAATTCCATTGTCACACCGTTTCGTTGCTCGGCCATTGTGACGTTACTGGATATACTCCTAACCTTACGTGAACGCTTGAAATGAAGTTGAAGGCTGGGACGGGTGGAATTTCTGGGGAGAGACGAAATAATTACTAAGGTGTCTGTTCGCGGGATGTGAGGCAAGGTGTGTACACCAGTGGCTGCGTGTAGTTGCAACAATTTTGATACTGTTCACTGCCAGCAGAAGGTATCGTTTACAACGTTACATCTCCACATGGGCGTTGTTATTGTATTGCGCAGGATGGGCTGAAGCCCGACGATAATTATTTCCGCTGCTAATATAGCAGCATTAACTGAAGTCGCTTATGTCACTTGGTAGCTAATCATGGTTGTAACTGTTTCACTTATAGTAGAGTCTGTGGAAGAAATTCGATGAGACAGCGGGACTTTATGCAGGGACTCGCACTAAACTCTAGACAACATGATACTCGCACTGGTGAAGTGTCATATCACAGCTGGTATCAGGTCAATTCCATCTGTAATTTACCAGAGCGACCAGTGAGCTCTTTCAGGGTGGTAACAAATATTTTGCCATGTAAGCTTTATTTAATGTTAATGCAGTGCCTGGATTAAGTTTACATGTAGATGTTCTGTTGTTAACGTATACCTAGAGTTATCATACGTCATCGAGTGTTTCACTTCTTGGATGGAGGTTTGTAACATAAAAAATGAATGACTGAAAAATGAAAGAATGAATCGGTGGATGTCAGTGAAACTTTCTCATTCACACGATATACTACAATTAATTTGCTTAAATTTTTGTTTTGCTTCTATCTAATGTACTTTTGATCATGTTTTCTAATTTTCCAACCTCTTTGATAAGAAATTCGATGAACGTACACTGTAGCTCTATAACTGCTACAGAGGACATGTAACAAATATGATTTTTCCAGGTAATTTTATAAATGAGTTCCGATCTACATTATGGTCGATGCGTTGCATACCGCGAGTTCCTCAGTGGGTATGGATTCAGAAGAGCTCATTTAGCAACGTTCCTTATTCGTTAAGACGCTCTGACAAACGTTGATGTTGGTGAGCTGGTGACGTGCGGTCCACTAAATCTCAGCCCGCTGGTAATACTGTGAATTATACAAAATAACGTAATACTATTTACATCTTCTTATGCTTTTATTTATAGTTCTCATTCTAGCTCAATCATCTATTATGCTGCCTCTGTCACACGCTGTACGGAGACCAGTACAACCACAACTGTCATCATCCCCACTCCTTCGATATTTAATGGACTGGAAGTTCGGAAGAGCATATGGTTCTCCATCCTTCGCGGTCAATGGATCAATTTTGAAACGAAGCCCGAAGACAAAATTACTATTTAATGACCCGGTGATGGTGCCTGCTGCTGTACTGTTGAATCTATTGGAAAACCTGTTCTATGCAAATTCATCTACTTCATGCAGCTATAATCGCTATGAGAGACTCGAGTAGAGCGCAATCCGTGCTATTGTTCCTATTAGTTACGTTTCTAGCTGGTACCATTTCGAGACGACTTTCAGACAAATACTGTAAAGGATATGCTAAACTCAGAGCCGTAGCTCCTGTTATTGTTGCAAAAATCCGAAATGTCGGCCATGAAATGTCACACTTCGTATCGTTCATACTATTCGGTGTCCCTCTGAACGTCGTTGCTAATAGTAAGTGTAATGGCAACTACCAGGTCGTATACTGAGTATACTTTGTGATGTCTTGTGTTCTGAAAATACGGTTGTATTGCAAAGTTGTCTCGCGTACATAATTCCTCACGTGTCTCCCAAGGTAAAACTAACATTGACTTCCAGGTGACAGATTGGATCACTATGTCCTCTCTAATGATACACCACTTCGTTTCCAAAGTTCTGTCCAATTCTACAACCTTAAAACACGTCACTTACACTACGTTCACACAACCAAATGTGAAATTCGTTACAAGCAAACCCCCGAAGTACAACACGAATGGGACGCCAGAATCACTTGAAATAAATAACACACATATCCCCCACGTAACTTCTAACGTAGCACCAGTATGAAATTCATCCGTTCATCCACACACTATGACTCTCAAACTACACTGCTACTGATCATCCGCAAACATCAGTTAAGTCTATAACTCTACAGTGGCATAGTCTTTCCGAAACGCTAAGAGTCAAGTACAAAGCAAAACACACATAGATATAGATAAAACTAAACCCTACAAAAGCCGGCCGTGGTGGCCAAGCGGTTACAGGCGCTACAGTCTGGAACCGCGCGGCCGCTACGGTCGCAGGTTCGAATCCTGCCTCGGGCATGGATGTGTGTGATGTCCTTAGGTTAGTTAGGTTTAAGTAGTTCTAAGTTCTAGGGGACTGATGACCTTAGAAGTTAAGTCCCATAATGCTCAGAGCCAACCAAACCCTACAAAACAAAATCCACGCGATAACACACTAAAACTTCATAACAAACCATCTCTTCCTCTGTACATTGGTCTAACGTCACGTCTTAACGCAGAAGACACAGCGCGTAGCTTGTGGAGGCTCAGACTGCTATACCCGCTTTGTGTCTTACCCTTTCTGCACTCTCCGTCCTTTTTCTGGAATCGTGTAGGTTACGGTAGTAAACACCCTGGGAAACTTTGAAGGAAACTGATACACCTACGTGGCCTCAATCATGTACAAAAAAAAAAAAAAAAAAAAAAAAAAAAGGTTCAAATGGCTCTGAGCACTATGGGATTTAACATCGGAGGTCATCAGTCCCCTAGGACTTAGAACTACTTAAACCTAACTGACCTAAGGACATCACACACATCCACGCCCCAGGCAGGATTCGAACCTGCAACCGTACCGGTGGCGCGGTTCTAGACAGAAGCACCTAGAACTGCTCGGCCACCGCGGCCGGCTCAATCATATACACTGGGCGTTATGACGCTCTAACAGACTGAATTGATGGCTGTTGCTGACATGGCGTGCAGTAACATTCTAGGTCAGTAATGACTATGTAGTGTTTCCGCTACTCGTGCCGTGTTCGATTACATTGCTGTAGTAGAGATCCGATAGAATGGATAGCACTATATTTCTGTAAGAATGCGCAGTTGAGCTTAGGGATGAATTAACGGCTCTAAGAACATTTCCGGCACTTGTAAACAGTACTTTCACCCCAGATGATATACTCGCCTAAAGTTATAACGACGATTTACATGGTTTTCAGGTTACAGTATCGCGATACCGTAGGGACGACAGAAACGGAATGGGATATCTTTGTGCTTAGTTAGATTCTAAGCTTCTGCGCTAAACCTAACAACAAACACATGTCATCACTCACCTGGGGGATGACAGGTTTGGCATTAACGTGGCATTTGCACGACGATAGACCCGGAGAGCTGCAACTGACGTACCAGGAATTTTTTTTAGAGAACTACTTTCCAGAATGACTTCTAATTTACAGAAACGAAACGTGGCAACCGGTTTCTCACACAAATGACACACATAGAATGAAACTTTCACCCTACAGTGTAGTGTGCGCTGATATGAAACTTCCTGGCAGATTAAAACTGCGTGCCGGACCGAGATTCGAAGTCGGGACCTTTTCCTTTCGCGGCCAAGTGCTCTACCAACTGAGCTACGCAAGCACGACACACGCCCCCTCCTCACAGCTTTACTTCTGCCAGTGCGTCGTCTCCTACCTACCAAACTTTACAGAAGCTCTACTGCGAACCTTGCAGAACTAGGACTCCTGGAAGAAAGGATATTGCGGAGACATGGCTTAGCCACAGCCTGGGGGTTGTTTCTAGGATGACATTTTCACTCTACACTGGAAACACTGCAGGTCTCGGGGTTGTTTCAAATGACAAACATGTTTCAACATGTCGACTACTGTTACTACCGGAAATTAGTTCCATAAAAGTAATATCGTCTTTGAGTGAAATCGATCTATTTCTAGTTACTCTGCAGATAGCGTGTTGTCACGACGTTAAATATAGTATAACTTATCAGCTTGTTATACTTCAGTCATAAGTAATTCACATTAAGGTGGGTAATCACAAGGAAAGTAGACATACTTACTAGGTTTCAGGCCTCAATAACACATGATCCAGTCACATTAATGTGACTATCACCTATGTTCGACGACAACGTACAAAACAACTCATCGACGGCGGATGGCAACACTAGCCGTGGAGGCTATATAAAACTTGCTGGGATAACGCGGAAAAGAGTGCGGTCGTTGTCGTAATGCGGAAATGGAGAGATTTGTCTGACGCCCAAAAGGGCATGATCATTGGCTTTCTGGCCACGGGTGCTAGCATTTCAAAAACGGCTAAGTTCGTAATTTTTTTGCGTTTCGCCGTGGGTAAACCATACCACACATGGCAAAACAGCACCGTCTAAAAACGGCGACGAGGCAGCTGTGCCGGCTGAGGTGACCGAGCGGTTCTAGGCGCTACAGTCCAGAACCTCGCTGCTGCTGCGGTTGCAGTTTCGAATCCTGCCTGGGGCATGGATGTTTGTGATGTCAGTAGGTTAGTTACCTTTAAGTAGTTCTAAGTTCTAGGGGACTGATGACCTCAGATGTTAAGTCCCATAGTGCTCAGAGCCATTTGAACTATTTTTTTGAGGCAGCTGTGGTGCATCACGGCCATAGACCACAGGGGTGAGCGATACCTGCGGAGATGTGTACGTGAGAACAGAATTGCAACTGTTCAATAACTAACCGCTAAGATGAACCTAGGGGCTACCACCAGTTTCCCTTCAACGACCGTTCAGCGAACTTCTCAGCTTTTGGGCCTCTGCCGCAGACGCCTGGATCATGCACCCACGCTGAATGCAGTTCATCGGCGACGAAGGCTGGAATTTGATGGCCAGTACCGCAAATGGACATCCACTGACAGGCAACAGGTGTCACTCTCAGACGACTCACGTTTTATGATCCATTGGACAGACGGTCGTTGACCTGGACAGCGCGAAACGTCTGAAGGCGAACATCCAGTAACTATGAGAGAGCGTAATGCTCCGATGAATGTTTTCGGTGGCGTTCCCTTGGTGATCTCTTCTTTCCGGATGAGACACTGGATGAACACAAATATGCTTCTATCCTAGGTCGCTAGTCCATTATTACATACCGTTTGTTTTCTCTTGGCACGATGGTATCTACCAGCAGCACATGTCACACAGCTCACAGTGAACTTGCGTGGTCCTAAGAGCACCCGGATGAATTTACGTTACCCTCCTGGCCACCAAAACCCCTGGATTTAAACCCGGTCGAGAGTATGTGGGACTACACCGAACGGCTGTTGGCGCCACCGATCCTCAACCGAGTAGCCTAGCAGAGGTAGCTACGACACTGCAGTTAGCATGGCATCACATCCCTGTCGGTACCTTTCAGGACCATACAGACTTTCTTCCTGTACGCCTCTTGTTAAGAACGTTCGTAATTCACGGTTTTGACTGGTGGTTACATTAATGTGGCTGGACAATTTCATACTGGATTCGAAGAAAAACGGTAACACATTTACCCGCAGAAACAAAGAGAGACCCACTGCTTACACAGCTGCTGAAACATACAATACTGAGACATTAAAGAACCCTGACTCTGTCACTAGCTACTTACGTCTTATTTCTTCTCTTCACTTGGTATTCCCAGTTAAGCTGAAGCCTTTTCTCAAATATTTTATTTTAAAATAGAGTATCATGCATGTAATAATCCTGCATTAAAAATTCAATTATTTGTTAGAGTTTTCCTTGTCCTAAATTCAATGAGTCCTACTGTAATTCGTTTTTCTTCACTTCCAGTGGAACTGCCACTGTTTTTGCCTTCGTTATCAGTTTAATACTATTGCACAGAATTCTCGTAACCTACAGAGGTTCACAGTAGCGACTGATCACTAAGTGCTAAACTATTTTTAACCTCTGTCTTTTTGTGTTCAGTTTCATTCCAGCAATATCTGACTAAGCGTTATAAGGTAAACATGTCTTGACGACAACGAAACGCTAAATAAATTTAAGTCATGAATTTGCATTTTGTAACTAAGTGGTCTCAGTTACTTGTAAGCTATTACGTTTATTCTTGTACAGTTATCATCCTTATCGTAGCTTGCAACTGACAATCTTATCGCACCCTTCAGAAGTACTTTTTGTTCGCTATCTTGTCTAACTACAGATAAAAGTTCCTCTGTCAGTGTTTGTTTGCACATCAAAAATACATATATCGAGGGCAGCTCCCACACCGAATGCTGTTCCTGGTTCAAGTTTTCCATCCAGGCTGCTCAAGATTAATCGATATTGGTCACGTACTAACCTTGGTATCAGCTGTGACATTTCATCAACCTACACTTCCTTCCTCTGGGATGTCTACTTTTAAACATAAAACACTTAAATGTGATTGAAGTACTCTATTTGCTAGTACTGTCAACGATTATCTCTGTTTGGCATAGTTTACTGTTAATAACGCAGAACACCAGTGTGCTTTAAAATGCCACAAAATTATTGGAAAAAAAGATTTAGAGATCAATATGGAATGCGAAGTGATGCGTTGATGCTGATAAAAGTTGTACGTATTTAATAAAGACTTATTGCCAAATGTAACGCTCTGTAAATTCACCCGGTTACATTACTTCGCACACTGAATCAAAATATTTGAGAATCTTACAGAACGTCCAAAATGAATACTTGTTAGGATATAAACTATATTTGAGCGAACCCCAAATATGATGGCATCTTTTTTCATTTTATATTAGAACTACAGCTTTTCACCGTTTTCATTCTTCTGCAGCATCCCTTTTAAATTATTATTTGTTTTCTCGCATGTACTGTATAGAATTCTTATACTATACTTTATTAGTTATCCTAGACAGTCTGGGTGAAATTATTCTTGTTTTCAGAACCTAAATCAGAAACACTGAAAGAGACAAATGCGGACTCAAAATCAGAACAGTCCCTAAAATAGCTATCATGATTTCCGCGCAAATTAAAATTTAGCTTCCTGTTTCGAATAAACAGGTAAGCCGTAATAGGAAAATGTTATTATTAATACCTCGTAAGTACACTCCATCTTCAGGCCACAAGTGGCCCATCGGGACCATCCGACCGCCGTGTCATCCTCTGATGAGGATGCGGACAGGAGGGGCGTGTGGTCAGCACACCGCTCTCCCGGTCGTTATGATGGTTTTCTTTGACCGGAGCCGCTACTATTCGGTCGAGTAGCTCCTCAATTGGCATCACGAGGCTGAGTGCACCCCGAAAAATGGCAACAGCACATGGCGGCTGGATGGTCACCCATCCAAGTGCCGGCCACGACCGACAGCGCTTAACTCCGGTGATCTCACGGGAACCGGTGTATCCACTGCGGCAAGGCCGTTGCCCTCTAAAGTACTGTAACTCAGAAGTAACTGAAGAGCTTGTATATGTTCTAGAAAGCAATTACAGTTGCATACGAGCATTATTTCAATGCCAGACACATGCAATATTTTGCCTTCTTTTGTGACCAGAACTAGAAGTCAAAAAACGAACAGCCATGCTCAGTACAGTGGTCTTTAATGGTGATCTACACCTACATATACTGTATATGCATACTCCGCAACCCATCAAATGGTGCATCGTGGATTGTACCTTGTATCACTACTAATCATTCCCCTCCGTTCCACTCGTAAATGGATTGATGCAAAACGACTGCCCATATGCCTCCACATGAGCCCTAATTTTCTTATCTTGTCTTCGCTGTTCTATCGTTCGGTGGATAACTGAAAATGCCGAGTTTATACTTTTTCTAAATACCGTTTCGCGAAAAGTCCGTCATCTTCACTCAAGGAATTCCTTGCAGCACGCCTCTGAATTACTTCAACGTCTTCCTGTAATCTGACCTGGTAGGGATCCCTAACAGTCAAGTTGTACTCCAGAAGAGTCACACTCCTCTCCTTTACAGACGAGCTATACTTCCGTAAGATTCTCCAAATAACTGAAGTCCACCGTTAGTTTTCTCTAATACCGGCATTACGCGCCGTTATCATACCGCTTTGCAACGTTACACCTATGTATTTAATCGACTACTCATCTACATTAACTTACGTGTCTCTACATTCACCACACCAAATAGAAATCCTAAATGATCCCGTATCCTTTTTACGGGCAATCAACGACTCTTTCCCATTATCACAGCGTAATCAGCAAACATTCTCAGACTGCTGCTGACCCATTAGATCATTTATATACAAAGAGAAGAAGGATGGTGTTAGAACACTTGCCTAAGGCAAGCCTGACGATACCATAGACTCTGATGAACACTAATCGTTGAGGACAATGTACTGGATTCTATTACTTAAGAAGCCTTCGAGCAACTCACATATCTAGGAACCTATTCCATACACTCAGGCCATCGTTATCAGTGAGTAGTGAGGAACACTCTACGGAAATATGGGAATATGGGATCTAAGTGTCGCCTTTCATCCATGATCCGTAGGAAATCATGAGAGAAAATGACCAGGAAGCTGAGTCCCGCTGGAGCGGTGCTTTATAAATGCGAACTAATTTGTGGACTGCTCCTGTCACGGTCGCCAGTGTAGCGTACTGTGCGCTAAGCGGGAAAATAAATATATGAAAAATTAAATATCTCAGCTTAATGGGGGACATTGATGAAAATCACACACTATTTCCAAAACGCACCAAATACACAGTTTTGGAGATATGGCAATATGAAAGTAATACATTTACATACAAAATCCTTTGATTATATATATATATATATATATATATATATATATATATATATATATATATATATCCAACATATTTTTAATGAAATTTGAAGTTTTGCTTTCAGAAAATAATATATGTTCCTTTTCTCAGAAAGTATTCAAGAGATTTCTACAAAAATTTCTCTGTTTTATCTCTTTATATGTTGTAAGCTTCTCTCATGAGGTTCTTGGAATAGGTCAAATAGGAGAATTTTCATAATTTTTTAATTATAATACCAGAAGTACAATTTTAAATTCATGCAAAATCTTAGCACTTTGCCCCATATCTCAGATTTCAATCAGAATTTCAAAATATACTTTTGAGATAACGTTTATTAGGTTTACAGAAATATGTGTACAAAATTTCATAATTCTAGCATTTGTAGAATCTGAGGAAAAGGTGGATAAACATTAAAAAACTTTTCATGAAATGCTATTTAAAGTTCAACCTAACTTTTTTCCTTATGTCACTTCTTCACAAGGCACCACATTTGTACTCTGAGTCGTCTTTCTCTTCAAGGCTTCTCTTCTGGTTTCTTGTTGTCTGTCTTCTTTCCCTTACCAGGTCTTCAACTGACTTTTCAGCTGCAGAGATGCGCTGTAAATCTATTTTTCTCAGGATATTTTGAGTAAAATTTCCTATCTTGAAGCCCATTCTTTCTAATGCGTTCATCCTCCCGATGTTACTATCATTAAATACAATAACTGCATCATAAGTTGCAATTCTGACAACTGTAGCAGATGCAAATGTGTTTTTAGGGCATCGTTTCATATATGAGTGAATTTAGAGACTCATTTGGATTTTGGGTTTTGCGAGGAACCCACTTTTTGAGATGTGAAGGAGGGCCAAAGATGATCTATAAAACCAAAGAGTATGTATCACGGCCTTCTAGATCTAACCCGCACACGTTTCGTTGAAAGTAATCACTGAGTTGGTATTGAAGTGCTGCTTCAAAACGTGGGCGTGACAGGGAGGCGGCGTCACACTTTTAATTAATTTTCCGGCACATCGGATGCGATTTCACCATTGAAACTTTGGGAACGTATTGTACATGAGTTTTACTAACAAATAATAAATAAATCGAAACTTGAGATTTTTGGTATGAAGCACTAGTACTCCAGTTTGTGATTCGTGTTGAGGACAGCATGTAAAGACTAACTGCTGGTCCACTCAAACAACCGAACAATGCCATTACCTTTGCTGATTTATTAAGTGACCACCTCAATATGAGTACATGGTTCAACATAAGTTACTTGAAAGAACTCTACACAATAATAAAACGCCAGTCAGTGCTTATATAACGATCACCATTACCACAACTATGAAATGAATACACTGAAGCAGTGAATAAATTTCTTTACTCTAGTATTTTTATTCCTTTTCAGAATAACAGTTTACATAAAAATGTGCAGATTGTCCTGATAATGTATCATTATATTTAGTAGATAATAACATTAAGCGAGTAAGTCGCGTGATTGTGTTTAATTACATCATGTTTGCTCAAAGGCTGACAAGAGAAGTACAAGGGCCAAAGAAAATATTAAAGGTCACACAAAACATCTCATATACGAAATTGTATCAGAGTCTCTTTCTGCAAGAGTTTACTGTCTCTACTGATAAGTAGAGTGCTCTTGGAACTATTAGCTGTATTTCGTCAAACCGCTACGGCGAGTTTACTCGACTGTTAAACGACGGTATGACTTTATGATCATCCTGCATGTATGATTCCTTAATCGCGAAATTTAGAACTTCAGTTTTTCTTTTCCTATCTTCTATTGTCATACCAGACTGGTTGACGAGTGACTGAACAGAAGACTAGAATTTTAACATGTTCTTCACAGTGGAAGAAGTGGTTGATGCATCGATTTTTTATAGACAGAGAAATTTCTACCAATTTTTGCCTGTCCACAAACCCGCCATCGGTTTTGGACCAATAATGCTAAAATCTCTGCTTCCTCAAAATTTTCCAAATTTTGTTATTAAATTAGGGCTGCTATTTTCCGTTCTTCATCCATTTATGCAGCACATCTATATATATAAAACAAAGTCGGGTTTCTTACAACACTTATAACTCGAGATCTGCTGGACCAATTTTCATGGTTTTTGACTTGTTGGATTTGTCTCCGCCCCGAATAGCAGAATACATCTTAAAAATAATGAAAAATTGACGAATACTTGAAAAATGCGTTATTTTCCCTAAAAGTTCTTTAGTTTCGGAGCTGTCAAATTTTTTTGTCCAAAAAATGATGATTTAATAAATAATTTACACAAATTAATGTCTAAAACAAACAAATATAACAGTACCTACCTGAACTTTCGAGACATTTTACACAAAATAAATTTCTGAACGCACACATAAATAGTTGTTACAGTATTTGACAGGATTGGACAACAAATGTTTGACATGTAATAAACAAATGAGCATTTATTGAAATGATTAAGTATTCATTACACATTTCTGAACGCACGCGTAATATTTTTCAATCGTTTTTTTTTTAACACATAATAGTTTATTCATCCATTTTAAATAGTTTATGAACGCATACATAAATGTCAATCATTACTTACAGACAATTAAAGATTTATTCTACAGGTTAACGAAAGTGTAAATGTCTTTTCATAGGTTGTCTATGATTTTTCTTGATAAGCTATTGTCTATGTCTCGACTGTTTTATGTAGTTTTGTGCGAGTGCATATTCAGTATTACTATTAAAAAAATGCCGCGTCCTAGAAGATCTAATCTTTCCCAGCGGAGCCGTAATGCAATTAGGCAACGGAATATCGCGAGTCAATTATCTGACGAAGAACGAGAAATTGCCCGAGAAGAGCGCCGCGTTAGGATGGAGCAAAGAAGGGCCTTAATTCGTGCTTCTCAAACACAAGAGCAAAGAGAGGCAGCCCGTGAAACGGCTAGATTAGAAACGAGAAATCGTCGAGCTTATCGTACAGATGAGCAGAGGAATAATCTTCGAAGTGCAAGAAGAAATGGTTCAAGTATTGATTTGAATCGAGCAGCGTTTCGATATGATTGCACCATCGACTACAGCTTGCATCGTTTAGTTTGCATTGATCCAATGGACGTTGTTTGCCAGCATTGTGGCGCATTGAAGTTTGCTGGTGAAACGCCTGGTTTGTGCTGCCTTAGTGGTAAAGTGACATTGCCATTAGTGGTCCTGCCACCAGAGCCATTGCGTCCCTGCTTTATGGCGAAACACTAGAATCACGACATTTTCTAGCGAACACTCAAAAATACAATGTCTGTTTCCAAATGACTTCATTTGGGGCGGAAATTATCGAAGAACACGGATATAATCCGACATTTAAGGTAATTTACGTTAACAACTTTATTTTCTATGATTGTAAAAAAAAATTTGGAATGTAGTTTGTTAGATTTCTGTATTTGTCCCTAAAATAAAAGTGGTATGTTATTCAACAAAGTATTTCCGGATATCATTGCTAACCACAAAAATACTAAATGGTTAAGTGAGTGAGCAATTTTGGCGGCTAAAAATAAAGATGTGGATGACCTCAATTTCATAATTCAAAATCAAATCGTAGGTACTCTGTATTCATTCAAATCTATCTTCTGTGTAACAAACGAAGAAGAAGCCACTAATTATCCAACTGAATTTTTGAACTCCTTGGATGTGCCTGGTTTACCACCGCACAATTTACAACTGAAGGTTGGCTCGGTAGTCATCATGCTTAGAAATTTAAACCAACCAAAACTGTGCAATGGAACGCGTTTGGTGATAAGAAAACTGATGAGAAATGTGATTCACGCGTCGATACTTAATGGAAAATTTAAAGATGAGGAAGTTCTTATTCCAAGGATTCCGATGATCCCAACAGATAAGCGCTTTGAGTTTAAACGAATTCAATTCCCGATTCGTCTTGCCTTCGCCATGACGATCAACAAATCACAGGGCCAATCCTTGACTATTTGTGGCCTCAATCTAGAAAATGTGTGTTTTTCTCATGGTCAATTGTACGTGGCATGCTCACGTGTCGGCAAACCATCCGCATTATTTGTTCTTGCGCCTGACCAAAAAACAAAGAATGTCGTTTACCACAAGGTGCTTGAATGAAAATCCGATTAATGAATTAATCAGAGTGTATCCCAACCTGCACAACATAGTTTTCAATGATTTTTTCCTGACATGTGTTTGAAATACTTAATTATTATTATTTTTTTAATTTTTATTCTCATTCTGTATGTATTCATCATCATTCATCAAAATAAAATACTTTTATATTTCTATCTATATTAATATTATTTTGTATCATTGTATTACGTTCATCAAAGCCTAAATTAGTTCAGCTAAAAGGTAACACGACATTCATTGACTGTTAGGCGGTACGAAGTTCGCCGGGTCAGCTAGTATTTCTATAGAGCGTCAGTTTAAAAAACCCATAATTTCTCTACTTCCATCATAAGTTCTCTCCTAGCCTTCATAATAGCTTCAGTAACCTCAATATCCGTCGTCACTATTGCGATATCATGATCGCTGATCCCTGTATCTACGCTCACATTCACGACAAGCTGAGACGTGTTTGTAGTTACAAGGTCTAAAACATTTCCATAACTTGTGGGTTGTCGTACTAGCTGCTCGAGACAGTTTCCCGGAACGTCTTGAGAATTGTTTCACAGCGCTATCTTTCCGTTGCACCTGCAGTGAATACTTAGATGTCCTAATGACCTGAGGATAGCAGTATCGAGTTCCAGTATAATTCCAAATTCAAAGCTGGACAGTATCGATACAAGGATTTCATTTTGTTGATTCCTTTGAACATGTGTAAGTTTAATGCTCTTACTAATATTTAGTATGAGCGTAATTTTTCAAAAGAAACTTATTACTTTTACATTTCACAGTGGAACCTTTAGACTTTAATCTGACTGTCAATGTAATTACTATATGCTCATTAATGACTCTATGTAACCATTTTTATACTGTGTAAGTAGGCTGTTTACGTTTTTATGTTGGTAACGCCACGTAGCGATGTGTATTAAAATCTCTGACTGCGCTGTGTGCAGTCTGTGGCTGGTTGTACTCATTGCTGGAAGTTTTTCGCCTATGTAGCGTTGGGCAGTAGGATGTGAACATCCCGTAGCGTTGAGCAGTTGGAGGATGTGGGGAGAGAGATGCCAGAGTTCTGAGATGTTAATACGAGTGGAAGATCTGGACGTGTGACCGTCAGAAAAAGAAATTTGTTACACTGGATGTCACGAATATATATATATATATATATATATATATATATATATATACAGGGTGAGTCACCTAACGTTATCGCTGGATATATTTCGTAAACCACATCAAATACTGACGAACCGATTCCACAGACCGAACTTGAGGAGAGGGGCTTGTGTAATTGTTTAATACAAACCATACAAAAATGCACGGAAGTATGTTTTTAACACAAACCTACGTTTTTTAAATGGAACCACGTTTGTTTTGTTAGCACATCTGAACATATAAACAAATACGTAATCAGTGCCGTTTGTTGCATTGTAAAATGTTAATTACATCCGGAGATATTGTAACCTAAAGTTGACGCTTGAGTACCACTCCTCCGCTGTTCGATCGTGTGTATCGGAGAGCACTGCAACATACATGGCGTTTCTACAGAATGATCTGCCAACGTTGCTCGAAAATGTCCCACTGGAAACGCGTCGACGTATGTGGTATCAGCATGATGGTGCACCTGCACATTCTGCAATTAACACTAGGCTGACCCTTGACAGGATGTTCGACTGGCGTTTCATAGGACGCGGAGGACGCGTAAATTGGTCAGCCCGTTACACCTCTGGACTTCTTTCTGTGGGGTACGTTAAAGGAGAATGTGTACTGTGATGTGCCTACAACCCCAGAGGATATGAAACAACGTATTGTGGCAGCCTGCGGCGACATTACACCAGATGTACTGTGGCGTGTGCGACATTCATTACGCCAGAGATTGCAATTGTGTGCAGCAAATGATGGCCACCACATTGAACATCTATTGGCCTGACATGTCGGGACACACTCTATTCCACTCCGTGATTGAAAACGGAAACGACGTGTGTACGTGTACCTCACCCCTCATGGTAATGTACATGTGCGTCAGTGTAAAAGACCAATAAAAAGGTGTTAGCATGTGGACGTAATGTGCTGTTCCAGTCTCTTCTGTACCTAAGGTCCATCACCGTTCCCTTTGGATCCCTACGTAATTCGGTGCTCTGCGATACACACGATCGAACAGCGGAGGAGTGGTACTCAAGCGTCAACTTTAGGTTACAATATCTCCGGATGTAATTAACATTTAACGATGCAACAAACGGCACTGATTACGTATTTGTATATATGTTCAGATTTGCTAACAAAACTAACGGGGTTCCATTTAAAAAAACGTAGGTTTGTGTTAAAAACATACTTCCGTGCTTTTTTGTATGGTTTGTATTAAGCAGTTACACTAGCCCCTCTCCTCATGTTTGGTCTATGGAATTGGTTCGTCAGTATTTGATGTGATTTACGAAATATATCCAGCGGTAACGTTAGGTGACTCACCCTATATATATATATATATATATATATATATATATATATATATATATATATATATATATACTCCTGGAAATGGAAAAAAGAACACATTGACACCGGTGTGTCAGACCCACCATACTTGCTCCGGACAGTGCGAGAGGGCTGTACAAGCAATGATCACACGCACGGCACAGCGGACACACCAGGAACCGCGGTGTTGGCCGTCGAATGGCGCTAGCTGCGCAGCATTTGTGCACCGCCGACGTCAGTGTCAGCCAGTTTGCCGTGGCATACGGAGCTCCATCGCAGTCTTTAACACTGGTAGCATGCCGCGACAGCGTGGACGTGAACCGTATGTGCAGTTGACGGACTTTGAGCGAGGGCGTATAGTGGGTATGCGGGAGGCCGGGTGGACGTACCGCCGAATTGCTCAACACGTGGGGCGTGAGGTCTCCACAGTACATCGATGTTGTCGCCAGTGGTCGGCGGAAGGTGCACGTGCCCGTCGACCTGGGACCGGACCGCAGCGACGCACGGATGCACGCCAAGACCGTAGGATCCTACGCAGTGCCGTAGGGGACCGCACCGCCACTTCCCAGCAAATTAGGGACACTGTTGCTCCTGGGGTATCGGCGAGGACCATTCGCAACCGTCTCCATGAAGCTGGGCTACGGTCCCGCACACCGTTAGGCCGTCTTCCGCTCACGCCCCAACATCGTGCAGCCCGCCTTCAGTGGTGTCGCGACAGGCGTGAATGGAGGGACGAATGGAGACGTGTCGTCTTCAGCGATGAGAGTCGCTTCTGCCTTGGTGCCAATGATGGTCGTATGCGTGTTTGGCGCCGTGCAGGTGAGCGCCACAATCAGGACTGCATACGACCGAGGCACACAGGGCCAACACCCGGCATCATGGTGTGGGGAGCGATCTCCTACACTGGCCGTACACCACTGGTGATCGTCGAGGGTACACTGAATAGTGCACGGTACATCCAAACCGTCATCGAACCCATCGTTCTACCATTCCTAGACCGGCAAGGGAACTTGCTGTTCCAACAGGACAATGCACGTCCGCATGTATCCCGTGCCACCCAACGTGCTCTAGAAGGTGTAAGTCAACTACCCTGGCCAGCAAGATCTCCGGATCGGTCCCCCATTTAGCATGTTTGGGACTGGATGAAGCGTCGTCTCACGCGGTCTGCACGTCCAGCACGAACGCTGGTCCAACTGAGGCGCCAGGTGGAAATGGCATGGCAAGCCGTTCCACAGGACTACATCCAGCATCTCTACGATCGTCTCCATGGGAGAATAGCAGCCTGCATTGCTGCGAAAGGTGGATATACACTGTACTAGTGCCGACATTGTGCATGCTCTGTTGCCTGTGTCTATGTGCCTGTGGTTCTGTCAGTGTGATCATGTGATGTATCTGACCCCAGGAATGTGTCAATAAAGTTTCCCCTTCCTGGGACAATGAATTCACGGTGTTCTTATTTCAATTTCCAGGAGTATATATATATATATATATATATATATATATATATATATATATATATATATATATATATATATATATATGTGTGTGTGTGTGTGTGTGTGTGTGTGTGTGTGTGTGTGTTACGACTTTTGAACACTATTAAGGTAAATACATTGTTCTCTATCAAAATCTTTCAAAATGGTTCAAATGGCTCTGAGCACTATGGGACTCAACTGCTGAGGTCATTAGTCCCCTAGAAATTAGAACTAGTTAAACCTAACTAACCTAAGGACATCACAAACATCCGTGCCCGAGGCAGGATTCGAACCTGCGACCGTAGCGGTCTTGCGGTTCCAGACTGCAGCGCCTTTAACCGCACGGCCACTTCGGCCGGCCAAAATCTTTCATTTGCTAACTATATGCCTATCAGTAGTTAGTGCCTTCAGTAGTTACAGTCTTTTACTTAGCTGGCATCATTGGCGCTCTCTGTATTGCGTTACTTCGAGTAACAAAGATTTTTGTGAGGTAAGTGATTCGGAAAAGGTGTACGTCATTATTAGTCAGGGATTATTAAAAGCCAGATTGTGCTGCGCTAAAATATTGTCTGTCACTTTAGAAAAAACAGTCTCAGTACGTTCAGTTTCACTCTGGTGTTTGAAAATCAAGTAACGTAGAAGTTTTACCAGCACAGTCATTCTTTACGTTCAAAGGGGAAGTTTGAACTGCATGTGAAGCTTCTGTGTTTAAGATACCTAAGTACATTATTCCAAAATTGCATGCAATCCTCGATAATAAAACGCATTTGACCTGTAACAAGTGAATAATCTCAGTATTTTTATCTCTAATGCAAAACAGTTATAGAGACACTGAACTAAATAAATCTGAATGAAAACTCACTGATCCCCAAGAGACACAAAACCACATTAAATTCTGGCAAGCTGTGCTACAACAGGTAATCAGCTATGCCTTGGATCTACTTGCCAGAAACAAATCACGCTGCTCTGTTGTCATTTAAGCAATCTTTTCACGTGCAAAGCAACATAGTGCGCCAGCTTAACTTACAGTCAACAGTCAGCTCTCTCAAACTGCAGTGTGAATCTTAAATACTTTTCCTTTAAAACTTTCAAACAACCAGTGGGACGAGGAGGCTTAATACGTATGTAGAGGCTTAATGTTGTTTCAGTCACCAAGATTAAAAACACGTGAGCAAGAGTGCAGTACTGACCATTGTCATGCATTACTGATCATAGCGCACGGGGATGGTTAACTCTTCAATAAATTCCAAATCACAGCAACAGGATTCCAAAATTAGGCCTCTGCACCAGTACACACGTCTGATTCCAGCTACTTTTGACCACCAAATCTTTCTCCTTCCCTCAGGCTGACTATTTGACAACAACCGGAATCTCGGAATATAGAGAGTTTTCATTAAACATCTACTTAGAAAAAAGTGCTTACCGTGCCCAGTATCACTTACGAAACTGCTCGTTCTCGTACTGTCACAACCATTCATCACCCCCACCCTAACAAACAAGAATTTTGTAAAATCATTCTTGCTAAGTCATATAGTAAGGATCATTCAAGAAATGTGTTCTCAAGAAAAAGGAGCGTATATACATCGGGTCGTCAGAAGCAGCCCGAAAAGCTTCTAAAGGTACTGCAGTGTAGGCTGTCCTGAGAAATAACTGTAAAAAAATCGATATGTTTTGCGTTTACGAGTTAATTAGCATTAAAGTTAGCCAATCAGACCGTTGCGTTGAAAATCAAGCGGCTCGCCAGATACAGTGTCGCCAGATGCGTTCTTTATTTGGTTTCCCAAAACCAAACAATAGAGCAATACAAAAATTTTGACATGCAGTGATAGTAAAGACCGAATCCGTGCCAAAGGCAGAGCAGTCTCGTGCCTTATCATCTAAGCTATGTGTACACTGATACTGATTTCATATGGCGGGCCGCTGGAGTTTGCGCGTACATGGGGCCTCATTGGCTAACATCATATCGATTTTTTTCTTAACGCTCATTACACAGTATAACCTATCCTAAAACACACTTACAACCTTTTGATACTGTTTCTAACCATCCTGAATAAGAAAATAGACAAAAGCACATGAAGTTGTCCAGCCAACGATTATTGCGTGTATAAAAACTAAACATTTGATACATAATTCAGAATGTCATTAAAAGCTGAAAAGAGAACTCAGATTGTTATGCTCACTGCCAAGTTCACAAGATATATTCCAAAAGCAAATAATTTATAGAAGACTGTGTCGTAACTTCATCATAACTATAAAAGGAAAACGTAATACACGGATCGACAACCCGGAATTTTACCTCTTGAGCGAAGAAATAAGCTGAACGGTTTTCAACTGTTGATAATATGTCGACAGTGAAATATTAAATGTCTTTAAAACCATGTAAACTGTTCTGCGAAAGTGGAGGATAAAAAGCCTATGGGAGAGAGCCATGCACAGAAAGAAGAAAATGTCTAATTAATGGCAAAATTCACATAGAGCATATTTGTTTTATATACACTCCTGGAAATGGAAAAAAGAACACATTGACACCGGTGTGTCAGACCCACCATACTTGCTCCGGACACTGCGAGAGGGCTGTACAAGCAATGATCACACGCATGGCACAGCGGACACACCAGGAACCGCGGTGTTGGCCGTCAAATGGCGCTAGCTGCGCAGCATTTGTGCACCGCCGCCGTCAGTGTCAGCCAGTTTGCCGTGGCATACGGAGCTCCATCGCAGTCTTTAACACTGGTAGCATGCCGCGACAGCGTGGACGTGAACCGTATGTGCAGTTGACGGACTTTGAGCGAGGGCGTATAGTGGGCATGCGGGAGGCCGGGTGGACGTACCGCCGAATTGCTCAACACGTGGGGCGTGAGGTCTCCACAGTACATCGATGTTGTCGCCAGTGGTCGGCGGAAGGTGCACGTGCCCGTCGACCTGGGACCGGACCGCAGCGACGCACGGATGCACGCCAAGACCGTAGGATCCTACGTAGTGCCGTAGGGGACCGCACCGCCACTTCCCAGCAAATTAGGGACACTGTTGCTCCTGGGGTATCGGCGAGGACCATTCGCAACCGTCTCCATGAAGCTGGGCTACGGTCCCGCACACCGTTAGGCCGTCTTCCGCTCACGCCCCAACATCGTGCAGCCCGCCTCCAGTGGTGTCGCAACAGGCGTGAATGGAGGGACGAATGGAGACGTGTCGTCTTCAGCGATGAGAGTCGCTTCTGCCTTGGTGCCAATGATGGTCGTATGCGTGTTTGGCGCCGTGCAGGTGAGCGCCACAATCAGGACTGCATACGACGGAGGCACACAGGGCCAACACCCGGCATCATGGTGTGGGGAGCGATCTCCTACACTGGCCGACCACCACTGGTGATCGTCGAGGGGACACTGAATAGTGCACGGTACATCCAAACCGTCATCGAACCCATCGTTCTACCATTCCTAGACCGGCAAGGGAACTTGCTGTTCCAACAGGACAATGCACGTCCGCATGTATCCCGTGCCACCCAACGTGCTCTAGAAGGTGTAAGTCAACTACCCTGGCCAGTAAGATCTCCGGATCTGTCCCCCATTGAGCATGTTTGGGACTGGATGAAGCGTCGTCTCACGCGGTCTGCACGTCCAGCACGAATGCTGGTCCAACTGAGGCGCCAGGTGGAAATGGCATGGCAAGCCGTTCCACAGGACTACATCCAGCATCTCTACGATCGTCTCCATGGGAGAATAGCAGCCTGCATTGCTGCGAAAGGTGGATATACACTGTACTAGTGCCGACATTGTGCATGCTCTGTTGCCTATGTCTATGTGCCTGTGGTTCTGTCAGTGTGATCATGTGATGTATCTGACCCCAGGAATGTGTCAATAAAGTTTCCCCTTCCTGGGACAATGAATTCACGGTGTTCTTATTTCAATTTCCAGGAGTGTATATCACACTATTAGATGATTCATGTGGTCACAATTGAGCACAAAGGAACATTTTTGTAGGCAGACGTTAGGCTCAAGGAGCTCAGTAGAGTGATAAGTTTCTCCACTGGCAGCCCGAATATCCAGACGAAATAACAATGTCCGTCTCTGGGAGGACAAGAAGTTGAATCATTTTCTCCTGCGACAGTTCAAAGTTTGAGTATTGTGGAAAAAGATGTAAAATTGGCTTTCTTCTATCATCCATTGCCACCCATGCGTCATCTGGTCTATTTGCGGTGAAAAGACAGTCATTGAGACAAAGTGGCGAAATAAGAGTCTGGTAATGTTTAAATACTTGGACACTTGATACAGTGCCGACTATGCGACCCTGGTCTTAATGGAAATTAAGCGTTTGCGTACCTTGCTTGTACAGAATACGTGATAGCGAAATTGGCATTATGATAAACATATCAATATATCATGTATTCTGAACAAGCAAGATAAGCAAACGCTTCATGTATATAATAACACACATGCACATATATATGTTTCAGCGAAAATATCTTCGGAACAAAAATACACCACACACACACACACACACACACACACACACACACAGCTGTATGGGAACATCATTCCCTAAACTACAAGCCTACAAACGACATCCATCAGAAATCAACATTAAAGATTTTTCAGAAGAACTAGCAAAACAAATCAGGGATGAAGTGTATAAGGAAACCAACGTGAATATGGAATGCTCTAAATTCTTCACATTATTTAAATCGAACTTAGAAAAGGCATTTCCGAAAGTATGCATGTCTATATCAAAATCTCACAAAAATGATGGATAACAGCAGGTATTAAGAAGCCCTTCCAAACACTTAAATACCTCAGTTCCATGAAAAAGAGTCGCAATGATCCAGAATTCCTAACTTTCTATCGTAGATACAAAAAGGTGTATAGGAAATAGCTGATTGCTGCCAAAAGTCATTCAATGACAATATAATATATAATGCAGAGAATAAAAGCAATGCAGTCTGAAATGTTATAAAAAAGCCAACGGGGAGAGGAAAATAAGCGCAGAATAACATACTGCTAAGGCAGGGGGATAAGGTAATAAATGATCCACAATACTTAGCAAACTATGTAAATAAGTATTTTGCAAGTATTGCAGTGAAGTTACAGCAAAAATTCCCTAAAATAAATATAACTGCTCTAAATAATGTTGTACTAAATACAATGGTTACTTCCAACCACAAAGAGAAGTCAATAAAACTGTTCCAAAACTAAAAAATTTAAAGGCAGTAGGGGTAGATGAAGTACCAGTGTGTGTACTAAAAGAACGCAGAGGGCTTATACAAGGCTCCTTAACAAACTTAACAAATGAATCCCTCACATCAGGGACATTTCCAGAGCAGTTAAAACAGGCAAGAGTTGTACTTTTGCTTAAGAAAGGTAATGCAGAAAACATAGAACATTAGCAGCTCATTTCGCTGCTTCACCATTTTCAAAAATAATACAAGCAATTATGAAAGATAGATTAATGAATTACCTGATTAAATACAACCTTTTAAGAGAATCACAGTTGGGTTTCAGAATTGGCAAAAATACGGAGTCAGCCATAGTAGAATTCACAAAAGTTGTACTTGATGCTCTTGACAAAGATGAGTGTGTCACTGGCATATTCTTGGATCTTTCTAATGCCTTTGATATAGTCGACCACAAAATTCCATTAAATAAATTAGAACCATTAGGAATAAGAGGAGTAGGAAATGACTTGTTTCGATCATACCTAGCAGATGGGGTACAAAGAATAGAGATAACACATACATCAAACAGACCTAAACATTTAGTAAAAGACCTATCAGAACCAAAATACGTTAGTATAGGGGTTCCGCAATGTAGCATATTAGGACCAATAATATTCCTGGTATAGATCCATGACTTTCCCAGTAGTGTTACTCATGGTGAAAAAATTCTCTTCACTGATGACAGAAATATCATAGTCAGTGAGAAAACAAGATAACTCCTTGCACAGAAAGCAAATGAAACTCTCTAGGAACATTATGATAGGTCAATAATCAATAAAGTGACGTTGAACATAAAGTAAAGTAATGCCATGAATTTCAGTTTGAAGAGGAAAAGTTACAGTGTTAAATGAAATGTAGATGTCACCTCTATAGATTGTGTAACGAACGCAAAATTTCTAGGAATGAATATCGAGTCTCAGTTGAAGTGGTGCGAACACACAAAGATACTTGCAAACAGAATGTCATCAGCATGTTACGCCCTTAGAATCCTATCATCAGTGTGCAATATCCAATGTCTTTTAGTGACATACTATTCATATGTACACTCAATTCTTAGCTATGGCATAAGTTTTTGGGGAACAAATGCACAAAGCGTGAACAAAATTTTCAAACTGCAGAAAAGAGCCATAAGAATAATAACCAAAAATTGTAGTCGAGTTCATTGTAAACATCTGTTCCTAACAGTGGGGACTATAACTGCTCCACGTGAATACATTTACCAGTCAGTTGTACACATCAAAAATAACATTGGTACTGCACAAAGAGCTTTATCCATGACCGTGGACCAAGAGCTAAACTCAACTTACATTTACCAAGAAAATATAAACACAAAACTCAAAACACCATTTTCTGCCAAAGAACAAAGCTGTAGAATAAATCACCGAAAGAGATTAAAGTTATCGCAAAAATGCAGTTTTTTAAAAAGGCAGCCTAGAAGCACCTTTTATGCAATACATTTTATACCTTGAAGGATTACTTAGATAAAACGGAGTGGGAGTTTGCTAAAGACAAGTTATACAAATAAATAACAATAATGATTATAAAACATCCAATGTTCCACATAACACCTTCACACTATCTTTTTGTTCCTTCTTTTTTTCCTTTTCTTGATATAGTTACCCCCAAGCTACGCATAGCACAACACTAACACCTCTCCCTCTTCCTCAGCTCAACATCTCACTCATTATTGAGGGATTCTGATCAGTTTTTCAGGATTGCAAATGGTAAGTTTCGGTACAGAAAATGGTCCAGAGATCACAGTGTGTGTGTGTGTGCGTGTGTGTGTGTGTGTGTGTCTGTGTGTGTGGTGAGTGAAGTGTTGTGAAACAATGCGTGTACAGTGTGTGCAGTGACTTATAGTGTGATATGAGTGAACATTGTGGCCTTACATTATTTATGAAGATTTTTTTAAAGTATTGTATACCAGGAGTGAATCTAATCTTTGTCTGTAATTAAAAGTCTGTAAATGTATGTGTATACATATTAGCTTATTTTAAATTGGTCTAAATACTTTGAGATGTGCTATATACTTATAAAAAGAGATCTGTGGATGAATAAAGCTACTACTACTACTACTACTACTACTACTACTACTACTACTAAAATATCTTCAGAATAAAGATACATACTAAAAAACGACTTTCACTGTAAGACAGGGGCTCGCAAAACTAAATACTATGGAACATTCTAAAACGTAGCCTACATAACGTAACTTTATTAGTGGGTGAATGTCACCACTAATGATGTTACACTTGAAGCCTGTGTGTTTGTAGTACCTACATACATTATTACGTATATTACATGCAATTTTCATGAATGTAACCCGTCTCACCAACCACGAGTGAATAATTTCAATATTTTGATCTCTAATGCAAAACACGTAGCTAAATAACGTGAGAATGTAAATATCATCTCAATGCACATCACTGAACACGCAACGCAATATTTAACTCTGGTCCTAATAATCAATTAGGTGTACCTATGTGACGATTGTCAGCTTTGCTTTGCAACTGCTTGTCTCAAATAAATCTAGCTGCTTTGTTATCATTTAATTAAGCCTGCTGTATGAAATGAAACATGCTGCGCCAGCCTAACGTACAGTTAATAGTGGGATCTCACAATCTGCAATGCGAGCCCAAGACACTTTTCTTTCATAACTTTTAAACAGAAAGTTTGATGTGGATCTTAATGCCGAATAATGTAAAAAGCTAATTGCACCTCGGCTTTGTGTTTTAATCAACTAAATTGCATGTGTATGAACAACAACCTTTTGTCTCATTACTGTTCATTGTTATTATAATACGAAACTAGACACAAACATCTTCAAATAAACACTTTAGGCAAAACTTCAAACGTTCACATAATTAGCTATTTAAATAAAATTTAGATTTTTATTCAAAGAAAAACGAGTAAAGTGTGATACATTCCTTTCCTTAGTTCACGCGTTTACGAGATCATAAAATAACAGTATCAGAGAGTGAAAACTTCATTCTAATACCTTAACAGTCAAGTACTGTAAGACAGGAATATTTGCGAAACAAAACTAAAAAATGTTCTCTACACGCGATATCCCACTTTCTGCAAAACTCGTGCACGCATATGGATATTAGCTTATTTAATAAATTCCAAATTACTGCAATAGCATTCCGAAATTAGGGCTCCGCACAAGTACACACATTTGTTTCCAAACATGATCTGTAGCAAATTCTCTCCCACGCACGCGCGACTGTCTGCTTGACAGCAACATTAACTTTGGAATCCAGAAAATTTGCTTACTGTGGCGAATATCGCTTACAAATCTGCCACCTCTCATACTGTAACAACGCTCCACAGCCTACAAATGCTCATATCAGTTGCTCATTCTTATCGGTGCAGTCATTACGTTCATCGTAATACCTGCTCTAATGAGTCTTCTGCTCCGTGATAGCGTCATTCAGATACAATTCTCATACCTCTGTCAATATTCCATTTGAAACGTGAAAGTTGTGGCAGATTACAACTGTATTTCGTACATGGACTCGAACCTGAGACCTTTGCCTTTCACGGAGAAGTGTTCTACCGACTGAGTTATCCAAGCATGAATAAAAAAGACGCCTTCACAGTTTTACCTCCCTCTCTACCTCACCTCATCTACTATCTTACAATTTTCACAAAAGTTCTCCTGCATGACTTGCGCAACTAGCACTCCTTAATTAATGGATCTCGCGGGACGTTTTTACCAGTGCACACTATGCAGCAGAGTGAAAAATAATTCTGGAATCACTCATGTTGTAGTTCATTGTTTCTTAAGCGTCCAGTTTGGATGATAAACCAAATGTTGTGGAACTGCAACCAGGGGTCACTATTTTCTGAAATCCGACTTTTTGTGGACTCCGGGTCTTATGGCAATTTTTCATCAAAATGATAAAACGCAATCTTGGTGCATTTTAGACATACATACATTGATGCACCGATGTTGAAAAGAAAACACAGTGATATTAAATTGAAATATGTTGGTTCTCATTTCCTCGGCGAGAGCATGGCGGTAAACCATGTAACAATATTGTATAGCTTTTCACCCACTACTTGGGTTGTTTGAATTGCACGCTTTCTTGTCTTCTCCTTGTACTTTACCAGCCATTGTTTCAGTTCCACTACTGGTATCTTCCTGGGAAGATCTTGAGAAGTATGGACGCCATCAGCAGAAGGATCGGTCGATTTCTCAGGATGTTCTCTGCTCAAAGGTGTGATTGTAAATAACACTTATTCGGGAACGTACTGCCTGTTACGACGTAGCAGTTTAGACACGCCTGTTTCCTAGCAGACACCCTGATATTTAAAATGTGCAACAGTAAACACTTGGTTTCGAATCATTTGTTGAAAGGACCTGGTTTGAAATGCATCTGATTTTCTGTTGTGATTGTATCCTGACTTCTAATTTTACGTAGAGTACAAATGTATCTTATACTTGATATCTCTTGAGCAGAACCTGTTGCCAACCAGTATTTCGTGCATCTGGTGTTGTAGATAAGAGTTTTAAGTGCTAAAGTAGCTCGGAAAGTACTTTTGAAGATGCGTAATTTCCGAGAAGAGATATAATATAAAAGTTCTCATTATTTACTATCTCATAACCTGCAACGAAATGTCCGTATATAAAGTCTGTCAACCGAGCCTCCAGCAGTCACCGCCTCTAGAATGAAGCTCCTCGCTATATTCCTATTATGCCTCCTGGGTTCAGCTGCAGCCTTGGCCTCCTCAGTGAGGCTGTGGAATAAAGCTGCTGGGCGTATCATTGGTGGGACCTCGATCACCATAGAATCCTACCCTTGGCAACTGTCCCTGCATTACAGCGGTTCGTACATCTGCGGAGCGTCCATCATCAGCTGCAACTGGGCGCTGACGGCCGCTCAGTGCGTGGACGGGCTCAGCGTCTCCCTTATCAGCCTCCGCGCCGGCTCCGCGACTCGTGAAAGTGGCGGTTGTGTACTCAGTGCCTCATCCGCTAGCATTCACGACGGCTACAACGGCGGAACGAAGGACTACGATATTGCCCTCGTCCTGGTGAGTGACCCCGATCAAACCTTACTTGGTAAGATGGTTCCATGGATAAAATGCCTTAGAGCTCACCACTTAAAGATCCACTAAGAAATGCTCCATTTTTGGTACACATTTCTCAAGACAGCCTCTTGGAACTAATTTTCATATATTTTGACATGTATTTGTGAAAATCGTATTTTGCGCATGTGCATTCGGATGATGATACGGTGAAAACTGTACCATCAGAACTCACTACGACAAATCCATTGCAGACACACTGGGCAGGACAGAGATGAAGGAAAAGGAGCGTTGTCTTTTCAAATGAACTATCCCGGCATTCACATAATCAATATGAGAAATGATGGAACACCCGAGTATTTGAACTCTTAAATTCGCCTCACGCTCCCTCATTATGCTCTGCCGCCAGCACACTCAAAGGCATTGTCCATTCACAATTAGGTCTCATTGCCCGCCTAAACAAAAAGTTCACAAAAATGTCCGTCATGTTAAAGCTGTGCTGCGGACTGGAGATCGAAGCTGGAACCTTATCTTTTATTCGATGAATGGTAACTTGTTCTGAATGAGGAAGAATGTCAATGTGGATGAACAGGGAAAACTTCAGCTTATCGTAGCAAGCTTAGGCCTACTTAGGAGCAGGCCTAGCGGTTACTGCAAAACACTGTAAGTAGGCTGTTTAGGTTTTTTTATTGGTAACGCCACCTCTGTATGAAAATCACTGGCTGTGCTGTGTGCAGTCTGTGGCTGCTTTGCATTGTTGTAATACTCGCCATTGTAGTGTTAGGCAGCTGGCTGTGAACAGCGCATAGCGTTGCGCAGTTAGAGGTGAGCCGCCAGCAGTGGTGGATGTGGGGAGAGAGATGGCGGAGTTTTGAAATTTGTCTTGAACTGCTATATATATATATATAAGGTAAATACATTGTTTGTTCTCTATTAATATCTTTCATTTGCTAACTATCCCTATCAGTAGTTAGCGCCTTCCATAGTTTGAATCTTTTATTTAGCTGGCAATAGTGGGGCTCGCTGTATTGCAGTAGTGGGAGTAACCAAGTTTTTGTGAGGTAAGTGATTTGTGAAAAGTACAGGTTAATGTTAGTCAGGGCCATTCTCTTGTAGAGATTATTGAAAGTCAGGTTGCGTTGCGCTAAAAATACTGTGTGTCAGTATAAGCACAGTCATATATAATTGTTGAAAGGGGAAGTTTCATATGTCGACCCTTAGCCTAGGATACCTCACTGGTATCTTCTGATTTTTTCTTGTAGTTTGTGTAATTAGTGTAGATTTTGTTTATTGCTAGCGCGTAATTGTAGAGAAAATCTCCTTTGTAGTTGCAGTCTTTCATTGTTGTACAGTAAAACAGTTGTGGCATGCATGTAGATTTGCACCAAGTATTTCGCAGCTGCAATTAACTAGATATCATTTTCAGTGTTATGTTAATGTGTTCTCTTATTTTTTCTCTTCAAATTGTGTTTTTCTGTGTTGTCGTGTGAAATACTGAGACGATAATGGCGTGTGAAAAACGTAACACTAGGCTCCAAAGCAAACTGAGAAATAATAGTGACGACGAGCGTAGCTTGCCAGCACCACTGTGTAATGAATTAACTAATGTTCAACATAGTAACTTGGTAACTGTGCATAGGGAAATGGAGCGGGCTGCAAACAATGGCGTAGGCAGTGAAACAATTAGTGAGCAGGGAAGCATTATCGATCGATCGGTCGGCAATAGCTCGGCTCAGGAATCCGAAATGACACGACACGATCTCTCAAATACTGTAGATTCAGGTTTTGGATCCTCACCGTTTTCTCAAATAAGTCAAGACACATTTTCTGCTTGTCAAAATGTAAATGTTGCCGGTGCAAATTCAGTGCCGAAAAGCATAGAGGAACCGATTCCAGACACTAACACATTATTATTGCAATTAATGCAGCAAATGGAACAAAATCAGAGACAAACACAGCAAAAGCTTCAAAAGTTAGACACAATGGAACAACACAAGAGACAAACACAGCAACAGTTAGACACAATGGAACAAAATCAGAGACAAACACAGCAACAGCTAAAAAAGTTAGACTCATTGGAGCAAACTCTTGAACAAACACGTGAGGATTTAACTACTGAGTTACATCACATTGAATCGAAATGTCAAAAAGTCTGTAATGACGTAAAAACTCAAATTTGTGAGCATTTCCAACCTATTTTTTCGCGTCATGAAAATGCACTACAGAATCACGAAGCAGCCATAAAAGAACTGCAAACTATTGTTCATGAAAATCATGAGACCTTGGAAGCTAAATTTGACTCAGTTGCATCTACCGATAAGGTTACGCAATTTGCAAAAACTCAGGAAAACTTAAAGGACACAGTAGATACTCTGAAACTTGGTTCAGAAAAACACACTGAGGAAATGTGTTCACTATCGGAGAAAGTAGCCGAACTTTCGGATCAGTTCACTAACTTATCTACGAAGGTAGATGATAATCTGAATGACACAAAACCGGTAGTCTTTAATGACACAGAAGAGAGCGAACAAATTAGGAAACTGAAACAAAATCTGAATCAAATTAATACGCAACACCAAAGAGAAATCCGCGAAGTACAAGATCAGCTGACACAGGTAATACAAGAATTACGTATTTCAGAGGACACTCGCGCCCCAACACGGGAAGAGGGACTTATAAATACGGAAAAGACGCAAAATAATAACACAGGGCATTTCGGAAGTTATGAAAGAAACTGGCAATGTGCACCGAATTTTGAGATGGAACGGCCGACACGACCTAACAATGACCGATATGCGACTCGCCGACATGATGATTTTGACTATAAGCTGTTCATTACTACACGTAAATTCAAAACGTTTAAGAATTCTGCCAACGACATTCATCCACAAGCGTGGCTCCATCAATTCTCTCATTGTTTTCCTCCCAACTGGTCATTAGAACACAGATTAGAATTTATGTGTGGCTACTTAGAGAATGAACCAGCTGTAAGAATGCGATCGGTCATTCACGATTGCCGCAGTGAAGGAGAATTTTACCATGCCTTCCTCTCAGCATATTGGTCTCAAGCCACACAAGACCGAGTAAAACATGGTATCATAATGATGAAACATTTCGAACAATCTGAATTCTCCAGTCTTATGAAATATTTTGAAGACATGTTGCATAAGAATCAGTATCTTTCAAACCCATACAGCCCCTCAGAACTCATCCGCATTTGCTTAATCAAATTACCTGAACATTTACGGCATATTATTTTAGCAGGACGTTGCAAAGACGACATTGAAGCTTTTCAGGGACTGTTACAAGAACTGGAAATTGACACTGACAATCGCGGAACGCAGGAGCACAACAATTACAGATCACATCCGTCGCAATTCCGCGATGAAAGAAATAATAACTGGACGCGACAAGGCTATTCTCACATCACAAATCGTGACCAAAACAGACACCACCCATATGACAACCGTTGCCAGAATAGTAGGTACAGAGAAAGATCGCACTTCCATAGTAATGAATATGATAGAGATTACCATAGAAACAGACAATATGGGAACCAAAACAATTATTATCAAGGGAGACAGAATAACTTCAGACGCAACAGTTCGGCGCACAGTTACGATTCAGGGAGAAATTCTCCACCACGTGACGGACAAGGAAGAAACTACGGAACCTACCGACATGACGACAGATGATATATTCGGAACGACAGACCTGAAATGCATCAGACCTGGCGGGATTTAAACAGAGCTGGGCCCTCTCAGCAAGGCGAATTTGTAGAAGTTAGGTCTCCTAATCCCAATAACGGCGCGCGCCAACAAAGAGACAGACAATGACTCGCACAAGCAGGCAGCCTCGTGCGCCCGCTGGCTCCGAGAAAAATAACATAGACGCTAACCTTGAGAAAAATTCCAGTATTCTTTACCGACGTATACCACTTGACAATTGCATTCAAGTTCAAACTCTGAGTACTATGAAGAGTAAAGAATTGCACCACATTTCACATGTATAACCGTTTATTGAAAGATAATCTGCTTTTTAACTTTGTCTTTGCCATAAAACTCTTCACTTCACATTTCTAGTATGCATTGTCAGACTTAAGAAACTGTTAACATGCAACAATGTTTGAAGTTAAACATCCAGTTTAGAACCTAGGGAACATTTTTAAACAGAAATTACGAATGTATTGTTATATTGAACAGACGACACAGTGTTGTATTTGTACATTCTTGCTTGTTAGTTGCACGATTACGTAACAACTATCAGACTTACATACTTAGGACACATACTAGTACTGCTAATGAGATTTTGATGCAACATTTTGGTTTACTTGAAAATACATTCTGGATTTAAAGTATTTTCTGTGAGATACCAGACGACACAATGGTTAGTTTATGTGACAACTACACGGTTTTATCACGACACTACTAATGAGTGACAATTTACAATGTTGCATTTGCGATGTATCTGTTTTATATCTGCACATATTTTCTGAATTCTTCTGGAAAGTAAAACATGTTTTAGTATTTAACTTTTGTGGTATAGCAACAATGAGACAGCCTTTTTCGTGGCACAACAATACGTTACAGCACAGTACTTTCTTCATCATGGCAATAAGCGTAATAACTAAGATATCTATACGCAAAGCATTTCATTTTTGTGTATCGTGAGGTAAGTACATTGACTTCTGCAGAACTTAGCTTTCAGAGGCCGATAACCACGACACTTCCACAGAGATTATCTTACAACAAGACGCACAGTTTAGCGCTACAGTACACGCATTTGAGTGATTAATTTTGTACTTAAAACATTTATTTTTAAAGATATTTGAAGTACAATGATACAAAGGTATTCCGTGATACATTTCATTCCATTGCTGTAATCTGTAACACCTGAGGGTATTATTCATTTATCCTCAGAGGGGTACACGCCTACTTTGTGTACCATGTGTTTGGCAAGCACAAGGGGCCCTAGCTAATATGGTATTTGCTTATACAACTTTACACATCGGTACCATATTTCTCTAACACATTAATTACACAGCTATCTGATTATTTAACAAAGAAACAAACATTTTTTTACTACCTCAGTGACAGATGTTTACGTAATTATACCGTTGGATAACTTCACACTTACGAAATTGTATTTTGTCTGTACTTTGTGAAATGCTCATATTTTTCTGGAACCATTGTGATACTATGAGAGCTTTGAATGACGTATTTGGTAAGGGAGCATGATTTTTAAAGTACGTTTGAGGTAAATGACACTACTGACATCAGCAGAGAATTTTTTTTAGGTTTTGAAATTATTGGAGGAAGCTACGACGATTTTGAGAATTGACTGAGGTGTTATGGTGTTATTATTACGATGACTATGTGTATTATGCTGTTGCGGTATGTTTATGATCAGTAAGCTGATGCTATATGAGTTATTTGATTATGCTACGTATTTATTATCAGGAAATATTGAAGAAGCGTCGACGAATTTGTATATGTGTAATAAGGTAAGGAGTAATGAATTAGGGACTCTGACTTGTAAAAAAGGATGTTGGAAACCAAGAATCGTACTTTAAGAGGTAGGAAATGTGTGTAAATGCGTGAATGTATCACAATGCCGGCAAAAATTTTTTGGACACTGTTATATTCATAAGATATTGTTTCTACACATTTGTAACCAAATTCTCAACCTGTGAATTTTTTTATATGAGACTGTCACTGTAGCGAAAACTGCTGTCGTCAATATTTCGGTATGAAAGGTAAGTGACCGTGACGTAATTCGTTGTGAGCGGCCAGCTGTGCCAGCCACCTTGAGAAAAAGCCATTAGGTGGTAGAAAAAAAAGGGGAGGCCATTATCCTCGCTATTGACATTCCTTTGTAGAAAGCATCGTAAATACGACACGCTAATAATAACTTGGAAACATTTTTACATCTGCACACCTGATTATGACAAGCGTCTTTCTACGAGAGTTGAGAGATTTTCTGTACTACCTTATGAAATGCCTTATGGCTAATGAATGATGTTTCATGCCTTCCTTTGTACATATTTACTCATTTTGTTTAATATCTAGTTTCTAGCTGCACTGCAGCACTGGTTAAAATAAAATTTAATATATGTACTAATATAGTTATTTTATGCCTACAGATCGAGTCAATAAGAAATTTATGATCTACTTCCAAGAAAACGATGGCACATAAATAGACATATCCCTTCACAGGAATTGCATAAATAATTTCTTTACGATTTGGTAACTTATCTGCTAGTGTAAGTTCTCGTGATGCATCACTCTAGTGTTAAGATGTGACATAGGTATTAGACATGGCCATTTTTAGTGTAATACTTTTTCTGCTTGAACTTTGTCATGTTTAGGTATAAGTTATTCTGTTTGCCAGGCATGGTGCTACTGAATTTTAATTTGTGTTACTCTGCTAAGCCAGATTTATTTTTCTTGTTTGCTGCACATTGCCTTATATTAGTCGTAATATTGCAATTGCTTCGCTAATTTCTAAAATGCTGCTTCCTTTGCAAATCTGCACTTTTTTGTCATTGCTGTTTGCGTTAATTGTTTTATGTGCTGCTGCATTGCCTCGTCCCTTAGTTTAGCATCTGAGCTCAGTAGATTTAAGTTAGCTTAAGAGGGGGTAGACTATATAAGAAACTAGTTGTGATGAATGGAAAGAAATGCATTGAAGGTATATGAAAACGTTTTGGGCCAAAATGAGTATTGTACAATGATCCGTAATTATTTTGAAAGAAAATGAACAGAGTAGAGAAAGCAGGTATTGATAGGACTTTTTGGAAATAATGAGGAACGAAGGGAGATCTCCGAGTAGTAAAGAAAGTTTTGTTTGCAAAATACTGCAGCAAAAAAAAACCCTGTCCTTTCCTTGTGTTATCCCACTATGTGTTTGTGTACCCTTGTGTATTTGTTTTCTTCCTGTCTCTGTGTAGTTTCATAGAATTTTTTTCTTTTCTAATACTATTCACTATGATGAGGAATACTGTTATCCTCAAATATAATTGGCATTAATAATATGTTATTTACCTTGTAAAGATGTTTAGACATTATTTATTCTGTTCTGTTTTAATGCTCATGTGTGAAGTTGATGTTTCAATAATTATTCTGATCTTTTATGTATGTACTCATGTCATAATTCCTGTAACACTGATGTATATGTTATTTCTATTCTTTTGTAAAGCCTGTATTACTACAAATGTTATCTGTATTGTTATGTTCTTTAATGATGTATTTTATACCTTTGTTATTGTGTTCTTATGTTATAAAATTGTACTTGTCACCAGTTCATCATATTATTAACTTGTAAGTTACATTACACTGCACACGTTTCTGTTGGCCATAGTATATGGACAATATGTGAGAAGTAGGGACTGTTAGTGTTTGTATGTGTGTTAAAAATTCAGCAAGGGACTGGATAACAGCATTGCTGGTTCTAAGGACAATTCCAAAAACTTTGTGAGTGCACAAGTGGTGGTTATGGACTTGCTATATTAGCCGCAAGACTCTTCAATGGTGATTGTGCACCTGCACAGTCACAACAGATGGCTGCTGGCCATCTCTACAAGGACTACAGTGGGTCTGCACCTCTGCTGGCCCACCAGTACCATTATCTCTACAAGGACTACAGTGGGTCTGCGTCTTTGCTGACTCACCAATACCATTATTTCTACAAGGACTGCAGTGGGTCTGCACCTCTGGTGGCCCACCAATACCGTAATCTCTACCAGGACTACAGTGGGTCTGCTCTGTGATGACCTACCCACCAATACTCTTCAAAACTTCGACTGACTCCGCTGTGGGTTTGCTCTGTTGTGGCCCATTACCTGTCAGCATGTCAGGAGTCAGCACTGTCTTTCCGTTGGAAGGACAACACTACTTCTTCAAGACTGCATGGAAATCCACTACTTCCGTGTGCATTTTCTTTTACTGCTCAGACTTTGAGAAAAACACTGAAATGTTATTGTGATGAATGATCAGGACTGTCTTTATGGACTGTGAGAAAATTTTAGCTTTTGACCAACATTGTATCAATAAGTGTGTGCATTTGATTTCTTTGTTATTGTAATTACGATTATGAAAAATTTTAACAAATATGTATTGGCCACTGCCCAAACCAATTTGTAAAATTTTTTGTGGGGAGCATGGGGGCTATGTAAGTAGGCTGTTTAGGTTTTTTTATTGGTAACGCCACCTCTGTATGAAAATCACTGGCTGTGCTGTGTGCAGTCTGTGGCTGCTTTGCATTGTTGTAATACTCGCCATTGTAGTGTTAGGCAGCTGGCTGTGAACAGCGCGTAGCGTTGCGCAGTTGGAGGTGAGCCGCCAGCAGTGGTGGATGTGGGGAGAGAGATGGCGGAGTTTTGAAATTTGTCTTGAACTGCTATATATATATATATATATATATATATATATATATATATGATGATATCAAGGTAAATACATTGTTTGTTCTCTATTAATATCTTTCATTTGCTAACTATCCCTATCAGTAGTTAGCGCCTTCCATAGTTTGAATCTTTTATTTAGCTGGCAGTAGTGGGGCTTGCTGTATTGCAGTAGTGGGAGTAACCAAGTTTTTGTGAGGTAAGTGATTTGTGAAAAGTACAGGTTAATGTTAGTCAGGGCCATTCTCTTGTAGAGATTATTGAAAGTCAGTTTGCGTTGCGCTAAAAATACTGTGTGTCAGTATAAGCACAGTCATGTATAATTGTTGAAAGGGGAAGTTTCAACACATAAAACATTAGTGAATTTTAGTAAGATATTTTAATCTCTAATATGTAAGTTGGAAGCGATACTTCACCTTAAGTCACAGAGTATATTTATAACTGTCGTCGAGTACAAGAGTATTCTTTATAACTTGAGTTAAATTTGAATAGTATTGAAGGATAGTCAGTGTAGTCCACCCCGATAGCTGAGTGGTCAGCGTGACATATCGCCGTCCTACGCGCCCGGGTTCGATTCCCGGCTGGGTCGGGGATTTTCTCTGCTCAGGGACTGTGCGTTGTGCTGTCTTCATCATCATTTCATTTCCATCCTGTGACCAGGTCGCCCAGATTGGCCTGCCCTGCAGGGGGTCTTCCACTCATATCCATTTCCGTAGTCAATGTACATTTGAATTTTAAACTTTGGTACATAGTTCTTAATAATGATGCTAGCTCTGCCGAATCTGAGCTATGATGACGCTGCTGTCTTCATTGACGGTCACAGAGTCGGGTGAACGGTGCTGCGCTCTGACGTGAGTAGTCTTCCGGCAGCGGCGGCTTAGGGAACCTCCTGAGGCGCGTCTTCGCCGAAGTCTCTTATTCGCGGTTGCGTCTGTCAGCTACTGTCTTTAGCTTGTGGCGCTGTCATGACGTTCCAGCTGTACCCTGGAACGTCACTTTTCGGACGACACCTCGAAAACTTCCCATAATGCTTGAATATAATATTAGTTGTGTACTGCTTCACAGAGTCACATCGATTAAATACGTAAGCGTGAGGCTGCAAAGCGGTATGAAGGGGAAGGAGTAGGTGAGGTGAGTCTAGGAAAGCCGGCCAGTCGACTTCGGTTTATTGCAAAAATTCTAAGGTATTGTAGTTCATCTGCATAGGAGACAAGGGACGTAAGACTTGTGCAATCCATTGCTGAGAACTGATCGAGTTTTTCTGATGCCCAGAAGGCCAAATTAAAGAAAACATTGAAGTAATTACAAGACCTGCGGCAGTATTTGTTACCGTTAGATCAACGCGGGAAAATAATGGAAAAGCTTAGTGAATTCAAATGGGAATCCCTGGACGGAAGAAGGCGTTCTTTTCGTATATCATTTAGAAAACGTATATACAATTGGTATCTGCGAGAGACTGCAGAATTATCTTGCTGCTACCAACATGCATCTCGCTTAAGGACTGCGAAGACGAGATAAGAGGAATAGAGCTCGTACAGAAGCTTACCGACAGTAGTTTTCCCTCACTTCATTTTCGAGTATCCTCCACCATGCACCGTGTGATGGCTTGCAATAAATGTATGTAGATGTAGACTTAGGTGTAGATTGTCAATACTGTTACCGACTGAGTTAAGTAGGTACAACCCACATCCCTTCTCACAGCTTCAATTCTACCATTTACTTTCATCTACGTCCCAGAGCTGTAGCAAGGGGTGTTATTTCGGCATACTACGCACGCGGGCCAAGATCTGTTTATCCGGTATAACTTGACCTATTGTTCAATTGAGGAGAGAATCCAGCTCTTTTGCGAGTACACAAAAGTGCACTTGAGACGTACGTGTTTCCTAACCCAAGAAAAATTGCGAGTAACAGTGTGATCAATACACCGGTACATACGAAAGCCCGAAAACATATGGAAATGTTTCCATATGTCATGCATTAGGAATGGGCGTAGGGAGAAACGGTCAGACAAGAGAGAAACGCAAAATATTTTTTTTATTATTAACCACAGCTTGCACGACTTGCTCAGTTTGACCACCAGAGACGTCGATGAGATGTGCCATCCGAAAAACGACGTCATCAAAAGTTCCTCGCAGCAATTCGGTAGCATCTGAGCAACGTGTTCGTGTATAGTGGCCTTCAGAAGGGATAGAGACCGAACGTGTGTCTGGTAAACGCATTCTTTTAGGTATCCTCAGAAACAAAAGTCTCAAGAAGTCAGATCTGGTGATTATGTAGAACATGCTTATGGAAAACTTCTGGAGAGCACACGGCCGTGGAAGTTTGCATTAAGCAGATCTTTCACTGGTGAGCGACATGAGGTGTTTCCTGTCTTTCATTGAAACAGGTGTTTTTCGCACGGTACGTACGGTTGTGTTTTTCCATATCAGGAATCACATGCTGTGCAAGGACTTCTCCTTAACGTGCAGACATTAAGATACGCATGACAACCCCTCTGGGTGTACTGTTTCCAAAGTAGAATGGATCGAGAATAAATGTACTTGTGAATCCACACACTCACATACGGTGAGTGCAAAGGCTCTTCGTGTACAACACGCGGTTAAACGTGCGTAAAATTCTGCAGTTTTACAGTGTAAAATGCCATATTTGCATGTGGGACCACATTGAAACTAATTTGTTTCCCAACGTAAATCATTAGCATAGCTACCAAATTTGGCTAGATGGTGGCTCAGGTAATATTATGTGAGCCCTCATCTTACTCTGTTACTCGCTCCTGTGAACGGGAACGTGCTATGCAGATCTTGGTGCCTCTCGCGTCCATCTAGAAAAGATAACCTGAAGATGCCTAAATAAGGCGAAACGCGTCGTTGAAAAATAAAAAAAATAAAATTGCAACCAAGATTGTTTTTAACCAATAACATAACTAAATTTCGTCCTGTAAGGAATCACTGAAATATACTGGGTGGTCGGAAATTCCCGTTACAAACTTTTAGAACATGTAGAGGTTAGTGAGTGCATAACATTTTGAATAGGAACCCATGTCCGGAACCGTATCGTTTCCGTTCTACGACAGTTTCAATTTAGATGTGTTCCTCGTCAACGTCTGCTTAGAGCAAGAGAAACGCCTCAGAGTTCCCTGTCCTGGTATGCAACAGGGTAGACACGATGACGTGTACTACGTCAAACGATCCCCAGATGTCCCTTATTGTCCGCTTTGCTGTGAGACCGAGTCAATACCTGTGCATCACCGATAGAGGAAACATGATGCAGTACACGTTTGCGGAATACACAGACATGCTCCTTGTGTATGGTGAAGCTGGAGGTAACGGAAGAGCTGCTAGTCGGCTGTATCACGAACGTTTTCCACACCGTCATACTCCATCGCACAAACTGTTTGCCCAAGTTACACAACGGCTACGAGAAACGTACCTTCACCGTGAAGAGGCAGGACTGTGGTGCTCCACGGCGACGCCGCACTCCCAAATTTGAAGAAAGTGTACTGCGTCGCACTGAAGATAGCCCGTCAACGAGTTCGTGAACAATTGCGCGTGCAATGGCTGTTAGTCACAGTACCGTCTTGGACGTCCTGCATGAGCAACAATTGCATACGTACCACTTACAAAGGGTGCACGCTATGGGTCCAGCAGACTTTCTACAACGCGTCGCCTTCAGCACATGGTTCCTGCACCGTTGCATCGTCGAGCATCTGTTTCCACGTCGAGTTCTCTTCACAGATGAATGTAGGTTCACAAGGGATTGTGTTCTGAATGCTCGAAATAGCCATATCTGGGCCGCCGGAAACCCTCTTGTGGTGTCACCGCCAGACACCACACTTGCTAGGTGGTAGCCTTTAAATCGGCCGCGGTCCGTTAGTATACGTTGGACACGCGTGTCGCCACTATCAGTGATTGCAGACCGAGCGCCGCCACACGGCAGGTCTAGAGAGACTTCCTAGCACTCGCCCCAGTTGTACAACCGACTTTGCTAGCGATGGTTCACTGACAAAATACGCTCTCATTTGCCGAGACGATAGTTTAGCATAGCCTTCAGCTACGTCATTTGCTACAACCTTGCAAGGCGCCATTATCAGTTACTATTGATATTGTGAATCATGTACTGTCCAGACCGACGTTCACCATTGATGTATTAAAGTTAAGTATTCCACCAGCTACGTCCTTTTTTCTAAATTCTAATTTCCTTGTCCTGTTCCAGACCTCACGCCAGCCTGCGTGAGCTAAAACGCGTGCCTTTCGGCCTCCTTTTAGTAACACTTGCAAGGCGCCATTATCAGTTACTATTGATATTGTGAATCATGTACCGTCCAGACCGACGTTCATCATTAATGTTATAAAGTTAAGTATTCCACCAGCTACGTCCTTTTTGTAAATTCTAATTTCCTTGTCCTGTTCCAGACCTCACGCCAGCCTGCGTGAGCTAAAACGCGTGCCTTTCGGCCTCCTTCTAGTAACACGGTGTTGGCTCTCCTGCCAACCAAAACACCTCTTGCCACGCATATTCAGGGATTTCAAGACTGGTTTGGAATTAAAGTGTGGGCAGGTATTCTGGACGGTCATGTGATTGGACCATACCTCCTTCCATCGAAGCTCACGGGTCTCGCATACTTAGTCTTCCTACGACACGTAGTGGACCCGTTCTTTGAAGCTGTGTCATTGAATGTTCGTCAGGAAATGTGGTTTCATCATGATAGAACACCACCTCACTTTTCACTGGCTGTCCAGAGACTCTCAACAGACGGTATGGTGAACGATGGATAGGCCGTGGTGGTCCAACCGCGAGGCCGCCACGATCGCTGGATTTAATCCCTATGGACTACTTCTTGTGTGGTCGTATGAAGAGCCTAGTTTATGAGACACCTCTAGAGACAGATGAAGATCTGCTGGCACGCGTTCTGGCCGCTGCACAAGACATTGAAGAGACACCAGGTGGGACGGAGAGAGTGTACCAGAACATGCTTCGGAGGTACAATGTGTGCAACAACGTTGGTGGTCGCCATGTCAAGCCGCTGTTGTAATGCATCGGTACGTTGCGGCTGGGTTCTTGTTTTTGTCGACTAATGTAAACCATTAGGTGTACGTTGTAATGAAAATGCGTAAGTAATAACGCAACGAGTCAGTATTCTTTTCAAATGGATTGCGACAATTGTACTGGGTCACGCCTAAGTACATTCCTCACGTGGGTGTGGATGAGATAATTAACTGCATTAAAACTGTCGTAGAACGGAAACGATACGTTTCCGGACATGGCTTCCTATTCAAAATGTTGTGTACTCACTACCCTCTGCATGTCCTAAAGGTTTGTAACGGGAATTTCCGACCACCCTGCATAACTTTTCTACGCCAATAAATACATCTGATAACTAACTGGCATTATGGTTGTAACTAATCAGTACACTTCTGCTACTATCCCTGTTATCTGTATTATAATTTAAAATCTGTATTATCATTTAAATATATACAATAAGCGAAAACATTAAGGCTTGGTGTGAACAAGTTGGCTAAATATAAAATAATCATGTAGAACACACAGAGTGGATAGGACTGTTTGAGAATTTTAGGCTTCACTTTTTTTTCTAATTTTTGGACATACTGTCAACGAGTTAAGGCTCCTCAGACGGTTTCAATCTGTTATGGTTTTCGTCATTCAACTCTAAGCATATCTTCGATTGTTAGACTGGAATAATTTCTACGTTGCATACCATTCCGTTCTGGTTTGCAGGTGCTTGGTTCGTTGCTTGGGACGTATGTACGGCCCGCCGGTCTGCCCCCTGACGGGTTCGACTCCGAAGAGGGCCTCAGCGTCACGGTGACCGGCTGGGGTGACAGGCCCACCAGTGGCCTGGAAGCCGTGAACCTGGGCAAGGTGTATACCAGCATCTTGGCACGCCGCACCTGCCAGGACGTGTTCGCCGGCTTCAACGCGGTCACAGAGAGGATGGTGTGTCCCGGGGCGGCCAGCGAGAGCGTCTGCAGGGGCGACTACGGCGGCCCGCTGGTCAGCGGCGCCACGCAGATGGGCACCGCCCTGCGAGGCCACGCCCGCCGTCTTCACCAGCGTGGGCTACCTGCGCTCCTGGATCCGCGCCACCGCTGGTGTCTCGCGACAGAGCTTCCGTACGGCTGCACTGATGTAGCCACTCAACTGATGTAGCCACTATTTCCTCATTCGTTAACTCATCTATATTAAACGACATACGCAAATTTATGCTTCAAATATTGTGCATGTATATTTTCCGCCGTATGAGAGCTAGGCTTAGATGCTACAGTCACTGGCCAAAATAATATCACTACTTACGGAAATTAAGCAAACGATTGATAATTCTTTAAATAAATATTTTCATTTACATCTACATCTACATGAATACTCCGCAAATCACATTTAAGTGCCTGGCAGAGGATTCATCGAACCACCTTCACAATTCTCTATTATTCCAATCTCGTATAGCGCGCTGAAACAATGAACACCTATATCTTTCCGCACGAGGTCTGATTTCCCTTATTTTATCGTGGTGATCATTCCGTCCTATATAGGTCGGTGTTAACAAAATATTTTCGCATTCGGAGGCCAAAGTTGGTGATTGGAATTTCGCGAAAAGATTCCGTCGCAACGAAAAACGCCTTCCTTTTAATAATTTGCAGCCCAAATCCTGCATCACTTCTGTGACACCCTCTCCCATATTTCGCAATAATACAATACGTGCTGCCTTTCTTTGAACTTTTTCGGTGTACTCCGTCAGTCCTACCTGATAAGGATACCACACCGCGCAGCGGTATTCTAAAAGAGGACGTACAAGCGTAGTGTAGGCAGTCTCAAAAAAAAAAAATGGTTCAAATGGCTCTGAGCACTATGGGACTCAACTGCTGAGGTCATTAGTCCCCTAGAACTTAGAACTAGTTAAACCTAACTAACCTAAGGACATCACAAACATCCATGCCCGAGGCAGGATTCGAACCTGCGACCGTAGCGGTCTTGCGGTTCCAGACTGCAGCGCCTTTAACCGCACGGCCACTTCGGCCGGCCTAGGCAGTCTCCTTTGTAGGTCTGTTACATTTCCTAAGTGTCCTGCCAATAAAACGCAACCTTTGGTTAGCCTTCCCCACAACATTTTCTATGTGTTCTTTCCAATTTAAGGTGTTCGTAATTTGAATACCTAGGTATTTAGTTGAAATTACGGCTTTTAGATTAGATTGATTTATCGTGTAACCTAAGTTTAACGAGTTCCTTTTGGCACCCATGTGGATGACCTCACACAATGTTTTATTGATTTTTGCTGTGTTAGATATGCTTGCCTTATACGAACACACGTGCCACAATAAAACTAACCACTAATCAAATAGATTGAACTCACCTTTATTGTGTTTTTGAATAAAATGAAGGGAAAAATCGCAACTTCAATAAATTATTAATGAAGCGTAATGAAATTTCGTTCTTACTTTTGTGTAGATAACATAATGAAATGATTAACATTGCAAGATAACACGTTAATGTAAGAGAGAGATAAGACGCTGCAAATGTGAAATGCTGGTACATTAATGACGGGTGTAACTGCAAGAACGTCAAATGCAAACTTAAAACGTGTTTGCATTGCGTTTTACACGTGCCGCATCTCAGTTTGTGGGTTGGGATTCCATACCTGTTGCACTTGCTGGTCAATACAGGGAACGTTAGTGCTGGTTGTGGATGAATGCTCGAGTTGTCCTCAGATGATGTCCCACGTGTGCTCTGCTGGAGACAGATCTGGTGATTGAGCACGTCAAGATAACATGTTGACATTCTGTAGAGCATGTTGTGTCACAACAGCGGTATGTGGACGAGCGTTATCCTGTACATGAATTGCAACACTGCAGATAGAATCACCAGACTGAGATAGAATTTTCAGTCGAGGGGCGTGGCGTAAGACATTGCTGCTGCTGCCATGAGAAATCTCACCTCAGACCATAACTCTAGGTGTAGGTCCCGTCTGCCGAGTAAAAGGACAGGCTGGTTGCAGGCCGTCAGCATGCCTCCTTCGAACCAGCACACGGTCGTCATTAGCGCCAAGGCAGAACAGGCCTTTATAAGAAAACAGTCCACGCTGCCCTCCAATCAACTCTCGTTCGACATCTCTACACGTGCTAATGGTGATGGCCTGGGGTCAGTGGAATGCACGGTACGGGGAATATGACTCGTAACTGCCCCTTAGATAATCGGTTTGTAAGAGTTTCTGTATCAGTGAGATGCCAACTGCTACTCAAATTTCTGTTGTAGATACAGGTATGAGCCGCCACATCCCCACGCCGAACACAGTGGCTTTCTTATGTAAACATACATAGTATGTAACCCGCGGATTCCACATGGCATTTGTTTTTTCGGACGTGCGACCGTACATTCTAGTGACCACAGCTGCCAGCACTCCAGTGGCTACAATCCTACCAAGTCTTTCTGCAGTATCGCAGAGGGAACATACAGCGTCTCGGAGCCTTATTACACGACCTCGTTCAAACTCAGTGAGGTGCTGTTATAGTTGAATTCTTTTATCTTGGCGGCTCGCGCATGCCCGCCCAGACGCGGGAGATTGCTGCGTTGCCAGTTGCAAACGACGCACGCGCCAAGAGAAGCGGCGCCATAGTATAGTATAGTTCGCAGAATTACGTTTAGGGGGGAGCGCGCAGTTTATGAAGTAAAGCCACCACGGCCGCATTAACCCTTTCGCTGCTACAGAGACGTGCTGCCCGCTTTCCGCGCTGTCATCACTGCACTGCTCGCCTGTGCTGACACATGGTGTTCCGACTGCTTTGACACACTTATCATTCAATTTCACAAAAACTATTTGGCCCAAAAATTTGATTTTTACACATCTTCTTGACTGATACCTTCCCCCCATAAATGACTTAATTTTGTTTCGATGTTCAACGCAGTTATTGTGCAGCATTATATGTAGTAAACCATTGCACGAAATTTTGAAGAGTTTGCAGAGGTAAAAGTCCATAGCGTATACTTTCCGTATAGTTGATTTTAGTTGCCACAATGTTAAGAATGAAATGTGGACAATATACCTAAATTTCATATAAAATTTACTGTATAACAATATCTCATTTAAGTACCAGATCGGTGTCGTATGTAATATTGAGAAATATTCCGTCTTTCGCGACTGTAATAAAAGTTTTATTAATACCAGAGTCATTTCGCTTTTTATAAAAAGTTCTGATTAAAGTTGGCGAAATACACAAAACTGAACTGTGGACGTAATAAAACATAGAAACTAAAATATATTGTCAGTGCGGCGCAATGCGCAAAAAATTTGTGTTTGTCACAACAGACAGCAAATACTTGCTAAAACATGGATCAGTTTTCGAAAACATTGAATATGATGATGTTGCCAAAGCAGCGAAGCAAAGAATTGCGTCAGACAATCAAGTAGCTCGGCAACGTACGAGCCGAAATTCTGCTCTAAATAATACTTTTAATACTGTCGCAAAGAATATATTTCAATATGAATAGTAAAACAGCGACTGCGGAAGAGAAGATATACAAACAAAGCAGATAACATGAATATTATATGTGTGCCTTTTCATTGTTTTTAATTGCTGTGAAAAGAAATGTTGGAGGACAAAATTAGAAAAACCGAAAACTTATTGTGATTATAATGAAGAGACAAAGAACTAGAAATTTCAAAAAATTACATTCAAGCGAATAAAATTCATGAAGTAAGACACTTCAATATTGTTTTTAAATAAACAAAATATTAAGCATCTAACAAGGTTTCAACTCAAAACGTTTTGTTTGGCAGTCAATCATTTTAACCACCACACTAACGCAGCTTATCTTTTATATAAATTCCTAGAGGAATTTAAAACATCACGTAAAATACCGACATACACTGTTGGTATGACTATGACTTATTCACGTTTCATCGAAGTTCAGTAGGAAATAAACAATTACCGCTGTTCTTTATTGCGAAAAAGCGGTTCGTGAGAATGATACAAACACGTTTCCTTCCTATCGCCTAAATTAGGAGGCTTATTGCTTGTTCGGTTTAATTAATAAATAGAATATGAAGCAATTGGTATAAAGAATGCTTTTTCCAAACTTTCTATAAAAGAAAGTCTGCTATCAAGACATTGCTTTTGTTCAATTACTTTATTTATGACTGAACGTTTCTAAAACTGAAGCCACTCGTCCGTGGTCTGCACTGCAGTCAAGCTCTGGCAACTCCGTTCTCTGTTCATTGGCTGACTGTGTTTTGTGACGTCAAATGCGCAGAACGAACCTAAACTCGGCCGCCGTCGTAAACGACGCGCACTTTAACAGCGCCACGGTCGCCTTAAAGACAAAGTGACTAACATCAACTCACCACATCCAATAGAGCTAACTGTCGGTTATGGCCGTTAGAGCGTGTATGTGAAGTAAACCTAATTTTTATACACACAGTGCCAGTACTAGCGCCACTTTTATGCAACTGGCGCGAAATCTGAACAGACATCATCTTTCAGATGTAGAAACACGCCTACCAACTTTTTTTTACTTCGAGCCACTCCTTTTAGGTGCTGCAATTTTATTCTGTCAGTGTATTTAGTTAAATCACCCTATGCTCGGAAATAACGGGTAAAATAGGAATCCCTGAACATCTGGTCCTTCCTGTATACGAACTCCAGTATTAACACTCTAAGCGCCAAGCCCGTAAAATTTACGGGCCTGGGATCGCGCGAAAATCACCAAGCCCGTAAAATTTACGGGCCGCTACATTTAATTTCATTCAAAACACTGCAACGTTATTTCTACGGGTTTGGCCAGCGCTATACGTTTTTCAGATGTTTATTAACAAAATGCGTCCATAGATGTCACGGCAGCGCTGTAATTCATGTTAAAACTTATCTTTGCGTTCTCAGTCTGTATATCATTCAGTTGTTTGTCATCATGTTTCGGCGCGGTTTATCAGACGCAGAAATTGCGGATTTGATCAATCATAGCGACACTCTGGATAATGTAGAGAGTGATTCAGACGATTCTGAATGCAATGGTGTGTTTGAAGGTACGTATTTCCGAATTTTCCACGTAATTGTGCAGTACGCACATATCTGTTGAACATGTGTAAACGATGTATGTAGTTACACATAATGTGATATTCTTTTTAGAAGACGAGATTGATGACAGTTTGTCTTCAGATGAAGACGAGAATGATGTTGAAGGTGTTGCTTCAAATCCAGCAGCTGTGCCGTATCCGAAAGACAGTGAGTGGACTGCAGTTGACACCTACCGACCTCTGCCTGTCAACACGACACCCAGGCAGATACTAGTGGATATTGATGAGTCGAGTTCTGTACTGGATTGCAGTAAAGTGTTCCTTACTGACAGTGACGTAAATGAACTCAAGAGACAGACAAATTTGTATGCATCACAGACAATACAGAAGAAAAGAAGAGGAAATAATCTGAAGCCCCATTCAGTTTTGAGTTCGTGGAAGCCAGTGACTATAAGTGAGATGAGGCGTTTCTTGGGTATTATTTTCCACATGTGTGTTTCGAAAAAGCCAAAAATTGCGGACCATTGGAGCACTAATCCTGTTCTTAGTTGTAACTTTTGTCCCCATGTCATGAGCCGTTTGCGTTTCACTCAGATACTGTCATGCTTGCATCTTGTTGACAATTCAAATCAGAAAAAACCAGGCGAAGATGGATTTCATCCACTTTACAAAGTTTTGCCATATTATAATAATTTGAAGGAGCGATGTATCCAGGCATATCGTCCCTCAGAAAAAGTGACAATTGATGAAGGAATTTGCCCATTTCGAGGTCGTGTGAGTTTCCGTGTTTACATGCAAAATAAGCCTCATAAGTATGGACTGAAAGTATATGCTGTTGCTGAAGCCAGTAGTGGCTATGTTGTAAATTTTGAAGTTTATGCTGGTAAGCATATTGTTGACAATTCTTCGTCTGCGGTTATTTTGCGATTGTTGTCTGACAGCAGCTTGCTGAACAAAGGCCACACTGTGTATTTAGATCGATTTTATTCCAGTCCAGAGCTATTTCAGCAACTGGCAGAGAAAGGCACTGGAGCTGTTGGTACTGTGAACAAATCCAGGAAAGGATTGCCTAAAGATTTAGTATCTGCTAAGCTGAAAAAGGGCGAAATGTCTTTTCGGCGTAAAGATAATGTATTGGCAATGAAGTGGAAAGATAAGAGAGATGTGTATACATTGTCTACAAGGCATCAAGCAACATTTGGTACGCATACTAAGAGAAATGGGTCTGTAGTATTGAAACCACTTCAGGTACTTGATTACAACCTCAATAAAATTGGAGTGGATATTGGAGACCAACGCCTGCAGTACAATCCGTTCCAGCACAGAACTGTGAAATGGTGGCGAAAATTATATTTCCATTTGCTGCTTATGGGAGTATCAAATGCATTTTGGCTGTACAATGCAGTGCACAGGAAGAATATTACAATAACAGACTTTATAACAGTGCTTGCAGTTCAGCTTGTTGAAGACGACACACTTGAATTCATTCCAAGAAATGAAGGAACTGTAGGTCGGCTAACAAAGAGACATTTTTTGCAGCACATACCTGCAACTACTAAGAAGTATGCTGCTCGTGTGTGTCACGTGTGCAGTTCCAGGAGCAAGAAACAGAGTGGCAAGGCTTCTCGCAAAGAGACACGATACGAATGTGAACAGTGTGGCGTTGCACTCTGCCTGGAACCTTGCTTTAAAATTTTCCACACTAAAAAACAATATGATTCTGTGTGAAATTTATATGTAATACTGTATACTATCAGAAACATGTAATGTAGTGCCACAATTTTGGTTAAAAATAAATCACAATTGTATTCCCTTATTCGTATGACTTTTTCTAAATTCTTAAAACATCTAAGTGATTTCTATAACTGTACCTTAAAGCTGTGCATTGTAAAGTAGTTTCTTTCACTCAGAATTAAAGTAGAAATGTGCAGCTTCAAGATGGTACCAAATTTGCCACAATCCAAACAGTAGATTTGATGCAGTAATTTTTTTAATATTGGTAAAATTGCCCGGTTTCTAGGGACGGGTGCATAAAATAGGCCTGGTACAGAGAGTGTTAAAATTGATACGAGTAAAGAGACAACACCTGAAATACAAACAAATCGAGGAGTAAAACCAGGGTGTAGCTTGTCACCAAAATTATTTAGTATGTATTTAGATGACATGATCAGGAAATGAAAAAAAAATAGAACACTACCAGGCATAAATAATGGAAGGAATAACTATATTAACATGACACTATTCGTGGATGATCAAGTTACCATACAATATAGCGAACGTAAACTACAGATACCATTACGTAAATTAAATAAGTGCAAGCTACAGTCTCAAAAGAAAAGCCATGGCCTAATTAGTTTTGCCCGGCGTACTTCAGCAATGCGAAGTGGTGTGGATTCAACAATTCGTTAGAAGTCCCCTGCAGAAATACGAGGTGCATTCAAGTTCTAAGGCCTCCGATTTTTTTTCTCCGGACTGGAAAGAGATAGAAACATTCGCATTGTTTTAAAATGAGGCCGCATTCATTGTCAATACATCCCAGAGATGGCAGCACCATACGGCAGATGGAATTTTACCGCCAGCGGCGAGAATGAGAACTGTTTTAAATACTTAAAATGGCGACGTTTTCCTTACTTGAACAGCGTGCAATCATTCGTTTTCTGAATTTGCGTGATGTGAAACCAATTGAAATTCATCGACAGCTGAAGGAGACATGTGGTGATGGAGTTATGTATGTGTCGAAAGTGCGTTTATGGGTGCGACAGTTTAATGAAGGCAGAACATTGTGTGACAACAAACCGAAACAATCTCGGGCTCGCACAAGCCGGTCTGACGACACGATCGAGAAAGTGGGGAGAATTGTTTTGGGGGATCGCCGAATGACTGTTGAACAGATCGCCTCCAGAGTTGGCATTACTGTGGGTTCTGTGCACACAATCCTGCATGACGACCTGAAAATGCGAAAAGTGTCATCCAGGTGGGTGCCACGAATGCTGATGGACGACCACATGGCTGCCCATGTGGCATGTTGCCAAGCAATGTTGACGCGCAACGACAGCATGAATGGGACTTTCTTTTCGTCGGTCGTGACAATGGATGAGACGTGGATTCCATTTTTCAATCCAGAAACAAAGCGCCAGTCAGCTCAATGGAAGCACACAGATTCACCACCACCAAAAAAATTTCGGGTAACCGCCAGTGCTGAAAAAATGGTGTCCATGTTCTGGGACAGCGAGGGCGTAATCCTTACCCATTGCGTTCCAAAGGGCACTACGGTAATAGGTGCATCATACGAAAATGTTTTGAAGAACAAATTCCTTCCTGCACTGCAACAAAAACGTCCGGGAAAGGCTGCGCGTGTGCTGTTTCACCAAGACAACGCACCCGCACATCGAGCTAACGTTACGCAACAGTTTCTTCGTGATAACAACTTTGAAGTGATTCCTCATGCTCCCTACTCACCTAACCTGGCTTCTAGTGACTTTTGGCTTTTTCCAACAATGAAAGACACTCTCCGTGGCCGCACATTACCAGCTGTGCTGCTATTGCCTCAGCGATTTTCCAATGGTCAAAACAGACTCCTAAAGAAGCCTTCGCCGATGCCATGGAATCATGGCGTCAGCGTTGTGAAAAATGTGTACGCCTGCAGGGCGATTACGTCGAGAAGTAACGCCAGTTTCATCGATTTCAGGTGAGTAGTTTATTAGAAAATAAAATCGGAGGCCTTAGAACTTGAATGCGCCTCGTACTGAGGCATGCTGCCTCTACAGCCATCCATCATTGCGAAAATATAGCCGGTGCAGGATTCTGTTCAGGAACTGACCTCTCCATTACGTCGCATAAATGTTCCATGGGAACATATTGGGAGATCTGTGTGGCGAAACTATTCTTTCGAATTGTCCAGAATTGTCCAACAACAGTGGTCGAGTGACGTAGCGTCTTGCCATCCATTAAAACTCCATCGTTGTTCGGGAACGTGACGTCCACGAATAGCTGCAAATGGTCTCCAAGTAGCCAAATATAACCATTTCCAGTAAATGATCGGTTCAGTTGGACCAGAGGATCCAGTAAATTCCACGTAAACACAGCCCACACCATTATGGAGCCACCACCAATCGGCACTGTGTCTTGTTGGCAACTTCGGTCCATGGCTTCTGGGGTCTGAGTCACACTCGAACCCCGCCAGCAGCTCTTACCTCTTGAAATCGGGAGTCGTCTGAGCAGGCCACCGCTTTCCAGTCGTCTAGTCTCCAATCGAATATGGCCACAAGCTGGGGAGGCGCATTGCAGGCGATGTTGTGCCTTTAGCAACGGCACTCGCATCGGGCGTCTGCCGCCAGAACCTATTAACGTCACATTTCACCGCACTAACCTTCTCCCATTGCTTCAGGGACAATGTTCTGATCTGTTTGTGTGCCATGGAGATGAATTCCGTCTGTTATTAATTTATTTGGAATAAATGTCTCCATTGCTTTCGATACTATTTCTTTGAATTTAAGTCACATCTGCGCCAGACATATGCAGTTAGTTAGGAAGGAGTGAATACTGCCTCATAGGAACACGTCAACTATATTTTAATCTGAACATATTATGCGTTTATTTTTGGCATGTTTGGGTGTTGCGGTAACCAGAGCCTGTACAACAACCATGTGGTAACTAATCCCTGTATCCGTCCCAATACTCCCTGTCTGCTCTGAGTTATTTGTCGCTAAGAGACCGAGTACGTTTTCGCAACTATTTACATTTCGAGTTTGCTCCTGTAATCACTGTTCCAAATAATTTTCGTATAAAGTATTTAATACGACATGGGGTCACATTTTATGCATACTACCGCCATTAAACACATAATTTCGCCAACCTATCAAGGATAAACTTAATTTACCGCGAAGGATGATTGTATGTCTGGGGTGTCTATTTGAAAGAAGATGCAAGTCTTCTTTGGACTGTTTAGCAAACCGTATCGTACGAATCGGGGGTTCTGTAAAAAGTGTAAGGAGGGTGTTTAGGTTTGTATGTTGGTAACGCCATGTAGCGCTCTGTATGAAAATCACTGGCTGTGCTGTGTGCAGTCTGTGGCTGGTTGCACTCACTGTTGGAATATTCGCAGGTGAGCCACCAGCAGTGGTGGATGTGGGGAGAGAGATGCCAGAGTTTTGAGCGGACGATCTGGACGTGTGTCCGGCAGAAAAAGGAAATTTGTTGAATTGGATGTCACAAAATTATATATTCAGAGGGGTCCAAAAAATTTATCCACTTTTTAAAAGGCCATGACTTGCAAACTAATTGACGGAGTTGTCTCATTTTTGGTGAAGGTGTAGCTTAAAAAAATGGTTCAAATGGCTCTGAGCACTATGGGACTTAACATCTGTGATCATCAATCCCCTAGAACTTAGAACTACTTAAACCTAACTAACCCAAGGACATCACACACATCCATGCCCGAGGCAGGATTCGAACCTGGGAGCGTAGCAGTCGCGCGGTTCCGGACTGAGCGCCTAGAACCGCGAGACCACCGCGGCCGGCCGGTGTAGCTTAAAGTCCAACAAAAATATCACTGCAGGTGTTCGAAATGGTCGCCATTAACATCCACACAGAAACGATGCTGCCGAACTGCAGCACGAACAACTGACTGCAACGTGTTCAGTTTGATATTTGCACATGAATGTACGATAGATTCTCGAAGTTCATCCAATGTGCGTGGCTTTTGTCGACAAACGATGTCCTTTAGTGTTCCCCACACGTAAAAGTCCAGAGGAGTTAGCTCTGGGGAACGTGGTGGATACTTCACAGCACCTCTACTGCCTATCTATCTTCCTGGTAGATTTTCGTCGAGGTACGCCCTAACACGATTTTGGTAGTGGGCTTGGGCACATTCTTGTTGAAAGCAAACTCTTCGATCTCCATACAAGTCTCGGATGGCAGGTAAAATGGATGTCTGAAGCTTCTGAAGGTATACGTCACCGGTAACTGTGCCGTCAAAGAAGAATGGCCCAATCAAACCCCGGTAAGACAACCCACACCACACATTTACTCCTAGTAAATTTAAGGCTCTGTCTACATGGACGTTCGAATTTTCGGCTGCCCAGTAGACGCAATTGTGGCGATTTACTGTACCATTGAGTTTGAACTGTGCCTCATCCGACCACACAATTGGAAACTCTTCATCGTTGCGCACCATGTTAGTAAACCCCTCGCAGTACTCCATTCTACGATCTGGGTCTTCTTCGTTCATTGCGTGTAGCAATTGTGGGATGTAGCACTTCCACTTTTCTGTCTTCAAAATTCGCTCTAACACTTGAGGGACTCACTCCAGGTTCTCGGGCACACTGTCTCACAGACATCTGTGGTGAGCGAGTGAATTGTTGTGACACACGACGGGAGTTATCTGGACTTGTTACTGTTACAGGTCGCCCAGATCGTTGTTTGTGTACATCTTTAACGCAGCCTCCGGCTTCAAATTTGTCTCGAATACAAAGAATGGCTAAACGTGTCGGTGGCTCTATTTGATACTCATTTCGCCATTGCCGTTGAACCTCATTAATGTTTTCGTACTTAAAATACCACTTCAGAACTGAATTCCTTTCATCGAATGTAAGCCTTGCGCCAGCCACGTTTACTCGAGTAACTAGGTGCAACTAAGATCAAACCGCTGACTATCTGGCGACTGTCATCTGACAAAACAGAACAACGCAATACAACGCCTGTGTGGCCATTGCCGGAATTACAAACTATTACACTGCGAAAGATGAGACAACTCCGTCAATTAGTTTGCCAGTTATGGACTTTTAAACAGTGGATGGATTTTTTTGGACCCTTTTGTATATATATATTATGACTTTTGAACGCTATTGAGGCAAATACATTGTTTGTTCTCTATCAAAATCTTTCATTTGCTAAGTATGCCTATCAGTAGTTAGTGCCATTAGTAGTTACAATCTTTCATTTAGTTGTCAGTATTGGCGCTCGCTGTATTGCAGTAGTTCGAGTAACGAAGATTTTTGTGCGGTAAGTGACTCATGAAAGGTATAGGTTATTGTTAGTCAGGGCCATTCTTTTGTAGGGATTATTGAAAGTCAGATTGCGTTGCGCTAAAAAAAAAGAAAAAAAATCTGTGTCAGTTTATTGATGATCAGAAAAAGTAAAGAGACAACTGTCTGAGTACGTTCAGTTTTACTCAGCTGTCTTTATATCAAATAACGTAGAAGTTTACCAGCACAGAATTCATAAGTTTTCTAAGGGGACGTTTCAAAAGGACCAACAATTAACTTATTCCGATTGTCAGGTATGACCTCTACCCTTACTAACTCATAGGAACTATGTACCTCAATTTCGCTACTTGTAACACCAACAAACACAACACAACCAAATGTATTTAATCTATCCTTTCTGAACACCGTCTGATCCCTTAGAAAAATTTCGGCTCAACCGATCCCGGGTTTTAGCCATCTTTCAGCACATACAACGATTTGGGTTTCAGCGCCTGGAGTCCTGGTTCTTTCTCAACGCAGCTAAAACACTTTTTTAATATAATACCTATGCTTCTTACGTCAACGCTGTTCTTGTGTTCGACCTGAACCCTTTGAGATCGAAACCCTTTTCGTTCTTTCCCGAGACACTCCAACCTAAATGACACCCCAGTGCTCTCCAGATATCCCCTGCTAACGTGCACCCGCTCCTTGTGGGTATCGGCACCATTACCTGTTAAACGGGACCCGATACCCCTCCATCCTACAGAGCAAGTCGAGGAATCGGCAGTCTACACGGACGCATAAGCGTCTTAGCCTCTGACTCAGACGTCCGCCCGGCTCTGTTCCACAGGTCCTCAGTACGGCATCTAACCACCACGACAGGTCGTGATCTCTGCCTTCATCTCGCTAGCAAGAGTGGCAGTCCTTACAAATTCAGCTAACCCCCTGAAACAAGAGAGAACTTCTTCTGACCCAAAGCATCACACGTAATTAGTACCGAAACAAATCACCCCCTGCAGTGGGAGATACCCTGTGCTCTTCAAGACATCCGGTTCAAAAGGTTCGAATGGCTCTAAGCACTATGGGACTTAACATCTGAGGTCATCAGTCCCCTAGAACTTAGAACTACTTAAACCTAACGAACCTAAGGACATCACACACATCCATGTCCGAGGCAGGATTCGAACCTGCGACCGTAGCGGTCGCGCGGTTCCAGACTGAAGCGCCCAGAACCGCTCCGGCAAGACATACGGAAGCACTCGTTGGATGACTCCTTCACCCCTCTCCCCAGACAGTTTGCACAACAGTATGCACACAGAGTTCACAGTGGATTTCTTTCCCTACTTGGCAGCCTTGTCCCAAAGGGGCACAATTACGCACCTGAGACTGGGGCTCCCAACTACCAACAATCCAACCCTTTGCGACTGCCCGGTTCCAGCAGCACAAGCGACATGTCACACCAATATTCAAGAAAGTTAGTAGGAGTAACCCACTAAATTACAGGCCCATATCATTAACGTCGATATGCAGCAGGATTTTGGAACGTACGAGGGCCGTTCAGAAAGTAACCTCTGGTTGATTTAAAAAAATACACCAAGTTAAATAAAAATATTTTAATATATACATCTTACAACTACATCTTTGCACTATTTTTCTACATAGTCTCCATTGCGATTGAGGCACTTATCGTATCTCCTCACAAGCTTTGAAATTCCTTCTGCATAAAAATCACCCGCTTGTGCCTGGAGCCAGCCTGTGACCGCATCTTTGAGCTCTTCGTCGTCATCAAACCGCTGTGACCCGAGCCATTTCTTCAAATGCATGAAGAGGTGATAATCACTTGGCGCCAGGTCTGGGCTGTAAGGTGGATGGTTGATAACGTCCCACTTGAAGGACTCAAGAAGGGCCGTTGTTCTGCGAGCAGAGTGAGGACGGGCGTTATCGTGCAAAAAAACGATACCGGAAGTCAGCATACCACGGCGTTTGTTCTGTATAGCCCGTCGTAACTTTTTTATTGTTTTACAGTACACGTCTTGATTAATGGTCGTACCACGTTCCATGAATTCAACCAACAACACCCCTTTGACATCCCAAAACACCGTTGCCATCAGTTTTCTGGCAGAAAAATCTTGCGAGGCTTTTCTTGGTTTGGTAGGCGAATTTGAATGTGCCCACATCTTCGATTGTTCTTTTGTCTCGGGGTTCACGTACTTAATCCAGGTTTCGTCACAGGTCACGATTCTGTTTACCAATGGTTCTCCTTCGTCCTCATAACGTGACAGAAAGTCTAATGCAGAGGCCATTCTTTGAGTTTTGTGGTGGTCGGTAAGAATTTTGGGCACCCATCGTGCACAGAACTTACGGTAACCCAATCTTGCTGTCACTATCTCGTACAAGAGAGTCTTAGAAATCTGTGGAAAACCAGTAGACAACTCCGACATTGAGAAACGTCGATTTTCACGAACTTTTGCATCAACTGTCTGAACGAGATCGTCAGTCACCAATGATGGTCTACCACTCCTCTCTTCATCACGAACGTTTTCTCGTCCACTTTTAAATAAACGTACCCATTCACGGACAACTCCTTCACTCATAACTCTCGGTCCGTACACGGCACAAAGCTCACGATGAATAGCTGCTGCAGAATATCCTTTGGCTGTAAAAAACCTTATGACAGCACGCACTTCACATTTGGCCGGGTTTTCTATTGCAGCACACATTTCAAACTGCCACAAAAACTAAACTAGCGCAGGTACGACGTTCACTCGACCACGGCTTGATGCCGACTGACCTGTTGAGTGCGTGAACGCACAGATGGCGTCGCTACTCCCCCCACAACCCGCACTGTGACCAATCGGAGGTTACTTTCTGAACCGCCCTCGTATATTGTGTTACAACATTACGAATTACCTCGAAGAAAACGATCTGTTGACTCACAGTCAACACGGATTTATAAATCATCGTTCTTGTGAAACACAACTAGCTCTTTACTCGCATGAAGTGCTGAGTAATATTGACAAAGGATTTCAAATTGATTCCGAATTTCTGGATTTGCGGAAGGCTTTTGAGACTGTACCACACAAGCGGCTTGTAGTGAAATTGCGTGCTTATGTGACTGGATTCGTAATTTCTCGTCAGAGAGGTCACAGTTTGTAGTAACTGACGGAAAGTGATCGAGTAAAACAGATGTGATTTCTGCTGTTCCCCAGTATAATGTTACTGGCCCTCTGTTTCTCCTTATCTATATAATGATTTTGGAGGAAATATGAGCAGCTGTCTAAGGTTGTTAGCAGATGACACTGTCGTTTATTGACTAGTAAAGTCATCAGACGATTAACACAAATTACAAAAGTATATAGAAAAGATATTTGTATGCTGCCAAAATTGGCAAGTCACCGTAAATAACGAAAAGTGGGAGGTTATCTACACCAGTGCTACAAGGAATGCGTTAAAAGTTGGTTATACGATAAATCCCTCAAATATAAATGCCGTGAATACCTAGACATTACAACTTAAGTTGGAAGGAACACACAGAAAATGTTGTAGGGAAGGGTAAATAAATTTTTTGGCAGGACACAGAAAATGTAAGAGATTTACTAAGGACACTGCCAACACTACGCTCGTCCATGCTGCGAGGTGTGGGATCATTACCAGATAGGACTGACGGAGTACATCTAAAAAGTTCAAAGAGGGGCCGCACGTTTCGTATTATCGCGAAACAGGGGAAAGAGTATCACTGAAATGACACAGTATTTGGGATGAACATCAGTAAAACAAAGGCGTCTTTCGATGGGGAGGAATCTTCTCTCGGAATTTCTAACACAAACTTTCTCCTCCGAATGTGAAAATATTTTGTTGGCGCCGACCTACATAGGAAGGAAAGATAACCACGATAAAATAAGGGAAATCAGAGCTCGTACGGAAAGATATAGGTGTTCCTTCTTTCCGCGCGTTGTAAGAGATTGGAACACTAGAAAATTGTGAAGGTGGTTCGATGAAACCTCTGCCAGACAGTTAAATGTGATTTGCAGAGTATCCATGTAGATGTAGATGTAGACTGCATCTGGCTCAAATTCTGTACCAGCCACCGACAGCGGCTTGAATCGGGTTGTCAGTCGACCTGAAAAGCCTTCCGCTGTCTGCAACACATTCGAGCGATCTGCCACTCGAAGACGAAGACGGGTGAGGATCCATCCGCAGCGCGGGTAGTAATCATGGCGTTCACAGTAGTCGACCGACCGGGGGACTCATTTGATGCACCGGACTTTCCTCAGATGCCAGCGTGCGACCTTCCACGTTCGGTTTAAGATAAGAAGCTCATACTAAACGTCGCAAACCAAAGCTACATATTTCATGTATTGTTGTTTATATTTTACGTGATTAGGATAATTTTGAAGTTTAATACACTACTGGCCATTAAAATTGCTATTCAGAGCATTCACACAAGGTTGCCGCCGGTGGCGACACCTACAACGTGCTGACATGAGGAAAGTTTCCAACCGATTTCTCATACACAAACAGCAGTTGACGGACGAAGCCAAGTGAAACGTTGTTGTGATGCCTCGTGTAAGGGGGAGAAATGCATACCATCACGTTTCCGACTTTGATAAAGGTCGTATTGTAGGCTATCGCGATTGCGGTTTATCGTAGCGCGATCCTATGACTGTTAGCAGAATAGGAATCGGTGGATTCAGGAAGGTAATACGAACCGCCGTACTGGATCCCAACGGCCTCGTATCACTAGCAGTCGAGATGACAGCCATCATTTTCCGCAAGGCTGTAACGGATCGTGCAGCCACGTCTCGATCCCTGAGTCAACAGATGGGGCCGTTTGCAAGACAACAACCATCTGCACGAAAAGTTAGACGAAATTTGCAGCAGCATGGACTATCAGCTCGGAGAACATGGCTGCGGTTACCCTTGACGCTGCATCACAGACATGAGCGCCTGCGATGGTGTACTCAACGACGAACCTGGGTGCACGAATGGCAAAACGCCATTATTTCGGATGAATCCAGGTTCTGTTTACAGTATCATGATGGTCGCGTCTGTGTTTGGCGACATCGCGGTGAACGCACATTGGAAGCGTGTATTCGGCAACTCCATACCCGGCGTGATGGTATGGGGTGCCATTGGTTACATGTCTCGGTCACCTCTTGTTCGCATTGACGGCACTTTGAACAGTGGACGTTACCTTTCAGATGTGTTACGACCCGTGGCTCTACCCTTCATTCGATCCCTACGAAACCCTACATTTCAGCAGGATAATGCACGACCGCATGTTGCAGGTTCTGTACGGGCCTTTCTGGATACAGAAAAAGTTCGACTGCTGCCCCGTCCAGCACATTCTCCAGATCTCTCACCAACTGAAAGCGCCTGGTGAATGGTGGCCGAGCAACTGGTTCGTCACAATACGCCAGTCACTACTCTTGACGAGCTGTGGTATCGTGTTGAAACTGCATGGGCAGCTGTACCTGTACACGCCATCCAAGCTCTGTTTGACTCAAAGTTTAGGCATGTCAAGGCCGTTATTACGGCCAGAGGTGGTTGTTCTGGGTACTGATTTCTCAGGATCTATGCATCCAAATTAGGTGAAAATGTAATCACATGTCAGTTCTAGTTTAATATATTTGTCCAATAAATACCCGTTTATTATCTGCATTCCTTCTTGGTGTAGCAATTTTAATGGCCAATAGTGTACGAAAATACCTAAATTTATCTAGAACCAAGTTCTGATAGATATGTTCGTGCAGTGCTCTGCTCTGGAAAGAAAGATGACTTTGGACTTAAGGAGGCCTGGCGTATGTAAAATTCCCGTCTATTCGCATGGTTCAGGATAGATATGTGAAACATCGCTATCAGATGAGGCTACAACAGTAGGAAAATTCGGCGGTAAACAGAACATTGCTTAAACGAGGAACACCTGCTGAAACTTGACAAAACATTTCCGGTTTTTGCAACAGTGTTTTTAAGACCTTTGAAAATAGGTTGGCAGACAGAGACCTTTGAAAATAGGTTGTCAGACAGTCTGATTAATAAAGATGATCGCTTCCTTCAAGCAAGACATGGAACTCTGTACTACCCCCTATCAAAGCAGAACGTTCTTCGGTGCTGCCAGTCCATATGAACTAGTCTCTGAGTGCGATTTGTCATTGCCTCCAATGTTACCCGCCACGTGCCCACTGTTTGTGGCCAGTGATAGTTGCGTGCGGCACATGCGCCGTGTACGGTACGGAGACCTATACAGGGCGACGAATTAAAGTCTTGGCATCAGTTTTCAGCGGGAATTAGCAACAGCAGCGTTCTTCTGAAGACTGCGGAGAGCTGGGTAACCGAAATACCGAATCAAGTTGATTTTGGGATCAGGCAGAAAACGTGATGAGACTTTCATGAATGAGTCAATTTCGTAATGTGTTTCTGAGAAATACAAATGATTTAAATTTCTTGCCCTAAAAATGTAATCTTTGATTTTTCTCTCGCTCTTCGTCGCGAGATTTGAAAGGAAGAGTCTTGTGGAAGACTTCTGTGAGAAGCATACGTGATTCTGTATGTGATTCGTGGGTCTGTCATCTCAGAGTTCCCAAGCAAAAAGGACCTAATTATTATTATTTTGTAGGTAAAAAGGCCCACATAAATAAACAATCCTGGACAATTACAGTTTATTCGTGCAAGAAGGACTTGACACCAACATAACGCTGAGAAGAAGACACGAAAACAGTGAAACGAGGTTGATATACTATTTTATTCCAATTAAAAATGGCGAACACCCACGCAGTAGATTTGTCATGAGATATTTATTCGTTATTTAAACGACATGTTAGGATTCCCGAAGGAACTATTGTTCTGAGTCTCCACTGCCTGGCAGTCCAATTCATGTCATCCATTTCAATAATCAGCCGCATAACTGACAAGCGTTGAGGATTGCTTACTCTGCGCGTGCTTTGTTCTGCTGTGAGACGCATACAATTTTATCTATGACTGATGATGTTATTCCCGACATTGCTGTCTCTGACGCACGCGTGATTACTCCACAGTAAGTCTACTAGCGACTCACCTTGGAAATGAAAGAATATCCGGACAAATATCAGAAGAAGGTAGAATACTATCCCGGATGCACTACAGAATGAGCAAGAATATTCCAGCCGCCCGAAAACTTCAAGAAAAAGATGAACGGCGTGACAGATAGTGCAACAGATACATTTCCGTATTCATAAATAATTTGTATTTAATTTTAGCCGTTCAGGCAGGAACACTCCCGTCTTTATAGACATGTCGATCTGGAAGTCGCCTCTGCGCACGTCCATTGCCCCAAGCCTCATAAAGTGTCACTCTGGCCAACAATCAATAACACGGCTAGCCCTTGGTATCTCACCGTGTCGCAGTCTGTGGGGAGGAGATATCGTCTTCCTGCTTCCGAAGATTACATCCCATCGGCTGACAAGTGCTGGTAGGGGCATAGTCAGATAGGACGTTCCACCAGCGTTGTCAATCCGTACCTGACTTGCTATGATGTGAAGTTCAGCAAGTAGGCGTATATCGGTGCCTGTCGTTTTCTACCAGCACCTACTGAGTGGAGAGTCTTTGCTGTTAAACAAGCAGCACTTTCCGATTTCGTAACCTGAAGTTCAAAAACTTCCGTTTTCGTATGCTTCTGTAGCAAAGGAAGCTATTTGCTTCAGCACATCTAGTAAGAAATATTTACATTCAAGAGGACTAAGAAGTAATGGATGGTTTATCTCTCTTGGAAGGACATTGTAAGGTTCCAGTTTCTCAGCTTAAAATATTTATTGAACATTTCAACAGCTGTCTCGGAAGTTTTCCATTTTCAAGTACCTGCGTATTCAAAGTTTGAGAACTACAATGCGTTATTATTCTACAGGAACTTTAAACTTCATATTTTTACAAGTGAAGAAGTTCGTGAATTATTGAGGTATAATTGAAATTGCAGTCATAATTTTCATTATCATGAATTACACAAACAATTATGGTGTAATTAATTTTTATACACTAAAGTGCCAAAGAAAAGTATGAAGTAGTGCTGGATGGAACTGACACCATGAATCCCTCAGGGATTGCAAAGCATCCCAGATATACTCAATAATGTTCATGTCTGGGAAGTTTTTTGGCAAACTGAAGTGTTAAAACTCAGAAGAGCACTCTGCAGCGATTCTGGACATTTAGGGTGACGCATTGTCTTGTTGTAAATGCTCAAGTACATCTGAATGCACAGTGGATGTGAATGGATGCAGGTGATCAGACAGGTTGCTTATGTACGTTTCACCTGTCAGAGTCGTATCCAGAAGTATCAGAAGTCTCATATCATACCAATTGCACACGTCCCACACCATTACAGTGTCTCCACCAGCTTGAACAGTCTCCTGCTGACATGCAGGGTCCATGGGTTAATGAGGTTGTCTCCATACCCGGACACATCCATCCCCTCCATACAATTTGAAACGAGACTCGTCCGACCACACAACATGTTTTCAGCCATCAACAGTCCAATCAGAGCAGTACATGTCCCATTTTAGGCAAACGTTATTTGTTCTACTAGACCTTTCTGTAAACAATACGTACTATACAAGAAAACGTAACAGAAGTATTAAATTAAAGGTGAACGAGATTCAAATTTTAGTATTCAACGTTAGGCGTTGAAATAGTGTCTACCAATAGACTCAACTGATAACTTTCCGAATATTATTTGTAATTCATGTGCAAACATATTTGTGTACACAATATTGAGGAGGATTTTCATATCTCACTACTACCAGAAGTGTATAAGTATTCGTTATTTTTTCACTTATTTATACTTTCAGAAACAGCTCATAACCGATATTTCGAGGGCGGTGCCAACGTCTGTCACAAGTGGGCACTGAAACAATTCAATGGCGAAATTTGAATTTTTTTTTATCATTGATTTTGTGTTTGCGTCGAAATACTGATAATTATGGCCGCTAAATCCAAACCAGTGTTGCCTGTCTGACAGAACAGACGCCACACGCATATAGTACGGCTCATAACCGAGTTTGCACGGTAGGTCTATTCAGCTCAGTTTTGTTTCAGGACACCACTTTTCATTTACAGAACCTAAAATTTGATTCTTTGTGAACTGTAGTCGAAAGGAAAAAATCGACGATCTATAACAGGAGATATACAATTAAAACATATTTTCTACTGCCAAGACTATTTTAATCATCATCTAGAAGTAGATCTCTATATTATCGTTAAAAGTCCATGAAACTCGATAATAAAACGCTATAAACAAATAAAAACAAGAAAAGAATAGGATAATACAAAACACTACTAAAACCATTGGTTTGTATCTCCTACCTTTCCTACTGATAGTCCACATACGACTATTTAAGAATAGGTTTCGGTGGTAGAAAGAAAATCAATAACAACAGCTATCTGAAATAATACAACTTACACTGTTAATTACATTCAAAGAATGTATCGGCGAACCCCTTTTGCTGCATCATTTTCGTACTTGTTTTTAGATTTTTATCAAACACTTTGCAATTTTGCTCTTCATGAAGTCGAGAACTTGGCTGAAGATGTCCGTTTCCTTGCCTACCTTTCTTTACTATTTGTTGCCTGATTTTTAATTGTATCTCTCTGAAGTTCTCATAATGCCGAATAAAAAGTTAGAAAGTTACAGGCCATTCGGCCAGCTTTCCAGCTCCCCCAGTATTCTTGTGTGGATTGACTCTTCAACGTTCTTTCTATATGTGAGGCTTAACGCTAGTCGAGTGACTGCTTCACTATCATCCGTCTGTTCCTTCCCACATAAATACCAACTTGTTTACAGTCTTAAAAAACACCGAATAAATACCAATGTATTTCTAGTCACCGTTCTAAAGCACCATGTCAGGCTTAATTCAGAAACGACTGTTTTCTTCAGGGACTTTTTTTGCAAAGGATCTTTAAACTCGTTTTTATTGCACCTCCCAAACTTCTTCTTCTGTAGTGCTGCAGCCCTTGGTGAGCATGGGCTTCTTCAACAATCTTCCTCCACACTTCTCGGTTATTTGCTGCTCTTTTCCACCCCCGGACTCCCATACTGGTGATATTATTACCTCGTTGATCGATCTTCTTTTAGGTCTCCCTTTTCGCCTAGCTGAATGGATCACACCTTTCAACACTTTCTTTGGAATTGTATCCTCTGCCATTCTCTCCAAGTGCCCTAGCTATCGTATTCGCTGTGAGTTCACAAACTCTACTGCCTTGTATCAACTCTTGTAATTCGGCGTTGTAGCGTATTCTCCAGCCTTCTTCCTCCCTTATTGGCCCATAGATTTTGCGTTGTATTTTCCGCTCAATGGTTCTTAGTACATTTTTATCGTGTTGTCGACGTCCATACCTCTGACCCGTATGTGGTAACTGGGCGGACTAGGGAATTATATATTATGTTTCGTTTTTCTTGTAACAAGGCTACTTTTGAAAAGTTGCATGTTTGCAAAGTAAGCTCTGTTTCCTGCTTGTGTTCTTTCCCTTACAGCCTTTCCAATACTGTTATCATTTGTTATTAGGGCTTCCGAGTAGTTAAAAGGGGACACTCATTTGAAGAACTTCCCATTGATGTTTCTGTTTTTAGGGGTTCTTCTGGCCTCAGATTGTGACATTACCATATATTTTGTTTTGTTTTCATTTACTATGAGGCCAATTTTTAAGGCTTCTGTTTCTATTGCCCGGTATGTTTCTAGGAGTGTATTAGTATTTCTTCCTACTTTAGCAATGTCATCAGCGTATGCACATATCTGACTAGTTTACATAGATATGGTGCCTCTTTTGTTGATTTTATTTACTACACTATGCAGGGCTATATTGAATAGGACAGTGGAGAGACTATCACCTTGCTTCACACCTTTATTAAAGTAAAAGCTTTCACTTTTTCTGCTAAGGACCTTTGCTTTTGCTCTTGTCTCTGTCATTGTCATTTTGATTAGTCATTACTTTAGCAAATATACCAACTAGTTTCAGTACTCTGTATAGTTCTTGCCGATTCATGCTGTCAAACGCTTGTTCGAAGTGGATGAATAGGAAGTGCAGATCTATATCATATTCATAGAACTTTTCCATCATTTGTCTTATCACAAATATTTGATCAGTTGCTCCTCTATCTGGTCGAAAGCCACACTGATATTCCCCTAGTATGCCTTCTGCACATTTATGTATCCTTTCGTTTAATATACTTCTGAAGATCTTATAATTTGTGCTTAGGAGTGTTATACCTCTATAGTTTTCACACGCTGTTCTGTACCCTTTCTTATAAAGGGGGTTATTATTCTAATTTTCCAATTATCTGGCATAGATTCTGTTTCAAATATATCTGATATTATTGTGTGTAGTCCCTTTATTACAGCCTCACCATCAGTTTTTATTAATTCAGCAATTATGCTGTCGTCCCCAGGGGCTCGATCGTTTTATGACTTGTGCACAGCCTGGGAGACCTCTTGTAGTGTTGTTGGCTTTATTGCCTCATTGGTTTCATTGTCTACTTCCAGCTCCAATCTTTCCTCCTGTGCAGCTGTCTCTTCATCTTCTATGCTGGTGCTCAGTGTATCTTTGAAATACTCTGCCCATCTTCCCACTATATGTTCCTCCTCCTTTATCATTTTCCCATCTTTACTGGAACAGGCCATTATTTTCGGTTCTTAATTTTGCCTGTGGCATGATAGAACTTTCGTATTTCAATGTGTTCCTTCAATTCTTGTAGTTCTTATTCGACTCTCTTTTCTTTCTCTTGCACAGTCTGTTAGCTCTTCTCCTTAATTCTCTATATTGTTCCACATTATTTCTAGTTTCTCTCTGTAGCACTTTTGTTCTTGCCATGTTGTTTTCCTCTATTGCTGACCTGCAATCTTCATCAAACCATTCCTGAGTTCTTCTATTCCTTCTTATTCCTATTATTTCCTTTGCAGTATCCTTAATGGCTTTTCCAGTCCTGTTCCACCTTTCATATACTCATACTGCAATCTCTTCATTACTCAACTTTCTGCTTAGTGTTACATGGTATTTTTTTACTTCATCAGGGATGTTCAGTTTGTCTGTATCCCATTTCATCATCTTTCATATTCTGTTGCCATTTGTTAGTGACAGTTTCTCTCTCAATACTGATTTTATCACAAAGTGGTCTGAATCACAGTTTCGTCCTCTGCAGCTCCGTACATCTGAAACTGACGTGGGGTGGCGTGCGATCACTGAAATATGGTCAATCTGATTGACTACTCCATTGGCTGCAGACTTCCAAGTACCCAGATGGATCCTTTTGTGTGGAAAGAAGGTACGTTAAATAATCATATTATTCCTTGCTGGGAATTGGCATAGTAAGTCTCCATTCTCGTTGTTTTCTTCATGTAGTGAATATTTTCCAGAAACTCCATATGAATGTTCATTTCTCCCTATCTTTGCATTAAAATCTCCTATTACTAGCATCAGGTCATATTTTGTACTGCGCAGCATACTTTTTCCAAGTCTCTGTAGAAATGTTCTTTAATTATACCTCCCAATACATTGCATTAATATACACTTTATCCTACCGACCCATACCACTGTTTAAAACAAAACTGGGCCTTCGTTGTTGAATCAGCATTCTTTTTCGTGCGTGAGGATATTTGTTTTGTTGCAAATGGATTACCTGCCTGACCTAGTTGACAGGTAGGTATAACTTCTCCGAACACAAATGTATTGAAGAAGTAACTGCTCACAAATTCTCTCTGAACGTCGTATTAATGCAATAAAAGATAATACGGGCATTTACATGCCCGTTATAACTTAAGTGACTGCATGTTTAAGGACGTCTTTCTAGAGCAGTGGTTCCCGACCTTTCTTAGACCATTACGCCTGATTGCAATTAGGCATTAGCTAATACACCCGCCTTCTCACCCAACGTCTGTTACCCTCCCCCACATTATCACAAACTTTAGCTCCTAACTAAACTGTAGAATGAAAGACTTTTCTTGGAACACTTTTATTTTTAAAATGAGGAAAGAGGAATGATATTCAGTTTGTGTGTATAAGTGTGTGTGTATGTGTGTGTGTGTATTAGAATAAATGACGAAGGAAAGCGTGGTGCATCAAAAGTGCTACTCGCAGCTCCTTCTGAGATAAGAATGCCAACTACCGACAGTGAGGGCACACACTTGTTGGAAAACATACTTCCCTTGCACTGCTCCTCTCTATTGTGGCAATTGCTTGAGATGCACACTGCAGCCCATTTGAAATCAACCAAGGTAAGATGTATGCACCACACTTACTATTCGTAAATCATTTGATAACGGCACTCCTTAGTCCTGAACTAGCAGAAATTGGCTGACTACATTCACTAATAATAATAATGTGTACAGCTCCATAGTAGCCATTATTTAGTTACTGCTGTGTCGTGTTTTCAATTAATTCATTTATCTGTTTCTAAGCGAGTCATGATGCAATGCTGGACTGCCACAGATACTATGTACAATTTGGAGAATACATTTTCTTGAGATACTTAGCATTTGTCACGTATATGTATCACCTTTGTCATCAGCGATGTACAGGATAAAGCACAACACATGTATGTAGTGGGTGGACTACTTGAAGGACCTGTAACCTTCATTGCATTAATACAACTACCTGAGGAAAAGCAATTATTGATAACTTATATAATCAATATCAAAATCGTACAAAATTATGATAAAAGTAATGATATTTTCAAAATAAACTAGTTTCTTGATGAAACTGTATAGAATCGATTGCTTTTTACCCCTCAGATAATTTCATTTTATCGCTTAGGGAGTAATTACCTGCAGATGCATTAGCTTTATGCACACACAAATCAGATACAACGTTTTCTTTCATTTGCTTTCGCTCTAACGCATGGCTTACAACATATTTTAGTCCCAAAAGCGTACTGTATCGGCATAAGTCACTAAATGTATGTAATACGCTCTTAATAAAATTTATCATCTTTCAGTATGTGTGAATTTTCATTGTTTTTTGTATCAGGATTGAGAATCAAAATTTATGCTACTGCTGTTTCATAAGTGTCCATGTAAAGATCAAATCTGGAAACTTTTGCTTCTAGCTAGACATTTTTAGTAGATTTACTCTTATTTCTGTATAATAAAATGAAATGCAGTAGTAAGAAGTAAATAACTGTTAAAATAATGGTAATATAAACAAAGACTTAGGACTTATACTCCCTCTCCAATTATTAGCAGGGACATCAGATAAACTTCTTGAAATATTGAAGTGTACTGATGATGGTATGTCTGAGAATAGTTTGGTTGTTGCTCTGCTACCACCCGCCAGTGCTACAGATGATCTGAGACGAAGCCTTCGGTGATGTAGAAGTCCTAATACTAACGTAGATTGTATTTTCCTTATTTCTTTACTTTATTTCCTTTTCTGTGTGACTTGCTTCTCAGAAATATTCAGACCACAGGTACAGTGAGAACCAACCGAATTGGCAAAGATTGTAATCTACAGAAGGGAGATGGATTAAAAATGTAGCCCAGAGGGATATTTGACTTCAGGTCTCACACTTCAGTCAATACAGGGTTTTGTCCACCTACGCTCAATGGAGCACGTTATCATGATTTCATAGTGGCTACTCTACCTGTGCTGCTAGAACATGTGCCTTTACAAGTACGACACAACATGTGGTTCATGCACGATGGAGCTCCTGCACATTTCAGTCGAAGCGTTCGTACGCTTCTCAACGACAGTTTCGGTGACCGATGGATTGGTAGAGGCGGACCAATTCCATGGCCTCCACGCTCTCCTGACCTCAACCCTCTTGACTTTCATTTATGGGGGCATTTTAAAGCTCTTGTCTACGCAACCCCGGTACCAGTTGTAGATACTCTTCGTGCTCGTATTGTGGACGGCTGTGATACAATACGCCATTCTCCAGGGCTGCATCAGCGCATCAGGGATTCCATGCGACGGAGGGTGGATGCATATATCCTCGCTAACGGAGGACATTTTGAACATTTCCTGTAACAAAGTGTTTGAAGTCACGCTGGTACGTTCTGTTGCTGTGTGTTTCCATTCCATGATTAATGTGATTTGAAGAGAAGTAATAAAATGAGCTCTAACATGGAAAGTAAGCGTTTCCGGACACATGTCCACATAACATATTTTATTTCTTTGGGTATGATGAATGTTTCCTGAAAGTTTGGCCGTACCTTTTTGTAACACCCTGTATATGCACGGAATGACAACAGCATGGTGATAGTGCCTACAGATTTTGATACTACAAATTAAACTCAATCAGTAACGTGATCTTCACGTCAGTAGAAGACACCAATAGCAATTCAGTAACCAAGAGCCATTTACCACTACAACAAGTTTATGAGTGGAAATGATGGAGCTGATCAAGGCGTTTCACTCCGTAGAGTATGTATCAGGGGTAAGAAATGGTACTTCCACATTATTACACGTTTTGTCGTTGTAGTTGTGCAAAGTGTATGACAGAACAGGCGTAAGTTGGACCACATGCCATTTCATCGATGAATCGTCACTGCAGTTTGGAGTCAAACTGTCGTGTTGCTATGCAAAGAGTAACATCATCTACAATTGAAGATATTGATTCTAGATGTGACATGCTGGAACTTGGTACTGGATCCTTTGACAAGAAAGAAGAAACAATTTCATTGTTGCCAGTGTCAGAAAAAAATTAGAACAGAGTGCGTTAAATGTAGTGTATCACTTCATGTTTCTTGTTTCATACCGTTCCACACTAAACAGTGAGGCGCTTAAATAGTGACACTGTGTCGAGTGCTTGTATATATAGGTGTACTCCTTGGAGAAGGTGGGGTACTTTCCGAAAACTATGCATATATAAGGTGCAAAACTATTATGTATATGTAACTTCTATTATAAGCGATTAATTGAATTTTTCATTAAAATTCGAACAAATAATAGTTCAGCGTGATCTGGGTAAAAGTACTTCTCTTCAGTCTTATGACAGTTTGTGTTGGTTTCACCGAAAGTTATCTACACACAGATCTACCCAAAATTCGCGTTTCGTATTGCCTCGTGCTCGCATTCCCAACATGAAAAACTCCTTGCTGCGTTTGTGAATCTTTGAAGGACGTAGAAATCATCTTCTGGGAACTGATAACTGCTGAACTAAACAGCTGATGTAGATCTTATAATACCACGTATATTTATCAATAAAAATGTATACTGGAACACAGCTGGAACCCCTCAATATAAAACTTTTCTTAAGTACTTTGACTCATTTAGAACGTACTTGTTGTCAATACATACAGAAATGGCAACAAGGAGCATTTTTACAGAAAACTGTGCGTTGAACCGACGCACATCCTTAGATTCTCAATCATGGTAAGTGTATCACGAAGCGTGTTGCTAACAGTAAGAGCCATTGTTATAATCTCTAGAGCATGGCAGCAGCTACACATTAGTAACAAATAAAACTGGTACACCTAACGCACTCCTTTCGCCAATAATGCTGAGTGATTGAGACGAATTTAAACTACTCTAGACGATAATCTAAACGTGACGAAAACACACATCTTCTTCATGTTTGAGTTTAAAAGATTACTTTCCATTTCTTTATTGCGATAATTTCATTAATCTTTCTTTATTGTGTTACTTACATTAATCGTATCTGAGGGAGGATAAGAGCAATTGTGTATTAAACAGTAAAGTCTGGGACTTACTCAAGGAAGTCTTACGCGTCGTTTGCGAAACTCAAAATACTTGGCTATAAGACAGTTATGCATATGTCGAAAGTCAACAAAGGCGTATATTAGCAACGAGCCATACCTATCTGTGTTCTGGTATACGTATGACTCTACTCTTCCTTTGACGAAATGTTAAGTATTACTTTCAGACCCCAATGTATTGAATTCTTCGTGAAATCTGTACACACACTCATAATGTAAGTCCTCTAATTAGTCGTGCAGCTGTAATTATTCGTCATCGTAGCATGTTCAAAACCACAACAGATACAGTGCTAATGAAACGCAAGCAATTCCACCAAACTCGTGCAATGAAAAGGAACCGATAGATGTGTTTATCTCACAGCGAAGATAGCCTTGGATTTCTGCAGCAAGTTTCTCTTACTGATTTTTATTTTTCTATTCTCTTGAATTTACTGACGTACAATTAGAATCGTATATAGAATAATCCACACCCATATGCTGCAAAAAGAGAATGTGTGCAATATCTTCAGATTATGTGAAAGTATCCACAAAGCCACGCACATATAGTTGAAGAATGAATCTTGTCTGGCGCCCACTGTAGTCGGCAGTGAATACCTTACTAAGACGGTTGTTATGAATGAATGAATGAATTCTGCTATCATTGTTCCTCACTGTCTTACCGTAATTTACTAACAAGAACTGGAATGATTGTCTTCACATTTGCTACTGTCTTGTCAGAATAAATCGCAAATGTACAATATGTCTACTCTGTACTGGTTTGTGGCAAATAAAAGTCACACTAGAAGTTCCTTTAAATCAGGGGTGCACAGACCGCTGCCTGCTGCCCCATACGGTCCACCATTTATCTGATGCAGGTCCTCCCCTCTCCGTTTGTTCTCGTAAATTTGTTTTTTTATTCATCTTGTCTTCCTTTTTCTCCCCGAATGGAAAGCGCTGTCTCTCGTAGAACTTAGTTCTTCTACGAATACGTTTTTGTAGCTATATTCATTAAATACAGCGAATATTTGTGAAACAAATTATGTACTTCGTTTGGGGCAATCATTACGGTACACGGTACCTATATTCCCGCTTGTAATGCTTTAGGTAGTTTATTTAGATGAGAATCAATTGGTTGACTGGTAATCGTACACAATTTTAATGGCATCAGTGGATGCCCACGTATCAACTTAAGACGCATGGCAACTATTTATTGAATACTTATAAGCCCTCACAGTGAATTACATTCACGATAATTACACGGTTGTGTAATAGCCCTCCCTAGTTCAATGTTCGGATAACTGTTTGTCTCCATCTACATAGTCTTCACTCGATGTAGTTCACCTTCTTGTCACTTTTACAAGTGTAAAGACAGTATTTTACCGAAGGACTGCCTCTGCTATTGTTTCATACACTCGCACTTTTTCGACGATAAGTCGTAAAATTCTTTGTCTTCAGCTCTCTTGATTTCTTCATTCTTGATGATCTTCTGCGTTGACTTTCATGACAAATCTTTTGCGATGGTGAATATTAGTTCATCTCGTGTTATTCTCCCCTTCTCCTTCGTTGAGCCGACTCGTCCCTTATAAACTTCCAAAACCCTGATGTTTCATCATAAAATTCAATTCTGGCAACGTATTAATTACACTCATCGATAAGCTGCCAGAAATTGCTTCCCATTGTCCCAAAACATAAACTCGCCTTTTCACACTTTAACATCCAACCATAACCAAAAATAAAATTTCGCTTCCACAAATTATATCTCCGTGCCAACAAACTGCCATGCTACTTCTGACTGTAACCGTTAACGTAATCCCTTCTAAATAAAATTAAACAAGTAAATTTTAAACGTATTAGGGCATCACAATTCCAAATTACAGTTAATATTAGACAGGTATTACGTTTGAATTTTCAAGGAACGCACCAAAAACGCGTGACTGCAGGCTACATTTTCACTTTTCGGATTTGTGTCGAACAAAGAAAAGAAACAAAACGCGTAATACACTGTATCAGTGCTAAAATTATTTTCCATAACCTAAAAGATGCTGTAATAACTTAGGATAGAGAAAAATTTCGGACAAAGTAAAATTTACTATGTGGTATAATGTTGTCCTGTTTCTCCAGATACACTTTGTTTCGATATTAACAAGTAATTTTTTATCCGAATAAGTCAACAAAGTGGGGTCGAAATTCACGATAAGCGGCTGCAGATTAGAGTATTATCTCATATCTTTTACATTTTAAGCAGAATGAATTTAGTATCCAGTATAGCGTTTGCTCAAAGTGGTGTTTCACTGTTTGGAACTTTCGTGCCGTATTTATAAGACTTTCTTAAATATAAAGGGAAAAATATCGTACAATATCTTATACTGTGAATAGTCCTATTTTTTTTAGGACAAGATGGTATCAGATCTACCCGGAAAAGCTTGCACCCCTTGACATCGTGAACTGCAAGCACTGTGGAACGTGGTATGTGGCAGAGCAGAGATACGGCCACGTGTAGGCAGCGGCAGCTCAGAATTTCCGGCGTGATCGCGCGCCCTCAGGACTTTCCACATTGACCCGACCGCTGTTGCATAATTTCACAACAGGGCAGCTAGCCTGTGACTAATGCAGGAGTTTCAGCTTTCCGCGTAATTTCATGAGCTGACAATATAAAGCCATTGTGCTGGCTTGGGAAAAGAAAACAAAAGGAACGCCAGGAGGGGTAATGCTGATCCGGGACCGATTTTAGTGGTTCATAACTACGGTGCCGGCAGTTAAAATTGCAGCAACAAGAGGGATAGCCCACACGAATGTTTTAATTATACATAAGACAGTACGGTTTTTTTTTCATCAGTCTTCTGACTGGTCTGATGCGGCCCGACACGAATTCCTCTCCTGTGCTAACTTTTCATCTCAGAGTGGCACTTGCAACCTACGTCCTCTGTTATTTGCTGCATGTATTCTAATCTTTGTCTTCCTCTACAGTATTTGCCATCTACAGCTCCCTCTAGTGCCATGGAAATCATTCCTTCATGTCTTTCCAGCTGATGTGGCCGAGCGGTTCTAGGCGGATTTTAGTGGTTCATAACTACGGTGCCGGCAGTTAAAATTGCAGCAACAAGAGGGATAGCCCACACGAATGTTTTAATTATACATAAGACAGTACGGTTTTTTTTTCATCAGTCTTCTGACTGGTCTGATGCGGCCCGACACGAATTCCTCTCCTGTGCTAACCTTTTCATCTCAGAGTGGCACTTGCAACCTACGTCCTCTGTTATTTGCTGCATGTATTCTAATCTTTGTCTTCCTCTACAGTATTTGCCATCTACAGCTCCCTCTAGTGCCATGGAAATCATTCCTTCATGTCTTTCCAGCTGATGTGGCCGAGCGGTTCTAGGCGGATTTTAGTGGTTCATAACTACGGTGCCGGCAGTTAAAATTGCAGCAACAAGAGGGATAGCCCACACGAATGTTTTAATTATACATAAGACAGTACGGTTTTTTTTTCATCAGTCTTCTGACTGGTCTGATGCGGCCCGACACGAATTCCTCTCCTGTGCTAACCTTTTCATCTCAGAGTGGCACTTGCAACCTACGTCCTCTGTTATTTGCTGCATGTATTCTAATCTTTGTCTTCCTCTACAGTATTTGCCATCTACAGCTCCCTCTAGTGCCATGGAAATCATTCCTTCATGTCTTTCCAGCTGATGTGGCCGAGCGGTTCTAGGCGATACTGTCTGGAACAGCGCGACTGCTACGGTCGCAGGTTCGAATCCTGTCTCGGGCATGGATGTTTGTGATGTCCTTAGCTTGGTTAGGTTTAAGTAGTTCTAAGTTCTACGGGACTGATGACCTCAGAAGTTCTCATAGAACTCGGAGCCATTTCAACTAATTTTGAACCTTCATGTCTTAACAATGTGCAATCATCCTGTCCCTTCTCCTTATCAGTGTTTTCCACATACTCCTTTCCTCTCCCATTCCGCGCAGAACACCCTCATTCCTTATCAGTCCACCTAATTTTCAACATTCTTCTGTAGCACCAGTTTTCCCACAGTCCATGTTTCACTACCGTACAATGCTGTACTCCTGACCTACATTCTCATAAGTTTCTTCCTCAAATTAAGGCTGATATTAGTAGACTCCTCTTGGCCAAGAATGCCCTTTTTACCATTGCAAGTCTGCTTTTGGTGTCCTGATTGCTGCGTCCGTCATTAGATACCTTACTTCCTTGGTAGCAGAACTCCTTCATCTACTTCGTGACCATCAATCCTGATGTTAAGTTCCTCGCTGTTCTCATTTCTACTACTTCTCGTTACCATCGTCTTTCTTCGATTTACTCTCAGTCCATACTCTGTACTCATTAGACTGTTCATTCCGTTCAGCAGATCATGTAATTCTTCCTCACTTTCACTCAGAATAGCAGTGCCATCAGCGAATAGTATAATTGATTCCACTCCTGAATCTTTCTTTTACTTCCATCATAGCAGGAGGAATACGTTTGAAATTTGTAAGAGAATTGTTGGTAGACGAGGAGCGAAATTTTGTATCCACTGCTGCCAGCAACAATGGCTCAAGCCCTTCTGGGTGTACTGCCCAACTGTTCTGCACCAACCCTGGCTTATTTAGAGTTTATCAGTCGCAGCTGCAGACGAATGATGGCATTCCAGTCTGCCGACAATCTATGATGAAATGTTTTTAGTGACTCAGAATTCTTTAGAATGTCCAGGTCATGACTACAGTCGATAGTCCTATATAGCGAAGCAAATCAGGACATCACTGGCAAAAATGCGTCATAGGTTACCTTGCTGAAAGACACCGTCACGGAGTTCCAGAAGACGGGGCACTGCCAGCAGCGTTAATACCTGGCTACGTCAAACAGAGCTGATCCTATTGTGTATCCAATGGCACTCTTACCATATCAGCGGGTGCTGGGACACCGGTAACAAAAGCTAACTTACAGTATCTTGTTCTCCTCGGAACACGTTCATACGGATACTTCCGCAGTGATAATATACGCAGATCTAAGACCCATCTGAAAAAAAAGGCGTGATGCCACGACTGGTATCGTTGGCTGCACCACGGTCGGCGCGCAACCCTGTGCTGCAGTGTGTGAAGTTGACCCTCACCTCTGATGATCGTGCTGACTGTCTGTGGCGCTCCAGACCTCACCGCACTGACCTTTTGAACAATTACTAAGTAAAGCTGTTATCAAACTGAAGACTGTTTCGAACACCACAATGCTTTAACTTGGGATGATCCTGATGGAGGCTGTATACTGTTGCCTTCCTCCGACCACTGAAAAGACTTTCGCAGTCAGTTATAGGGGAGGCTACTGTTTAACGTGGTTTCCAAACTACGGCGGAACAAGGCTTTTTTTTCACATCAACAAACACAGCCAGAGGTGAAAGAAATGATAAGTGACAGACAAAAATCTTCGAACTGGCTGGAAATAGAACCCAAGATATATGAATCTGTCCTCTGGCACTTCACCACTCAGCCACCGAACCTCACATCTGGACATCTGGACGTTTATGTCGTTGAACATCGGTTCATTCACTGGCTGTACGACTCTTGCATGGCCGAACGAACAATATGTCCGTGATCTCGGGCGCTACTCACGCCTGAGCCGGTGAAATCCTGTACGGCGTTGATGGGCGTTCTGAACCCATCGATTCCGTATTTGCATGTGAATAGTGGGGTTCGAAACAATGTGAGCAGCAATATCAGGGAAAGATAATCGACTGTTCTCGATAGATCACGAACCTGCCGCTATTAAAATCTGACATCTACGCTTAGACATTTCACCTTCTTACAAGAAATAAAGACGATCGTCTTACGCGCAAACATTAAAATGTGGCATCTAAATCAGAAGTTTGTCGTGTAACCCTTTTCTGCACACAGTTTCGCTCTTGAATGTCCATCTTTTGCATTTCCAAAAGCATGTAGTACAGATGACACCACTTGACATTTTTTGACGTTTATGCAGGCATTTACGACTGCCGGTACACCTACAAATATGTGCTCTAATGAGATTTTTCTTTTTTACCTCCTCGATTTCCGTGTTGTGTCTGGGTGATTCATGTGATTTTATTATAAATATCTCTCTAATTATCGCGATCATCAATCTCACGATTCCAAAGTCCTTGTGTTCTGTTGGTTTTTGTCTAACCATCTACTCCAATATCTGCATCGTAAACTTTGGCCTATAATTTTCCTTTTTCTACGACTATCGTCTCTTAGTGATCTTTATTGCTTCTAGAACTGCGACGTTGATTTTTCATTGAAGCATTAAGTTCGGTATAACCTCCTACATGTGCAGACATACAATCGCTTTTCTTCCGTTTGGCTTCTCTGATACGTCACATTTCCGTAAAATATACGGGTACTGGACGTACTACTAAGCTTCAGAGGCTTAATTTTGTATTTCTGGCAACAGAAACATTTTGTAATATTTGTCTTAGCCTTAATATAGCTCCCTCTCGATTGTCATTCTTCTTGTTATTTCAGTACCATAGGCGCTAGGTAGTTGAAATAACTCACGGCTAACTATGTTGCTTAAGTAACCGTTTGCGGCAGAGACTCATTAGGATTAAAAATCGTAATTTTCTATTTGCTTCTATTTCAAATTTGCCCAAATTTACTGTTCCACTCATTCTAACAGTATGTTCATTTCTACATTGCAATAAAAAAGAAATGCAAAACCCGCAAGCACTGTGTTCACTGTTACATTGGTTTAATATCTTCATACTGAGAGGTTGTAGTGTTAATGATTCATTTGTCGCGATCATCGACGATGACATGGCGCCCTCTGTTTTGAATCCAGGCAGTAACTGTGCTGAGTTCAGAGGTGAACAGTGTTTTATACGTTTATTCTAGGGTATAATCGTGCCGCACCAATGAGTACGTACGCCTACTGAATAGCTTCAGTAATATGTTGGGCACAGTGTATAGGTGGAGTGTCGCTACTTTCAACAGTGGTCTGCAGAATACTGCCACACCTGTAGACCGGCATCTGTACTTACGTGTAGTGCAGGCACATGTCAAGATCGACGCATAACGCGAGCAACGTTGGCCAACTGCATATCATCCAACGAACAAATCGGGACAGATGTAGCACCTCCTGTGTCATTAGTAAACATTGAGCAGCAGGACTAAGAGCACCTGTGTGTATGGCAAGGCTACCAACCACGACATTGACACGATCCATAATCTGGTGTCGTGAAAGAATTGACTAGAAGGTGGAGTGGCCCTCCGTCGTCTTCATTGACGGGGTAAGATTCTATCTGTATATGGCTGATGGATGTACACGTGTATGGGATAGACCTGTTGAGCTGCCTGTTCCATAGCGTATTCGCCCATGACACATACGTGGCACCTCATGGTTCATGGTGGAAAGGAGAGCTTCAGTTACAACTCGTGGTCACATTTGGTGTTTCTGCAGCGTAAACTAACCGGTACACAGTTCACTGCACAGCTGTTTTCTGCTACTGCTACTTCTTCGACAGGACGGAGGTGAGCTGGTCCAACAGGACAATGCTTTTCTACTTCTGGCTGTTGCTACAATATTTCTGGTTTATAACTGCCCTGACCAGCAAGATCACAAGCTCTCTTGCTTACACGTTGTCCAGAGCCTACAACAACCGTTACCGAATAGCAACCAAAGGAAGAAAATGTTTCCGGCCCTTATACCTCAGTTCATTGCCTTGAAGACCGTTTTAGTTACTAAGCGAAGCTGATGATATACGCCCTTTGCTGTATTGTTTCGTTCGGTGACGCGGTTCTGGTTATATACTCTGCAATAGCGCATTGTAATCTCCATACTCGTACAAATTCTTCATCAGTCTTAGAGTAGGAAACACAAAAAGAAAAATATAGGACTCATGTCCAAGTTTCGTTAAAATATGCCAAAAGTGAAAATTAAGTAATTAAGCGCATGATTTACTGAACACGGATACATACTTCGGGTCATGTCAGTGTTATATCTTGCACGCTGCAAAAACAACAAACATCCACAACACCATTCTTTCCTAAACCTGTGTACGAGTGGCGCAGCCCTTATTTTAAAATCTCATTCTCATCTGTTACGCTGACGTAGGGCCATCTGTACATGGACTACTTCAACACTGTTTCGAATTGCGCCTGCCAGAGAGACAACCGCAAATACTCTGCCCTGTTCAGTGCTGGCGCACGTAGGGGACGACATTATACACTGAAAAAAGTCGCAAAACGAAGAAGGAGTCGTGCGAAACAAATGGAAATGATGATGTTTATTCAGATTTCGTGCCAGTCTCGTAAGAATGGAGCCAGTAGTACCACTAAGAGGATCCAAATCAGGTCTGCTTTATATGCATTCTGTAACGGTGGCTACCGTTAGTTACCTATCAGATTGGACATGGTGACTTGATGTTAGTCAAGAATGCCCTTAAGGTGACAAAGACGCCATCATCAACATCTCAGTAAGTTTCAAGTGGCTGGTATAATAGGGTTACAAGAAGCAGGATGTTCTTTCTTCTATATTGCAGAAAGTCTTCGAAGGAATGTAGTCACTGTACATTATTGCTGACAGAGATGATCACAAGAGTGCACAGTCGCAAGAAGACCGGGGTCCAGACGGCCAAGTGGTACTGAGGACAGGGAAGACCATCGTGTTCGGCGTATAGCTCCGGCGCATCGTACTGCATCTGCAGCCTCATTTTAAGCAACAGTTGGCACAGCAGTCACACAGCAAGCTGTTACTAATCGGTTACCTCATGGAAAGCTCCGAACCAGACATCCTGTAACGTGCATTCTACTGACTTCAAACCACCACCACTAACGATTTCAGTGGCGTCAAGCAAGAAATTTGAGTGCAGGGTGCAGGTTTGTCTGATGAAAGCTGTTTCTGAAGTGGTGGCAGTGATGGCCGCGTGTTGGTTAGAAGGCCAGTTGCATTCTTGCATTCAACACTCTGACGGTTCCGTCGGTTATTATTGTACCAGCATTTCACATTTTCAATGATTTTTCTCGCGCTTACATTAACCTGTGATCTTGCAACGTTTATCACTTAAATATGTAACCTACAAAAATAAATCTCAGAAATTTCTTTACTCTACATTAATTATTTTTTACTGTAGCGATTTTGTTTGTCGGTGTATATAAATGTGCACTACGCATGGTGGCATAAATCGCGAGACCAGCCACCTAATCGTGTATGCTGAACTACACAACATTACTGTCTGTTAACACAGCATAGCATCCTAGGAGACGAAGTGTTAGCAACCTGTCTATTGGTGTGAAAGTCGAAAATTATCTACAGAAAGACATCTAAAGCGTTGTTACAAGTTGTGTTGAAGAAGTTCATTATAGTAAAGTCATTTGGCGCTTTTCAAGTAAATATTCACCTCAAGAACCATAAAATAACAAGTGCAGGCTGTCAGATAACTTCCGTGTGAACTTCAAAGGTAAACTTTTTAACTAAATTTCATCCGTGAAGATCATGCTGTTGTTATTTGATTGCCATGAATTATTATTGTATTGTTTTGGTAGTGAAATTTTACTTGACAATAGCCAAATGGCTTTATTTTAACGTACATTTAAACCACGAGATTGATCAGCACTATATTTCCTTCCGAAGTATTTATTACATAATTATAGAAATTTACGTCGAGGGTTCCTATAAACCTGTATCTCACGTGTGGTTGGTTAGTTGATCGATTGGTTTGGGGGAGGGGAACAAACAGTTAGATTATGATTCCCATCGGATTAGGGAAAGATGGTGAACGAGATCGGCTGTACCTATTCAAAGGAACCATCCCGGCATTCACCTGAAGTGATTTAGCGAAATCACGGAAAACCTAAATCAGGATGGCCGGACGTGGGTTCGAACCACGGTCCTCCCCAGTGCGGATCTAGTGTGCTAACCACTGAACCACCTCGCTCGGTCTGGTTGGCAGATTTTTTACATCATTTCCAAGACAGTTGAAAGAGTTGTGTCAATGCGGATACCGCCACTCACAGGGACGAAATTGCAGATAAACACTACTAAAACATTAGTTACACTGCAGGAAATATGAATAACCAAATATAACTATAAATGGATTGCCTCATGTAACCGAAAATTTATAGTTAGATATGCCTGAATACAAAATTACGTGTTCGTTAAGGAGGAATTATTAAAACACATTTCTCGTTCAGGCCAATGTCATTGTTAACAGTGTACATTACTGACGAAGATTAGTTGAATAGGAATGAAGACAATGTCTGTGACCAGTACAGTCACAGGAAATAAGTGTTTATTTTATGCGTTTCTTTCAATTATTCCTGCTGGCCATAACATTGCATATTAACTAGCGATCAATGAGACTGAGATCGGCCCATGAGCAGCAAGGGAAATTAATTGATGTGTCTAATATACTTTGAGCCACATTACTTGTGGCATTAGGTTAGTTTATAGGAAGAATGTTCGAGTTGCAGTGAGTGTACGCTTATTGAAATTTCATAGCAGAGTAAAGCTGGATAGTTTACTTTTGTGGACAAGTGCTGTACCTACTCAGCCATTGCAGCTTACTAGTACTAATATTTTTTTTCTAAATAAATCTCTGAGACGTGATTTAGAAATAAACGAAGTTGGCAATGAACAGGTGTATCTAGAATTGTGGTTGAATGTAGCCAGTGCATCGAGCCGTACATACCTGCTTTCATGTCCAACAGCTACATTCGCTATATAAATAGTTGTAACACGTTATACTTCTGTGTAATTGTCCAAGCATAGCCATGTAACACAAATTTTTCAGTAAAAACGAGTTTCACTGGGATAGAGTAATATTAATAATAAAAAAGTGTTGCAGTCCACTAGATAACGGGGTTTACTTTGAGTGTGCTGATTGCTTAAGTCAGTGAAACAACGGAATATTTTTTAAGAATGATAATCCTACAACAATTCATTTACACATCAAGAAAAATAATAATAATTCTCAGCTGCAATTAAGCTTGATTAAGTGCGTAATTACAACGTTAGCAGATTGCCTAAGTACCAGGTAAATATCACTGTTCCACAAAAAGAGAAAGTCCTAAACCGTTAAACCAAACACAAAATATTTCCCAGCTCATACATACATGAATTCCTCTATGGCGATCAATATCTTAAAAGTCGCAAAATCGATAGCAGATATCCGCATTAGGTTCAGTATTAACTGCAATCTGCAACTGAAATAAGTTACAGTTCAAATTGGCACATCGTCTGTCGCCCTCGAAATACTGAAGTTCTAACGAACTGTCACAGGCTGATTGTCAGTTCCTTTTGGCTCAGATTGTTTTTAAATAATAATTAATTACATTGGTCGGGTAGCCGTTTTCCACTCAAAGTTTATCACTTTATGGGTCTGCAGTCGTAGTATGAGCTCTCCGAACACATTACCTGCATATTTGTCTCGACAGACTGACCACTCGACTTGGGATGGCGTGGAGCAACTGCACGTTCCGGGTTCTAAGGAATCGGTCATGCCTCCAAATTACAAAACATACTTAACTTAAACAAAAAAGGAACCGCAATTTGAAAATTAAATAAGTTAGAAATTGACATAGGATTTAAATAAAAGCTCTTTCTCTGCCGGTACCCATCTGGCCAAACATAATTCTACACTGTCCAGTCACCTGTTAAAAGCCAGAGTAACTTCCCTTTGAAGTGACGATCGCTGTGAGACTTGCAGAAAGAGAGTCTATGAGGTTCTGGAAGGTACCGACAGTGATGTAGAGTAGTGGCGACTCCAGATCCTTGGCCAGCTGGGCTATATTTCTCAGTTGAGGATCCATGAAGTGTACAGCCCGATCAAGTTGATTCCACAGAGTCTCGATTTGGTTTAAACTCGAGGAGTTTGGTGACCAGTAGAATATGGGACACTCTTTCTGTTTCTCTTTGAACAACCTACGTACACTGCGAGCTGTGTAGCACGTGGTACTGTCCACCAGGCAGATCCCATCGCACCGAAAAAAAAAAAAATGCATGTAGGGATGGATATGGACCCAAGGATAGATGCACTCTTATGTTGATCCACCTACATCTACATCTACATGATTACTCTGCAATTCACATTTAAGTGCTTGGCAGAGGGTTCATCGAACCACAATCATACTACCTCTCTACCATTCCACTCCCGAACAGCGCGCGGGAAAAACGAACACCTAAACCTTTCTGTTCGAGCTCTGATTTCTCTTAATTTATTTTGATGATCATTCCTACCTATGTAGGTTGGGCTCAACAAAATATTTTCGCATTCGGAAGAGAAAGTTGGTGACTGAAATTTCGTAAATAGATCTCGCCGCGACGAAAAACGTCTTTGTTTCAATGACTTCCATCCCCGTATCATATCTGCCACAGTCTCTCCCCTATTACGTGATAATACAAAACGAGCTGCCCTTTTTTGCACCCTTTCGATGTCCTCCGTCAATCCCACCCGCTAAGGATCCCACACCGAGCAGCAATATTCTAACACAGGACGAAGGAGTGCAGTGTAAGCTGTCTCTTTAGTGAACTTGTTGCATCTTCTAAGTGGCCTCCCAATGAAACGCAACCTTTGGCTCTCCTTCCCCACAATATTATCTACGTGGTCTTTCCAACTGAAGTTGTTCGTAATTTTAACGCCCAGGTACTTAGTTGAATTGACAGCCTTGAGAATTGTACTATCTATCGAGTAATCGAATTCCAACGGATTTCTTTTGGAACTCATGTGGATCACCTCACACTTTTCGTTATTTAGCGTCAACTGCCACCTGGCACATCATACAGCAATCTTTTCTAAATCGCTTTGCTACTGATACTGGTCTTCGGATGACCTTACTAGACGGTAAATTACAGCATGATCTGCGAACAACCTAAGAGAACTGCTCAGATTGTCACCCAGGTTATTTATATAGATCAGGAACAGCAGAGGTCCCAGGACGCTTCCCTGGGGAACACCTGATATCACTTCAATTTCATTCGATAATTTGCCGTCTATTACCTCCATTGTACCTCCAGAATTACGTGATCACCCAGAGAATAACACGGAAACATTCACTAGATCATAACGCACCCTCTTCCTGCCTGGACCCGTCTGCATGGTGTTTGTTTTCAGACGTTTCAAGCCGTCCACGACAAATGCAAACTGTCCGACAGAATGTAAAATGTGACTCAGCTGAAACGGCCCCCTGTCGCTACTCAGTGGATGTCCAGTTGCAATATCGGTGCGCAAATTCTAGCCTCGTCGCCGATTAACAGCAGCTAGCATGGATGCCTGAACGAGCTGCGTGGTATGGAGGCCCATACATTGCAACGTTTGTGGAACGGCTGTTAAGGTGACATTGTTTTTGCCCCTTCGTTCATGTGTGTAGTCAGGTGTTCAACAACTATTCGCCCCTACACATCTTCGCAGCCGTCGTTCCCCGCTATCATCTATGGCCCGTAGTGCAAACTAATTGCCACGGCGCCGGCTTTGATAGTGCCATTGTGCAATGTGCGCTATAGTTTAATCACTGCAACAAGTGAATACAAAATTAGTCGTTTTGAAAATGTTTCAACTCTTGACCCAGAAGCCACGGATCATGCCCTTTTGGATGCCAGACATATCGCTCTTTAAGAACCTAGCCGTTTCGGAAATGCTTGCTCTCTTGGCCCAAAAGCAAATAATCTTGTCCTTTTGGGCGTCAGATATATCGCTCTTTACAAAACTAGCCTTTTTGGAAACGCTTCCTGTTCCGGCACGCGGGTCGGGAACGTTAGAGCAGAGAGGGCTGAGAAGAAGACGTCAGCCAACTGCACCCTGACCAACCCTCTCTATAGGACGATAACGCGACGGCAGCGCCCTCTACGCAAACATAAGCGCTTGCACCAGACTGGCCCCGCCCAGTTCTACGAGCTCTACAGCAGCAAGTTCAACAATAGCATCAAGACTAGTCATTTCGCTTCAACTACGTCTATACCGAAGAGATTTCCTATTTTGTCTCTCGCCGTTTGCTTGCGACAGATTTGTATTTCTCAATGTTAAGCATTGTCATTTATTTTCTGTAACAAAATTAATTAATACGATTTGCTTGAATTGTTGTCCAGCGATCCGCCGAAAGCAGGTTTCCTAGGCACCCCATATTTGACTAGTAGACAGGATACAACACGCCCACTCTTAGTCCAAAAGCCAGTCATCGTGCCCTTCAGCTAAATCGCACCGTTTCTACATAGCGACAACGACTTCACTGTATTCCGCTTCCCCCTCGATTTACGAATCGTACCCTCCACTGTTTACACTGCCGTCTGTTGTGTATGAGTGTTATTTCACGTTGACATCGGGCATAGGCCTTGGTCACATTAATGTCACTGGTGCGTGTATATATGAAAGTTTAATTGTTATTAATGAAAACATGCATTTTGTGCATATGTGTTTTTGACAGGCAACAATGAAACTGCATCTACACCCACATCATACTTCACAAGCCACCTAATGGTGTGTGGCGGAGGGTACTTTCGGTACCACTATCTGATCCCTTCAACCTTGTTCCACTCGCGAATAGTCTGTGGGAAGAATGATTGTCGGTAAGCCTCTGTATTGGCTCTAATTTCTCGAATTTTCTCCTGAGGGTCAATACGGGAGATGTATGTGGGGGGAAGTAATACGTTGTCTGACTCCTCCTGAAAAGCGCTGTCCCGAAATTTCCATAGTAAATCTCTCCGTGATGCACAACGTCTGTCTTGTAACGTCTGCCAGTGGAGTTTGTTTAGCATCTCCGTAACGCTCTCTCGCCAGCTAAACGATCCCGTGACGAAACGCGCCGCTCTTCGTTGGATCTACTCTATGTCCTCTATCTGTCCTACCTGATACGGATCCCAGATATATTAACAATTCTCCAGCTGTTTGTCATCAATAGTGTAGCTGCACAGTAGTGGATTTCTTTCCCTATGTTACATTTATTTACGTTCATCTTCAACTGCTAGACCCTGCACTATTCATGAATTCTCTGCAGGTCATTCTGCAAATTCTTACTATCTTCTGGCGTTGTTACTTTGGTATAAACAACTGCATCACCAGCGAATAGGCTTAAATATCATCTTCGTTTTGCTTTTCTTGATGTTCATCTTATATCCTTTCAAGACATTTTCCATTCCGTTCAACTGCTCTTCCAGGTCCTTTGCTGTCTCTGACAGAATTACAATGTCATCGGCGATGTTTTTATTTCTTCTCCATGGATTTTAATACCTACTTCGTATTTTTCTTTTCTTTTTTTTATTTTACTGCTTGCTCAATATACAGATTGAATAACATCGGGGAGAGGCTACAACCCTGTCTCACTCCCTTCCCAACCACGGCTTCCCTTTCATGTCCCTCGACTCTTATAACTGCCATCTGGTTTCTGTACAAATTGCAAATAGCCTTCCCCTCCTTCTATTTTACCCCTGCCACATTCAGAATTTGAAAGATAGTATTCCACTCATCATTGTCAAAAGCTTTCTCTAAGTCTACAAATGCTAGAAACGTAGGTTTACCTTTCCTTAATCTATTTTATAAGTTAAGTCGTAGGGTCAGTATTGCCTCACATGTTCCAACATTCCTGCGGAATCCACAGTGATCTTCCCCGAGGTCGGCTTCTACCAGTTTTTCCATTCATCTGTAAGGAATTCGTGTCAGTATTTTGCAGCCGTGGCTTATTAAACTGATAGTTCGGTAATTTTCACATCTGTCAACACCTGATTTCTTTGGGATTGGAATTATTATATTCTTCTTGAAGTCTGAGGGCATTTCGTCTGTGTCATACATCTTGCTCACCAGATGGTAGAGTTTTGTCATGACTGGCTCTCCCAAGGCCGTCAGTAGTTGTAATGGAATGTTGTCTACTCTTGGGGTCTTTTTTCGACTTAGACCTTTCACTGCTCTGTCAAACTCTTCACATAGTATCATATCTCCCATTTCATCTTCTTCTACATTCTCTTCCATTTCTATGATATTGTCCTCAAGAACTTCACCCTTGCATAGACCCTCTATAAACTCCTTCCACCTTTATTCTTTCCCTTCTTTGCTTAGTACTGGGTTTCCATCTGAGCTCTTGATATTCATGCAAGTCGTCCTCTACTCTCCAAAGGTCTGTTTAATTTTCCTGTAGGCAGTATCTATCTTACCCTTAGTGATATGTGTCTCTACATCCTTACATTTGTCATCTAGCCATCCCTGCTTAGCCATTTTGCACTTCCTATCGATCTCATTTTTGGGACGTTTGTATTCCTTTTTGCCTGCTTCATTTACTGAATTTTTGTATTTTCTCTTTTCATCAATTAAATTCAATATTCTTCTGTTACCCAAGGATTTCTATTAGCCCTCAGCTGTTTACCTACTTGATCCTCTCCTACCTTCACTATTTCATCTCTCAAAGATACCCATTCTTCTTCTACTGTATTTCTTTCCCCCATTCTTGTCAATCGTTCCCTAATACTCTCCCTGAAGCTATCTACATCCTCTGGTTCTTTCAGTTTATCCAGGTCCCATCTCCTCAATTTCCCACCTTTTTGCAATTTCTTCAGTTTTAATCTACAGTTAATACCCAATGGATTGTGGTCAGAGTCCTCATCTGCGCCTGGAAATCTCTTAAAATTTAAAACCTGGTTCCTGAATCTCCGTCTTACCATTTTATAATCTATCTGATACCTTCCACTATCTCCAGGATTCTTCCATATATACAACCTTCTTTTATGATTCTTGAACCCAGCGTTTGCTATGATTAAGTTATGCTCTGTGCAAAATTCTACCAGGCGGCTTCCTCTTTCATTCCTTACTTCCATTCCATATTTACCTACTACGTTTCTTTCTCTTCCTTTTCCTACTGTCGAGTTCCAGTCACACACGACTATTAAATTTTCGTCTCCCTTCACTATCTGAATACTTTCTTTTATCTCGTCATATATATCATCAATCTCTTCCGGAATATTTTACCCGGGAGGACGGCATAATCATTTATCCATACAGTAAAGCTGCATGCCCTCGGGAAAAAATTCAGTCCGTAGTTTCCTCTTGCTTTCAGCCGTTCGCAGTACCAGCACAGCAAGGCCGTTTTGGTTAGTGTTACAAGGCCAGATCAGTCAATCATCCAGACTGTTGCCCCTGCAACTACTGAAAAGGCTGCTGCCCCTCTTCAGGAACCACACGTTTGTCTGGCCTCTCAACAGATACCCCTCCGTTGTGGTTGCACCTACGGTACGGCTATCTGTATCGCTGAGGCACGCAAGCTTCCCCACCAACGGCAAGGTCCATGGTTCATGGGGGGATGCTTAAAACCTTACTCGGAACATATTGTATTCTTAAAACATGTAAAATAATAAATTTGCCCTTCTCAACAGATGTGTATTTTAATGTTCTATTTAATGGTGATATCAAATGTTAAAACAACTTACCACTTTTAAACTTTGCGCTTTTTAATTCTTTCCATTTCAACTTTTTTAATTAAATAAATTAGAAATCAAATTATCACGTAGACATACATCAGGTGGATAAGTAAAGGAAGACATACTGTATGTTACATGCATAAGTAAAGAGAGATATAAGGAATGCAATACTGTGTTCATTTGTTGTGTAACTGTGTAGATTATGAATATCTGAGACCTTTGAATAATTAAAAATATGCAATATACGTAGTAATTCAATAAATAAAATATGTTTAATTATGCAGCTTTCAGTGATGATAGCTAGAGACCTGAGCTATCATCCAGTACCGTAAGACTATACATTTACTGTGAATACCTAACATATGTAGTCTTGGTTCTATCCATGATATCAGCGTATGATTACATGAACATTGGTGATGTCAGAATGCTCCTGTGATAGATTTTGTGCTACGATGAAAACGATCGATTACTGTTGTGTTTCTAAGTATTTGTAAGCTGCCATATTCTGTCGTGCTGCAAAGCGCTTCCATCTTTGCAGCCACTTACATACAGACACCATGCCGTCAGACGACTAACCGCCTTACCCACCTCCTGCTGCCTGCGGGAAACAGTCGATTTCAGTCCGCTGAGTGCCCACTCGCCGGCCACCCTGGGGGCTTAGTGTAACGGCCGAAATCGCTTCCCTCGCCTTGGTCACACCAATTCAACCAAATTTTACAGTACCATCAATCGATAACTTTTACTTGGCTGACAGGTTGCCAACTTATTCGTTAAGTTATATTATACATACTACACTTACGATCCGCCGTCACCGCCCCACAGCCGCCAGTATCTCAACTCCTATCTACGAAACGCCACGTAAGTTCTCCTGCGACAGTAGCAGTTCCGAAGAAAAGAGGAGATACAGTTTTAATCTCTCGAGAGTTAGAAATCTGCGCAAACTCCGCTGCAGAGAAACGTTCACTGGGGAACAATGCCCTAGACCAGGGGCGGGCAGGAATCCTGCACGTGTGCGGTGCACTTGCACGTGTGCAGTTAACAGGTGTTCTGCGTGCACACAGGGGCAAGCTGGCCACCCGCTTATCTCCCCTCCCCACCATGCCTTTTGTCCGCTCCTTCCTCTGCAATGCGTTTTGTTTCCTAGCTTGCTTTATTGAAAGAAGGAATAAGGTTAGTAGGAGTGCTTGAAAGATATCGTGGTTTGAAAGAGTACCTATTACCTACGATACGTTTTATTTAATTATCATAGGTGGAGTGGAACAAAATTTCTACATACAGACAAACGCAAACAGTTACTTAAATTTTCATCACTGATGTTTGCACTTAACCGAGACTTACTAATTCAGCAAATGGTTTTCCAGCTCTCGCTATATTAAGCGCAATCTTATAACTTGCACGTACCGCTGGGCTATTATTGTTGTCGTCCTGAAAAATTGAAAACAGTGCTTCATAAAAAGTTAAATCAGTTAGATGAGAGGCATGACGAAAGAAAGTTGCAGGTCTCTCGTGACCACAGCAACTACTACAGATTCATTTAGTATCGTCACATCGCTGTTCTTAAGCTCAATCAATTTCCCCATCTGCTCAGAAGCCGACAATAAATTGTACTCGTCCTTGTGAATTTTGTTATAATGGCGTTCAATACTAAACTTCCGCTGACCAGCGAGAATACTGCCGCATATTAAACATTTCTAATTTTCACGTTTTGGCATAAAGAAAAAATGATTCTCCCATTACATTTTAAAAGATAGCAAATCTCCACTTCTCCGTTTCCTTGTTTCACTTTGCATTTTCCGGTTCTTGAAATACAACGTTCACTACGTAGTGGTCGCTTCGCATCCACGTCAGGAGTTTAGCCTGACACTACTACACTACCGCAACGTGATGGCTGTCGTCACTGCCCCAGTCGACGATTGCACGCGAGCAGCACACGTGCAGCGCTGCGCGCTCATGAGCCGCGTGCAACGTTTGCCCGCCCCTGCCCTAGACTATGGCTAAGTCTCTTCTCCGCACTGTCACTTGTACGAAGAGCGCTGGTGTGCAGTACACTGTATACAGGAGAAGTTATGTGGACACTGGAAGTTAGATAACAGGTACTCACGGAAGTGAAGTTGTGACGGAATATGGCAAGTCATTCCGGGACAGCACAGGCGGTAGTGCATTAGCGCACGTAAGGCAGCGTATCCGACTTCGAGTCCTGGGCAGCCACAGAGATACGTAAACATCAACATGCCTCTCGACTATATCAAACATGCTTTCGAGTAGTAGATGGAGATGGCTAAACCATTCAGAATACACAGGATGTTTCACAATTAATGTTACACACTTCTAGAGGCTGTAGAGGGGACTGATTAGATCACGTTTTACACAAGAACCCATGTCTGAGAGCGCAATCCAACGACGCTACAGAGCGTCAAATATAAGGGCGCAGGCGCCTGTAGATGTAGTACAGTATATACTGTGTGATTCCGCGATGATGTTACAAGGTTTATAGAATGATGGACAAGGATAAGTGTGTCAAATTGAGGTAAAGGTTCCTGTACCGAAAAGGAACGAGTCGAAAGTTACAAGTGGAAACAATTCTGATAACCTTTGACACAACACATGTACCGGCACTGTTGTTGCTAAGATTGCAGGATAGGCAATTTCCAGCGGTGGTAGCATGGGCCAAAACAAGAAAAAATGTCTAGTAAACTTGAGCCCTAAAATATATACTTAAGAGGGCTCATAGCTACTCAGGTATTAGTTTCAGAGTTTATTTCCTTGTTTTGTCAATACTACCTTTTATTAAAATTGCCTATCCTCTAGTATTTGCGTCAACAGTACCAGCACCAATACCAGTACCACTGTCAGAGGTATCAGAACGGTTTTAACTTATAAATTTCGACTCGTTCACTTCCAATACAGGACTCATCCTGTATATACATATATTTACAGACGCCGCCGCCCATAACATTGACACTGGACTCGCATTCGGGAGGACGACGGTTCAAACCCGCGTCCGGCCATCCTGATTTAGGTTTTCCGTGATTTCCCTAAATCACTCCAGGCAAATTCCGGGATGGTTCCTCTGAAAGGGCACGGCCGACTTCCTTCCCCATCCTTCCCTAATCCGATGAGACCGATGACCACGCTGTCTGCTCTCCTTCCCCAAACCAACCAACAACCATAACATTGACGCTCTGTTGCGCCGTTGGATGACGTTTCTGGACATGGTTTCTTGTGTAAAACTTGATCAACAAAGCACCCTTTCAACCTATAGACGTAAGTAACATGAATTGTGAAACACCCTGTATGCCCACAATACTAATCATCTTTGGCTGAGTTTTGTTACGCCACAGGAAGTAATCATGTCGTGTTGCAGCTAGGATCAATGAAGCAATCACTATAACCTGCGGAATTCTATTGGGAAGAGCAGGGAGCCCTTTTTTGCACCTTCAGGCCAAAATTAGGTACTGTTTCTTCTAAAAGTCTACTTTTGAAGCCGGTCGATGTGGAGACCGCTACGGTTGCAGGTTCGAATCCTGCCTCGAGCATGGATTTGTGTGATGTCCTTAGGTTAGTTAGGTTTAAGTAGTTCTAAGTTCTCGGGGACTGATGACCAGATGTTAAGTCCCATAGTGCTCAGAGCCATGTGAACCATTTTTTTCTACTCTTGAAGGAATTTTGAATGATAAACCGACTTTGTGTTTCTCGTAACACATAAGCTAGTGGTCGGTTCGCGAGTTAATCGGTAAATCAACCATGAACAGAATTGTTCTCCTGTGAACAGCTGATTGCTCTGATTTCATGGTAGGCCAAACTAACGTCGATCCACACATGTCATAAAAATTACACCTTTTGGGTTAGGATGATGTCTCTGCGAAAACATCTGCGCTTAAAATTCTATTTGATCCATCCTAGTTTTGAACATATAAGAAACCATATACACTGGCAGCAGATACGTCTGGTAGACGAAACGGAGAGTGAGCTATGGATGACACAGGAGTAGTAGCCGAAGATGCCCCATATCTGCTCGACTGGACACAGATCTGGTGATCGAGCGAACCAAGGCAACATGTCGACACCCTGTTGAGCATGTTGGATTACAGTAGCAGTGTGAGAGAGCGTTATCCTGTTGAAAAACAAACCTGGAATGCAGTTCGTGAATGACAGTATAAAAGGTCTAATCACTAGATTTACATACAAATTTACGGTCAGGATGCGTGGGATAACCATGAGAGTGCTCTTGCCGTTATACGAAACGGCACGCCAGACCATAAGTATACGTCCTGTGACTCTAGCACGCAGACAGGTTGGCTGCATGCCCTCAACAGACCTTCTTCTAACCAACACACTGCAATTACTGGCGCCGAGGCAGAAGCAGCGTCCGTCAGAAAACACAACAGACCTCCACCCTGCCCTCTGATGAGATCTCAGTTGACACTGCTGATTGCTCTGCCTCGTGATGACTGGGTGTTGTGTGATGTCCTTAGGTTAGTTAGGTGTAAGTAGTTCTGTTCTAGGGGACTGATGACCATAGATGTTAAGCCCCATAGTGCTCAGAGCCATTTTTTTGACACTGCCGAACCTGAAAATGGCGGTAATTTGGGGTCAGTGGAATGTATGCTGCTGGGTTCAATGTGCCAGCTGCTTCTTCAAATTGCGGCTGCCGTTGCCGTACAATGCGCCAAAGCCATACGGCAAATAATGTGGTCTTCACTCTCAGTATTGCCACGTGGCCCTTCGGAGTGCGGCCTTCTTGCGACTATACTGTATATTCTCGTGACCACCGCTGGCAGTAATCATCTACAGCGGCTACAACCCTCCCAAGTCATTCTACAATGTCACATAAGAAACATCCAGTTTATCGTAGCCCTTGTACATAACCTAGTTCGCCTTAAAGGTTGTCTTCACTAGCTTCAACTAACCAAGTCCAGTCGTAAAGGCAAATAACGCTCACGATCGTTAAAATGTGTGTTTAAAGCAAACTTCATTTGATCGTCTTAGTGATGCTACTAGTGCCAGTCTTAGGCAGTGTATGAACACGATTTTCCTTCGGTGTATTTCGCGAAAACCCTTATCCATGTGTTTTTTGTAGAAACGTCAGGGCTGTAGAACTATACATATATGCTGGGATGCAGCTTTACTGTATAGTTAAATGATGACGGCGTCCTCTTGGGTACAATATTCCGGAGGTACAATAGTCCCCCAGTCGGATCTCCAGGAGGGGACTACTCAAGAGGATGTCGTTATCAGGAGAAAGAAAACTGGCGTTCAACGGATCGAAGCGTGGAATGTCAGATCCCTTAATCGGGCAGGTAGGTTAGAAAATTTAAAAAGGGAAATGGATAGGTTAAAGTTCAATATAGTGGGAATTAATGAAGTTCGGTGGCAGGAAAAACAAGACTATTGGTCACGTGAATACAGGGTTATAAATACAAAATCAAATGGGGGTATTGCAGGAGTATGTTTAATAATGAATAACAAAATAGGAGTGCGGGTAAGCTACTACAAACAGCATAGTGAACGCATCATTGTGGCCAAGATAGACACGAAGCCCACGCCTACTACAGTAGTACAAGTTTATATGCAAACTAGCTCTGCAGATGACCAATAAATCGAAGAAATGTATGATGAAATAAAAGAAATTATTCAGATAGTGAAGGGAGACGAAAATTTAATAGTCATGGGTGACTGGAATTCGGCAGTAGGAAAAGGGAGAGAAGGTGAATATGGATTGGGGGTATGAAATGAAAGAGGAAGCCGCCTGGTAGAATTTTGCACAGAGCACAACTTAATCATAGCTAACACTTGTTTCAAGATTCATAAAACAAGGTTGTATAAATGTAACAAGCTTGGAGATACTGACAGGTTTCAGATTGATTATATAATGGTAAGACAGAGATTTAGGAACCAGGTTTGAAACTGCAGGACATTACCAGGGGTAGATGTGGACTCTGATTACAATCTATTGGTTATGAACTTTAGATTAAAACTGGAGAAACTGCAAAAAGGTGGGAATTTAAGGAGATGGGACCCGCATAAACCAGAGGTTGTACAGGGTTTCAGGGAGAGCATAAGGGAACAATTGACAGGAATGGGGGAAAGAAATACAGTAGAAGAAGAATGGGTAGCTTTGAGGGATGAAGTAGTGAAGGCAGCAGAGGATCAAGTGGTTTAAAAGACGAGGGCTAGTAGAAATCCTTGGGTAACAGAAGAAATATTGAGTTTAATTGATGAATGGAGAAAATGTAAAAATTCAGTAAATGAAGCAGGCAAAAAGGAATACAAAAGTGTCGTAAATGAGATCGACAGGAAGTGTAAAATGGCTAAGTAGGGCTGGATAGAGGACAAATGTAAGGATGTAGAGGCTTATCTCACTAGGCGTAAGACAGATACTGCCTACAGGAAAATTAAACAGACCTTTGGAGAAAAGGGAACCACTTGTATGAATATCAAGGGCTCAGATGGAAACCCAGTTCTAAGCAAATAAGGGAAAGCAGAAAGGTGGAAGGAGTGTATATAGCAGGGGCGGGCAGAAATCCCGCACATGTGCGGTGCACTTGCACGCGTGCAGTTAACAGGTGTTCCGCGTGCACACAGGGGCAAGCTGGCCACCCGCTTATCTCCCATCCCCACCATACCTTCTGTCCGCTCCTTCCTCTGTAATGCGTTTTGTTTTCTAGCTTGCTTTATTGAGTGAATGAATGAGGTTAGTAGGAGTGCTTGAAAGAAATCATGGTTCGAAAGAGTACCTATTACCTACGATACGTTTTATTTAATTATCACACGTGGAGTTTACAATACGTCTAATATCTGGAACAAAATTTCTACATACAGACAAACACAAACAGTTACGTAAATTTTCATCACTGATGTTTGCTCTTAACCGAGATTTATTAATTCAGCAAATGGTTTTCCAGCTCTCGCTATATTAAGCGCAGTCTTATAACTTGCACATACCGCTGGGCTATTATTGTCGTCGTCCTGAAAACTTGAAAACAGTGCTCCATAAAATGTTAAATCACTTAGATGAGAGACATGACGAGAGAAAGTCGCAGATCTCTCGTGACAACAGCAACTACGACAAATTCAAATGGCTCTGAGCACTATGGGACTTAACTGCTGTGGTCATCAGTCCCCTAGAACTTAGAACTACTTAAACCTAATTAACCTAAGGACATCACACGCATCCATGCCCAAGGCAGGATTCGAAACTGCGACCATAGCGGTCGCGCAGTTCCAGACTGTAGTGCCTAGAACCGCTCGGCCACTCCGGCCGGCCAACTACGACAGATTCATCTGGTATCGTCAGATCGCTCTTCTTCAGCTCAGTCAATTCCCCATCCGCTCAGAATCCGACAATAAATTGTACTCGTCCTTGTGAAATTTATTATAATGGCCTTCAATACTAAACTTCCGTTGACCAGCGAGAATACTGCCACATATTAAAAATTTCGAATTTTCACGTTTTTGCACAAAGAAAAAATGATTCTCCCATTACTTTGTAAAAGATAGCAAATCTCAACTTCTGCGTTTCTTGAAATACAACGTTCACTACATAGTGCTCGCTTCGCATCAACGTCCGCAGCTTAGCCTGGCACTACACTGCCGCAACCTGCCGGCTGTCGCCACAGCCCCGGTCGACGCCTGCACGCGAGCAGCACACGTGCCGCGCTGTGCGCTCATAAGCCGCGTGCAACGTTTGCCCGCCCCTGGTATACAGGGTCTATACAAGTGCGATGTACTTTAGGACAATATTATGGAAATGGAAGAGGATGTAGATGAAGATGAAATGGAAGAAATGATACTGCGTGAAGAGTTTGACAAAGCGCTGAAAGATCTAAGTCGAAACAAGGCCCCAGGAGTAGACAACATTCCATTAGAACTACTGACAGCCTTGGGAGAGCCAGTCCTGACTAAACTCTACCATCTGGTGAGCAAGATGTATGACACAGGCGAAATACCCTCAGACATCAAGAAGTATATAATAATACCCATCCCAAAGAAAGCAGGTGTTGACAGATGTCCAAATTAGCGAACTATCAGTTTAATAAGTCACAGCTGCAATATACTAACACGAATTATTTACAGACGAATGGAAAAACTGATAGAAGCCGACCTCGGGGAAGATCAGTTTGGATTCCGTAGAAATGTTGGAACACGTGAGGCAATACTGACCCTACGACTTATCTTAGAAGCTAGATTCAGGAAAGGCAAACCTACGTTTCTAGCACTTGTAGACTTATAGAAAGCTTTTGACAATGTTGACTGGAATACTCTCTTTCAAATTCTGAAGGTGGCAGGGGTAAAATACAGGGAGCGAAAGGCTATTTACAATTTGTACAGAAACCAGATGGCAGTTATAAGAGTCGAGGGACATGAAAGGGAAGCCGTGGTTGGGAAGGGAGTGAGACAGGGTTGTAGCCTATCCCAGATGTTATTCAATCTGTATATTGAGCAAGCAGTAAAGGAAACAAAAGAAAAATTTGGAGTAGGTATTAAAATCCATGGAGAAGAAACAAAAACTTTAAGGTTCGCCGATGACATTGTAATTCTGTCAGAGACAGCAAAGAACTTGGAGGAGCAGCTGAACGGAATGCATAGTGTCTTGAAAGGAGGATATAGGATGAACATTAACAAAAGCAAAACGAGGATAATGGAATGTAGTCGAATTAAGTCGGGTGATGCTGAGGGAATTAGATTAGAAAATGAGACACTTAAAGTAGTAAAGGAGTTTTGCTATTTGGGGAGCAAAATAACTGATGATGGTCGAAGTAGAGTTGATATAAAATGTAGACTGGCAATGGCAAGGAAAGCGTTTCTGAAGAAGAGAAATTTGTTAACAGCGAGTATAGATTTAAGTGTCAGGAAGTCGTTTCTGAAAGTATTTGTATGGAGCGTAGCCATGTATGGAAGTGAAACATGGACGATAAATAGTTTGAACAAGAAGAGAATAGAAGCTTTCGAAATGTGGTGCTACAGAAGAATGTTGTAGATTAGATGGGTAGATCACATAACTAATGAGGAGGTATTGAACAGAATTGGGGAGAAGAGGAGTTTTTGGCACAAATTGACTAAAGAAGGGATCGGTTTGTAGGACATGTTCTGAGGCAATCAAGGGATCACCAATTTAGTATTGGAGGGCAGCGGGGAGTGTAAAAATCGTACAGGGAGACCAAGAGATGAATACACTAAGCAGACTCAGAGGGATGTAGGTTGCACTAGGTACTGGGAGATGAAGAAGCTTGCACAGCATAGAGAAGCATGGAGAGCTGCATCAAACCAGTCTCAGGACTGAAGACCACAACAACAACAACATGCTGAGATGACGGAAATATCAGTTCGATTGTTTTACGCTATTTGTATTACATTCTTAGAGTTGGTCGATGGTCGTTAATGTGATCTGTTTAATAACCAGACAGTGTAACTCAGTTACGACAACACACAATAACATCAATTAAACTTCACAGAAGTCAGTACAGTACATGACTCAGTATAATTCAATAGTTTAACATGATAGCGTATTACTATTACACGGTACTTTCGTAGCTGCTTATGCTATTTTCAAGCAGTTATTTATTTACCTTATTCTTCCTTTTAACTACATGAGACTGAAAACTCAACATTCGGCACGGTCGAGTTCGAGAATGTCGACAAAACAAATAAGCATAGACAGTATGCAATTCTTGCGCAAATACGTAGTGCACATGCGCCAAGTTGACCTTACTGAAACCGAGTAAACAACTGTATCTGAAGCCAAAGACGAGCGGAAACGGTTTTTTTATCTTACTAAGCGTGCGTTTTAGATGTTGGACTTACCTGCAAACAAACAATTGTTTGATGTTCTGTAATATATAGTGAGCAGTAGTAAAAGAAAAGACTATATGGGGAAGAAAGGCGCAGTTCCCACGAAGCTGCTGACAGCAGTACGTGACAAATGAGTCTGCTAATTTTCTTGCTGTAAACAACAGAAGCTCACTACAGTATGAGAAATACTGTACGTATATGAGGTGAAGCTACACAGAATCCTGAAATTAGTTTTTCGGTGGAGTTTCTCTTTTTCCTGTAAAATATTAAAAACTACTTATTTCGCTATTGCACAGTTCCTACACTACTGTAGTAGTACCCCTCCTTATATTGTAAGTAAGCAAACGGCGCAGAAAATTGATAAAATTAATTTCTTTCGTGTCTGATAGTTTCATGTGACAGCTCGATAATGTATCTACTTTTTTAGATATTGGTCGTAGTTACGATGATACTTAATTTCATTAACGAATTTGCAAAAAATATATCGAGAAATTTAGCTCAAATAGTTGATGTTCTGAAAGCAAATGTAACGAAAGCAAAACCAAATCCATGACCAATGTGCATAAATGTCAATCTGGTATTCGTCATTTTGTGAAGAATATGTTGTAAAAATTCTTTTATGCCATGTACTATGTAAGTGAATACCGATGCAGTCAGACAATGTACACTATGTGATCCAAAGTATCCAGACATCCCAAAAAACCTACTTTTTCATATTAGATGCAATGTGCTGCCACCTACTGCCACGTACTCCGTATCAGCAAACTCAGTAGTCCTTAGAAATCGTGAGAAAGCAGAATGGGGCGCTCCGCGGAACTCATGGACTTCGAACGATGTCATGTGACTGGGTGTCACTTATACGTCTGTACCCAAGATTTCCACGCTCCTAAACGTACCTTGGCCCACTGTTTCCGATGTGATAGTGAAGTGGAAACGAGAAGGGACACGTACAGCACAAAAGCGTGCAGGTCGACCTCGTCTGTTGACTGACAGAGACCGCCGACAGTTGAAGAGGGTCGTAATGTGTAATAGGGAGACATCTATCCAGACCATCACCCGGGAATCCCAAACTGCATCAGGATCCATTGCAAGTACTATGACAGGCGGTTAGGTGAGAAAACTAAGATTTCATGGTCGAGCGGCTGCTCATAAGCCACACATCACACCGGTAAGTGCAATGGGACGCCTCGCTTGGTGTAAGGAGCATAAACATTGTACGATTGAACAGTGGAAAAACGTTGCGTGGAGTGAAGAATCGCGGTAAACAATCAGGGTGTGGGTATGAACGTCATCTACCGGCGTGTTTAGTGCCAACTTTAAGTTTCGGAAGCGGTGGTGTTATGGTGTGGTCGTGTTATTCATGGAGGGGACTTGCACCCATTATTTCACAAGCCTACACTGATGTTGTAAGCACCTTCTTGCTTCCCACTATTGAAGAGCAATTCGGGGTTGGCGACTGCATCTTTCAACACGATTGAGCACCTGTTCGTAATGCACTGCCTGTGGCGGAGTGGTTACAAGACAATAACATCCCTGTAATGGAATGGCCTGTACAGAGTCCTCACCTCGATCCTATAGAACACCTTTGGGATGTTTTGGAACGCCGACGTCGTGGCAGACTTCACCGACCGACATCGATACCTCCCCTCAGTGCATAACTCCGTGAAGAATAGGCTGCTATTTCACAAGAAACCTTCCAGCACCTGATTGAATGTATGCCTGCGAGAGTGGAAGCTGTCATCAAGGCTCAGGGTGGGCCGACACCATATTGAATTCCAGCATTACCGATGGAGGGCGCCACGAACTTGTAAGTCATTTTCAGCCAGGTGTCTGGATACTTTAGACCACATAATGTATAAATTTCATGTGTGTGAATACTGGTAAGTGTTGAGTTATCCATCGTGACAGAAATATAAGAAGTCCTTGAGATTGATTTGCTATTTATAGACAGTTTTGTGTGATTACTAATGATCAGTTTTTGTCTAAAGTTTCTGCATAAGTAACTGTTCATTCTCGTATTGCATAAAAGAGGCTTAGCTAATTATAATTTTGAGTATTAACGACATTCGCTTAAAGTAACGTAAAATTTCACTCGCAAAACTAATAACTAAAGATAGAGCACAAATTAAGAGTGGACAATTTCATTTATTCTGTAGTTATATCAGCGAGTGACTTCTGCTGGCTTGGTATGTATATCATTGTTGTTATATTAAAAGAAAAATCAGTTGCTCATTTGCTTAAAGGGAGTTCTATTCAGTCTTTCAATGATCAAAAGTATATTGCTTGTTCTTTTCTAAACTTTTGCATTACGTTTCTTTGAGGTTACTGAAAGTAATTTTGTTTAAAGAACGAAGTTTTAGTTACATTTATTTAACCAGTAACTCCAATTAACTTTACTTTCAAAATTTAGTATTGCAGGTTAAGTGACTGCAAACTCAGTGCTTTGTGATTCATTTATTTTCTTGTGACTATCATACTGTGGAAATGCGTGACATTCTTCTGTTGCCATGCCAGTGATTATCTGCTTAATTTTCTTTGCCAGTACCTTTCTCAAGATTAGGGAGATTCATTTGCCTTAGCGGGCTGGCAATCATGCCATTATCCGCTTTTAGTTAATCAGTGTTTGCTTTCTATTATCAGTAATTTTTGTAGCAAATGTAACGTAGTACCCTTTTCCCGTGAGCGATTGCAGTATATTCCACCCATTTCAAAATTATCATCAGTATATAGATTAGGTTCAGAATAGATTCTTCCTACAGAAGGGTCTGCTGTACTCTTTCCTCCAGCTAACCGGTGTTATTTTGCTTCGGTAAAGATAGCCTAACTCACTGTAAGACTTCATTAGGCATATGCGATCACGGTTAGTTATGTCGCAATGCAGTAGGGTGATTACAAGGGGGAGTTCACAACTGTACGAACGTAAACTCCCGCATTGTGTCCCATTACAGCTGTTTCTAATGGAAATAAAGTTGATTCACGCTGACGTCACAAAAGGCACGGGATACCTCCTGATATCGCGCAGAATCTCTTTTTGTCCGACGTAGCCCAGTAGCTCGACGTGGTGGGGGACTGAAGGAGTCGCAGGAAGTTCGCAGCAGAAATATTCAGCCCTGCTGCTCCTATAGCCGTCCAAAATGGCGAAAGTGTTGTCGGCGCAGGATTATATACACGAAGTCGCCTCTCGATTTGTCCCACAAATGTTCAATGGGAATGATGCCAGGTTCTCTGGGTGGCCAACACCATCGCGCGAACTGTCCACAATGTTCTCAAAACCTATTGCGAACAATCGTGGCCCAGTGACTGGCCGCACTGTCATCCAGAAAAATTCCATCGTTTTATGAGAATATGAAGCCAATGATTAGCTGCGTATTCTCTCCAGGTAGCCGAACACAATCATTTCCACTCAATTATATGTTCAGTTGGACCAGAGGACCCAGTGCATTCCATGTAAACACAGCCTATACTACGAGGGCAGTTCAATAAGTAATGCAACACATTTTTTTTCTGAGACAGCGGTTCTTTTATTCAGCATTGAAATACACCAGGTTATTCCCCAATCTTTTAGCTACTCAACACTATTTTTCAACGTAATCTCCATTCAATGCTACAGCCTTACGCCATCTTGAAATGAGGGCCTGTATGCCTGCACGGTACCATTCCACTGGTCGATGTCGGAGCCAACGTCGTACTGCATCAATAACTTCTTCATCATCCGCGTAGGGCCTCCCACGGATTGCGTCCTTCATTGGGCCAAACATATGGAAATCCGACGGTGCGAGATCGGGGCTGTAGGGTGCATGAGGAAGAACAGTCCACTGAAGTTTTGTGAGCTCCTCTCGGGTGCGAAGACTTGTGTGAGGTCTTGCGTTGTCATGAAGAAGGAGAAGTTCGTTCAGATTTTTGTGCCTACGAACACGCTGAAGTCGTTTCTTCAATTTCTGAAGAGTAGCACAATACACTTCAGAGTTGATCGTTTGACCATGGGGAAGGACATCGAACAGAATAACCCCTTCAGCGTCCCAGAAGACTGTAACCATGACTTTACTGGCTGAGGGTATGGCGTTAAACTTTTTCTTGGTAGGGGAGTGGGTGTGGCGCCACTCCATTGATTGCCGTTTTGTTTCAGGTTCGAAGTGATGAACCCATGTTTCATCGCCTGTAACAATCTTTGACAAGAAATTGTCACCCTCAGCCACATGACGAGCAAGCAATTCCGCACAGATGGTTCTCCTTTGCTCTTTATGGTGTTCGGTTAGACAACGAGGGACCCAGCGGGAACAAACCTTTGAATATCCCAACTGGTGAACAATTGTGACAACACTACCAACAGAGATGTCAAGTTGAGCACTGAGTTGTTTGATGGTGATCCGTCGATCATCTCGAACGAGTGTGTTCGCACGCTCCGCCATTGCAGGAGTCACAGCTGTGCACGGCCGGCCCGCACGCGGGAGATCAGACAGTCTTGCTTGACCTTGCGGCGATGATGACACACGCTTTGCCCAACGACTCACCGTGCTTTTGTCCGCTGCCAGATCACCGTAGACATTCTGCAAGCGCCTATGAATATCTGAGATGCCCTGGTTTTCCGCCAAAAGAAACTCGATCACTGCCCGTTGTTTGCAACGCACATCCGTTACAGACGCCATTTTAACAGCTCCGTACAGCGCTGCCACCTGTCGGAAGTCAATGAAACTATACGAGACGAAGCGGGAATGTTTGAAAATATTCCACAAGAAATTTCCGGTTTTTTCAACTAAAATTAGCCGAGAAAAAAAAGTGTTGCATTACTTATTGAACCGCCCTCGTATTATGAAGCCACCACCAGTTTCCACAGTGCCTTGTACACAACATGGGTATATGACTTTCTGGGGTGTACTCCACATTCGATACCTACCATCCGCTCTTACTAAGTGAAATCAGAACTCACTGACGAGGTCACTGTTTGCCAGTCGTCTTGGGTCTAATCGATATGATCACGAGCACAGAAGAGGCCGTCGCAGGCGATGTCTTACTGTTAACAAAGGCACTTTCGTCGGTCGTCTACTGCCATAGCCCTTTCACACCAAATCTCGCTACACTGTCCTAAGTGATAAGTTCGTCGTAGGTCCCACGTTGATTTCTGTGATTATTAGATGCAGTTTTGATTGTATTTTAGCAGTGCCAATTCTACGCATACGCCGCTGCTTCCGGTAGTTAAGTAAAGGCCGTCGACCACAGCATTGTCCATGCTAAGAGGTATTGCCTCAAACTGGTATATTCTCGGGACGTTCTTGACACTTTCTATCCCGGAATACTAAATTCCCTAATGACTTCCAAAACGGAATATCCAATGCGTCCGGTTCTCCTCGTTCATAGTCCATTAATTCCCGTCGTGCGGCCATCATCACGTCGGAAACCGTTCCACATGACTTACCTGAATGAAAATTACGGCTCAACCAATGGGTGTCCATTTTGTACCTTGTGTACGCGATGCTGCCGCAATCTATATAGGACCCTTGCGCGTATCGCTATTCCATTACTTTTCTCATCTCAGAGGATAAGTTCAAAGTACCAGAAAAGAAAAATTAAGAAGTAAAATAAAATTACTGCCCCGAAAAAAAAAGAATGCGCGGGATTAGCCGAGCGGCATAAGGCGCTGCAATCATGGATTGTGCGGCTGGTCCCGGTGGAGGTTCGAGTCCTCCCTCGGGCATGGGTATGTTTGTTTGTCCTTAGGATAATTTAGGTTACCTAGTGTGTAAGCTTAGGGACTGATGACCTTAGCATGTAAGTCCCATAATATTTCACACACATTTGAACTTTTTTAAAAAAAAATGATATTTACAAAAGTAAGTACCTACATTTCCATCTGAAGCTAAAACCATTGTCAGTTCACAGCTTTCATATGTAGACAGTAATGAATATAAAAGCTTGTATTATATGTTTCTTAACGATTTATTTCATTGGTGTTTCCTTTCGTAGAAGTTTTCAGGTAGTCGGTCAGATTACTTCCGCTTCGCACGAATATTCATTTCAAGCCGTAGTAGTAAGCAGCTATGGTTTCGAGTGAACTCCGTTTTAGTATGGCGTCGAGCGCTACGGTTGACTTTACACAAATCAAAGTAGCCGCCCCATGGTTTCCGTTCCGGATACTGTCTATTCTGTGTCCCAACTTTGATTATATTTCCGTATTTTTGAAAATACAAGGGTTGGGACTTAGATAGTGGCAACTATTTATTCACAACCGATACAAAAGAGTTACATGTTCGCAACTATTACTGTCCTACAAAGTAGTCACAAGCGTTGTGTAAAACCCGTTACCAGCGATGTGGAAGGCGTAGTATACCGTTAGCAGAGCCTGTTCATCCTGCGCATGGAGCGATCTACTGCCTGTCGAATCTCTCGAACAGTTCTGAAGCGAATGCCACGAAGTGGTTCTTTCATCTTCGGAATCAAATCGAAGTCACAAGTCCGGGGAGTATGGTGGATGATACAGTACTTCCCAGTCCCATTGACCGAACAGAGCAGCCACAGCTTGCTCTGTATGTGCCCGCGCGTTGTCGTGCAAAATGATGCATAGGTTGCGCAGAAAGTGTCGCCACTTCTTTCGCAAAGCTGGTCACAGGTGATGCTCCAAAAACGAACATAACACTGAGCATCGACGGTCTGCCGTGGAGGAACTTAATGCGTTAGGATAAAACCATCACGAAGGCCGCGGTGACCGAGTGGTTCTAGGTGCTTCAGTCCGGAACCACGCGGCTGCTACGGTCGCAGGTTCCAGTCCTGCCTCGGACATGGATGTGTGTGATGTCCTTAGATAGGCTTAAGGAGTTCTAAGTCCAGGGGACTGATGACCTCAGATGTTAAGTCCGATAGTGCATAGAGCTATTTGAACCATTTGAATTCCATCACAGACGTACATGAGAATCTCCATAACTTTAGACCGCTCCATTCGCACCATCAACAGAACAGGCTCTGCTAACGGTATACTACGCCTTCCACATCTCTGACAAAGGGTTCTACACGACACTGGTGACTACTCTGAAGGACAATAACAGGTGCAAACATTTAACTCTTTTGTATCGGTTGTGAATAAATAGTTGCCACTATTTAAGTTCCAACCCTCGTACACTAATGTTATTGCTGCACTTAGTTCACTGCACTATATTTTTTTGTAAATGGCTTGGCTGGAGCAGAGTAATTATAACGTCGTTGTTCATTCTTTCACTTAGTTTTAATTTGCTAACATCCTTAAGTTTTTGACAAAAAATAGAATGCTGCAGTCGCCTGCTCTATATATGGATATACAATAAGGAGAGATGGTGTTACAGACAGAAGTCGGCATCGCCATGTTAGATGCCCCAAAAATATTAGCAGACTACTGTTCACAATTGCTTCTTGTTCTCAGTTTCTGCCGTGTGCTCTCTACAGTTGTTTTAAATAGCAAATGTTACCATGATTCCGCGAAATGCACACCAACTGGAAATCAAACTCATTAATGCATATTCCATTCATTTCGCCAAATTTCTTTTTTGTTATACCTTTCGAATAACCAAGAAAAGAAGAGATTGACATGCAAGGGCTGAATTCGTAATCCTGCACTTTTCTTAATACGGACTGACGAAACTGATGTTCACTCTATGTCCTGTTGCCGAAAATGATGAGGACATGTTTTACTATGTTTGGTCAGACCTTTCCTTCACGTAATGTTCACCCGGAGACGTTTTCGAGTTCGATTGATACGAATTCTGAAGTAAAGTGACTGAAATAAAGCCACTACAGTAAAGGCAAACACAGCAACGAAAATTCGCGTATAAAAAAATTTAAAAAATCGCTTGAACACATCTTCTTATGAATGAAATTTATATTATACATTCACATATTACACTATAATTAGAATGATTAGTACACCCGTAAATCACGCGAGCTGGCGTTTTCTACCAATATACTTCCACCTGGAGGTAATGTTCGGGGTAACCAGCGTGACGGACATATGCTTCAAATTTGCGAGGGCATGAAAGCTGCATGCTCTGACAGTAGAAAATAGCATCCTTCTGGATATTAATAACGAAACAAGTATTGGCCTATTACATATCTATTTATGCCATTAGTTAACTACAGTTTCAGCACTTTCGTGCGTAATTACTTTCCAGTATGTTTTCAACGCTTTGAGAAAGATCACTAGTAACTGGAGATGGAATACAGAATGTTAACCAAATCAGTGTTGATTGCATACCATACAGAAAAATATCTAGCACTGTTTCTTAAATACTGTGCGAGGTAATTAATGTATTAATTAAAATAATTGCGCACAAGTCGCAGCCTGTCCTTTGTACTGTAATATACCACTTCGGTGAAGTGATGAGTTGCACAAGCATTTTTCCAGTTGACGAACGATGATCACCTCTATAAAAAATTTATTTCCGTTGTGAATTAGATAACCCACTGTTTGTATGTAAGTTTTATTTATGCGCATGTATAATGAGACTCATGGACGCAGTGCATATGCAAATAGGGACGACGATCAACACAGTTCCACGTTCACGATGTGTGCTGGTAGGGAGGTTTATTCCGTATCGCTGGTTCCTGCGTTGGAGATACGGTGTGCACCATACAGCAAGAGCGTCCTTCATAATTCCAATGACGGGGACAAGCAAAAACTCGTTATGTTGATTCCGGGTCATTATACTGAAAGTGCATCTGCTCATGGTGGTCCAGTGTGGACTGTAATTATCGTGTCGCAGTGAAACTTAGTACATATTGAGCTGTGGCGAGCTCGCGACAGTGTTATTTTGTTCATGTATCGTTCTTTGCCTTCCGCGTGTCTTATCTTGCGGTTTCGCAGGCGTAGCGAGTTGGTTGTTAGCTTTCGACGGGAACCCTCGAGATCTCGTGTCATTCGCGGGGGAGTCAACGGCTGCCGAACGAGTGTGATGTTCGTTACATGTCGTAGTGTGAAATTGGATAGACGTTTTGCTGACATGGGCAGCTGGAAGATACAAGTTCGCTGATTTCGCGGGGACGAAAATTTGAAGGAAGCGGTAAAGCTGAGGTACCCGCTCTCTCGTGTACCTGATATAGAGTAAGTCGTCGTAATTGTTTGTTCACCGACGCACTCAGAGTTTTTAAACTTTATTATTATTATGGGAGACTTTCTTGGCCTAGGTAGATGGTGGCCGTTATTTTGAAAATTTTCTCAGAAGTTTTTTGGTGTCTCTTACAATCAAATGATTTTATGTTGCTGTTTTAAAGTCTGCACTCTATTGACACAGTTGTCCATGTGCAAGTGAGTCAAAGGTTCTGCCCAGTGTTTCTATGTTTCAGAGTTATTTGAATGTCTTTGTGATTCGGGCTGAAACTTTTAATTGTGCCAGCGCCTTGGCTGGGAGTGAAATGTCATCCGAGGTCTAGGGCTGGCAGTGTTTAAGAACCTGACCACTACCGCCGGCCGAAGTGGCCGTGCGGTTAAAGGCGCTGCAGTCTGGAACCGCAAGACCGCTACGGTCGCAGGTTCGAATCCTGCCTCGGGCATGGTTGTTTGTGATGTCCTTAGGTTAGTTAGGTTTAACTAGTTCTAAGTTCTAGGGGACTAATGACCTCAGCAGTTGAGTCCCATAGCGCTCAGAGCCATTTGAACCATTTTTTTGACCACTACCGGAGTTGATCACATATCCCCTTCCAAAGTTCACTATTTATCTTCCTTCCGTCAATGCGGGTAAAGCTGGTAGATATATATTTTGCATATAACCTTTTTGTATTTGAACTTGTTTTCTTAAATATTACGCACTGGCAACTGGCTGAACCTTAAACTGCATAGCATCCGCTGTGTTCCTTATGCAGCTTTATCAAGTAATTTTTTATTGACACGTCTGAGTACCTATAGATTTTTTTTAAGATCAGTGTCTCTGTTGTAGTTTTTTTTATTAAGTGATTCTTCATGTTATGTAACGGTATCTTAGTTTGGCACTGGTGCTCAAGTGTTGTTAAGTCACCCTTTACCTGTAATTATTTCATTATATCTATTTTGAGGGAAGTCCTATATGGGAGTTGAAGGTTCTCAAGTTTGTCAGAAACCCCCTTTTCTTAATTTGAAATTGTTTTTTAGAGTACTTAGTACGTTGGGTTTCTAATTGTATTTGCAAAGTTTTATCTAGTGGCTCGTCCACAATTTATAATTCTCAAATTATTTTTTTAAAGACGTAATGCCAATAAAGTGTCTTAATTACAAAGTTTGTCTACCAACCATGATTCCATCCTGCTTCCTCTTTTATTGAATTTAAAATATACTGTGCAAGTTTGGTACGACTAAGGAATCACGTATCACTTATGCTAATGTGTTAATGGAAACCGATTTAATCTGCAAAAACGTACTTCCAATTTTGGCAAACAGGTGTAAATTTGGCGCTGTGAATGTGATAGATGTATAGAATTGTTGCCCTACGTAATGTCTTAGGAACGGGAGGTGGACAGAGATGTTCAAATAAGAGAGAAACCCATAATATTGATTTAATCATTGAGCGCTCCTTACACAGTTTGTTCCGTAAGTGCGCCGTATTTGTAGACGAGATGCTGCATCTGCAAAACGACATGACCAACAATTCCTTGTTGCAGTTCTGACGGAATCTGAGCAATGTGTTCCTGAATACTGGCCTTTAGATCAGACAGAAACAATATGAGGCCCTGATAAACGCTTTCTGTTAGATATCCCCAGAGCCGAAAGTCACATGCATTGCTGAAATGATTTGCAGGTCGTGTATCTGGAAAAGCTCTGGAGATAGCACGAACGTAAATGGTTACATCAAGCAGATCTTTCAGTGGGCGAGCGACGTGGAGTCACACTGTCTTGCTCGAAAACAGCGGTTTTCACAGAGTTGCGCTCTTCCAAAACAGGAGTCACTCGCTGGCCGAGTTGGTCTCCATACCGTGGAGCTGTCACGGTACACTTGACAGCCCATCTTGGTGTATTCACTTTAAAGATGAACGGGCCGGGATTAAAGATGCGGTTGAATCCAGGCCACACAGTCACATGGGGTGAGTCCAATAGCTTTTCGGCACGACATGCGGCTTAATAGTACCCTAAATTCAGCAGTTCCGTTCGCTCACTGCATTCTGTTGTTGCTGTGGATCGTGAGGTTTCAGTTGCTGTACTGTCTGGATCTTTTACGGGTACCAGTGTAAAATAGACCCCAAACGTTTGGTACTGTTGACCATCTAGCGTGACACTGCACGAACACTAGCACTATGCCTAGCACACGCTGCATGGTCAGTAAGAACTGCAGCAACCTCGTCGATGACTACCGTCATGAGAGGACGCCTTTCTTCCCGTACAGGTGCCTCACCATTAGAATTTCGTTATCATCTTCTTTAAATCAGTTAATGACATTAAATCTTCCACAGACCTCTGAGTCGGCGATACTGTCTCAATGCAGCACTGTAATTGCCGCCATTCACATAAGACTGTGTCACTAACAGCGCACGGTCTCTCTTCTCGACAGCCATGATGTTCGCTCACGTTATGGCACGTCAAATGACAGCATGGATACCATACTGTTATACACACTGCACAGTACAAGATATTTTCCTGGTGGACACCGTAAACAGGTTCAGCGTCAACGCATTAGCATTTTTACCACGTTTCGATGCCATACGGTAATTACAGCCCACAATCGACCTCAGTGAGTAGATGCACTTCAATTATCACCACAAGGTACATACAGTTGACATCTCTTAATTATGACAGTACGTTTTTCGACATTCTCCTTATCAATGTTTATGCTATGTTGTGCATAAAGTAACTACTTATTGCGCACATTTTTTGTATGCGAGAGTATATGACACGAGAAATTAATGAAACGAAGTCTCACCTTTATTTTGACAGCTGGATGTTGGAATTGTAATCTTAACTTTCAGCAGAAACTGCAGTGTGCTGAAATAATAGGGTTAGGAAGATTAAGTAACAAGAAGTCTCTGCTCCCGATCGTACTGTACTTCGACACCCGATATCGCTGCAAGGAACCAGTGGAACATCGCACTTGATAAACAGTTCTGCTTTTCAGAGATGCTACTTTTCCACAGTACTGCTACTGTTTCTTCTGGCACACAAGAATCTCTCATTGTGTACAGGTTCCATTACATAAATATTTTTATCATTCTTTCTACTTAAAAGCTATAATTTCTGCTGTCACCATAGACTACCTCACTGTGTACAACCTCCACTGTTTAAGTATTTACATCATTCTGTTCACTTAAACTCTACAGTTTCTTTTGTCCAATTCTTAAATTTTGTCCTCTTGTACAAAAAGTCAGCCTTTCCTCATTACCATCTTGTTCAATGTTGATGTTTCTAAAAACTTGTCCTCTGTTGCGTAGTAAAATGCTGAAGTTATCATTCCTAATTTTGTTTTAAAAATATATTTTACACTTCATTTGACACTTTTTTGTGTCATGGAGGTATTATTCTCTTTACATCGATGGCAGTAGTAACTTTCATTATTGATGTTTCTTATTTCGAATGAGTTCCAATTGGTCGATAGCATCATATTTCTAATACCTACACTGAAGGGCCAAAGAAATTGGTACACCCACCTCATATCGTGTAGAGGGCCTGAGAGTGCAGAATTGCCGCAACAAGGGTTGCATAGACTAGACTAATGTCTGAAATAGTGCTGGAGGGAACTGACACCACGAATCCTGCAGGTCTACCCACAAATCCGTAAGAGTGCGAGGGGGCGGAGAACAGCACGTTGCTAAGCATCCCAGATATGCTTAATAATGTTCATGTCGGGAGAGTTTCGTGGCCAGCGGAAGTGTTTAAATTCAGAAGAGTGTGCCTGGAGTAACTCTGTAGCAATTCTGGACGTATGGGGTGTCGCATTGTCCTGCTGGGATTGCCAAAGTCTGTCGGAATGCACAATGGACACGAATGGATGCAGGCGATCAGACAGGATGCTTACGTACGTGTCACCTGTCAGAGTTGTATCTAGATGGATCAGGAGTTCCATATCACTCCAACAGCACACGTCCCACACCATTACAGACCCTCCACCAGCCTGAACAGTCCCCTGCTGACATCCAGCCTTGAGGTTGTCTCCATACCCGTACACGTCCATCCTCTCGATACAATTTGAAACGACACTCGTCCGACCAGGCAACATGTTTCCAGTCATAAACAGTCCAATGTCGATGTTCAAGGACCCAGGCGAAGTGTAAATCTTTGTTTCGTGCAGTCATCAAGGATCCATGAGTGAGCCTCCGGCTCCGAAAGCCCATATCGAACATGTTTCATTGAATGCTTCGCACGCTAACTCTTGTTGATGACTCAGCATTGAAACCTGCAAAAATCTGCGGAAGGGCTCCACTTAAGCCACATTGAACGATTCTCTTCAGTCGTCGTTGGCACCGTTCTTGCAGAATCTTTTCCCGGCCGCGCCAATGTCGGACATTTGATGTTTTACCGGGTCCTCGTATTCACGGTACACTCGTGAAACGGACGCACGGGGATATCCCCACTTCATCGCTGCCTCCGACATGCTGTCCCCCACCGCTCATGCGCCGACTATAACATCACGTACAAATTCACTTAATTCTTGCTAACCTGCCATTGTAGCAGCAGTAACCGATCTAACAACTGCGCCAGACACTTAATCTCTTACATAGGAGTTACCGACCGCAGCGCCGTATTCTGCCTGTTTACATATCTCTGTATTTCAATAAGCATTCCTATGCAAGTTTCCTTGGCGCTTCAGTGTAGTTCCCGTTGTTATCATCGCTGTTTTTTTAAGGTACTGATTGTTTGTTAGCTGTGTCTTGAACTCACATACTGAATACGTCAGTGACACTACATATAGGCACGTTTTTCATAATGTGCGTTATGTTCCCTTTTACAAAAGTTATACCTTAGCGTTAGTATGAGGTTGCAAAGGTTACCAGTGTGCAGTCATGGCATTTCCCTATGAATATCTGACTTGAGAAAAAGGTTGAATAAATGCAGTTTTATGTTCTTCGGCTACCAAATCACGTACTTTGCGTCAGAATCTAGAAACTATAATTATGCCATAGATACTGAGGCAATTTCAGCACCCGCCAGGATAGCCGAGAGCGCTAACGCGCTACTTCCTGGATTCGGGTAGGCGCGCCGGGCCCGGATCGAATCCGCCTGGCGGCCGGTGTGCCGACCAGCCTGGATGTGGTTTTTAAGCGGTTTTCCACATCCTACTAGGTGAATACCGGGCTGGTCCCCACGTCCCACCTCAGTTACGCCATTCGCAGACATTTGTAACACATTCACACTCTTTCACGATTTACACTAGACGCAGACAGCTGTGGTACACTATTTCCGTCCCGGGGGTTATGGGGTGGTGTCAGGAAGGGCATCCGGCCACCCCTTAAAATTAACCATGCCAAATCCGCATTTAACCCTGCCGACCCTGCGCAATATGCGGGATAAAGGCAGTAGCAAAAGAAGAAAACTGAAGCAATTTCAGACAACCATGGCAAGCTACTACAGGGATGGAGTGATGTTAATTATGTTAGGTTCTGGCTGCCAGATAAATAAAGACACGATTATAACGTTGAAAGTATTAAGTTATGCACAATTCTTTATTATCAAAATATGCCCTTTAGTGCAAACGGATGTAATTGTCAGGATTGTCATTGCCTGGAGTTCAAGAGGGCGCAGCAGCGAGGTTATCGATTGCCACTGTGCTAAGTGTAGAAGAGTGAGCGCCAGGAGGTTCAGACAGCAGTTGCAGTTCGGATCCAGGAGCGCAGGCTGCCGACACTGGCGTAGACCCCGGGGGCGGCCTCGCACTCTGGATTTCCCCAGGAGACGATGCCCACCTGGGTGCTGCCGCTGACCAGGGGGCCGCCGGAGTCTCCGTTGCAGACGCTCCTGCCTGCCTCGCCGGCGCACACCATGCGGTCGGTCACAGTGTTGTTGGCGAAGATGCTCCTGCAGGTGCTGCGGTCCACGATGCCGATGTCGACCTTCTGCAGGGTGCTGGCTGCTGGCCCGTCCGTGTACGTGGTTCCCCAACCGGTCACCGTCACTGCGAGACCACCTGGTGGGTCGTAGCCGTCAGAGGGCAGGCTCACAACCTGAGCGTTAGAGTCGAGGAGGGATCCAATGACCTGGCAACATGAAAGCAAGGTTTGGTGGAGTACATTCGTGAAGTAAATTCTGCGGAGGGATCATCCAGGCGTCGTAAGAAAGGGGGAAGGTGGCACTACAGAGAAAATATTTTCAATGTTTGTGGTTTAAAGCTACACTTGTGTGTACGCTGCTTATTAAGTGAGGTGAGCGGATAAATCGTGATCCAAACCGCACATGTTGCGGCTAGTAGAGCGGTGCCGACGAAAATACCAAGCACCACATTCCTTGCGCTATGAAGCCACTTTACCTATGCTCTGTGCTCCATTCAGAGCCTGCATAAGGATATTTCAGTCCTATTCGTTGAATGTTACTATCAAAGAGAGCTAGCTATTGCACCTGATGAAACAACAACTGGTTTTATCCGTTTCACTACAACGAAACCGTCTATTTAAACTTTTTCACCAGTGTTTATTATGGTAAGGACATATCACTTTTTTGATTACAAAGATTGGTAGCCACCTGAAGCAAAAATCTGTGGCCATCCGTCATGTGGCTTGTATCACTATAGACGTAGAGAACCTAACACACAATAACGAGTGCTGAAAACAGAAAAAGTACACAAACTAAATTCGTTAATGAGATTTCAAGAACTCGAAGATTAGAAGTGCCGCCGAAGATTTCGTATCTATTTTCTCATAACGACCATTTTTTTATGTTTTCTAACAATTATGTTTATTTTTTTTTCTTTTTTAACATAGCTGCTTGGTTCAGCAACCGTTTCTACATTAAAACTGAAACAAATGAGTCCTCGGACACAATTTTTTGGTCTTATTAACCAGGTTTCAACACTTCGACGAGTGCCTTCATCAGATTTTAGACATTTAAAGTGGTCTATAATCTAATTACAAATTTATGGGAAAAAATTTTATAAGAAAAGATGTAAGCACTGACTAACAATACAAGACATAGACAGTAATTACATGTCACGTATAAAATAAATAACATGCCAGAAGGGCTTTAGTCACAAAATATTTGAAAGGGATGTGTGAAGGCGAGCCTCTAAGGGCTGCTCATACTTGTACAGCCACAGGTTGCAACGGACTGAGGCGCCCGCGTTAACAAGTGCGGCAGGTGAATATTACATTGCAGCGAGAGCGCCTTCTAGTAGCCGCAGGTACAACTTGGCTACTTGACGTTCAAATGTAGACAGGCGGAAATTAAAGTGAATGTTGTTCAGTAGATAATGTAAAAGGCAATACTTTGTTTAACAGTGACAGATAAAGTAACATTTTGTCTACATCAGATCGTAGAAGCACCGTTTGAAGCATAGAAACGTTATTATAGAAAATACAGAAAGAGCTGAATGACACAGCCTGTAGAAAACGATATAACATGAAATACAACCAATGCACCATTTAATAAATGAAAAATTATGGGATCACTTAGATGGAAAAAAAAACATTTCAGTGAACTACACGAGGAGTCCCCGATAGTAGATGTCAAGTAACGGCTTTATACCGTTGAAGAAATTTTTGTTACGGAACTGTAGCTGCTCATTGAGAATGACGCTATCATTTCGAAAAAATGTTTAAAAATCTCTAATTCCTCAAGAATGTCTAATCTATGCCCTTTCATCTCGGTGTACAAGAAGTTGATATCGGAAATTGCTTTAGACGCGTGACCTGTAATCAGAAGATGGCCGGCAAAAGACAAATTTTTGGGGCTAGTGCCATTTTTTTTAAAAAGGTATTGTTTATATCTGGTTGTAAAAGCACGTCCTATTTGTCCTATGTAGTGAGAATAGCAGGTATCACAGAAAATCTTATAGACGCCACAACTTTCTAAAGTGAACGAATCGATTTTAAATTATGACTGAAATATTTTTTCAAATTATGCAGCTTTACTGTATGGATAAATGATGATGGCGTCCTCTTGGGTAAAACATTCCGGAGGTAAAATAGTCCCCCATTCGGATCTCCGGGCGGGGACTACTCAGGAGGACGTCGTTATCAGGAGAAAGAAAACTGGCGTCCTATGGATCGGAGCGTGGAATGTCGGATCCCTTAATCGGGCAGGTAGATTAGAAAATTTAAAAAGGGAAATGGATAGGTTAAAGTTAGATATAGTGGAAATTAGCGAAGTTCGGTGGCAGGAGGTACAAGACTTTTGGTCAGGTGAATACAGAGTTACAAATACAAAATCAAATAGGGGTAATGCAGGAGTAGGTTTAATAATGAATAAAAAAATAGGAGTTCGGGTAAGCTACTACAAACAACATAGTGAACGCATTATTGTGGCCAAGATAGACACGAAGCCCACATCTACTACAGTAGTGCAAGTTTACATGCAAACTAGCTCTGCAGATGACGAAGAAATCGAAGAAATGTATGATGAAATAAAAGAAATTATTCAGATAGTGAAGGGAGACGAAAATTTAATAGTCATGGGTGACTGGAATTAGGCAGTTGGAAAAGGGAGAGAAGGAAACGTAGTAGGTGAATATGGATTGGGGCTAAGAAATGAAAGAGGAAGCCGCCTGGTAGAATTTTGCGCAGAGCAAAAAAATGGCTCTGAGCACTATGCGACTTAACTTCTGCGGTCATGAGTCGCCTAGAACTTAGAACTAATTAAACCTAACTAACCTAAGGACATCACACACATCCATGCCCGAGGCAGGATTCGAACCTGCGACCGTAGCGGCTGCGCGGTTCCAGACTGTAGCGCCTTTAACCGCTTGGCCACCACGGCCGGCTGCGCAGAGCATAACTTAATCATAGCTAACACTTGGTTCAAGAATCATGAAAGAAGGTTGTATACATGGAAGAACCCTGAAGATACTAGAGGATATCAGATAGATTATATAATGGTAAGACAGAGATTTCGGAACCAGGTTTTAAATTGTAAGACATTTCCAGGGGCAGATGTGGACTCTGACCACAATCTATTGGTTATGAACTGTAGATTAAAACTGAATAAACTGCAAAAAGGTGGGAATTTGAGGAGATGGGACCTGGATAAACTGAAAGAACCAGAGGTTCCCCACCGGGAATCGAACCCAGGAACCCGGGCGTGGGAAGCGAAAATGCTACCGCACGACCACGAGCTGCGGACTCGAAACAAGGCCCCGGGAGTAGACAACATTCCATTAGAACTACTGACAGCCTTGGGAGAGCCAGTCCTGACAAAAATCTACCATCTGGTGAACCAGATGTATGAGACAGGCGAAATTCCATCAGACTTCAAGAAGAATATAATAATTCCAATCCCAAAGAAAGCAGGCGTTGACAGATGTGAAAATTACCGAACTGTCAGTTTAATAAGTCACGGCTGCAAAATACTAACGCGAATTCGGTACATAAGAATGGAAAAAGTAGTAGAAGCCGACCTTGGGGAAGATCGGTTTGGATTCCGTAGAAATATTGGAACACGTGAGGCAATACTGACCCTACAGCTTATCTTAGAAGCTAGATTAAGAAAAGGCAAACCTACGATTCTAGCATTTGTAAACTTGGAGAAAGCTTTTGACAATGTTGACTGGAATAATCTCTTTCAAATTCTGAAGGTGGCAGGGGTAAAATATAGGGAGCGAAAGGCAATTTACAATTTGTACAGAAACCAGATGACAGTTATAAGAGTCGAGGGACATGAAAGGGAAGCATTGGTTGGGAAGGGAGTGAGACAGGGTAGTAGCCTCTCCCCGATGTTATTCAATCTGTATATTGAGCAAGCAGTAAAGGAAACAAAAGAAAAATTCGGAGTAGGTATTAAAATCCATGGAGAAGAAATAAAAACCTCGAGGTTCGCCGATGACATTGTAATTCTGTCAGAGACAGCAAAGGACTTGAAAGAGCAGTTGAACGGAATGGACAGTGTCTTGAAAGGAGGATATAAGATGAACATCAACAAAAGCAAAACAAGAATAATGGAATGTAGTCGAATTAAGTCAGGTGATGCTGAGGGAATCGGATTAGGAAATGCACTTAAAGTAGTAAAGGAGTTTTGCTATTTGGGGAGCAAATAACTGATGATGGTCGAAGTAGAGAGGATATAAAATGTAGACGGGCAATGGCAAGGAAAGCGTTTCTGAAGATGAGAAATTTGTTAACAGCGAGTATAGATTTGTCAGGAAGTCGTTTCTGAAAGTATTTGTATGGAGTGCAGACATGTATGGAAGTGAAACATGGACGATAGATAGTTTGATCAAGAAGAGAATAGAAGCTTTCGAAATGTGGTGCTACAGAAGAATACTGAAGGTTAGATAAGTAGATTACATAACCAATGAGGAGGTATTGAACAGAATTGGGGAGAAGTTTATGGCACAACTTGACAAGAAGAAGGGATCGGTTGATAGGACATGTTCTGAGGCATCAAGGGATCACCAATTTAGTATTGGAGGGCAGCGTGGAGGGTAAAAATCGTAGAGGGAGACCAAGAGATGAATACACTAAACAGATTCAGAAGGATGTAGGCTGCAGTACATATTGGGAGATGAAGAAGCTTGCACAGGATAGAGTAGCATGGAGAGCTGCATCAAACCAGTCTCAGGACTGAAGACCACAACAACAAAACAACATTGGTAGAAAAGACAGTGCAGCGTTTGATGCCTTTTGCCTTATGTATGGTGCCTTCATCAACGAAGGCAGATACAAGTTGATGAATTTCGGGCTTTTGATAATGCTGTTGTTTCGTGGGTGATAGTGGTCGACAGACATTAGTCTTTGAAAGTGAAAATTGATTGTTCTCCACCCCAAGTGGCTACGCTTAATTGAAAGTCGGAATGCGTTTGTTTTTTGTTCGGTTCCCTGTGTTGATTATCTTTCACGGAGTCCACACATGTCGATGTTGGGCGAACTAATTACCATTTAAAATATGCCCACAAATTTATAATTTTGTCAGTTATTTGGGGGCTGATATCTTGCAGAGCGAGCGTCACATTACCACATTTTTCTTAATACGCGGGGGAAAATCTGTTGTTTTTTTTTTCTTTTGTAGCCGTAAAAGTGGTGGTGCCAAGTACCTATAGCTCGATTTGGTTTTGTTGTTTTTTGAGTAGCAATTTAAGTTGATATTTTTTTAAAAAGTGGTTAATTTGACAGCGCGCGATAAGCGGGATATCTTGGTTCGAGTTCCCGTGACAACATATAAAAAACGGTAGGGGCTAGCGTCTTTGACTAGCAGTCGCTAAATTCTAATTCCTGGGTTCAAACCACGCTACTGCTTACATTTTGAATAAAGATCAGCAGCAAGAGCGATCAAAGACTTCCGGCATAAGAATTAACCCTCCATATCCCAACATCATTGTGAAACAGGATGGAGGAGTGGACAGAAGTTCTGGGCACTCTCTTGCCCTCGGTGTGAAAAAGTCCCTAAAAGGCGGAAGCATCAGCATGATCTACGACATGAGGATGCAGACAGCAATGGAAACCACTGCATTAAAGGCACATAGCGTATATCCACAGGTCAGGTAGCCTGTAATTCAGAAAGTGTCATGATGACCTCTCTATTGACAAAAGATTCCGGACTAGTGCTTGAGTGGATTGCCAAACATGAGAAAAATACTGAATAATCATCGAATGTGTGGTATTCTACAAGTGGCGTGGAATGTCAAAAGTTCGAACGTCATTGTCAAGCTAAAAAACTGAAAAGGGGAATGCTAAAGACTGATCTAGATAGTGTGGTGGTCAGTGAAGTGAAATGAAAAGAAGACAAGGTTTTCTGGTCAGTCGAGTATAGGATAATATCAGCAGAAACAGAAAACTGTACACCGGGGGTAGGATTCGTTATGGACAGGAAGGTAGGGCAGACAGTGAGTTACTGTGAAAAAATCAATAATAGGGTTCTTGTCATCAGAATCGACAGCAAACAAACACCGACAACTGTAGTTCAAGTATACATGCCGACATCGCAAGCTGAAGATGAAGACGTAGAGAAAGTATATGAAGATGTTAAAAGCGTAAAACAGTACGTAAAGGAGACGTTACAGTCATGGGGACTGAAACGTAGTTGAAGGGTAAGAGGCAGAAGGAAAGGTTACAGAATGGGTTTGGTAACAGGAATGAGAGAGGAGAAAGGCAGTTGCAGGGGAAGGGGTAGAAGAAATTTTTGTCCTATGATATGGACTTGGTAGCAGGAATGAGAGAGTAGTAAGGCAAAAGTGACTTCTGCAAAAGTTTTAGCTAGTAATAGCGAATACTCTATTCAAGAATCACATGAGGAGAAGGTGCACTTGGGAATGGCCTAGAGATACAGGAAGAGTAAAGTTAGATTACATCATAATCACACTGAGATTCCGAAATGAGGTATTGGATTGTAACACATACCCAGGAGAGATTTAAACTCAGGCCACAATTTAGTAATGATGAAGAGTACACCGAAGCTTGGGCGACTACTCAGGAAGAATCAGTGGGCAACAAAGTGAAATACAGTAGTATTACGGAATGGAGAGATACGCTAGAGGTTCTCTGACGCTATAGAGACAACGATAGTGAACAGCTCAGTAGCATTTAAGTTGAAAAGGAATGGACGTCTCTGAAAAGGGGAATAACACAAATTAGAAAGAAAAACGTAGGTACAAGGAAGGTAACTGCAAGAGATCCTTGTTTAACAGATGAAATACGTCAGCTAATCGACGAAAGAGGAAAGTAAAAAGATGTTCAGGAACGCCCAGTAACACAGATACGTATTGGTCACTTAGGAATGAAATAAATAGGAAGTGCAGAGAAGCTAAGGCGGAATGGCTACATGAGAGATATGGAGAAATCTGAAAAGAAATGGCCGGCCGAAGTGGCCGCGCGGTTCTGGCGCTGCAGTCTGGAACCGCGAGAGCGCTACGGTCGCAGGTTCGAATCCTGCCTCGGGCATGGATGCGTGTGATGTCCTTAGGTTAGTTAGGTTTAACTAGTTCTAAGTTCTAGGGGACTAATAACCTCAGCAGTTGAGTCCCATAGTGCTCAGAGCCATTTGAACCATTTGAAAAGAAATGATTGTCGAAAGGACTGACTCAGCATACAGAAAAGTCAAAACAACCTTCGATGAAATTAATAGCAAGGGCGGCCACATTAAGAGTGGAATGGAAACTCCGCTGTTCAAATCACAGGAGAGAAGTGGAAAGAGTATACTTAAGGCTTGTAAAAATGGGAGGACTTCTCTGATGATGTGACAGAAGAAGAAACAGGTGTCGACAGCGAATAGATAGGGAACCCAGTATTTTCAGAATTTATAAGATCTCTGGGCGACTGAAGATCTAATAAGGCAAAGGGGTGGAAAACATTTCATCGTAATTTCTAAACTCACTGGGGGAAGTGGTAACAAAAGAACTATTCTCATTGATGTGTAGACTGTATGAGACTGACAATGTATCATCGGACTTTCACAAGAATATCTTCCACACTATTCTAAAGATAGAAGGAGCCGACAAGTGAGAGAAATATCGCACAATTAGCTTCAAACTTCAAGCATACAAGATTCTGACGGGAATAATGTATAGAAGAATGGAAAAGCAAATTGAGGCTCTCTTACATGACGATTAGTTTGTCTGTACGACATATAAAGGTAACAGAGGGGCAGTTCTGACGTCGCGATTTGTAATGGGAGAAAGACTGGAGTAACATCAAGACGTGTTATTAGGTTTTGTCTACCTGGAAAGAGCGTTCATAATATAAAAGGGTGCAAGATGTTCGAAATTTTGAAAAATATAGCTGAAAGCTATACCGAAGAAGAGGGCTAATATACAATCTGTACAAGAACAGCAAGGGAACAACAAAGCAGTCTTTCGCCATTACCGTTCGATCTGTACATTGAACAAGCAATATCGGAAATGGAATTAAAATTCAAGGTGAAAGGATGTCAATGTTACTGCTATCCTTAGTGAACGCGAGGAAGACTTACTGTTGTTGTTGTTGTTGTGGTGTTCAGTCCTGAGACTGGTTTGATGCAGCTGTCCATGCTACCGTATCCTATGCAAGCTTCTTCATCTCGAAGTACGTACTGCAACCTACATCTTTCTGAATCTGCTTAGTGTATTCATCTCTTGGTCTCCCTCTACGATATTTACCCTCCACGCTGCCCTCCAATGCTAAATTTGTGATCCCTTGTTGCCTCAGAACATGTCCTACCACCCGGTCCCTTCTTCTTGTCAAGTTGTGCCACAAACTCCTCTTCCCCGAATTCTGTTCAATACCTCCTCATCAGTCATGTGATCTACCCATCTCATCTTCAGCATTCTTCTGTAGCACCACATTTCGAAAGCTTCTATTCTCTTCCTGTCCAAACTATTTATCGTCCATGTTTCACTTCCATACATGGCTACACTCCATATAAATACTTTCAGAATCGACTTCCAGACACTTAAATCTATACTCGATCTTAACAAATTTCTATTCTTCAGAAACGCTTTCCTTGTCATTGCCAATCCAAATTTTATATCCTCTCTGCTTCGACCATCATCACTTACTTTGCTCCCCAAATAGCGAAACTCCTTTACTACTTTATGTGTCTCATTTCCGAATCTAATTCCCTTAGCATCACCCGACTTACTTCGACTATATTCCTTTATGCTCGTTTGGTTTCTGTTGTTGTTCATCTTATATCCTCCTTTCAAGACACTGTCCATTCCGTTCAACTGCTTTTCCAAGTCCTTTGCTGCCTCTGACAGAATTACAATGTCATCGGCGAACCTCAAAGTTTTTATTTCTTCTCCATGGGTTTTAATACCTACTCCTAATTTTTCTTTTGTTTCCTTTACTTCTTGCTCAATATACAGATTGACTATCACGGGGAGAGGCTACAACCCTGTCTCACTCCGTTCCCAACCGCTGCTTCCATTTCATGCCCCTCGACTCTTATAGTTCCATCTGGTTTCTTTAAAAATTGTAAATAGGCTTTCGCTCCCTGTATTTTACCCCTGCCACCTTTAGAATTTGAAAGAGAGTGAATTACAGTAGCTATTAAATCGATGAACAAATTAATGAGTACAAGATATGGATTGAGAGTGAGTTGAAGAACGGCGGCAGTAATGGTTGGTATCAGAAATGAGAACAGAGATAAACTTAGCATCAGAATTGGGAATCACGAAGTAGACGAAGTTAAGGAATTCTGCTACCTAGGCAGGAAACTAACCCTTGATGAACGAAGCAGAGTAGCACTGGTGAAAAACGGCTTTCCTGGTAAGGATAAATCTAACGCAGACCTTACATTGAGGAACAAATTTCTGAGAATGTACGTTTGGAAAGCAGCAACGTATAGTAACGAAACATTGACAGTGGGAAAACCGAAACAGAAGAGAATGGAGTTATCTGAGATGTGGTGCTCTAGACGAATTCTGAAAATTAGGTCGATTTATAAGGTAAGGAATAAGGAGATTCCTCGCAGAATCGGAGAGGTAAGGAGGGTACGGCAAACGCTGACAAGAAGAAGAGACATGATGACAGAACTTGTGTTAAGACATCGGGAATTACTTCCACTGTAACAGAGGGAGGTATAGAGGGTAAGAAATGTAGAGGAAGGCAGAGACTGGAATACGTCCAGCAAATAATTGAGAACGTAGTTTGCAAGTGCTACTCTGAGATTGAGAGGTTGGCACGAGACAGAGGATCTCGTGGCGGGACGCCTGAGCCAGTCAGAAGATTAATGACCAATGAAAAACAAGAAACAGGCCAGCGACTTTCTACTCAAGTATTACAGCAAATGTACGAGTCCAGTTTAATGACGAGGCAACGTAGGGAAGTTTAGGTCTGTCCATGATGCATGCACGGATTGACAAAATGGTTAAGGTGAATGCTCGCACATTTCCTGTAAATAATTAGTTGTTTCTATACAACATAGGATCTGTCTTCCACAACAAAACACAGTGAATCTCATTCGCCCTTGACGCTGATCTCATTATCAAATTCATATGACAGACTCTAACACCATAGCTCTAATGATCTACTGATTTATCTTGCTTTTATTTATTTAATGTTACTTCTGTAAATGTGTGTGATTGAATGGGTAACACATAACTGTATATTTCTTTATTTGTTAATATGTGCAAAAGTTCTGTGTTATCCAATGCGTTTGTTTGTTGTTATGTAAACTGCTGATCCTCACTTAGGAATCTTAGCAATTATTGCACCATAAGGTGTAGTGGTTCCCCACGGGAACGGTATTGCATCAGAATGCGCAAATTGTGTTTGGCCTTGCGGAAAAAGGTGGGACTGGTAGCCACCGGAGGTAGACGAGGAAGTCAGTCGGAAAGCACACGCAGTCGGTAAGGAGTCGGAAGGCAGACGAGCCAGCAGACGGACAGCCGTCGCAGACGAGCCACCAGACGGACACGAGTTACGAGTCCGTGCTATTCCATGGGAAAGACGCATATTGTGCTGATTTCCGAGAGAGGATTTTCATGCTTCTCTCCAAGGGCTCGAATAGTTGGAAATATTCTGGAATTTGTCTCTATCATCGCCATCAAGAAATCGGCCTGCAATTCCACCTACCTGCATGCAGTTGCCACCACATTGCGCAATCATTGCATCATAGTGACATTATGATGTATGGTGAAGGATCAGCTTAAAGGATGTGCTAATGTGCTGAAATATAAGGTAATTTATATCTGAATTTGTGTATCTACCTTGACTTTTCTCCTCATCATAACCTCTTAGGATCCTCACCGTTTGGACTATACTGATTACCGAGTGTCCTTACTGAAAGTACATTGGAGCCTAGAGTGATTTTGTTAATTAAAGCCTCTTGAACTGAAAAATAATTTTCCTAGTGAAAAATGCTTATTAACGTGTTGTTGCCAACTTCAAAGTTCTTAAGACTGAGGCTTATAATGTTTCTTGCTTAGTAAATGATTACATTACTGCTTATTATTGCAAATCGCAGAAGGTGAGTCAGTGTCTTGCATATATGTTATTTTTGTGTCTCACTGCAGTAAAAGTGGAAAACTGCAATAGTAGGAAATTATATATTCAGGTTTACTCTCTCTCTCTCTCGTGTATTAGAAGTGCATATTAATAATAACGTTATAAAGACAAGTCACTTTGTGTAAAGTAATAGTGTGTTTTGGTAGCTGTTATAATTTTGCAAATTGCTTCTGCTGCTCTAGTTGTTGGTTTCAACCTTATCATATGTATATATATGTATCAGAGTTAATTGCACTCGCTTGTGGTCAAGTATAGGTTGTGTTTATCTGTTAAAATTATTAATTACTATTTTCTTCAACGAGAATGTTGATCATTCTTTTGCCTAGTTAGGCTGGCGGCCGTTTTACCATTATCAGTTTAACAGTGCAGGAAGGCAATTTCTTCGTTAGTCACTGTTTAATTAGTTACGCAATTCTGACTTTCATTTCCGATAAGCCACTTTCGTTAGGTACAACATGGTCAAACAACAAAATTCCTCTCAGAGGGTAACACTGTTCTGAGTGCGTTATACCATAATTACTATAACAAAATAATTTTGTTTTGTAAACTGACTCCTACTTTGGGGTTATGGTGTAATAGTAGCAGAGTGTAGTGTTATACGTGGCTTTTCTTTGACAGGATTACTTTTTCTGTTAGGACATAATAAGTAATATACCAAACTTGGTATTTGATTACGCAAGCTACGTAAACATTGCGCTCACACGCAGCCCAGTAGTGTTATAAGACTTCACAAACGTTAAAAACAACTCGAAGATGAAGGTATAAGTGAACTGTTGCACGCCTTTTTTCCTGGCGTAAATCAGTTTTTAATCAAAGCTTGTGAGGTGTAGCGTTACGTGTTTAATCTCATGGATCAATACGGCAATGAAACGGGTGCCGCTATGAGCCTGCACGCACTCGTGTGTGACTACCTAGAAAGGGTTCAGCGTTGCGATCTAAGACAAATGGGCCCTCCCGAAATACCGATCATTGACAAAAGTACCGTCTGTGCAAAAAATGTTTTCCGTAGGAAATGTATAAGAGCTGGAATGCATTTTACGACAATTTCAAGTGATTTAGAGATTTTAGCCGAATGATTACGAAAATCATTATGCAAATCACGTCGTCAACTTCAATGTGAAGCTACTTATTGTGCTACTACTCTCAATAATCATGAAATTAATATAAGTACCTGCATCACGATTTGGATCATCATCGTGCTGCCACAAGTTCAGTACATGCAAGGAAACGTCAGCTATGATATATCAGACATGAACAAAATACAAGTAGAAAACTTGTCAGAATTTACTACTTAAAGGCCATCCCCTGTTTTTATTCTATGGCCATAACTTATGTTATACATCCGTTTTGCCGTCTTGTTTCACTAAGTATTATAATCTTCGTTATTTTATGATTACCAGTGGTTTACAGTCAATGCTCTTCTCGTGGCCATTTTCTTGTTTATAAATGTGATACCTAATCGATATTCTCATTGCATTCACTAAACTGTCTTTTTCCAATACTTTTCAAGTGTCTTCTTAGGTTATGAACTGTGTGTGTTGCACTCTGATATTAGCATTCTATATTGGTCAGCAGGGAGTATTTTCGCCTCTCTTTCTTGGTTATTAAGGAAAGGCAAACCTACGTTTCTAGCATTTGTAGACTTAGAGAAAGCTTTTGACAATGTTGACTGGAGTACTCTCTTTCAAATTCTAAAGGTGGCAGGGGTAAAATACAGGGAGCGAAAGGCTATTTACAATTTGTACAGAAACCACTTGGCAGTTATAAGGATGGAGGGGAATGAAAGGGAAGCAGTGGTTGGGAATGGAGTGAGACAGGGTTATAACTTCTCCCTGATTTTATTCAATCTGTATATTAAGCAGGCAGTGAAGGAAACAAAAGAAAAATTCGGAGTAGGTACTAAAATCCATGGAGAAGAAATAAAAACTTTGAGGTTCGCCGATGACATTGTAATGCTGTCAGAGACAGCAAAGGACCTGGAAGCGCATTTGAACGGAATGGACAGTGTCGTGAAAGGAGGATATAAGATGAACATCAACAAAAGCAAAACGAGGATAATGGAATGTACTCGAATTAAGTCGGATCATGCTGAGGGAATTAAATTAGGAAATGATACACTTAAAGTAGTAAAGGAGTTCTGCCATTTGGGGAGAAAAATAACTGATGATGGACGAAGTAGAGAGGATATAAAACGTAGACTGGCAATGGCAAGTGAAGCGTTTCTGAAGAATAGAAATTTGTTAAGATCGAGTATAGATTTAAGTGTCTGGAAGTCGTTTCTGAAAGTATTTGTATGGAGTGTAGCCATGTATGGAAGTGAAACATGCACGATAAATAGTTTGTACAAGAAGAGACTAGAAGCTTTCAAAATTTGGTGCTACAGAAGAATGCTGAAGATGAGATGGGTAGATCATATGACTGATGAGGAGGTATTGAACAGAATTCGGGAGAAGAGGAGTTTGTGGCACAACTTGACAAGAAGAAAGGACCGGGTGGTAGGACATGTTCTGAGGCAACAAGGGATCACAAATTGAGCATTGGAGGGCAGCGTGGAGGGTAAATGTCGTAGAGGGAGACCAAGAGATGAATACACTAAGCACATTCAGAAAGATGTAGGTTGCAGTAGTTACTGAGAGATGAAAAAGCTTGCACAGGATAGAGTAGCATGGAAAGTCTCAGGACTGAAGACCACAACAACAACAACTCTTGGTTATTTATTGTGTTCAACAAATGTTTTCCCCAAGCACCTTTCCAACATCCAGCATCACATTCATTCTATATTTGCATGCGACGTTTTTGAATTAGCGAGGAAAAAAGGATCACAGACATGTATAAAGTACAAGCGTGGAAAAGAGCATGTTTTCAGTAAAGTTGTATCCCTTGTATTACTCCGTGGCTCAATGTTATGTTCCAACTACGCTCAGCTAGTACATTTCATCTTATCCTACGTACCATATGTAGCATAGCTAGAACGCAGAAGATTATTTAACCTTATATGTTTCGACCACGAGACAGAGCTATCGTTATTGGCATCGAGGTGGATTACGCATACATACTCTAAGGATGTTTATCGTTTTCTGTTATTTTCTAGATTAGAGCTAAGGGAGCACTAAAGATATTCGTACATCTGCTGCCAAACAGTTGCGTACATGGCTTTCATAAAACCGTTACGAGATATTGGTGAAGAAAAAAATCCAAGTTCAGGAGAAACGTCACACACTACCGTGGAAAATATTTCAGGAACGTAACGGCAACATATGAGGATCATTCAATAAGTAATGCCCCATATTTTTTCTCTCAGAACACATTTATTTTGTTAAGAATCAGAATGTGGTGACATACATCAACATGTCTCGTCCATGGCCTATTTTTCTACGTAGTCTCCATCACGTTCTATGGCCGTACGCCAACGTTGTGGAAGAATTCCCTGCTGGTAAAAGCTCTTGTCCTGTAGGCGTAGCCATGTTTCCACTGCACGACTGACACTCTCGTCAGCTTCAAAGTGTGTTTCCCCGTAAAGAATCTCCGCTTTCAAAACGCTTCAGCAATTTAGATTAAACGGCCTTACTTTGAATCTTGTGGCCCACTGAGGGCATTCCTGGAACCTGTCGTGAGCACGTCCTTGAATGTCAGAGAGTCTCGATCATTGCAGACGCTCTTCCAGTGCTGACCGACAAATGTAGAGCCAATTGTCGAGTTGTGATGCGCCGGTCGGCACGAATACTGGCATCCGCACGATTCGGCATGTCTGTAGCAGTGGCTGTGACAGGACGTCCCGAGCGTGTGTGATCATAGAGCTCTGTCCCTGCATTTCCTGAGGCTGTAACTTTCTTTACCACTCGCCCAACTGTACTCCTACCAACTGCAACATCGCTATAAATGCACACAAGTGTTAATGGATGTTCACCACGGTTTCTTTTTCTGCACACAACAATTTGAAACTTCTCTATTTAAATGTGTGCGTCTGTACTTAAATTACTGAATGACTGAGAAGATGAAACTTCTACGTTATTTTATTCTGAAACAGCTGAGTAAAACTGAACGTACTGAGCCTACTTTCTCTTTACTTTTTCTAATTATGTCAACACTGACCCACAATATTCTAGCACTACGCAATCTGACTGCTCAAAAAAATTACAACCTGACTTCAAATAATTAATTCAAAGGAATGGCCCTGACTAAAAAGAGATCTTAACAATGAGCTATACATTTCATTAAGCACTTACCTCACAAAAATCTTCATTACGCGAACTACTGCGGTACAGGGATCGTCAATACTGCCAGCTAAATAAAAGATAACTACTAACGCTACTAACTACTAATAGGCATGTGGTTAGCAAAGGAAAGATTTTGTTGCAAACCAAATAATGTATTTTTTACCATAATAATGTGACATCCAGTTCAGACACGAATCTAAATCGTCATTGACATCCAGTACAAAGATATATAATCATGAAAAATTTTCAATCTCCAAGTCGGATACTTCCAGGTTATTACCCTACGCTATCACTTCAGACCTCTACCCTCCATCAATGCTTACTTCTCACATTTAACATCCATCACTGCTGGCGACTTAACTTCCAACAACGAGTCCAACCAGCCACAGAGTCTCTTACAAAGAAAGCGCTGTCAGAGATCTAGCGCAAAGCGCTACCCAGCGCTGCCAACACAGAAGCAGCCCACTTACAAATTCAATAACAGCACGCTGCTCGTAATGTGAGTCGTATGTAGATGCCATTTTGACGCTCTACTGCGGGTCTGCCATCTGCGAGAACGGTTAAAACCTCACCGGCGCACAGAACAAACATAAAGTGTGAAGCACCAACAAGGACGTTCGCCTATGTATATTATGGCTTTTTTTTTTTAAAAAAGTGGGGCGTTATTTATTGAACGACCTTCATAAGAGATGCACGTCCGGCACAGCTATGAGATTCAACTTCAAGCCATGGATAATCCATTGATACATTTTGAAGAAAGAAGAAATTGAAGAAGTTGTAGAATTTTAGAACATATTTTTTGCTCGCGTATCATGTCATTTCTGGAAACCCAGAATCTACTCTGTAGGAATCAACATGGATTCCGGAACCAGCGATCGTGTGACACCCAACTCGCCTTATTTGTTCATGAGACTCAGAAAATATTAGATACAGGCTCCCAGGTAGATGCCATTTTCCTTGAGTTCCGGAAGGCGTTCGATACAGTTCTGCACTGTCGCCTGATAAACAAAGTAAGAGCCTACGGAATATCAGACCAGCTGTGTGGCTGGACTGAACAGTTTTTAGCAGACAGAACGCAGCATGTTGTTCTCAATGGAGTGACGCCTACAGACGTTACAGTAACCTCTGGCGTGTCACAGGGGAGTGTTATTGGGCCATTGCTTTTCACAATATATATAAATGACCTAGTAGATAGTGTCGGAAGTTCCATGCGGCTTTTCGCGGACGATGCTGTAGTATAAACAGAAGTTGCAGCATTACAAAATTGCAGTGAAATGCAGGAATATCGGCAGCGGATAGGCACTTGGTGCAGCGAGTGGCAACTGACCCTTAACATAGACAAATGTAATGTATTGCGAAAACATAGAAAGAAGGATCATTTATTGTATGGTTATATGATAGCGGAACTGACACTGGTAGCAGTTACCTCTGTAAAATATCTGAGAGTATGCGTACGGAACGATTTGAAGTGGAATGATCATATAAAATTAATTGTTGGTAAGGCGGGTACCAGGTTGAGATTCATTGGGAGAGTCCTTAGAAAATGTTGTCCATCAACAAACGAGGTGGCTTACAAAACACCCGTTCGACCTATACTTGAGTATTGCTCGTCAGTGTGGGATCCTTACCAGTCGGGTTGACAGAGGAGATAGAGAAGATCCAAAGAAGAGCGGCGCGTTTCGTCACAGGGTTATTTGGTAAGCGTGATAGCGTTACGGAGATGTTTAGCGAACTCGAGTGGCAGACTCTGCAAGAGAGGCGCCCTGCATCGCGGTGTAGCTTGCTGTCCAGGTTTCTAGAGGGTGCGTTTATGGATGAGGTATCCAATATATTACTTCCCCCTACTTATACCTCCCGAGGAGATCACGAATGTGCGCACGGAGGCTTTCCGGCAGTCGTTCTTAACCGGGAACCATACGCTACTGGAACAGGAAAGGGAGGTAATGACAGTGACACGTAAAGTGCTCTCCGCCACACACCGTTGGGTTGTTTTCGGAGTATAAATGTAGATGTAGATGTATATCCAGCTTACGTTTGAGAATTGTCTACGAAACACCGAATTATTTTTGATCACGCATATTTTCAGCTACTGCTACTCACCATGATGACGGCGACATCGTAGTCTAGCGTATCGCTGTCGTACGATCCGTGCATGTAGCCGGAGTAGGCCCTGTGGACGGCACCGCCACTTTCACGAATTGAAGACCCCGCTCGGAAATACACCAGAGGGAGTCGCAACCCGACGGCGCAATGAGCGGCCGTAAGGGCCCAGCTGGAGCTGATGATGGACGCTCCGCAGATGTGCGAACCACTATATTCAAAGGACAGCTGCCACGGGTAGTCGGCAATGTCGGCGTCGGAGCCTCCAATGATGCGGTTGTTACCGCGGCTCCTCAACCTGGTCGACGCCGGCGCAGCCAGGGCGGAGCCCAACAGGCCCACCAGGACGAGAGCGAGGCGCTGCATAGTGGACGCAGTGGGTGCACGCCACTCGGCACACGGCCTATATAAACCGTACAGGATTCAGTCTTATCTCAGTCTGAGGTAATGTGTGTGCTTCGAAAACATCCTCTGCGTCTGACTCTTTATCTTCTGAGATAAGCTATCGCATAGGCTCTTAAAAATTGATATAGACCATGATAAGGCCCCTCTCAAAGATGACGCACAACTGATTAAAATAAAACAGCTAGTTTTTTCACTTTTAATACATGTTCCGAAGTGATCTAGAGTGTGGTCTAAGTGGTGGTTTGACTCTAAAAGTTTCTAAAAGCCGTACCTGCATCATTTTAAGGGGGGTAGGACGTCAAACGAGCGGACTTGGAGCAGGAGAGGCACCACAGGACATTTTAATTTCCACTGTCTATACTTTTACAAATAAATTCATAAAATTTTGTCAGCATGGCCAGAAAGGATTCAGAATTCATAGCAGTGGAAGTTTGGAAACATAACCAAGTTTTTTTTTTTTTTTTTTTTTACATGTGAAATTTCATCATTTTTTTCACTTACTACTGGCAGCATTTGTTGCTATAGGTACACTTTTCTTCATAAGTAAGAGAGATGGTTCGATGAATTTTGCACATCATACAAACCATACTTAAAGGTGTATGAAACTCTAGAATTTTCCAAATCTATTAAAAACTGTGGTAAAATTTGAGGTAATTAACTACAAAATTTGTGTTTTTTCTAAACATGCAGTTTAAAATACAACAGATCATTCGTGTTTTCATAAATTAAATTATAGAGTTTCATACACCTGTAAGTATGGAATGTATGCTGTGCAAAAAATTCATCGAAGAGTCTCTCTAACTTATGAAGAAAAGTGTACCTATAGCAACAAATGCAGCCATTAGTAAGTGAAAAAATGATGAAACTTCACACGTAAAAAAAATTATTTTGATACGTTTTCGAACTTCCACTGCAATGAGTGTGAATCCTGAGTCCTCCCTGGTGTTGCTGATAAAGTTTTATGAATTTATTTGTAAGAGTATAGACACTGGAAATTAAAATGTCCTATGATGTCTCTCCTGCTCCAAGCCGGCCCGGTAGCTTCACGTTAATGCCCGTGCTGTTTCTTCTTGTTGTCCTACGCCACGTGTATTCAGTAGAGTTTACGTATATCTCTGAAATCCGAAAGCCACCATTCAGTGCGTTCTGGAGGGTTCGTAGTCTACCGGTATAGTTATCCCTCCTTTCTGTTGCATTCGCAGATGATACGTGGGAAACGAAGACTGTACGGAGCCAGCCGCGTGAGATCGACGGGTTCACTCTACAAGACGTATGCTGAAGAACGTGTTGGTTTTTATTCACTCATATTAGAACGTGGGATCTTGTCAGTACAGCTCTCTGCTAACGCCGATCTTGTACTGTCGACCAATGCACATCGCTGAGCGTTTCAGTGACATTTTGTAGTCGTCTAAAGAAACGCGTGGAAAGTCACACAGTTCTTCCCTGAATCTCTTTCATCTCCCTCTTAATACAAACGCGGTCACACTACCAAACCGACGCACTCTTTTCAAGAATTGAACGATCAAGTTTTTTCGAAGTAACTTATATTTTACTTTCTTCTGAATAAATTACACTTTCTTAGGATTTTGATTTGACTGCTTCCCTAATACGTGATTTATCTGGTAACTTCGCCTTAAATCGCTTCAGACAGAAACGCTCAGATACTTGGAGGTTGTGACTGATTCCTGATATCGTCAATCGCATGGTGAATACATGTCAGATTTCTTAATTACATGCATTACATTATACACTCCTGGAAATTGAAATAAGAACACCGTGAATTCATTGTCCCAGGAAGGGGAAACTTTATTGACACATTCCTGGGGTCAGATACATCACATGATCACACTGACAGAACCACAGGCACATAGACACAGGCAACAGAGCATGCACAATGTCGGCACTAGAACAGTGTATATCCACCTTTCGCAGCAATGCAGGCTGCTATTCTCCCATGGAGACGATCGTAGAGATGCTGGATGTAGTCCTGTGGAACGGCTTGCCATGCCATTTCCACCTGGCGCCTCAGTTGGACCAGCGTTCGTGCTGGACGTGCAGACCGCGTGAGACGACGCTTCATCCAGTCCCAAACATGCTCAATGGGGGACAGATCCGGAGATCTTGCTGGCCAGGGTAGTTGACTTACACCTTCTAGAGCACGTTGGGTGGCACGGGGTACATGCGGACGTGCATTGTCCTGTTGGAACAGCAAGTTCCCTTGCTGGTCTAGGAATGGTAGAACGATGGGTTCGATGACGGTTTGGATGTGCCGTGCACTATTCAGTGTCCCCTCGACGATCACCAGTGGTGTACGGCCAGTGTAGGAGATCGCTCCCCACACCATGATGCCGGGTGTTGGCCCTGTGTGCCTCGATCGTATGCAGTCCTGATTGTGGCGCTCACCTGCACGGCGCCAAACACGCATACGACCATCATTGGCACCAAGGCAGAAGCGACTCTCATCGCTGAAGACGACACGTCTCCATTCGTCCCTCCATTCACGCCTGTCGTGACACCAATGGAGGCGGGCTGCACGTTGTTGGGGCGTGAGCGGAAGACGGCCTAACGGTGTGCGGGACCGTAGCCCAGCTTCATGGAGACGGTTGCGAATGGTCCTCGCCGATACCCCAGGAGCAACAGTGTCCCTAATTTGCTGGGAAGTGGCGGTGCGGTCCCCTACGGCACTGCGTAGGATCCTACGGTCTTGGCGTGCATCCGTGCGTCGCTGCGGTCCGGTCCCAGGTCGACGGGCACGTGCACCTTCCGCCGACCACTGGCGACAACATCGATGTACTGTGGAGACCTCACGCCCCACGTGTTGAGCAATTCGGCGGTACGTCCACCCGGCCTCCCGCATGCCCACTATACGCCCTCGCTCAAAGTCCGTCAACTGCACATACGGTTCACGTCCACGCTGTCGCGGCATGCTACCAGTGTTAAAGACTGCGATGGAGCTCCGTATGCCACGGCAAACTGGCTGACACTGACGGCGGCGGTGCACAAATGCTGCGCAGCTAGCGCCATTCGACGGCCAACACCGCGGTTCCTGGTGTGTCCGCTGTGCCGTGCGTGTGATCATTGCTTGTACAGCCCTCTCGCAGTGTCCGGAGCAAGTATGGTGGGTCTGACACACCGGTGTCAATGTGTTCTTTTTTCCATTTCCAGGAGTGTAGTTTTTGCGAATGATCCCGCTAAGTGTACACAGTGCATGCACGCGAGAAGTCCCATACTGATGTACGAAATACCTTCTTCTGAATCCTTATTTCGCAAGCCACCTTGCGGTGCATGGGTGAGGGCACTTGCGGTAACGCTCTATGACGTAGCTCCTTCTCTGTCCGTATCACGAGTGACGCGTTCGAAGCAAGAGTGTCGCTAAGCCCCCGTAAGACATGTGGTTCCTTTTCCTTTTGGCATGTCAGAGAAATTTCTCGAAAAGTATGTGGGAGGAAGTAATTTGTTCCCCGACTCTTGATGTAGCGTGCGGAATCTAAACGTCAAACGTGTCCACCTCTCCTGCAGCTTCTGCCGTCGGTGTTTTTTGGGCATCTACGTAAGGCCCCAGTGATTAATCTTCTCGCCCCTTCTATTTATCCAACCTGGAAAGCGTCTCACGTTGACGTGCAAATCATTCCTGTTGAATGAGTTTTGCGTAAGACACTATGTAACACTACAACCCAGCGCCTCATATATTTTTCGTCTGTTTGATTTCATGAGTGTAAAACCATTTCTTTTTATACGTATGGGTTATTGCAATTGGTCTGTAGTTAGTTTTTATGAATACGTAACGTGTGTTGATAGGATACATAAGAGTTATTTATGACACATCATTCTCGTGAACACACTGTCCATGTCAATGAAGTTCTTATTTATAAAGTAGAGTAAGAGTCAGTAAAATAGCTGTGTAATAGGCATGCCAGAGCTTAGTAAATTCTCCATTATATTGTATTTAGCCAAAAAACAAAGTAGCCGAGAGAAACTTCATTGACCAGAGTCGTTAACTATCAGCAGAGCCCTATCCATTCAATATAAATTCCGAGAAAGCCTCAAGTGAAATAAATAGACAAAGGAAGCCAAATCTATTTAAATTTACGGTTGATTTTTAATCAAAAACTTACTGCGTTCAGAGGCAATAATAACTATAGCGGCCAAGATAGTATTTGAACTTCTATCGCAGACAATCAGTTGAAATTAAAAGTGAAATGCATTTTCTGTGACAAAAGTATTATGTCTTACTTGATGACAAAGTAGTTTATAATTATGTGTCGTGTTTTTGTAAATGATATTATGCGTGTACGTGTATGTAACACTAGTGCCGAAAAATATTTGTTGCTGTGAATGATAAACAAAACTGGCGTTCTACGGATCGGAGCGTGGAATGTCAGATCCCTTAATCGGGCAGGTAGGTAAAAAATTGAAAACTGAAATGGATAGGTTAAAAATAGATGTAGTGGGAATTAGTGGATTTCGGTGGCAGGAGAAACAAGACTTTTGTTCATGTCAATACAGGGTTATAAATACAAAATCAAATAGGGGTAACGCAGGAGTAGGTGTAATAATGAATAAAAGAATAGGAACGCGGATAGGTTACGCATTATTGTAGCCAAGATAGACACAAAGCCAACTCCTACCACAATAGTACAAGTACACTACTGGCCATTAAAATTACTACACCAAGAAGAAATGCAGATGATAAACGGATATCCATGGGACAAATGTATTATACTAGAATTTATATGTGATTACATTTTCACGCAATTTTGGAGCAGAGATCCTGAGAAATCAGTACACAGAACAACCACCTCTGGCCATAATAACGGCCTTGATACGCCTCGGCATTGAGTCAAACAGAGCTTGGATGGCGTGTACAGGTACAGCTGCCTATGCAGCTTCAACACGATACCACAGTTCATCAATAGTAGTGACTGGCGTATTGTGACGAGCCAGTTGCTCGGCCCCCTTTGACCAGACGTTTTCAATTGGTGAGAGAGCTGGAGAAAGTGCTGGCTAGGGCAGCAGTCGAACATTTTCTGTATCCAGAAAGGCCCGTACAGGACCTGCAACATTCGGTCGTGCATTATCCTGCTGAAATGTAGGGTTTCGCAGGGATCGAATGAAGGGTACAGCCTCGGGTCGTCACACATCTGAAATCTAACGTCCACTGTTCAAAGTGTCGTCAATACTAACAAGAGGTGACCGACGTGTAACCAATGGCACCCCATACCATCACGCCAGGCGATACGCCAGTATGGCGATGACGAATACATGCTTCCAATGTGCGTTCACCGCGATGTCGCCAAACTCGGATGCGACCATCATGATGCTGGAAACGGATCCTGGATTCAGATGCTGTAAACAGAACCTGTATTCATCCGAAAAAATGACGTTTTGCCATTCGTGCACCCAGGTTCGTCGTTGAGTACACCATCGGAGGCGCTCCTGTCTGTGATGCAACGTCAAGCGTAACCGCAGCCATGGTCTCCGAGTTGATAGTCCATGCTGCTGCCAACGTCATCGAACAGTTCGTGCAGATCTTTGTTGTCTTGCAAACGTCCCCATCTGTTGACTCAGGGATCGAGACGTGGCTGCACGATCCGTTACAGCCATGCAGATAAGATGCCTGTAATCTCGGCTGCTAGTGATACGAGGAAGTTGGGTTCCAACACGGCGTTCCGTATTACCCTCCTGAACCCTCCGATTCCATATTCTGCTAACAGTCATTGGATCTTGACCAACGCGAGCAGCAATATCACGATACGACAAAGCGCAATCGCGATAGGCTACAATCAGACCTTTATCAAAGTTGGAAACGTGATGGTACACATTTCTCCTCCTTACACGAGTTATCAAAACAACGTTTCACCAGGCAACGCCGGTCAACTGCTGTTTGTGTATGGGAAATCAGTTGGAAACTTTCCTCATGTCAGCACGTTGTAGGTGTCGCCATCGGCGCCAACCTTGTGTTAATGCTCTGAAAAGCTAATCATTTGCATATCACAGCATCTTCTTCCTGTCGGTTAAATTTCGTGTCTGTAGCACGTCATCTTCGTGCTGTAGCAATTTTAATGGCGCGTAGTGTATATATGACAATTAGCTCCGCAGATGCAGAAGAGATTGAAGAAACATATGATGAGATAAAATAAATTATTCACATAGTGAAGGGATAGGAAAATTTAATAGTGATTGGAGACCGGAATTCGATAGTGAGAAAAAGAAGAGAAGGAAAAGTAGTAGGCGAATTTGGAATGGGGTAAGGAATGAAAAAGGAAGCCGACTAGTAGAATTTTGCAAAGTGCATAACTTGATCATAATTAACACTTGGTTTAAGACTCAAGAAAGAAGATTGTATACGTGGAAGAGGCCTGGAGACACTGGAAGGTTTCAGATAAATTGTATAATGGTAAGACAGAGATTTTGGAACAAGGTTTTAAATTGTAAGATATTTCCAGGGGCAGGTGTTGACTCTGACCAGAATTTATAGGTTATGAACTGTAGACTAACACTGAAGAAACTGCATAAAGATAGGAATTTAAGAAGAAGGGACCTGTATAACCTGAAAGAACCAGAGGCTGTGGAGTGTTTTAAAGAGAGCATTAGTGAACGATTGACAAGAACGGGGCAACCCAATACAGTAGAAGAAAAATGGGTAGCTTAGAGAGATGGAATAGTGAAGGCAGCAGAGGATTAAGTAGGTAAAAAGACGGGGGCTAGTAGAAATCCGTTAGTAACGGAAGAGATGCTGAATTTAATTACTGAAACGAGAAAATATAAAAATGCAGCAAACCAAGTAGGCAAAAAGGAATACAAACGTCTCAAAAATGAGATTGACAGGAAGCGCAAAATGGCCAAGCAGGGATGGCTGGAGGACAAATGTAAAAATGTAGGGGCATATAACACTAGGGGTAAGATAGATACTGCCTACAAAAAAACTAAAGAGACTTTCGGAGGAAATAGATCCACTTGTATGAATATCAAGAGCTCAGATGGAAAACCAGTTCTAAGCAAAGTAGGGAAAGCAGGAAGAGGGAAGGAGCACATACTGTGTCTATACAAGGGTAATATACTGCAGGGCAATATTATGGAAATGAATGACGACGTAGATGAAGATGAAATGGGATATATGATACTGCGTGACCAATTTGGCGGAGCACTGAAAGACCTGAGTCGAAACAAGGCCCCAGGAGTAAGCAACATTCCATTAGAACTACTGATAGCCTTGGGAGAGCCAGCCCTGACAAATCTCTACCATCTGGTGAGCAAGATGTATGAGACAGGCGAAATACCCTCATACTTCAGGAGGAATATCATAATTCCAAATCCCAAAGAAAGCAGGTGTTGACAGGTGTGAAAATTATCGAATTATCAGTTTAATACGTCAATGGTGTAAAATACTAACACGAATAAAAACTGCTAGAAGCCGACCTCGGTGAAGATCAGTTTGGATTTCGTAGAAATGTCGGAACAGTTGTGGCAATACTGAACCTATGACATATCTAAGAAGATAGGTCAAGGAAAGGTAAATATACGTTTTGAACATTTGTAGACTTAAAGAAAGCTTTTGACAATGTTGACTGAAATATTCTCTTTCAAATTCTGAAGGTTTGAGGGACAAAACACAGGGAAAGGCTATTTACACTTTGTATAGAAGCCATACAGAGAAGCAGCGGTTGGGAAGGGAGAAGGGAGTGGTTCAGTGTTGTAGCCTATCTCCGATGTTGTTCAGTCTGTATATTGAGCAAGCAGTAAAGGAAACAAAAGAAAAATTTGGATTAGGAATTAAAACCCATGGAGAAGAAATTAAGACTTTGAGGGTTGCCGATGACATTGTAATAGTGTCAGAGACAACAAACGGTCTGGAGGAGCAGTTGAACGGAATGGACAGTGTCTAGAAAGGAGGATATAAGATGAACATCAACAAAAGCAAAACGAGGATAATGGAATGTAGTCGTATTAGATCAGGTGATGCTGCGGGAATTAGATTAGGAAATGAGACACTTAAAGTAGTAGTTGAGTTTTGCTATTTGGGGGAGCAAAATAATTGATGGTGGTCGAAGTTGAGAGGATATAAAATGTAGACTGGCAATGGCCAGGAAAGCGTTTCTGAAGAAAAGAAATTTATTAACACCGAGTATAGATTTACGTATCAGGAAGTCGTTTGTGAAAGTATTTGTATGAAGTGTAGCCAGGTATGGAAGTGAAACATGGAAGCTAAATAGTTTAAACAAGAATGGAGGCTTTCGAAATGTGGTGCTACAGAAGAATGCTGAAATGAGATGGATAGATCATGGAAACAATGAGGAGGTACTGAATACAATTGGGGAGAATAGGAATTTGTGGCACAACTTGACTAGAAGAAGGGATCGGCTGGTAGGACATGTTCTGAGGCATCAAGGGATCACCAATTTAATATTAGAGGGCAGCGTGCAGGTAAAAATCGTAGAGGGAGAACAAGAGATGAATACAGTAAGGATGTAGTTTGCAGTACGTACTTCCAGATGAAGAAGCTTGCACGGAATAAGGTAGCATGGAGAGCTGCATCAAACCAGTCTCTGGACTGAAGACCACAACAGCAACAATGAATGAAATTTATTAGGTTGTTAATCCGACATGCAGTTACTTGCAAAGTAATCAGTAAAAAATCATAAACAGATTTTGTCACATTCAGGCATTTTTCAGACAGATTCCAATATTGTGAATTTCGGAATAATAGTGCATTTTCTACAATGTTTTGCCAGCCATTGTTTATTATTGGTAATCGTTAAGTTATCTAACATCGTTCCATTCCAGATTGACGTCTTTTATGTTCTTGTCAAACGTGTCTTTTACAAGAAACGTATTGCGTGTGAATTTTGTTTATTTTCTGCTTTGTCTTTTTCACACAATATTTACGTGATTTCAAAGCCATTGCAGTAGTAGTAGGGCACTGTGGGTTCTGTCAGAAAACGCTGACTCAGTATGTGTCACCATTTTTTTATCTGCTGTCATATTACAGCTGAGACAATTGCGCATGCTATATTTTGCTGACGTCAGCATCAGCACTTCTTTAACTTTAAGCCCATACCAGCAACCATGACATCCGGCGCCACATATGAAGCTTAAGGAGACCTCACCCTGCACTTCAGCACATTTCGGTATGCAGCAACCCCCCACCCCCTTGGAGTGACCCGTGAACTTGTAGGAGTGGGACTAGACTGCAGTTATCATGCATGTCATATTTTGCGAACATCAGCACCCCAACCTCCTACACTCCTCCCTCCCCCCCCCTTCCAGCCCTCACCTTCTTGCTAATTTCGCACAAAGAACCCCAGCTGCAGGAGCCCTCACAATTCTCCCCCCCCCCCACCCCCACCCATCTCTGCAGCCAATGGGGTTCAAGCTCAGCTACCCAACCCTTGAATATTTTTTTGTAATAAGGTAACTCCATGTACATCATCATTAGATGTCCAGAATGAAGCGTTGGAAGCAGCAGCGATCAGCTCGGATGAAGAAGAAGAATATTGGTATTTATTATATCAGTTGATTTTCAGTTGTTATTATTACTATTAAGAGTGTATGAATCATTATTTCTTTTTTGCTATAATCGTTACAGACGCACAGCAGCAGCTGTTACACTATACCGTAACATGAGCAAAACATTTCCAACAACACCTGCTCCAGTACAGAACGAAAACATTCACGAGGTCAGTTAGTGATTCTAAACATATGAATGTAGGTTTGTTATCCAACATCGACTATGAAGTAGTTATAGAGGTAGAAAAATGCACAGTGTGGTAGTTCATAAGTGTAGTACTCGTGGTGTGAGTGGGACCATCTATGCAGTATGACTGAACATACAGATAGGAAGATGACAGTCGAGTATGACATATCTTGCACCCCTATTGACATCCACATGTTTGGTGAGGCAATGCTAGAATTAGCCCATGGAACATGAAAATATATCTAAAACAGCCAAGTTTTGTTAAACTGAAAAAACTGTATTGTGCATTATCAATTTCCACTTATAGACTGTGTCATTGGCGCCAGTGTGTGAGAGGAGAATACTATGAATTGAGTATTTGCGTAATAACAGCATAAATATTGAGCAGAGCACCATTGAGGGCATTCCTCCTGCACCAAATTGTGTAAGTGTTGAGCCTGTAACTATAAAATTAGTGGAGGCTGAACTTACTGAAGAGATGACCAAGTATATTACGACTTCAAGCGAGTCAGGCTGAATTCAGAGCATACAACATTTATTCGGATTTTTATGTAAAGCTGAATGATTATCTGTAAAATAAAAAGTTGTCATGAGAGTTGTTCTTATTTGCTTCCACACTACAAAAACTTTCAGTTGGAGTGCATTATGTACCACATAGCCCTGTGACCGAAAGACTACGTGCTGCACCTTATGAGGAGATTCGTCATCAGAAAACAGACACTCCTCATAGTTATCGAGCGTGAGACTCCACGATGCACACACACACTTAGCCCCTCTCTGGGTGGCACCTGAATCTACACGAAATGGATACATCTTCGGTCTGAGCCCTATAAACTCCACAATCTGCGAGCCATTCGCCTCCTCCTTCATCAGGTCGATAACCCTCTTGTTCTTAGGTGTTATGCAGTAAGGCTTATCTTCCATAAATTTTAGGGATTGTATCTAACCGGCCAGTGTGGCCGAGCGGTTCTAGGCGCTTCAGTCTGGAACCGCGAGACGCGAGAGGTTCAAATCCTGCCTCGGGCATGTATGTGTGTGATGTCCTTATGTTAGTTAGGTTTAAGTAGTTCTAAGTTCTAGGGGACTGATGACCTCAGATGTTAAGTCCCATAGTGCTCAGAGCCATTTGAACCATTTTTTGGATTGTATCTTACTACTTTATATGGATCACAGTCTTTCACACGATAGATGAAGAACTTCGGATCAAAGTTACTGGTATCAGCGAAGTAATGGATTGGGTACATATGTGGTCAAGAATACACATACTGGTATAGACAGCCTTCGTAAAGTCCACTGAAACCTTAGCTATCTCCTCACCGACTATTCCTTTGTGACCCGCTTAAAATTTGGCCTGCTGACGTACTCTTTTGCGCCATAAAGCCCATCCTAAAGGTAGACTGCATGAATACCGCGACTGTTCTGTTTCTCCACGGTTTTGACGAAAACTGAATTATTCACCAACTTATAAAAATCTTTGTCAATATCGCATGTTGCGACAGGCCTCTGTTTGGTGCTTAAATCGATATACTCCATCAACTAGGGACGCTGCTTGCAGGAGATGCCACGGATGATTTTAATAAGTCGGATCCCAAACCTGAGACAATGTTCGACGTGTCTGTAGTGGAGAATGTATGTCTGCTTATCACCAACACTGTCATCAGCTTGGGGAAGGAAACATTTCGTGGGATGAGACGATCAGCAGACAGTGGCAGGTCGTTGTGTGTGTCATGCAAATTGGCGAGATATTCCAGGTCTGCCTCCAGAACATTTCACGTACCAGCATCAACAGTCTCGTTGGGGATTCTGTCCTTCAATTCGACCATTAGAAGGCCATCGAAAATCTCCGATCAGCAGAGACTGTTGCACGGCCTGCCTGCGGCCTTAGTTCACGTCCAAATAATGTAACACAAATCGTCAAATGGCCCACACACCGCTTCATTCAGTCGCGGCTTATTTGCCTTGATATACTTGCGGGCGCACTAGCTAAGTCCCCCGCAAATTCTGCGTTCGATAAAGTGCAACGTACTAACTTCGATCAAAAGTTCCAGGTTTAAACGTGCCTGTTTTAATACTGTCTAGCACGAAAGCCGCAGCGCCGCGCAATATAAGGCAGGACCCAGAACGCATTGGCAAAGGCAATCTCTTAAAAACGGCTGAGGGTAGGCGCACATCTGTCTTTACCATAACACTAAATATTAGATATGTTGAACTCCTGTCAGACATTCACCCCATGTCTGACCATTTGCTGGTGAATGTGGTTATATCAGGCGAAATGGTTTCGTGGAATCTCTCCATCGAATCCAAGTATTCTTATGGAGAGATCCACTTCTTCGTTACAAGCTGAAACTGCAGTAATTCAGGAAGCGGAGCGATGTTCTTGGCCTCATTCGCCTGGAGAATGAAACGCATTTTTCTACGTTGGCGGGTATAATGATATCTTCCGTATCATTCTTCAACCCAAAAGCATCCAAGTGGTCAACAAGACAGTGAGCATCATACACACTTAACTTATGGAGTAATACAGGTCACAATTGGATTAACTGCGTGGTTGTATAAGACATCATTCTCATGAGAGTTGGTCATTCGAATGTCTCTGCTATACAGGCCATCAACATCCCACACAAGCTTTTAGAGCTCAGAGAGCAACCATCTCGCAGGATTATCCGCAACATACGAGTCAAATTTGTTGCTATTGGAATCATATGAATATACGACCTGATACGCTGCCGCATACGTTAAGTCACGTTCTGTGAAAGTTGTGTGAGAAGCGTTTGGATCACCTTCACAATGCACTACAGTAACACATAAACACTCAAGGTCAGCGTGTATAACATGGGGACATTGTTCCTGGTCAAGGGCGTTTTTCAATTTTAAAAACGTTCTGTCTTCAGTCGGCATTTCCACGCGTACCTGTTCCTGGCTCAAGCACTCAATTAGATGTCTTTATAATATTTTCACGCTTACAAAACGGGTGGGATGTCTGCAGCAAAACTGTCTTGCCATTTATTTTCAATCATTTGGAGGGAAGTAAGCAGGACACGTTTCTGATCCAAACGTAACTTTGCTTCTCGCATTTGAAACACCTACAAATTTACTAGTTTACGAGATTGAACAGTTACTTTGGAAAAGTAGACTGGTCAAGTTACGTTATTCTTCACATCTCCTGGTTTGCTTTTCTTCTCGTCTACATGCAGACCGTAAACATAAACCGAGTAATTATGGTTCTGACTCTCGAATTTTGACAGGACTGGGATTGTGGCAGGGTTGTGAGATGTCTTCAAAATCATAATGGCCGCAGACTTAAGTTGTTTCATATCTATCTGTACAGCACACATTTCTCGAATAATTTCTATGGCAAGCCAGAAGCGACCATGTGAAGTAGGGTTCATCCTTCTCATCTAAATTCTGGACATTAATACATGCCTTTTTAGCGGAAATATCATATGAGAGAGGGGTGAAACTTATACCCCTATTAACATGACAAAAAAAAACGACGTCATCGTCTAAAACTTATGGCCAGAAGTGCCCATCCAGTGAAGTTCGGCCGCAGGGTTGCAAGCTTTATTTCAGTTGACGCACAATGGGCGACTTGCACGTCGGTGATTATGATGAAGGATGATGAGGACCATACAACACCCAGTCCACGAGTGGAGAAAATCTCCTACCCATCTGGGAGTCGAACCCGGTTCAGCTGCATTGTAGGCAAACACGTTACCACTCAGCTAAGCAGGCGGACACCTGGATCAAACCATGCGAGTGCACATCAAGGTGGAGTACGTGGCTGAATGCCTTAGCTGATCCTCTTTCCTTCATATCGGAAAAACGTTTCAATATGATGCTCTCAGTAAATGTGCCATAGCATTTTCCTGCAATTTCACGCCATCCTTCTGCAATGATACTTGTCTCTGCAGCATGATTGCTGCATTCTTTAAGGGTGTGGTGCACCAGCTCAGTACAGAGAACGGTGGAATATCGCTGGGCATTGACGATTTCAGGGAGCTCTTTTCCCAGTACTGGTTGACAGACACAAAGAAAGGTAGCCAGATCTCGAAATCCAGCATTCACGTTATCAATGTGGGACTGTATGATTCTTTCCCTGAAATCAGCAGCAACTAAAGAGTTGTCTTACTTGGCTGCATGATTTACCGGCTGTTGGTGAGAAAGAGGGGCTGTGGGCTCTTCCTCTGCTAGACCTGGGATGGGATGACGGCCACGACGTCGACGGTACTGCCCTGCTACCGCTAGGCTGTCACCAGTTGTGTCTGACAGCCCCTGCCGCGATGATGTACATGTAGACAGCATTGCCCCGCTACTGCTAGGCCGAGGCGACGCAGACGTCGACGCCAGCTTCAACGAAGGGTCCGGTGGCAGTATTGTATGCCTAAAGGCGGAACTGATTAGCATCACCCACAGATACAAGTAGTAGGCATGTACCATCCACCATCAATCGCATAATGTAGGCTTTCACAGCTGGCGTCTTGTTCATTGAAAACTTCTGGGCCGAGGGGCAGTGGTAGATTTATGAAACTATTTCCTAATGTTTTGTCTCCAACTGCAGCAGACATAGCCCGAGGTTGACGTTTTAACTTGGGAGTTGTCTCCCACAGGTGCAGACGAGACAATAGAAAGCAGTTTTATAGATTGACCATGGCCTCTCAGCCGAGAAGCTTTAATTAAATAGTGGTACATACGTCGATCATCACCAATGGTAAGTGCTTTCAGCGACTCAGGATGGGCTGACGGAGATGATGTCAATGGCACTGGCTCAGCTACCCCTAGACTGGGAGCTGTACCCTGGTGGCCCCAGTTGAGGTGATGTGGATGTTGACAGCAGCACCCCACAACAGTTAGGCCGAGCTGTCACATACGTTGATGGCTGCATTAATGAAGGGTCCGATGCCAGTGTTGTAATCCCATGTCTTTCATGATGGAAGAAGAAGCCAAACCGATTAGTACTGCACACAGATACAAGTAATACACATGTATATCCACGTCTCTTAATTAAACTCTGATACATCGAAGATCACCAAAATTATGTCCTTTCAGCCACTTATCATCCTCATTAGTAACATTACCATTAAGCCTATTATATTATAAAATTTTTTGGTTTAGTTCCATTTCCACTTCCCTTGCAATGTGAGCATCAAGTGAATCCAGGAAAAAATAGCACCATATGGAGACATAAAAACAGTTTTTACTATCGATAGAAGAAGTAACAGTACTACTACTGTAGTATATGACTGTCGATACTGTTATCATCCCCCAAGTGCTCTGACAGGAAAATGACGACACTGGTGCCTTCTGTGAGAGTTCTACAACGATCTGTTTGTCTATAGCAGAAAAACACAAAGGAACACATAAGTATCACCTGCAAACGTGAAATACTAACTACATGCATATATAGAAAAAATTCTTACGTTCATCTTCATATAAATTGTTGCGGCCCATCGATGGTCGAACCCGGGACTCCAGTTGGCAGAGCTGAAGCCAGAGCCCACCATGCCGATTCTCGTCAGGAGGCAGAGCAAGTTCAATAGCATCAAGGGGCAGTGCAGAGCGATGTATCGGTATTCAAAAGTATTCCTTTACTCAGCTAGTTTACAGAAGCTTAATTTCGGCTAGCCGCCCGCGTGCTGTTCTGCGAGTCCAGCCGTCTCAGCACTTCTGGGCGGCCGACACTGCGGCTGCAGTCAACAAGGCTGCCTGACGATGGGAGGCAGCTGCACTCACCTGGACGCCGCCGGCCGAGGCGTAGCGACAGGCGCCACGATTCCAAGACTGTTACATTCCCTGGTCCCTGCTGTCCTCCGCCCCGTTTGGCCATGCCGCGACTTGTCACTAGTGGTGCTTGCCAGATGGCAATACCTGCCACTGTCTCTAATGCTGGTTCAGCGCTGCTACGCCTCCCACAGCGTACATCTCGCCCGGACCCTGGTACGCTAGGTGGGAAGCGAACGTGGCCCGTCCTGGACCCTCTGCAGACTGCTGTCACTGCACTCCTTCAGGCAGACCATGCAATCTCCAGGTACCCAGCTGCCGTTCCGTCCCACCCTGGTGTTGTGTCCCTGGAGGTGGAATACTGCCTGAAAAAGCACATAGAAACAAAGTACCGGTTTACACGGAATATTTACAACATCGCTGCCAGACTGGCCCCTATAAGCGTACATCAGCACAGGCCCCACCCAACTGTCGAATGACCTGGCACACTTCCTCAAGCTAAAAGTGACTGACTATTTATACTGCTTTTCCCCTCACTTCTGACGTAGTGTCAGAGAGAGACAGAAACTATGCCAGGGGTAAATTCGCATACGTCAGCTACTTACACATCGCCACTCCTGGCTCTGGCCTACTGTCTCACCTAAAATATCACACTGATTTTATCTTGGAACTCTTCCATTTGGTCCGTGTTTGCATAGAAAACAGTAATATCAGAAAACTGAGTCCGCCTTGATGCAAAACACCTTGTTATTCGTTTATTTCTTTATTGTCCCAAGCTAGTTTCGGCGACAAATATCACCATCATCAGTGGGGTTTTTTAATCTAAAACATGCAGAAAATAGCATGGTTATACAAACAGAGTTGCACGTTATTACATTTTTATTGTTCGTTTTTTTAAATTATAGTTATCTATGGACCCTTTTATACTACCTTCTTTATTGTCTGTTACAGCATCTTTTAACCAATTACTGTCGCTTTCTGCGACATATTTCCTGTGCGCTTTTTGTTTCTGTTGCCGTTTTTTACTAAGCGAACATCATGTCATCTGCAAACATGTGAGCGGCTGTTAGTAAACAAAATACTAAAAGGTGAACTCAGCCATATATACTTGGGATTGTGGTAGTGTTGTGGAAATCCAGTTATTTGGTGTGTACGGATCTGTGACTTGGCTGTGTGTGTTGGGAAGTGGCTCTTCGCGTGTGTGTGCTTTCTGTTCTGTGTCGTTGGTCAGTTCTCTCAGAGCGGTAAAGAGTGTGTTGCTACAAAGTGTTGTGTTTTCGTTTATTATATTTTTCCCTTCGACTACAGCCTTTTGTGAGCAGTAATTTTCATCTATTGTTAGTTGTCGGTACAGACTGTTGCTGTTTCTCAGAATGTGTAGATCGTTTGCGATATTAGTGGGGTTATGGTTTTTGTTCATTAGATGTTCTGCAAAAGTTAAATGTGTGCTGTCACCCTTTAGAGCTCTCATGCGCTCTGTGTACCTCGTTCGGAAATTTCTGCTTGTTTGTCCTATGTGTTGGACCTGACAGGAGTTGCGAGTGAGTTGATATATTCCAGCATTGCTGAATTGGTCTGAGGTTTTTCTGACTGGTCTTAGTCTTTTCTGAAGTGTATTGTTTGTTCTGAATGTTATTGGGATCCCTTGCTTTTTCAATATGTTTCCTATTCTGTGTGATATTTTGTTATTTTATGTTAGTGTGTACCATCTCTCTCTTTTTTCTGAAGTTGTGTGACCTGCTGTGTTGTCTGTGTGTACTGCATGTTTCCGTTTTACCTTGTCACTGAGTTTGTTTATGGTGTCTGTTTCTAGTCGTTTTCAACAGATATTTGTTTGATTATATTTAGTTCCTGTGTGTAGATTTCTGGTTTAAGAGATGTTCTGTTTATCCTGTGGAGCATGTGGGTGAAACTGGCATATTTATGCACTTTTGGGTGGTTGGATGAGCTGTGGATAACAGTGCTTGTGGGTGTGGGCTTTCTATAGATGGAGAATTCATATTGGTGGTTGTTTCTTGTGATTGTAAGATCCAAGGAATTTAGTTTCTTGTTGTTTTGCATTTCCATTGTGAAGTGGATTTGTAGGTGTACTGTGTTGATGTTACTGTGTAGCTCTTCTATACTGCTATGTGTTTCATCTAAAAGATAGATTATGTCATCCACATATCGGTACCAGTAGATTATTTTGTACCCTCCTCGTTTTACAATGTTATTGAATATTCTATTCTCTATATGGTCCAAGAAAATGTTGGCTAATGTTCCACTGATGGGGGAGCCAATGGGGAGCCCCTCTTGTTGCAAGTAGAAGTTGTTGTTGAAAGTGAAGTAGTTTTGTTCTGTGATTAGCCTAAAAATGGATGTTATTTCATTTATTTGTACATTTGGGAATTTCTTGCATTTTAGTTGTTGTTCTATAATGTTTATAGTTTCTTCTGTGGGTATGTTTGTGTACATGGATGTTATGTCAAAAGATACCAGTTTAGCTGTTGAGCGGATGTTGACATTCCTAATTTTCTCTATTATGTCTCCTGTGTTTTTGAGGGTTCTGTTGTTTGTGTATGTGTATTTTTCCTGTAGGAATGTGTGCATGTGTCTCCCTAGTAGGTAATATGGTGCTTTTCTGAACTCAACCACTGGCCTGACTGGGATGAGGGGTTTGTGGGCCTGTGGCAGGCTTCTTAAGAGTGGAGCTTTGGGGTTCTTTTGTGTCATTCTTTTTGTCTGGTTCTGTGTCAAGGTGTGTGTGATGTTTTTAAGATAGTCTTGTAAGTTTCTTTGGTACCTTTGTGTTGGGTCACTGGTTTGCTTGCTTATTTCATTCTCAGCCAGAAATTTTTCTGTTTTCTCAATGTATTCTGCCTCTGTTATTAAGACTAGAGCATTCCCTTTTTCTGTAGCTGGGATGAATACCAGAATTTTAAGCAATATACTTCTTGTCCTCTCACATGCAAACGGAAATGTTCTAGGTTGTATCTCTGGAATATGTCGGAACGGTTGTAGCAGTGAACAATAACAAAAGACCTGTCTGCTGATCACCTCATCCGAAGCAAGTATCAGCCTGCGGACCTGGGCTTCCCTCACAATACAGACCTGCAGAAGTGTTCCTATTCCTTCCCACCAAATTAGTGGGCGGAGTGGTACTTCTGTTAGCAATGTGAGAGACACACACAATGCAGAGCATACCGGCGTCTTCATTTCGTCTCTCTGTTCGGTTCTGACTATGCGAGAGTGTACCGCTTACATTCAACTGATTACAAGTCAACTGAGACATGCGACTGCATTTACTTCGTGACATATTGTTGCCAAACTTTGCAGAACCCTCCCTGAGACAGGTAGCTGAACGATTCACATCTCCCGTAAGGCATTCAAGCCACATAATCCGTCTTTGAGCTTAAATCGATGAAAATTTACCGAAACCAATGAATTTCACGTCATACCGGCACACTTGCGCCTATCCTATACATAAATGTTTTGATACTAGCAGGATATCTATGAGTTCGTTCGAAATCTGTTCGTCATGCATTCTAAAACCGATCGTACTAGCGTCCTCCTTTACAGCCATTAGCGATGAATGTTTGTTGTAGGATGCAACAAGACTGGATTAGAAATCACCACAAATTGGTGTAATTTTGAAGCGCTGATTGTGTTACTGAACTACAGCGTGCAACAATCACCAGTTCACTCGCGGTTCTTGCTTAAACGTTCCGTATGTTGTACATATTGTACCATGTCGCAACTGAACACTGAATTCTGCTGTAGGATTCTGTGTTACATGGTCAAACAAGTTCTTGATGCGTCGGAAGAGGCGGAATACAAACGAAGAAAGGAGCATAGACATTTCAAGAACTCAACAGTTGACAAGCGGTAGCGATATACACCTTTGGTTGTATGTATCTCGTTGCATACGCATTTATGAAGAACAGTACAGTTTCTGAATCGGCAGGTAATTTTTTTCCATCTTTCTTGAGAATCAGACGTACCCACACGAGGTGACAGTATCGGACACTCATTATGCAAAATTTCTAATGCTGGTTTAACGCCACCCAACAGTCCTATAGAACTGGGTCATTTTCTTTTCTTTCAAAAATTTTGCGGACACCAACCGAGGATGCTCGTAATCAAATGATGAGGAGTAATTGGATTTCTATTGCTATGCTTACACACTTCCGTAATACACTCCTGGAAATTGAAATAAGAACACCGTGAATTCATTGTCCCAGGAAGGGGAAACTTTATTGACACATTCCTGGGGTCACATACATCACATGATCACACTGACAGAACCACAGGCACATAGACACAGGCAACAGAGCATGCACAATGTCGGCACTAGTACAGTGTATATCCACCTTTCGCAGCAATGCAGGCTGCTATTCTCCCATGGAGACGATCGTAGAGATGCTGGATGTAGTCCTGTGGAACGGCTTGCCATGCCATTTCCACCTGGCGCCTCAGTTGGACCAGCGTTCGTGCTGGACGTGCAGACCGCGTGAGACGACGCTTCATCCAGTCCCAAACATGCTCAATGGGGGACAGATCCGGAGATCTTGCTGGCCAGGGTAGTTGACTTACACCTTCTAGAGCACGTTGGGTGGCACTGGATACATGCGGACGTGCATTGTCCTGTTGGAACAGCAAGTTCCCTTGCCGGTCTAGGAATGGTAGAACGATGGGTTCGATGACGGTTTGGATGTACCGTGCACTATTCAGTGTCCCCTCGACGATCACCAGTGGTGTACGGCCAGTGTAGGAGATCGCTCCCCACACCATGATGCCGGGTGTTGGCCCTGTGTGCCTCGGTCGTATGCAGTCCTGATTGTGGCGCTCACCTGCACGGCGCTAAACACGCATACGACCATCATTGGCACCAAGGCAGAAGCGACTCTCATCGCTGAAGACGACACGTCTCCATTCGTCCCTCCATTCACGCCTGTCGCGACACCACTGGAGGCGGGCTGCACGATGTTGGGGCGTGAGCGGAAGACGGCCTAACGGTGTGCGGGACCGTAGCCCAGCTTCATGGAGACGGTTGCGAATGGTCCTCGCCGATACCCCAGGAGCAACAGTGTCCCTAATTTGCTGGGAAGTGGCGGTGCGGTCCCCTACGGCACTGCGTAGGATCCTACGGTCTTGGCGTGCATCCGTGCGTCGCTGCGGTCCGGTCCCAGGTCGACAGGCACGTGCACCTTCCGCCGACCACTGGCGACAACATCGATGTACTGTGGAGACCTCACGCCCCACGTGTTGAGCAATTCGGCGGTACGTCCACCCGGCCTCCCGCATGCCCACTATACGCCCTCGCTCAAAGTCCGTCAACTGCACATACGGTTCACGTCCACGCTGTCGCGGCATGCTACCAGTGTTAAAGACTGCGATGGAGCTCCGTATGCCACGGCAAACTGGCTGACACTGACGGCGGCGGTGCACAAATGCTGCGCAGCTAGCGCCATTCGACGGCCAACACCGCGGTTCCTGGTGTGTCCGCTGTGCCGTGCGCGTGATCATTGCTTGTACAGCCCTCTCGCAGTGTCCGGAGCAAGTATGATGGGTCTGACACACCGGTGTCAATGTGTTCTTTTTTCCATTTCCAGGAGTGTATATCTAAATCAATTCTGATGAATATCTACAAAACATTACCTGTAGAGGATACCTTTTACCGATCACTATAGTTGATGGTGGTTGAGACAAATTCCGTAACACTGTGCATATACTATGGAAGCAGACAAAATGATACAAGCGCTTCATTTGAGCGGTACATAGAAGCTATGGAAAAATTTTTCGAAGTTGAGTGAGTGGCGATGGTACTGAGGCGACAACAGAGCTTAGCTTTACGGCGGTTCGGTGTAACAGCCACATAACAGGAACTGATGTGGCCTCACATAATTGGTGGACAGCAATTATGTAGTGGTGAGCTGTCGAATCGATATCACCCTTCACCAGTTCATGTCATTTAACGACAAACGGGTCAATGCTTGTGAAAGTTGGGATAGCAGCTGACAGTGACCTCCAAGTTATAGTGGAGGCTGATAATGTATGGTGAGGAGCGAAGGTGAGGCTCATTCAAATAGAGTGGGAGAAGCTGTGCGGCAAACTGGCATATATATCGAGAGGCAGTCGAGAGCTAAGTGTGAAACATTCCCGTCTCCGACAGCTGCATTATTAGTATTTCATTACTCAATCTGCCTGGTGTTCCTACGTTAAAATTGACAGTTAGAGAGTCTTGACAGAGCGTACTCCTAAATCATCAAAGTGTCGTATACATACGTCGTCTGCAGGAAGAAGTGTATGCCGCAATGGCCTGAGACCAGATCTGTGGTACTGTGCTATTGTGGTGCTGTAGTCTTAAGAAAGTTGGAGCATTGATCTGGAGAGATGCTGGCACTCAATCATTGTAAGATCAACTTAAGTTCATGCCGACAGGTTTTGAACGCAGTTAATGTAGAATTCAAATTATACACTTTCTCATAGTCTCCAACCGTAGCTGAACGCTATTTAAGTACAGTGATGCTGTGTGGGGTAGTGTAACCCACGATTAATGTTCAAATGTGTGTGAAATCTTATGGCACTTAACTGGTAAGGTCATCAGTCCCTAAGCATACACACTACTTAACCTAAATTATCCTAAGGACAAACAGACACACCCATGGCCGAGGGAGGACTCGAACCTCCGCCGGGACCAGCCGCACAGTCCATGACCCCACGATTAATACGTGTTACATTAAAAATACAGTCTTTCATGTTATACACACGCATATAGACCGCATACGAATTTCAAAACGTAATTTTCTTAGGAACAAAAGAAAGATATTCAGTAATCCTGCAGGGCAGTGAAATCAAAAGCGTGTAACATAGGTTCCAGAGGGGTTCCACGGCTATATAGGTATAGTGTTGCTGTGTAGGATACTCCCTGCCATCGGTAACAAATACTGCGTCAAAACTGCAATCTTCCGCACCATGTACTTCCCATACTGACTTTTGAAATGTACTTCCATCTCGTTAGCATTTAGACAAGATCGAACTTACCATAGTTACAAATCAGAGCTTAAAATCCACCTTCTTTCCAGGGGAGGAGGATGTAAACTTTTCGTAAAAAACGTTATGTAGTCGCATATATTCAGTCACTCCAATATATATCTAGCGTTTTGTTCGATTCCATACAGTTGTAGTCTTCTATGGAACGCCTTTGCAACACTACAGGCTGATGGTCCATTTCCTGCTGCATCCACACCAATTACTCGTAATAGACACCATGGTCCTGACTATGGAAAGTGGTACAGAGTCTCTAGAGTGCATGGTCTTCCCTTTTTTAAAGTACTGATATAAGACAGCATCCTTCCATCCAACATATAGTGCACACAAGAAACCAACCACCTTCAACCACCAATTCCGATTACATGTGCTGTGTGATGCGTTGTACTAAAGTAATATGACACGTGACTGTAGGCAGCACTCGAATTTTCTTTTTTCCCCTGTAGTACTCACCAGTACAGAATCTAGTCGCTATTAGCCTAGTGGGGTGTGCATGTAGCGAACCGCTTGTTAGTGGATCATATGGAACTGTGTAGCAGAGATCTTAAGGCGCTCCGGAACACCCTATACTTGCAATGTTAAAATAACGCTTATAAATTACATCTTTCCTCACAAAGTATTTGAGGTAGGAAGTTGAACTTTTTACAGATTATTTATTGGAATATGGGCTACAACTTAACACAGGGATTTTACAAAATTTTAGTTCTGTTATTAAAGATGATTTTTTTTTTCAATTGTAATGAAAATTCACAACATTTTTTCCATTTTTTATTTATATATTCAAAAATATACAGTTTTTTGGAAAAAGTCTGTGTTAAATTATGCAGAAGGTACTGTGTAACATTTACTGAAAGTTTGAAACAAATATGTTTGGAAGATCCTTAGAAAACATGTAATTAGTATGAGAAAATAAAAGTTTTGGGAATCGAGCGACAAAGATTGGATTAACTTTTTAGTGCATTCCAGGTCCATAGGATGGATTATCTTCATCCTCTGCAAACTCCTCCTCCAGCTTCCTCTTGTTCCTCCTCCTGTTTACTCTTGCTTGTATTTCTAGACTCTTTACAGCCCTGTCTGCAGCCCGAAGGCGTTCCTTGTCTAAAGCAAGCACCGCTCGTACCATGTTAGAACCTATCTTCATTCCCATATTTCTAAATACCTTGCACCTTACAATGTTGCCATCATTGAAAGTCGCAATAGCATCATACACACCAAAGTGAAGTGTTTCTATTCCAACAAATACAGTCTTGGGGATTCTCGACCATATAACACTATTTACACTTTCATTGGGGTTTTGAGTTTTTCCGTGAATACACTTTTTCAACAGTTCAGGTGCTGCTAAGTCTCTGAAAATAGGTTTTATCACCTCCATTATTGCATGAGGCAGACTATGCTTATGAGTGTACACTTCACCAGTTAGCAATCCTTTGTTATATTTATACCAACTGTCTTCTTCTTTGGGACACAAGCTATGTTGGGGATTTTCATCGGTTGAAGAAGTATGAAAAAAAAAAAAAAGAGCCCAAACAGCCTTCTTCATTTCGTCGACACTTTGTGTATTTTGCCTAATAGCCATTCCATAATAGTTCTGTATTTTGTCAATTACACTGTCAGTTAACCTTCCCTTCCCATCCAACCCTTTACCATCACTGAGTTTTTGTTTTTTGTACGAAGCTTTCAGTCGCCGAAGTCTTGTTCCCATTCGCTTCTGTACGTGTCCAATACACTCAAATTTCTGCACTACAACATCATCACCATAGGGCTTCAGTCCTTGAACATGTTTGAAACTTTTAGAATCACCGTCACCAAGGTAATTAACATATCGCACTTTATCACACGCCTCAGAACGCTGGAATTTACTGGCAACACCAGCCACTTCCATTCCTCCACTACTGCCACTATAGTTAGCTTTGCAATTATTTTCATGTGTACCTTTATATTTTTGTGGACATCTACAATACTTTGATATTACTGCTACATCTAAAACTTTCACTGTATACATACTGGTGGCAGATACTACACCATGAAGAGATGTGTGTCCCCGTTTATGCCAGATACCATCGAACGCTGCAGTCAAATCTCTGTTACCATTATTTTCCATTACTGCCTCTTCCACAGCATTCTTCATAGATTCTATACAGACATCTTCTACTTTAGACCCTATTAATTTATTATAGGTCGTAAACTTGGTTGGGGGATTTGGAAGATTCATGATGCCACAGAAAATTGCACCTGCAGTAGCACCCTTACCAACTGAACGCAAGGAATAAACAAATCTAATGTTGTGTTCGTAAATTTGCTGCCATTTTCTTCAGTTGCAGTTACTGCAACACTGTTCAGAAAGGTGGTCATGTATGAACACTTATCACATTTCAGTTGTATTTCACTAGCAAGTCCTACGTGCTTTATTATGGAGAGTTCCAGACCACCTTCACTACAATGAATACGTCTTACACAGTTTGAAAAAATTCCTTTGAGAACCGACATATCAAATATTTCATTCACATCCGATTCGCCGATAAAACATTCATAGTTTTCACTCATTCAACCAAGCTTCTTCTGTGAAGTATTTTCTTTCCCACTTTGACTGCTATGGGCAGGTGTACTTGAGATGTTAGGTTCACTCACTTGGTTATCGTCTTTATTGTTTACAGTAATAACACATACCTTTGGCTTTCCAACATTTCTCCTTTTCTTAAAAGCCTTCAGAGGATTTCTAATAACTTTACTTTTACTCATTATTATACTTCAACAAAACAGAGACTCAATAAACAGAATTAATTACGAATATTTTCGAGATAACGACAGAGTAAATAAACATGAAACAATCGACAATCACACCAGCGATATATATTGAACCATCACAGGTTAGCCACAACACATACTTTATCTCACATCACTAAAATGTACCTGATGAACACGGACGTTAATAATAACACCATTTGACAGCAGTTTAACAGCGCCACAGTGGGTCACGCCCATGTAGAACACATTTCAAAAAAAATTTAAAATAGTTGTAGTCTTTGGAATTGAATAAATTATGTATCTATTAAAAGGTAATAGTCTGCAGATTCAGAAAACGCAAAAAAGTAAAAATTGAACTTTTCATGATTTTGAGCCTTTCCGGAGCCCCTTAACAACAGTATTCTTGTAGGGGACAGAATGATGTTATTTAACCTCATGGAAGACTGTACGTTGACAGGATAGTGGGACTGTATGAGAGTTCTATGCTTCGTCAGTAAGAAACCATGATGTTTCAACGCAGATAATAGTAGTATCATATTAAAAGGATACCTAAGTGTGACTGATGTAGGAAACAGCAAGAAAAGATCCAGTTTTAATGATGATGTTCTATTCTGTCTAATATGTATTAAATTTTCTTTTATTATTAATTCCACCGGGATCGTGCATGGATAAGTAATAGGGAGAGAGTCCATTCACTGAAATAATTAACTAGTTTTTTAAATAAATAACGTTTGTAAATACATTAATTTTGCTATGCGCGCATGACAGTGGTTTTCTGTGTAAGGATGGTAGTGATTCCTTTACTCGATAATGGGTACTTCTTCAAATGAAAACTTATTTTATCGGACTTTGAAAACATTTACTCGCCCAACATATGGTTCGTACTGAACTATTTATGCGCATTTTAGCACAGAACCTTTCACCATGTCAAGACGCAGTGTAGCTGAAGATAATTTAACATAAAATGAAACAAATATTAAGTAATACTACTACATTCAATCATCATACATAAACAATAAATTTATTGTGAGACTTACTTTAAGCAAAATATAAATGATAATGGTCGTATAAATCTGCCATAATCACAGGAAAGCGTCCATCTTTGCTCGCTTCTATAGCAAAAAGGTGCCGTCCCCTTCACAAAAATAACTGAGAAACGTAATTCTGCATTAGTTTCAGCAGTTCTATCTTATAGTCGATACAACCGTTCATAGCCCTTAATTCTTTTCGTACGTAAATTCCGTTGTTCGGCTGATGTGCCTTTAAATTGTATCCTGAATTGCGAGGTGGAAGGATACATTTGTCATATTCGAACACAATGCATGGTACGCAAATATGAATGTGGCAGGGTGCGCCAGGTACATTTCAGTGGTCGTAGGGACTGCCGAGCGCACGCGCAGCCATGTATTCTCAAATGCAGCTAAGAGCAATTATTTCATATTCCATCTCGCAACACCCTATTGACAGTTTATTGTTTCTATTATTTTTGTTTATGCAAAAGTTCTTGCACATCGACGTTATTCTTCACTGTTTGATGTCAAATGCGTGAATTTGTGCACACGTTGCACTGTTCATTTACACTTCACCGTTTTCCTAAGTCTTCTGTCGCGTGGATGAAGACCAATGGATAACAATTCCCCAGTATCTTGTTCCATGAAGGACTGGATATGAGACTTCAGAAGGCCATATTCTGGAATAGATGCATGATTAATCCAGGCGGAGATCGGCGCATTCCGAGCACATTTAATTGCCCGAAATCTCGTCCAAAAGAAAACCACACGTAGAGCTGTCTTCAGTGCTTATGCGCCGCGACCGTAGGTCCAGTAGTCGAGACGTTTGTAATTTGCGTACTGTACCATCACGCTAAGCAATGTACCAAAACCGTCATTTCACTTCCACATATGCAGTCCATCGTGATTGCAGTCTAACTTACGATGTACAAAGAATGTCTTTTAACAGTTTTACACAAATGTTTCTTCGCGCTTACAACCATTGCGACGTACGAAAATGTTCCTTCAGCCTTATTTTTTCGATTAGTCTTGTGCTTTTACCCATATTTGTAACATTTTGCAAATACTGATTGTTATTGCTTTACATGTAATCATTGCATTTTGATTTACATTCATTTGGAAATTTTGCAGACTTTATAGATTTCTCAACCAACCAAATATTTTATTTGTGACGTAGCAATGGAGTGGTCTTCGTGGGCTTTAGACGCATATGTAATGACATTCCAGTTTCATGATTTTTTTAAATACAAACAGAAAACTCAATAGGTGAGTGCAAGTTAGTCTTATAAGAAAACTGATATAATGATTTTATCACACTTTTCCTTTAATACAACATTTAAGGCCATTGAGCAGTGAAAATTTGTAATTTAAACTTTCATTTCCCTTTTACCTTTAAGAAACAAATAATATTAATATGGCAGCTCATGAACCAGCATGACAAACACACTTGGAATCAAACAAAACAACTTTCAAAGTATGTACTGGGTTAACCATTCTGCATTTAGAATAAACAATTTTAAAATGCCAACAGATAATCCTTACATAAGGAACAAATCCAATTAACTAACATACCAGACGGACATCGCACAGGTCACACCAGCAATTAACAAGAAGCATTTAAATGTAGACACTGAGTTCACTGTTCCGCATTCCAGAATAAATAATGTTAAAATGACCACAGGTAATCCTTACAGAATAGACAAGGCAATTACTACTTTCAACTGACAGCTCATATGTTAATACACTCCTGGAAATTGAAATAAGAACACCGTGAATTCATTGTCCCAGGAAGGGGAAACTTTATTGACACATTCCTGGGGTCAGATACATCACATGATCACACTGACAGAACCACAGGCACATAGACACAGGCAACAGAGCATGCACAATGTCGGCACTAGTACAGTGTATATCCACCTTTCGCAGCAATGCAGGCTGCTATTCTCCCATGGAGACAATCGTAGAGATGCTGGATGTAGTCCTGTGGAACGGCTTGCCATGCCATTTCCACCTAGCGCCTCAGATGGACCAGCGTTCGTGCTGGACTTGCAGACCGCGGGAGACGACGCTTCATCCAGTCCCAAACATGCTCAATGGGGGACAGATCCGGAGATCTTGCTGGCCAGGGTAGAGCACGTTGGGTGGCACGGGATACATGCGGACGTGCATTGTCCTGTTGGAACAGCAAGTTCCCTTGCCGGTCTAGGAATGGTAGAGCGATGGGTTCGATGACGGTTTGGATGTACTGTGCACTATTCAGTGTCCCCTCGACGATCACCAGTGGTGTACGGCCAGTGTAGGAGATCGCTCCCCACACCATGATGCCGGGTGTTGGCCCTGTGTGCCACGGTCGTATGCAGTCCTGATTGTGGCGCTCACCTGCACGGCGCCAAACACGCATACGACCATCATTGGCACCAAGGCAGAAGCGACTCTCATCGCTGAAGACGACACGTCTCCATTCGTCCCTCCATTCACGCCTGTCGCGACACCACTGGAGGCGGGCTGCACGATGTTGGGGCGTGAGCGGAAGACGGCCTAACGGTGTGCGGGACCGTAGCCCAGCTTCATGGAGACGGTTGCGAATGGTCCTCGCCGATACCCCAGGAGCAACAGTGTCCCTAATTTGCTGGGAAGTGGCGGTGCGGTCCCCTACGGCACTGCGTAGGATCCTACGGTCTTGGCGTGCATCCGTGCGTCGCTGCGGTCCGGTCCCAGGTCGACGGGCACGTGCACCTTCCGCCGACCACTGGCGACAACATCGATGTACTGTGGAGACCTCACGCCCCACGTGTTGAGCAATTCCCGGTACGTCCACCCGGCCTCCCGCATGCCCACTATGCGCCCTCGCTCAAAGTCCGTCAACTGCACATACGGTTCACGTCCACGCTGTCGCGGCATGCTACCAGTGTTAAAGACTGCGATGGAGCTCCGTATGCCACGGCAAACTGGCTGACACTGACGGCGGCGGTGCACAAATGCTGCGCAGCTAGCGCCATTCGACGCCCAACACCGCGGGTCCTGGTGTGTCCGCTGTGCCGTGCGTGTGATCATTGCTTGTACAGCCCTCTCGCTGTGTCCGGAGCAAGTATGGTGGGTCCGACACACCGGTGTCAATGTGTTCTTTTTTCCATTTCCAGGAGTGTATTACTCATATACAGCCCTCCTTCCAAAATTTGAAACACTCTTTTTTCCAAAATAATCAAATGAATAACGGGATACACAGTACTCAGCATAATAGACAAGGCCATTACTACTTTGAACTGATAGCTTACACGTCTATATTACTCATACACAGCCCTCTTCCAAAATGTGAAACACACATTTTTGAACAACAATCAAATGAGTAACAGGATACACAGTACTCAACATAATGTAATAAATCTGGCTCTTGTCAAAACAAAACCAGCATCAAAAACCACGTGGACTCAATACATTTTCCACGATGCTCACCAGTAACGTACTTCACTACAGCCAAGTCACTTAATGGTGTGAACAGTAAATGCGCTGTAACGGCTACACGAATCCATATAGGCTAACAGCTGCAAACTGCCTTCAATATCGTCTTTTTTTTTTTTTAATGTGGCCTTGTAACATCGCTCAGAGTCCACAATTCAGAGAATGGCGGTATGCAGTATTTCCCGCGGGCGTTTTCATAAAATTCTTCGTGCCCCGTCGATCCAACAACGGCTTGGAACCTACTATGTGCTCCAACCAGTCCAACGGATAACCGAGGGAAAGACTGCAGCCGCTCTTCATCAGCTGTCTCTGTCGCAGCGAGATGTTTTTGTCGTCCCACTCCTGAAGGTTCTGCCAACAGGACTGACGAACCGGGCGTCCTTTCAGATTTTGATGCAGACGGAGGCTCCAGTATTAACAAATTATGTCATCTGAAACTGGAAATATTATATACAACGTTTTGATAACATAAGCAGACAAGCGCACGTATACTAATAGACAAATATTAGTTCAAAGTTATAGAGATTTCCCATTTCGGTTGTCTGCAATTTGTGTAGGCTTATATGAACTTGGCTTAACATGATCACAATTATTCTACACGACGAGTAACTAATCTTCTACTAGGCTGAAGTGTTTGGCTGTCATCTCGTTTAGTGTACACTTCTATCAGTCATGGATTGGCGTCGATCAGCGGTGCTGTTTGTCAGTTTCTCAATTTCTATTCCACTACACTCCCTGAAAAGGCAACGTTATTGCTAACAGAAATCAGTGTACGGGTTCAGGCGTAACCACATGTTAGCAAAACTGAAAGTATTAGATTTCGTCTTTAAGATTCATTTTTACTCTAAGTATGACTTCATGACATAGCAATGTTAGCAAAACTACGTACAGGATGGTAAAATATTGGCACTGGGTGTTCACAACTGTGAAGCGAAACTCCTAATTATTATAAGATTCCTTAATGGTAAGATGATTGATGACCATGTCTCGGGGTCGATAGAAATACAAAGAAATTAAATACCATTCGGGCCAGAGATATAAATTACGACAAAATGCACAATGAAATTACCCAATATTGAATGGGTTCCGTTAAAGAGCAATCAAAAAGAAGTACATAATTAGAAAAACTCAAAACTCAAAGAGGCTGATCAGTCCTTTTCGTTATATGGGACATCTCGCGTTTCTGCTTCAATTAAGCCCAATAATCTTAATTATGTTTAAGTACAGACCATGGTTGAATGTATGAAAATTAGAAGAAACAGAGACGACCGCACTTCTGAGTGTCAACTGAATATCACTTGCTATTGCAGCGTCAGGGCCTGTGACTACCTTGCGTCGTCGGCGGCGGTGGCGGCTGTCGGCGCGATCTGTGAATCTGAGTGTATTCTAAATCTCTCTCGACTTTTAAACACCTGTCTGATACATTTCCTACGTCTTTGGTGAAGCCGAGATTCCTATTTATTCCCTAGCTAGGTTATATCGCATCGTATACGCTATTTGGCTGCAATAGTGCGTACGTCGTTGCCCTAGAATCGCCCGCAAGCGTTAACTGTCAATGCTCGGTGCGATTCTCTGTACTCGGAGACTTTTCAGCTTAACTCTTTACGGGTTAAAACGAGCCTGTGAATAAGTATTCACATCGTGAGTCTCGCAATCGTCTCAGTGAGGTGCGAGTCACCTTGCTCGAACACTCGACGATTTTCTGCAAGAGAAGAGCGAATTTCTCTGTCTCTAAATTGCTTATATCAAAGCTGGTGGCCACATCTTTTCTTACTGGCCAATCAGAGCGTTTTTATTTATTTATTTACACGTTAGGAACCGTAGGACCAATTTGAGGAGCCAATCTCCAAGGTCATGGAACGTTTCAGTACATGAAATTACAACGTAAACGTAAGTACACATAAAAATAAAATGTTTATGAACCCAAAAAAAGTCAATCCATAAGTTTAAGTGAACGAAATCAACAATACAACAAGAATAAGCTTAATTTTTCAAGGAACTCCACGACAGAATAGAAGGAGTGACCCATGAAGAAACTCTTAAGTTTCGATTTGAAAGCGTGTGGCTTACTGATAACTTTTTGATTTCGAGTAGTAGCTTATTGAAAATTGATGCAGCAATATACTGCCCACCTTTCTGCACAAGAGTTAAGGAAGTCCGATCCAAATGTAAGTTTGATTTCTGCGGAGTATGAACTGAGTGAAAGCTGCTTATTCTTGGGAATAAGCTAATATTGTCAACAAGAAATAACAGTAAGGAATACAAGAATATTGAGAGGCCAATGTGAAAATACCCAGACTTGTAAACAGGAGTCGACAAGATGTTCGTGCACTTACACCACTTATTGCCCGAACCGCTTGTTTCTGAGCCAAAGATATCCTTTTAGAACGAGAAGAGATATAATACCATATTACATAAGCGAATGAAAATAAATAAAGTATACTGATTTTCGTGTCGAACGGTCACCAACTACAGATGCCGTTCGAATAGCAAAAATGGCAGCATTAAGACTTTGAATAAGCTCCTGAACGTGGGCTTTCCACGACAGTTTCGTATCTGTCTCAACACCTAGAAATTTGAAATGATCAGGTTCATTAATCATATACCCATTCTGTGAAATTAAAACGTCAGGTTTTGTTGAGTTGTACGTTAGAAACTGTAAAAACTGATTTAGCCTTAGTTTATTTTCTACAAGTCATGAACTTATGTCATGAACTGCACTATTTGAAAACAAGCCAATGTCGCAGACGACATCCTTTGCTACCTAGCTAGAGTCATCAACAAACAGAAATATTTTAGAGTTACATGTAATACTAGAGGGCATATGATTTATATAAATAAGGAACAAGAGTGGTCCCAACACTGATCCTTGGGGCACCATTCACTTGACCCCGTCTGAGCCCACATCACAGCCATTCTCAACATTGTGAATAATGACCTTTTGATCTTTGTTGCTAAAGTAAGAGGTGAACCAATTGTGAGCTACTCCCAATATTCCATAATGGTCCAACTTCTGGAGTAATATTTTGTCATCAACAAAATCAAACGTCTTAGTTAAATCAAAGCCGAACAGTACATTTGATAGCAAATTGTGCGATATAAAGTGATCACTTATCCTCACATACACAGCCTTTACCAAAAACTGATGTGACAGATATAGGTCTAAAGTTGTCTACATTATCCGTTTCTCCCGTTTTAAAAAGTGGCTTTACTACATTCAGGAAACTGATCATTCCTGCAGGAAAAATTACAAATGTGGTTACATACAGGACTAACATGTGCAGTACAGTACTTTAATATTTTGCTAGGCACTCCATCATAACCTTCAGAGTCCTTAGTCTTCAGTGAGTTTATTATTGATTCTATCTCCCCCTTGTCTGTAACAGAAATCATTCTCAGAAAGGCATTTGGCAAGAGAGTTATATGATTCACTTTAGAATCAAAATTTTTATTTAATTCACCGGCAATACTCAGAAAATGATTGTTAAATGTTGTTGTTGTTGTGGTCTTCAGTACTGAGACTGGTTTGATGCAGCTCTCCATGCTACTCTATCCTGTGCAAGCTTCTTCATCTCGCAGTACTTACTGCAACCTACATCCTTCTGAATCTACTTACTGTATTCATTTCTTGGTCTCCCTCTACAATTTTTACCCTCCACGCTGCCCTCCAATGCTAAATTTGTGATCCCCTGATGCCTCAGAACATGTACTAACAACCGGTCCCTTCTTCTTGTCAAGTTGTGCCACAAACTGCTCTTCTCCCCAATTCTATTCAATACCTCCTCATTAGTTATGTGATCTACCCATCTAATCTTCAGCATTCTTCTGTAGCATCACATTTCGAAAGCTTTTATTCTCGTCTTGTTCAAACTATTTGTCGTCCATGTTTCACTTCCATACATGTCTACACTCCATATAAATACTTTCAGAAACGACTTCCTGACACTTAAATGGCTCTGAGCACTATGGGACTTAACATCTGAGGTCATCAGTCCCCTAGAACTTAGAACTACTTAAACCTAACTAACCTAAGGACATCACACACATCCATGCCCGAGGCAGGATTCGAACCTGCGACCGTAGCAGCAGCGCGGTTCCGGACTGAAGCGCCTAGAACCGCTCGGCCACCGCGGCCGGCCCCTGACAAATCTATACTCGATGTTAACAAATTTCTCTTCTTCAGAAACGCTTTCCTTGCCATTGCCAGTCTACATTTTATATCCTCTCTACTTCGACCATCATCAGTTATTTTGCTCTGTTGTTAATTACTGTACATATATCTGATTTATCAGCAACAGAAATATTTTTACTATGAACTAACTTAACATCATCGACACTTCCTTCACAACTGACCATATGGTTTTAATTTTATCCTGTGAATTAGATATTCTGTTTGCATACCACATACTCTTTGCATTCCTAATAACATTTTAAGCACCTTATAATACTGTTTGTAGTGGGCTACTGTAGCATGATTCTGGCTACTTCTAACATTTTGATATAATTCTCCTTTTGTTCTACATGATATCCTTATCGCACAAGTCAGCAACCTGTGCTGCCTATTACTGCTAGTACCCCGTTTAGAACGTTCTAATGGAAAGCAACTCTAAAAAATATGAGAAATGTGTTAAGGGAAGCATTATATTTATTATCTATGTATGTTATGGGCACTATAAACATCCTCCCACTCTTGTTCCTTGACAAGGTTTAAGAAACTCTCTATTGCCGTTGGATTAACATTCCTACGTACATTAGTTTGTAATTACATGTGACATTTGTTTGAGTACAAAAGCATTTTAGTATTAAAATTTGTGCATCATGGTCTCAGAGGCCATTCACCTTTTTACTAACAGAATGCCCATCTAATAATGCAGAATGAATATAAATATTGTCTATGGCTGTGCTACTGTTCCCCTTCGCCCTAGCTGGATCAGATCATATGAATTTAGGAGATTTACCAACATCCTTTTTGTTGCGCCATCATATACAAAATTTATATTGAAGTCACCACATATAACTAATTTCTGGTACTTTCTACAGAGTGAATCAAGAACCCTCTCTAGCTAGAGCAGAAATGATCTGAAGTCAGAGTTAGGGGACCTATAAATAACAACAATTAGAAGTTTAGTTGCACCAAATTCAACTGTACCTGCACATCATTCAAATATCTGTCCAGTGCAGTGCCATAATATGTCTATGGACTCAAACAGAACACTGTTTTTATGTACGTAGCCACTCCACCACCCAGCAAGGACCTCCTTGAAAAACTGACAGATAATCTCTATCCTGGAAAAGGAATCCTCTGAATTGTCATATTATTTAGGTGGTGCTCTGACATACCAATAATTTCAGAGTCAACATCTATAAGCAGTTCACTAACTTTATCTCTAATACCTCTTATATTTGGGTGAAACATGATAATTCCTTCTCTGCTGTGGAACATGACATCCTATGAAGGTGACCCCTTGGTTAGAGGGACTTGTTTTCAGCAGGTATACGTACAAGCTGACTTCAGTCTAAAAAAGATGCAGCTATAACACAAACTTCTACAGGAATTTTTCCATCAGTGATTTCACCACCACCCACTACACTGTCACCTATAAGCTTTGCCAGCCTTCCCTTCCCATACGCATTGAGGTCCAGACCATGCCTAGTGAGACCCAACCTATTGATAGACCCAACTGGCACCACTGAAATGTGACCCATGCCCTCTGCCATCAGCACCCTCTCCAGCCCCCTGTTAATGCACCTAAGAGCCACATTAAAATGAGGCCGATCATGACACCGAAACAGTTGCACGAAATGCACCTTAGTGCCGTACGTTAGCGTAGCTATTTTCGCCAGGTCACCACCTGCATCATAATCCTCGTCCCTATCAAGACTGTTCCCTGCTCCACCCACTATCACTACCTGGTGCTCCTTCATAAAATTCCTACATAACTCTCCTATGCAGTCAGTCATCTGAGCCAACCCTGCACTAGGCTTCACAATTCTGGTGACCTGGTACTCACTCCTCAACACTTCCTGCAACTGCTGGCCCACACCTCTACTGTGCAAACACCTGGCAGCAGAACTTTCCTCTTTCCATTAGACTGTGCAACTGACCTAGGTCTCCTAACTGCTAAGGGTTGCTGCATGTTTCCTACATCTACAGCTACAAAAGGCTCCTCTCCACTTCTTATAACTCCACCCACTAGACTATTTGTAGCCCATCACAGGCGTGTTTCTTTCGTACGACAGAGTTTAACTTCTGCTCCGTAATACTGAGATAAACATATTTTCCTTTCATGTGAGTTTTAATGCAGGTGGCTACAGTGAGTCACCAATGTTTTGAGTTGGGTTTCTCCGGACGTTTATCTGTGATATTTGGCCATGTTCCTGTAGAAAGGCTTTCCGAAGAGTCGTCATTAAAAGCAGGGACAAGGGCTGCTTTTGCCAGTGGCCCACATAGTAGCTGCAACGTCTCATTGTGTCTGCGACGTATCACGTGGCATGGGTGGCAACTTACATGGAACAGGCATTGCCTTCGTAAAATTCTCTTTCCCTCAGAACTGCGTCTTGTACCTCGGGTCGGAGTATTTACTTGTGTGCAATTACTAGTTGTAGAGTCAGTGGTTTATATTCACAAAATTTTGGGTTATTTATTAGATCTGCATATTTATTAAATTTGTACAATTTCATGTAACTACGTCGTGTGACATATTGAGTTAACGGGAATTGTTTCAGGAATTCAATGTAAGGTGTGTTAATTGTTTGACACAAATTTATATATTTATATATATATATATATATATATATATATATATATATATATATATATATATACTTTAGGCTGGTTCTGTTGAAAGTAAAATTTCTTACTTTACCTACATTTCTTACTGAAGAAGAGTGCAGTACCTCTAACTCGCTAGTATTCTGTTTACTTACCAGTTAAAGGTAAACGTGTGCTTATTACTTAGAATGAAATATCATGAAATCTCTGTGAGCGTAAGTTCCAGTGATTTTGTTTGTTTTCAGATTTTGTATTAGGTACACACCGGGATGAGGTATATATTAACAATTACATAAGGGTGCAGAAGATTTGTGGTGAGTACGCAATAATACTTGTATTCCAACCTCGAATTCTTGCCTTTTTTGTATCGAATTAACATAAAATCGGTTTCTGACATTAGAATTTTACGTCAGTGTTATAAGAACGTCCCTAATCGTTTGCCGGCCGGAGTGACCGAGCGGTTCTAGGCACTGCAGTGTTGAACCTCCCGAACGCTACGGTCGCAGGTTCGAATCCTGCCTCGAGCATGGATGTGTGATGTCCATTAGGTTAGTTACGTTTAAGTGGTTCTAAGTTCTAGGGGACTGATGACCTCAGAAGTTAAGTCCCATAGTGCTCAGAGCCATTTGAACCATTTGAACGTAATCGTTTCATTACATGACAGTGACACATTTGGAAATTTTTGAAATGGATTGCACCATTAATTAGATTTGTTGTGGTCTCACATTAATTCATTAGGGGTACAGTTAGTATCGAATATGTTGAGATTGTTGTGCACATCTTCAAAAAGAGTTCAACAGTTTACCCAATTCTCATGTTGTGTAGCTATGTAAGTCCACATAAACCGGTTCAGTTCCCTGAACATCCGTTCAGTGGGATTGGATTGAGGGCTACGCTTCGATATAAAAAAACTCTCAATATTATTATCTTTTAAGAATTTGCACCATTTGTACATTGTGTAGTATGTGGCATTGTCAGGTAAAATTAACTTTGGTTTTCTCACGTGGGGAATGTAATCACATGAAAGTAGTCTTCTGATAGTGTTTGCATTCGCAGATTTTATAGCATAAGCTTAATTTGCCTGGAAAATGTGTCATGAAATGCTAATACATATTTACATCACCACTGCTTGCCTGATGGGGGTCCACTTAAGTCTGTACTAACAATTTCCGTAAGTTTACTGGACAGTTTACATCTGTCTTCGACGCTAGATTCTGTGGCTTAGATTTCTGACAAAATATACAAATTTTATCGACCTTTCTCCTCGTGTAACAGCATGTGTTAGTTTTTCTAGACACTTCTTCACCCCTTAATATCCCCGAACTAAGTATGTGTGTCTAATTGTGTTCTGAGTCCTTGGGTATACACACACAGCGGTTAGAGCCATTTAGATGTCTACAATACGATAATACATCTTGATACTACTGTAGCGACCAGACAATGGATGATGAGGTTGATTAGTTAGAAGGGTTCTTACCTTGTTCCTATGTGGATCTGGCTTTTGTAAATCTGCCATGCCTTTACACAAATTAGTGTAGTTTTGTAATATTGTTTATTACTGTCATTTAAACAGTGAGGAAGACGAGACAAAGCGTCAGCAGTGATGTTGTCCATTATTCTAATATAAACAATGTTAAATGAGTAATTCTGCAACGAAAAATCCCAGCATGATAATCTGGGATGAACTAACTTACAAGTTAATAAAAATGTCAGAGCCTGGTAATCAGTACAGATTTTTGTTTGTTTGCTGTATACATAATGATTAAACTTTTCATGAGTCCAGGTAATTGAAAGGGTTTCTAATGCAGTTGTTGTATATGTTCGTTCACATTCGCTTCAGGCTCGGCTTGCAGATCCAGTGATCCTTACCTGTTCCCGTTCTCCGTCCTTAACCACTTGAAACACGCAAGTTCCTAAGCGACTCTATGATGCATCACATGTCATACAAAAATCTAGGCTACAATCTGGATAGTTTAAAAAGTTTGTATTTACTGATGCATGTTTTATGTTTTGAACATCATGCTAGCAATGCTCTGTCCAGATCCACACCTGATTTTTCTTATGTAAAGCTAGAAGGTGTTAAGTGTTAATAGTTGATGTGGCAGGTAATGTGGGAAGAAATAACGGAGTCCTAGAAATAACTTCAATAGTTGTTTAGTACGTGGACTAGGAATATATTTAATAGCACGTAACTTACACAAATCAGGGTGTACACCATGAGCATTAATTACGTGCCCTAGATAACGCACTACATACAAATTTAGATTTCTTAAGGTCTGAAATTACACCAGCTTGTGCAAATTTATACAGATTTTTCTCAAGTATTTTGTGATGTTCTTTCCACGTCTTTGTGGCGACCAGGATGTCATCTACGTAATGTGTCACGCTTTCTACTTATTCGTTTCCAAGCATTGTATCCAAAACAACTATGAATACAACAGAACTGACGTTCAGTCCGAATGGTAGACTGCAAAATTGATATGTTTGTCCCCCGAGTATAAAAGCAGTATATTTCCACTTGCTAAAACGAGTCTGTCATGTCAGTGGCGGAAAAGTGCTTAGCATCTAAACATTTTTACAGTTGTTTCTTTGTGCGCACTGATAATATAACCTCATTTAAAGCTCAGCCATCTAACACCAGTCTAACGTTATCGTCAGGCTTCATTATAACAAGTAAAGGACTACTGTAACGAGATGGAGAAGATTCCATAATCTTCCATAGCAGCATCTGCCAGATTTCACACCACAACGCAGATCCCTGAGATAAAGCTACACTATAAGATTTATGAAAGAAAATCTGGCGAGGCTTGAATTTAATTTTGTAAATATACATCTTAATGACATTCGGTCGTTTTCTAAAAATCTGTACATCAAAGAATTTATTATTTTCACCATCAGTAAGGGCAGTTGTTTCTTCTAACTTATGACTGATCAGCGGTCATAAATCATTACACACTCTTCACCTGATACAATTACCTGGTACAAATGTTTGTTTCAGCCGGCCGCAGTGGTCGAGTGGTTCTAGGCGCATCAATCCGGAACCGCGCTGCTGCTACGGTAGCAGGTTCGAATCCTGCATTTGGCATCGACGTGTGTGATATCCTTAGGTTAGTTAGGTTTAAGTAGTTCTAAGTCTAGGGGACTGATGACCTCAGATGTTACGTCCCATGGTGCTTAGAGCCATTTGAACCTATTTTTTTTTTTTCTTCGCCTTCTTGCATTAATTAGGTTTTGTATCCAGTGCAATACTTGTGTTTTAGCGTCCTAATATCTAAATCAATAGTAATTTCTCTGCCCAATTTCTCATGAAAAACTAACGTTTCGAGAAGTGATTGATACCGCCCTTCTCACATAACGTATCTAAAGCTATAGTACAGTTAGCAAACAGATGTTGAACCACGAAGAACGGCCATTGTTCTGTTCCGTTACCCACCTTAATGGTCACAAGAACTTGTTTCGTAGCTTTCCTCCACTTACTTTAAACGGCAGTCAGTATCTTACATTTGATACAGGAAACTTATAAAAGTTGTGCGATGTAACACACACAGCAGCTCTTGTGTGCAAGACAATGTTGGTCGGAATACCTCCTATCAGACCGGTAGTTGTAGCTAAAACAACTTCATTGGCCAGTGAACGATATTGTGTTTTTTCCTCCAATAGAGTATTGGATAAATTCTCATAGTGTGTTCAAATGTGTGCGAATACCTAAAGGACCAAATTCCTGAGGTCATCGGTCCCTAGACTTACACACTACTTATAATAACTTAAACTAACTTATGCTAAGAACAACCTACGCACACCTGCCCGAGGGTGGACTCCAGCCTCCGACGGGAGGTGTCTCGCAATCCGTGACATGGATTCCTCAGACCCCGCGGTCGCTACACGCGGCGTCTCATCGTGATCATAGCGTACAAACAATAGTGTTTGTTACTTAAAATTATTTACAATACTATCATTGTGTTGTTCTTTTGTGGGGGTATTTAACAACGATTCAATATCGAAGTCGCCTTCCCAACTTTCATCAGCCACGACCTGGGGCTCAGTAGCGACTCTTTAATTTGTCTACGCCTATTCGGTGCTGGTAAGGTGGTGTTTCACCTGATATTTCAAGTATATTCACATTCGGGTACTACTGATTTCATTCTCCAATATGTTGCCGTTTTGTGGTTGGTAGACAAAGTCCTGTTTTGATTATGCATTGTTTGTGGGTTTTGTATTCCGCCAGGGAGGCGGCGCGTGGGTAGGAACAGGAAAAGGTAATACGTCGGTACTGCAAATACAGTTAAAGCACCTTTACTAGTGTATAAACATATGCAAACATATTACATAACTTTAGGTGATGACACGTTGGTGAGACGTTGTGGCCCCATCGTAACTTTTGCAAAGTCTCAATAGCAAACTAAGCTGAAGCGATGTTTCCCGGCTGTCTGCACCTGATCAAATGGGGAGAGTCTGTAGCTCGTAGAGCTGCACGGCACCAGCTAGAGGGCGCTGTCGTCGGTGTCTCGTGGTAGTGCCAACCTTTGAACTATGCCGTGGAATCTTTGCTATCGATACCACAGTAGGGGCATTTGCCACAGACATGTATTGTTGTTGTTGGTGTTGTTGTATTGTGGCGGTGGACTAGTGTTTTGGTACGCATCTCCGTAATTAGTGTTCCAGTTTTGCTGTTGGTTGTGTCTTGGCTGATGTTTTTGTTCATTTTCCGGTTCAAATTGTTTCCCTTCAAGTTGTCAGCATTGTTTTTTCGGCATGTCTTGTTTGAGTTACCGCCTGTCCTGTATGTGCTGTTACGTTTACTATTCACGTTAGAATGTGTCTGCTGATTTTGACAAGTAAGTTGGTTAGCGGAAGCAGGCTGTGGAGTCTGCTGCGCTAACCGAACACAGCTGGCGCGCCAGGATTATTTTGGGTAACCTGCTACCCTGCATCTCACTAGCGTAAACATTGTGGTTGTTGCGTTGCCGCCCGCCACGTTGATATTAGTGAATCAACTGGACCCAGCACTGTCAAAAATATTCCGCATCGTTGTCGGGAGTGTGCAATAGTTTCTCTTTGATATACCATAGGAGTCTATCTTTTAGTGTGCGGAGAATACCACGCATAGCAACGGGTTCGCCAAGAAAACGTGTCATATTTAGATATTTCACAAAACACTTTCGTAAATTACCATATTTTGACATTGAAAGGCTGTGGTTCCATGATCTGCTTTCTGAGACGCTCTTGGACAGTATGAGACTAAAATTTGGCCAAGGAAACCTTTTCCAATTGTTCGCATGTTACGTACCTGTCGCCTTCATTGCACGCCCAGACAGCTGCGTCTCCCTGGACGTAATGTAATACGTAATAAACTCTTTTTCAGGTTTCCATGATTGGGGGAACGCGTTTCTGAATGCTTTGTGAAAAATTACGGGGTGTACACTACGTTTCTCCGGAATAAATGGTCCACATTGGCGATGTTTCAGTAGGCTTTCTTCCTATTTAGCACTGTAATACCTGTTTCCTTCACTGTAATTATTGTAGTGCTGACCTCGGGATCTCAAGGGCACTTATTGTCCATTGATATTACAATTGTGATTTGATAATTTATTGTAATGTTCACCTGCTGAATGCAAGGGAGCGTAGTGTCCATCGTTAACACGACTGCGATTTGGTGATGTGTAGGTTCGTGTGTTTTGTTGACAATGTGGTGTGTATGGTGTGCATTGGATACGTGTCATACCCGTACCGATTTTCATTTCCATATTACACATGACTGTGACCATCAGTATCGTCCGGTTGCACACAGTCATTAAATGGTTTTCTCTGTACTGCGCTGCATCAGCTAAGATGTGTTTATTATTTTTAACAAATTCAGTCACGTTGTCATGTACCGCTGTTGGTGATTTTTCATCTATGCATTGTTCGAAATATTTGTTCTCCTCGTCAATACAATTGTAAAATTCTTTGTTTATGTTTGCGAAATGGTTGTCTGTATCTAAGTGAAGCTTTTCTGTTAATTGTTTAGTCATCGCATTTACCTTATCTTCAGTTTGTGTAACCGTGGAGCTACTGATTCATGCACTGACCAGCAAGACTTCATTTGACTCGCAACGGCTTCGTGCGTGGCGTTTAACTGTTTGACATCACTCATAATGTTTATTACGTCCTTGTTGGTTTTGTTCCTGTTGTAAATTTAGTTCGGGATTTTTTTTTTTCAAGCTCAGTCACCTGTCCGCTCAGTCTTGCGTTTATTTCGTCTATCTTTTCGCTTTAAGTGTCTTTTAGTACTGTCATATCTTTTTGTATGTCTGCTTGGAGTGCGGACCTACGATTTTGCACTGTTGTCATATATGTGTCACTGTTTTTTTCTTTACTTTCGGTAATATGTTGCATTATAATATTAAGCAAATAGAAATATTCGCCGACTGTAACTGCTCTGCCTCCTCCGCGCCGGCCAACCGAAGTGGCCAAGCGGTTCTAGGCGCTACAGTCTGGAACCGCGTGACCGCTACGGTCGCAGGTTCGAATCCTGCCTCGGGCATGGATGTGTGCGATGTCCTTAGGTTAGTTAGGTTTAAGTAGTTCTATCTTCTAGGGGACTGATGAGCACAGCTGTTAAGTCCCATAGTGCTCAGAGCCATTTAAACCAATCCTCCGCGCCTTTTGAGATGACGTCACGGCCACGAATTGGTTAAGAGCGAGCTTCTGATAATTGACTAGTGGTCGGAACGTTAGCAAAATTACCGTCACTAGGTATTCCAAGTACTGATTTTTCATTAACGTCTGTGTCACCATTAGAGCTACTGTCAACGTTGCGATCTGTCAGATTCTGTTTGTATTTGCTGTCTACCGTGCTCTATTTTCGCGTACTGTTTGCGTATTATTACCATACTGTACGTAATGTGTTGCGGAAGGAAAAAATCTTTAAACGCATCTTATCTCTATCCATAATGAGCAATTCAAGTTCACATGATTCAAATGGCTCTATGGGACTTTACATCTAAGGTCATCAGTCCTCTAGAACTTAAAACTACTTAAACCTAACCTAAGGACATCACACACATCCATGCCCGAGGCAGGATTCGAACCTGCGACCGTAGCGGTCACGCGGTTCCAGACTGAAGCGCCTAGAACCGCACAGCCTAACACTCTCAAAGTATTTCCCCTGAGCTTGCTTATTAAAACATTAAAACGACACTTGCGACCTCATCAGCTGCTCCTTCCCTTAGACGGTTTTGAGCCGTGCTCACTCCCCATTATGCTTTTTCGTGAACTTCGCTGTCTATCTGTGTTTGGTTTCCCGCCCTTGTTGCGGTTACGTCGTGGTTCTTCTTCCTTCTACGTGTGGCAGCAGTGATGTGTATCGATATTTGCGCCGTGTACCATCTTTGGTTTGGTGCATATAGTTTGGCTAGGGGGTCTGCCGGCAGTCGGTCGGTTGTTGCGGACGAGGGAAGTTATCTCCGCGCGGTGCAGGCGGCTGGGTCCGCTGGCAGCCCCTGCGTGTAGTGTCGGAGCGTGTCTGGAGCAGTCCGATCCCTACGAGCTTCGTGGTTCAAAGTTGACTAGTGCTTTCAATTACGCAAGCCATGTCCACTTACGTTGTGGTGGTTCATTTCGGTGGTTTGCTGTTGGGAAGGTTTTCCTGTGAGCAACACTGAGTGTTTCTGCTGCCGAAATGTAGCCCCCATGCTGTGCCATTAACTATTTTGGTTGACTACAATTCGAGTGCACCACTGGAATTTTCTGCCTTGTAGCCGTTAGTGTTCTGCTTACCTGCCCTGGGCACTTACGTAAATGCAGGCAGTGTTCTTTTGGGTGAAGTTAACTATATTATTATATTTCAAATTCAAGTGTACCAGCGGAATTTTCTGCCAAGTGGCCGTTAGTGTTCCGGTTATCTGCCACGGCCACTAACGTAATTTTAGGCAGCGTCCTTTACTCATCTGTTGACGCTGTCCACCATGGTGTGTAATTTTGACAGCTAATACATACTCCATTGTGGATTATCACGTTCGTGACCTTTTCTGTTTGAGTTCTCATGTACTGACTGATGGGAAGCAAGTCGTTGTGTCGGTCGGTCCGTGGCTGTCCCCTGATTGGGTTCCGACCGATCAATTGTAGTTGGGCTCACCACCCGTCTCGCCTAAGTGAACGAGGGCAGACCGACCTCCCTGGAGGCTTCTGAGTGCCGTTGTCTTTATTGTCTTTCCCACAGGTGTTAATTATCTATTTTCAGCTACTTAAAATTTATGGTTTATGGTTAATAGTGGGCTTTCAGTCCTGCAACCTTATTTTTTGAAATTATCTTTCAAGCTTAAACACTGCGGCCTTCTTCCCTTAAAAGATTACGGTAATATATTTTAAAATTTTGAAACTTAATTGTGGCCTTCATCCATTTGTATTGCGCTTTGCTTATGTTTGTTCTATCTACCTTGCTGTGAGGCTTTCTAATCAGCTGTGATAGATTTTTTAAAATTATTTTATTGCTAGTTTAATTAGATTTTTATCTTGCTGATTTGTTAAGATTTCTAGTTTGGAGGCCCTCAGCTGTGAAAGTGTTGCATTTGGTTAAGGTTCGGCTATTTGCCGCTTTGCTTGTAAATGTGTTATTAAATTACGATAAATTACAATTAGAAGGTGAAACTGACCCCAACCTTATTTGGCCCTTTCCACAATCCTAATTACCTATTCTGCCCAGCGGGTTTAGTGGGCGTTTCAGATTTATTTCTCTTGCATGGGTCGAAGGTAGGAGGCAGGACGTGCCCCACGCTTGTTTCCCCACTACGACGTTTCATTTAGCTACTGAGGAGTATTATGCTGTGGATAACTTTACCTCTGGTTTCGAAGTCAACCTTGCCAGTGTATTCTATTGCACGACATCTCATACAGCACGGAGTGCACCAGCAATCAGCCATGTGGTTCGCTTTTTCCCACCTTTGGCAGTTTGAGTCATTTACAAAAACATTGCGCGGCTCGTTCTTGCACGCGGGAGTTGGGCAAACATTGTTACATATGAGTGGACACATAAGCTAGGATAAAAATTTAAATGTGTTTGTTTTACCTCATGGATACGCAAATATCTAAAGTAAATTTCCGTAAGAGAATGAGATTGATGGTGGCATTCAAGACAAGTCCACAACATATAGCTCAAGTTGACAAATTCCCACAAAGGTTGTATAAAAGCATATACACTGAAGAGCCAAAGATCCTGGTACACCTGCCTAATACCGTGCAGCGCCCACGTGAGCACGCAGAAGTGCCGTGGCACAGACTCGACTAGTGTCTGAAGTAGTGCTGGAAGGAACTGACACCATGGATCCTGCAGGGCTGTCCGTAAATCCGTAAGAGTACAAGGGGTTGAGATCTCCTCTGAACAGCACGTTGCAAGGCAGCCTAGATATGCTCAATGGTGTTCATGTCTGGGGAGTCTTGTGGCCAGCGGAAATGATTAATCTCAGAAGAGGGTTCCTTGAGCCACTCTGTAGCAATTCTGCAAGTGTGGGGTGTCGCATTGTCCTGCTGGAGTTGCCGAAGTCCGTCGGAATGCACAATGGACATGAATGGATACAGGTGATGAGACAGGATGCTTACGTATGTGTCACCTGTCAGAAACGTATCTAGATGTGTCATGGTTCTCATATCACTCCAACTGCACACGTCCCACACCATTAGAGCCTCCACCAGCTTCAAAAGTCCCCAACTGTCATGCAGGTCCGTGGATTCACGAGATTTTCTCCATATCCGTACACCTCCATCCGCTCGATACAATTTGAAACGAGACTCGTCCGACCAGGCAACATGTTTCTAGCCATCAACAGACCAATGTCGGTGTTGACAAGCCCAGGCGAGGCCTAAAGCACTGTGTCGTGTAGTCATTAAGGGTACACGATCGGGCCTTCGGCTTCGAAAACCCATATCGACGATGTATCGTTGAATGGCTTGCACGCTGACACTTGTTGATGGCCCACCATTGAAATCTGCTGCCACATGTGGAGGGGTTGCACTTCTGTCACTTTCGAAGACTCTCTTCAGTCGTCGTTGGTACCGTTCTTGCAGGATCTTTTTCCGGCCGCACCGATGTCAGAGATTTGATGTTTTACCGGATTCCTGATATTCGCGGTACACTCGTGAAATGGTCGTAGGGGAAATCCGCACATCGTCGCTGCTTCGGAGATGCTGTGTCTCACCGTTCGTGTGCCGACTACAACACCTCGTTCAAACTCATTTATATCTTGATAACGTGCCATTGCAGCAGCAAGTAGTAATCGATTTAACAACTGGGCCAGACACTTGTTGTCTTATATAGGCGTTGTCGACCGCAGCGCCTATTCTGCCTGTTTAAATATCTTTGTATTTGAATACACATGCTTGTGCCAGTTTCTTTGGTACTTCACATGAATTCTTTACGTCATTGTTACACAGTATTATGAGTAAAACATTGTATTTATACAAGACATGTATTGAAAGTAAGAATCGTAGCATTTTCGTTCAAAAACCTGTCAAAATACAGTTACAATATTATATGCTTCCTTAAGGTTGTCTTACTTACAATGTAATAATAAAATAGAATACTTTTTCCTACAAAAAGTTTTCTCTCGAGCAACTATTGAGAAAGAAATGGATGAAGGAAGGGAATAAATGATTGTGCACAAAATTGTTGTCGTACCTATCAAGATAAATTGTTACACAAAACCGCCAGTCTTCACGAAACATAATGGCAGTGAAAATGTGGACACAGATGCTTACTCTATGCAGATGCTAACTAATACGTGCAATAGAAAAAGCATTTAACCTGACCTAATGTAAGAAACAGAAAGTGGTAAGAAAGAAATGCCTTACATCTATGCGTAACTATATAAGTTAAGCTATGCTGAAAAATCAAAAGCATCATTAACCTGTTACACGAGAAAGAAAACTTGTTAGGAGAATCAAAAGCAGCACATAAGCAAAAGTGTCTTCTCTGATAATTATCACTACCCACACAGAAAAACGCTTAGAGGCAAAAAGTTCTTATCACAGCGTATCAAAGTAGCAAATTTCCCAGCACAACTCGTCGTCATTCATAAGAAACCTCCTACCCCAGCCAAAAACCACTAATCCAAGCAACTAAAGGTGTCGCTACAAGAAAATCATCACATAGTCCATAATAGTCCCTAATTTCATTGCATATCTGCTGAAATATTAAAAACAAAGCTCCACGTGTACATAAATAAATAAAATCATCAACTTCATCAAGGCATCCCATAACCATCATAAATACCTAAATATTTCCATCACTTACTAACGCACATATTACTTCAGTAGGTTCATATGATGTACGCATAGTTCTTACACCGTATTATTATGTTCAGTCCTCTAAGCTGAAAATAAGAAACCCCCTTCGATGAGTAACGAAAGATGTGAAATCCAACCAAAAATTCTCTACCTGTTTCACAACTGCGTACTGTACATTTTCCAAACACCGTCTAACTGTTGCAAAATTCAGTGTGTCAGTGTGTAAGAAAAATTCTGTTAGCTTGCGCAGTACCCGATGTTACCATCCAACAGTCATGGTTTTTTACCATTACGCATTTCTACTTGACTAAAAATTGCTGCTTCTTTATGCAGAGTAGTTTTGCCAGAATCTTTGTGTGAAACATACCGATAAAAATTTTCATTTCCGTAACAGTAAAGTACATTACATTAACAAAAATACATAAAGCGAAGGAAAAACAAAGAAAGTCAACCTCTTCAGCCTTATGTAAGGTGAAGAAAAATAACGACCTACGCATACATAGGTTGAAATGGCTCATTGCTTGACTTCTACATATTTACAACAGTCCACTCGTCAATGAGAAAATCAAATGCATCGAAACATGACTATGCTAAGAAATGTGTACCGACATTCGGGTGAGCTGTTCTGCTAATACAGAATGGTCCATTGTTGATGAATAAAAATGTTTGGATCTTGTTCTTTCATCTGGATGAGAACTGGTGAGAGCGAACTGAAAAATTTTGACGTACTACGATTTCCTTATTGTTGCATGTCTTCTTCTGCAGCCAATTTCTCTCCTCTGAGCCTGTTTTATGTTTTTAAGAGGTATTTCAATGACCTTATGATGTCTTAAGCATCGTGAGTTTGGATACGGTACACTTTCTCTGATTTTGTCAGACGGTTGTTTCTTCAGTACGAAATGGGGACAGATGTCCTGAATGATTTGAATATACCTAACCAATTCTGTGTACTTTTGGAATGATTAGGTACACAGTTTATGATGTCCTGAATGATTTGAATATACCTAATCGATTCTGTGTACTTTTGGTGACAGTAGTGTGTGCATTGTTTGTCGTCAAATTGTTTGTTTCTTGTCGAATATACACACACCTTTCAATGTCATCGATCTTTTACTTTCGTAACCTTATTTCTATATATATTTGTGTTGAGTTTGTTAAACCAGTGAAGAATATGTATTGTTGATGTTCTAAGTGTACATATTCTACATCTGCATCTACATTTATACTCCGCAAGCCACCCAACGGTGTGTGGCGGAGGGCACTTTACGTGCCACTGTCATTACCTCCCTTTCCTGTTCCAGTCGCGTATGGTTCGCGGGAAGAACGACTGCCGGAAAGCCTCCGTGCGCGCTCGAATCTCTCTAATTTTACATTCGTGATCTCCTCGGGAGGTATAAGTAGGGGGAATTCCTGTTGGTTTATTGCACTCCTCATATTTTAATATCTTCTACTTGCAGTTATTATTGCTGTCTTTAGGACCTGTTGTTTGTTAGAAGCTATACATTGAACTCATATTCTGATTAGGCCAGTGATACTATTTACTTGAACATAATTTTATAATGTGACATCTTCCCTTTAAAGATATTTATACCTTATCTGTTAATATGAGGCTTCGAAGATTAGCAAGACGCTGTCATTGCAATTTGCCTGTGAACACCTGAATTGAAAAACCAGATGTATTCACGTAATTTTATTTTCTTCGGCTATCAAATTATCTATTTTGAGGCGCTATCTGAAATATTATAATTCCATCAGCATTGAAGCAAACTCAGATAACGATGTCAAGGTACTAAAGAAATGGCATGCTGTTAACTAGGTTTGCTTTTGACAACGAGGTAAATAAGGAGACGAAGTGTTACAAGTTTGAAAGAAAAAATTTTAGCACAAATCTTTATTATAAAACATACGGCATTTTTGTTCAACTGGAATTTTATTGTCAAGATTGTCACCGTTTGGAGATTACAGGCATTTTACGGCGAGGTCACCAATTGCCGTTGTGCTATGAGCAATAGAACAGAGAGCCAGGGAGGTTTAGGCACCAGTTGCAGCTCGGATCCAGGAGCGCAGGTTGCCAACATTGGCGTAGACCCCGGGGGCGGCCTCGCACTCTGGATTTCCCCAGGAGACGATGCCCACCTGGGTGCTTCCGCTGACCAGGGGGCCGCCGGAGTCTCCGCTGCAGACGCTTCTGCCGGCCTCGCCTGCACACACCATGCGGTCGGTCACAGTGTTGTTGGCGAAGATGCTCCTGCAGGTGCTGCGGTCCACGATGCCGATGTCAACCTTCTGCAGGGTGCTGGCTGCTGGCCCGTCCGTGTACGTGGTTCCCCAACCAGTCACCGTCACTGCGAGACCACCTTCCGGGTCGTAGCCGTCAGAGGGTAGGTTGACGACCTGAGCGTTCGGGTCAAGCAGGGATCCAAGGGCCTGGCAACATTGAATCAAACTTTGGTAACAGGTATGTCTCCTTACCGAGACTTTAGATAAGTACTTGAAGACTGGAAGGGATGCTGAAGGTTTTGTGTCTGTTTCCCCATAACGATTAGTATTGATATTTCCTTCCATTGTTATTTACCTCTCAATCGTCTTCCTTCATGCATACTTCGTGAAGCAATGCAGTCTATAATACATATAATACTACTTTCTTGTGTGAATTCCTAAGAGACCAAACTGCTGAGGTCATCGGTCCCTAGACTTACACACTACTTAAACTAACTTACACTGAGGACAACACACACGCCGATGCCTGAGGGAGAATTTTGTGGTGTGACTGGAGTAGCTCTGAAATGAGACTGCAACATCTGACATCAGTTTTTCCAGTGATAGAACAGAACAATACTATAGAAGAGAAAATCGCAGAATTTGTCCACATTTAACGTATCCTTACGGTGGGAGATGATATTAAGAACTGCCGATTGGTTTCAGTGACTGACTGAATGAATTAATGTCGTGTGACTACGGCCTGCCGGCCGCGGTGGCCGAGCGGTTCTAGGCGCTTCAGTCCGGAACCGCCCGACTGCTACGGTTGCAGGTTCGAATCCTGCCTCGGGCATGGATGTGTGTGATGTCCTTAGGTTAGTTAGGTTTAAGTAGTTCTAAGTTCTAGGGGACTGATGACCTCAGATGTTAAGTCCCATAGTGCTCAGAACCATTTGAACCCATTCATTCAGACTAGGGCCTCCCGTCGGGTAGACCGTTCGCCGGGTACAAGTCTTTCGATTTGACGCCACGTCGGCGACTTGCGCGTCGATGGGAATGAAATGATGACGATTAGGGCAACACAACACCCAGTCTCTGAGTCGTGAAAATCTCCGACCCAGCGGGGAATCGCTCCGACCACTCAGCTACCGGAGACGGACAGTATCTGAAAATTATGCAGAAAAGATTTTCATGAGCAGGATTTTAAATTAGGCTCTTTGAACTGGAGTAAAGATGAATTCGACTATCCGCAGCATCACGAGACTTTGTAAGAATATTTTTTTGTAATTTTATGTCTTTATAATAATGATTATGTTTGGTTTGTAGGCCGCTCAACAGCGCTGTCACCAGCGCCCGTACAAGTACCGGTTTTTGACGCAGTCCAATTTTTTACACAATCCAATCTAACCACCGTTACAATGATGATGATGATGATGAAATTAAGAGGACAACCTAAACACCCAGTCCCCTCTTTATGTGGAGTAAACAAAAAGTGTGAATAGGTATAGGTTCACACAAACAGTATTGGTGGAAGAATTTGAAGTTACACCGTGCAGTTAGTGACTGTTGTGTGGAACAGTGTTATGTAGATTACTGAATAATAAATTATTGAAACGTGTTTTCGTTACAGGCTACTCGGCGAAATTAAACACACCAATAGTTACTTAAGATGCGACAGAGCTGTGTTTCATTATGAAAGAATTTTTATAGCTAAATCCTCGAAACAGATGAATTCGGCATCACTGTTAGAAAATAAAAGAATACATCTTTCATTTTTTCGGGAACTCGACCACTAAGTGGGGAGGGCAATACGAGATGAAAATTTTTATGAAAATATTTAGTTATAGTAAAACATTTTTAAAGATAAATCTACCAGAACTAGTATTAGACTTGTAGAAACACATGTTAGAGAACTTTAGTTTCTATAGAAACGCCATCACAAGAACCGAAAAGACAACATTAACAAAGGTCTGTGATTCCAGTTACCAGAATAGCGTATTGGTCAGAAGCACACTCGGAAAAGACCATGCTTCTATCGCTTTAATTAGCCGGAAAAGTTCACACGAGGCTGTAATTTGTAGACAACACAGAAATCCAAAGAAAATCTGTGCAAACCGTGCAGTCAACGTGAGCGAAGCAGTGGGCGCTAAGCTAGTACGAGTACATACAAAAGATAAGGATATTTACTGTTTTCTGAATATCGTCTTGTAGATTAGAACTGCTGGAACACTAAAAAAATTCGCACACCTGCTGCCAGAGTAGTTTCCTAAACGGCTCTTATAAAACGGTTCGAGACATTGATAAGTAACTTCGGCGACGGAAACTTCTGCATTACGGTGTGATTATAGCTACGTATTATTGCGCCAAACATTTCAGGAACATGGAGGCTGTGGCTAAGCCATGTCTCCGAAATATCCTTTCTTTCAGGAGTGCTGGTTCTGCAAGGTTCGCAGGAGAGCTTCTGTAAAGTTTGGAACGTAGGAGACGAGGTACTGGCAGAAGTAGCGTTGCGAGGACGCGACCTGAGTCGTGCTTGGGTAACTCAGCTGGTTGAGCACTTCCCCGCGAAAAGTAAAGGTCCCGAGTTCGAATCTCGGTCCAGCACTCAGTTTTAATCTGCCAGGAAGTTTCATATCAGCGCACTCCACTGCAGAGTGAAAATCTCATTCTGGAAACATGGAGAAAACATAAACGATCCATATTTGCTGTTTCATTCAAGACATGGATAACTCATTAGTTCATTTTGGAGAAACGGGAAGTATACGCAACGTATGTTTTAGAAGAACAGTCGAAGAAACTTTTAATTAATTTGGTCACGCACATCTTCAGCAACTGCTACTCACCTTGATGACGGCGACATCGTAGTCTAGCGTATTGCCGTCGTACGATCCGTGCATGTAGCCGGAACCTGCCTTGCGAACGGTACCACCGCTTCCACGAATTGAAGATCCCGCTCGGAAACTCATCAGAAGGACATTCAACTGGTCAGCGCAGTGAGCGGCCGTCAGCGCCCAGTTGGAGCTGATGATGGATGCTCCGCAGATGTGCGAGTCGCTGTACTCAAAGGACAGCTGCCACGGGTAGTCGGCAATGTCGGCGTCAGAGCCTCCAATGATGCGGCTGCTCCCTTGCCTCCACAATCTGGTCGACGCGGGATTGGCCAGGGAGGAGCCCAAGAGGCACAACATGAAGAGGGCGAGGTGCTGCATGGTGATAGTGCACGTGGTGGGTGCACACCACTCGGGCCACGGCCTATATAAACCGTACAAGATTCAGTGACGAGTCTCTTATCTCAGTCTGGTGTAATCGGTGTACTTAGCAAAAATCCCCTGTGACAGACTCTTTATCTTCTCAGATAAGTTACTGTATAGGCACTTGAATATATATACAGATCTTGACACGCCTCCCTCAAAGGGGACCCCACAACTAATTGATATAAACAGCTACTTTTATCACCTTTCAGCCCTGTCCCGAACTGATCTACAGTATGCTCTAGGTAGTCGGTTGGATTTTTAGAACAGCTCACTAGGCCGTTCGGTTGAAAAGGAACGTACATCTCTAAAAATGGCAGTCACACATACTGGAAAGGAAAACGTTGGTACAAAGAATGTAACTGCGGTGAAACCATGGATAACAGAAGAAATATTTCAGCTGATCGATAAAACAAGTAAGCACAAAAATGTTGAGGAAAATTCAAGGAACAAAAACACATGTCACCTAACAATGAAATAAATAGGAAGCGCAGGGATCCTATGGTAAAATATGTTCATGAAAAATCGGAAAATAATGCTCATCGAGAAGACTGACCCAGCATGCAGAAAAACAAAATAGCTTTGACTGAAATTAAAAGCAGAGGTAGTAACGTTAAGAGTGCAACGGGAATTCCACTGTTAGATGCAGAGAAGAGTGAGGATAGTTTGAATGTTTTGAAGGCCTCTACGATGGGGACGACTCGTCTCAATCTGCGACAGGATAGAAACATAAATCTATGTAAAAGAGACATGGGATCCAGTATTACAGTCGGAATTTAAAAGAGCTTAGGAAGATTTAAGATCGAATAAGGCCGGTGGGATGGATAACATTCCATCAGAATTTCTAAAATCATTTGGGGGAAGTGAAAAAAAACTACTTTTTACGTTTGTGTGTTGAATGTGTAAGTCTGGTGATATACCATCGCACATTTGGGAAAACATCGCCCACACATTTCTGTAGACTGAAAAAGCCGACAAGTACGAGAATCGTCGCACAGTAAGCTTGTCCGCTCATGCATCCAAGTTCCAAACAAGAATAATATACAGAAAAATGGGGAAGAAAATTGAGGATGTTTTAGATGACGATCAGTTTGCCTTTAGGAAAGGTAAAGGCACCAGATAGGCAGTCCGGACGTTGCCATTAATAATGGAAGAAAGACTAAAGAAAAATAAAGTCACGTTCATGGGTTCTGTCGACGTGGAAAAAGCGTTCGACCTTGGCGAATGCTGGAGGATGTTCTCAGTTCTGAGAAAAACCGGGATGAGCTATAAGGAAAGAACTAATATACAATATGTACAAGAACCAAGACGGAACACTAAGAGCTGAACACCAAGAACGAAGAACTCGGATTAAAAAGGGTGTAGGAGAGACATGTAGTCTTTCACTCCTACTGTTCAATCTATAAATCGAAGAAGCAATGACGGAAATAAAAAAGAGGGTTCAAGAGCGGAATTACAATTCATGGTGACAGGATATCGGTGATAAGATTCACTTGTCACATTGGTGTCCTGAGTGAAAGTGGATGAGAGTTACATAATCTGTGAATGGAATAAAGTCTAATCAGTACAGAAAATGGGTTGAGAGTAAATCGAAGAGACGAGAATAACGAAAAGTAGCAGAAATAAGAATGACGAGGAAGTTAAAATCAGGATTGGTGATCATGACAGAGATGTAGTTAAGGAACTCTGCTACCTAGGCAACAAAATAATTCATGACGTGCCTCGGGCATGGATGTGTGTGATGTCCTTAGGTGAGTAAGGTTAAAGCAGTTCTAAGTTCTAGGGGACTGATAACCTCAGAAGTTAAGTCCCATAGTGCTCAGAGCCATTTGAACAATTTTGAACTCATGACGGACGGAGCAAGGAAGACATAAAAAGTGGACTAGTACTGGAAAAAAGTGTAGTTGTTTCAAACACAGTGAATGGGCGATTTGGATGGGATTCGGTTAATGAAAAGGAGACATACAATTCAAGATTTATTTCCCCAAAACAATTAATTAATTGTAATAAATTACACTGTGGCTTACAAATTACAGTGACACAAACAAATCATGCTGCTTACAATATGAGGTAATAAAAATGTTATATGCCACAGATGAACAGAGAAACTTATTTGTGTTGTTTGAATCACTGCCAAACAACACTGTTTACAATTTGATACATTAACAAATAATGATTGTACATTAAACTACATACCTTCACCTAATACAGTTAGATTTTATAATGTGAAGCACAAATGTATAATTTACAATTAAATTTTCAGTCGAAGTTACTCCTTCCTATACCTTCTTTAAAAGAGTGATAAACTTTCCAAAAGGTATCTCATTTGAAAATGCCCTAAAACCCTTAAGAACAACAACACGCACATGACTAGCTCAAATAATAAATATATGTACGACAAAGGCCAAAATTTGCTTCCTTACAGAAAGTTTGCTAATTTCAACAGCGCAGACCACATTAAAACTCTAGCCAACATGGACCGCTTGCCGGTCAAAACATGTTACGACTGCGGCAGCGGGCAAACTTACATAGGTAATAAAAGAACACAGGCCACCTAGCAATCTTACCAAAATCAGTTTACACGAAAGAGGAACAGGGGGGGGGGGGGGGGACATAATAAATACCATACGCAAGTGCACTTGCCAAACCTACTACTAAAAATACAGTATAAAAGGATCTCAATTAATGACAAAATCCGGGATAGGCCCGGCAATATTGCACGTGAGTGCTAGTAGCCAAAATAAGGTTAACAGATACCAAGGTCTGACATCATCTTAGGGCTAGCTGGCACAACAAATAAATAAGAGTAAAAGCACAAGCAAATGGCAATGTCCAAGAATTTAAATAGGGTTAAGTACACACCAGGCTAAAATCAATTGCTAGCACCTTGGACATCGTCTTAGGCTTAATTTACACTACAAATAAATAAAGGTAAAAGAACAGGCAAATGATAATGGCCAGCAATTTAAACAAAAATAAGTAAGCACAAGGATAAAAGCAATTGCTAGCAACATAACAAGCACACATAAAAATTTCAGACAGCTGCCACATCACAAAACGGAACAGGTGCGCGCGCAGTCCTCAGCAAGCCAGAAAACCAATGACGCACACTCCAGCAACCGAGCCAGCCTGACCACAGTAATTTCAACTCAGAATCAGGGCGCGTGAGCACACTGGGTCCACGCAAAGCACACACTGCCAAATAATTCCCACCAACAGATACGGCTGCCCCCCGGGCGGGAAAACGGGGGCGACGACCAGGTACACACCAGCAGAAAACTCGACACCTAGACTCCGGCCAAAACGGAATCACGAAGAAAATATGAAATACAGCTGAAGTAAGGTGAAACGAACCCCACCACGCAGACCGGACAGAGCCAACACACAGAAAGCCTGCCCTGCATTCCTTACAACTCCTGGGCGCGGAAACCCAAGTGATATCGTGGCACCCTTTACAGGGGCGGAGAACCTCGAGCGATCACGTGCGGGGATCCATCAGTTGTCCACTACAGCACGTCACCAACACGCCACACCGCCCAACGAGGCCCGCCAACAACGTGACCACACCTCCGTGCCGGGGCGGAAGGCAAAATACCACCAGCTCGGTGCGAATCCAACTGCCGAGCCGAGCGCTCGCGGCCCCCCGCGAAAAACGCTCCAGAGGACAGCAGCCGCCTCAGCGCCTGCGCAGGCCGAACCAGACGGAAACAGAAATACAAGTCGCTATCGATAGTGCCGGATACGCAACGCGCCAGAGAAATGGCACAGACAGGTTTTAATTTGGGAAAGAAATTTCTGAGACTCTACGTTTGGAGCACAGCATTGTTTGATAGTGAAACATGGACAGTGGAAAAATGGGAAAAGAAGAGAATCTAAGCATTTGAGATGCGGTGCTATAGAAGAACATTCAATATTAGGTGGAATGATAAAGTCAGGGATGAGGAGGTCATCAGGAGAAAATGGGTGAGGAATGAAATACATGGAAAACACTAACACGAAGAGGGACAGGATGGTAGGACATCTGTTAAGAGATGACGGATATTCCACGATACTAGAGGGCGCTATAGAGGATAAAAACTGTGGGGGAGCACAAAGATTGGAATCCATTTAACAAATATTGGGAATGTAGTTTGAAAGTGCTGCTGCAAGAGGTTGGCACCGGAGAGCCATTTGTGACGGGCCCCATTAAATCAGTCAGGAGATTGATGACTCGTAAGAGAAAGAACCAGACTAGCCACTTTCGATTCAGTGGCTCTCTTGTGCGGGAGTTACATTAAGGGAACGGGTGCAGGATGACGACACATGGACGACAACGTATCGAAGTTTAGGTCTGACCATGAAGCATGTATGGATTGTCAAAATGGTGAAGGTGAAAGCTCGCGACGTGCGGGAAATCCATGTCGGAATCCCAGTCTAGCAGAAATTTTCAATTTCGTCATTATTTTCTACAGCTGGAAGTTTCGGTATTCGTAACAGCGAATTCTCTTCCAGTAAATAAATTGTTGTTTTTATATAACAGAGAACATGTCTCATTCGTCCATGATCCTATTGTCGTTATCAAAATTATACGGCATACTTAAAAAGTGTTAAAAGGAACACTAAGATGAAAGAATGACTTAATTGTGACGCCACTGTTTTCAAGGGTAAATCAGTTAGTAACGAAAGCCTGTGAGGCATAACTTTTCGTCTATAATCACGTGGATAATTACGGAAATGAAACAGGTACCTCTATCAGACTGCACAAACTAATGTGCAACTAATCTCCAGAAATTCGGTGTTGGCTGTAAGACAAAAGACGTCTGTGCAAAATACATGTTCCGTAGAAGCAGCATCAAAGCTGTAATTCATCTTATGACAGTTCCAAGAGATTTCGAGAGTGAGTGCTGCAGCAGCATCATGTTAAGGGATTGGGCGGCGCAGAGCTGATTTTTAACAGTTAGAGGTCGTATCCGTGAGGAGCTGGACTTCTGCGGTAATGTAAATCAACGTTCTGTGTTTTCTTGTCTGTTGCTACGCTAGACGTACTAATTAATGGTTATAGTTAGGCACTGAGTACGTGTGAATATTAGACTCGGGTAACTACCGCGGACAGAGTAGACAGCTTTCCGCTGACGCTGTCTTGTATCAGATCTAGGCATAACACTTTGCAAACGGCCTCGTCCGATAGCTCTAAATCGCAGCGATGAGTGCAGCCTATCTGTATTCTCCTGATGATGCCCGTGCAAAGTTGTAGAACATTAGGAAGATTAACTAAAACGTTTTCTGCAAACATGTATTGTAAACGTTATGACATTCCGCCTCAGTTGACAGCTAGATGATTAAACACAAGAATACCGTGGAATACTATGGAACAGACCGTAGCCTTCTCGTTTAATGTTAGTGTGAAACGAGAAGAGGATGACGTCACAGTTCGTTTAGGTCAGCAACCGTTCTCATTCGAGGAATGCTAAGCAGTTGTAAACTACGTACTCCGCGAACCGCCATACGACGTGTGGTGGAGGATACATAGTATACCAGTACAGTTTTCCCTCCTTCCTACGGCATACGGAGACGATAGGCGGAACAAGGACGTTGGGTACCCATCTGAAAGAGCTCGATAGGTTAATTTTAGAATCGCGCTTACAGTGCTATGTGTATTTTGAAGAAAGCATTTGTATTTTATTGCCTTATATTTGAATGTGGGATCGTGGAATTATGTCAGTAAAGCTCTCTACGATTAACGTCTTTCTTATCCGTCTTCAACTGCAGTTCGCTGAGCTTTTCAAATACAGTCTATGTTTGTTGTAACAAACGCATAAGAAATCGTACAACTCAACTCTTGTATTTCCTTCTTTAATAAAACGTGGTCATAGCATCAGAGAGACGAACGACATACAAGAATTGAACGGTCAAAATTTTCATAAGCAACTTTATTTAATGTTACTTTTTTAAGTGAATTGTGAGTGCTTATATAATTGAGCGTTGTGAATGATTCCGATGACTGGTAGTCAATCGCATAATCTAAACATATCGGATCTCTTCTCCTATTTATTCGTATTACATTTTTCGCCAATGATCGTGCTATCTGTTTGTGGTGCCTGCGTGCGAGGTGTCGGATACTGATGCATGAAATTTCTTCTTCAGAATCCTTATTCTGCAAGCCACCTTACGGGGCATGCAGGAGAATTCTGTCGGTAACACACTATCATCTCCCTCATTCCCCACTCTATCAAGGGCAACTTTTTGGAAGAAAGAGCGTCGCTACGCCTCCGTAAGTCATGTCATTTCCTTTTTTCTGTATTTTTGCACATCTTCCTATTGTCAGCAAATATATGTGGGATGTGGAAATTTATTCCCTGACTCTTGATGTAACATGCAGAATCTAAAATCTAAACGTCTCCGCCTCTTCTGGCGCTTCTGCCATTGGCGTTTGTTGAGGATCTACGTTTATTTAACCAATCCTTAACGAAATCTTTGCACATTTCCTTACACCTTCTGTTGTATCAGCCTGGTAAGCCACACAGGTCGTCGCGCAACACTTGAAATTTTGTAGCAGTAGTTTTACGTAAGACTAGTTTTACATAATACACTTTGTAATATTACAACCCATCGTCTCGCAAATTATTCAGCTACTTGATTTCTCGTGTTCATAACCATTTTTTGTTGACCATTTTTATTATTTAAACACTGAACTACATAATTTTCCCTGACAAAGACAACTCAAAGTCATTTATTACCCACAATATACCAGCCCAACGCAATCTGACTGATATACACTGAACACATGACTGCCAATAATTAACACAATAGAATGACCCTGAATTGCAAGAAATCCTAACAATAATAAAAATCAAAAAAATATGAAATTAAAGAAATATGAAACTACCTACAATTCTGTTAATTGCCTGAACTCATTTCAATCACGAATACCAATAGTGGAAACCTCATTCTTTTTATAAGTCACTTACCTCACAGATAATCTTCATAACACGAAGTACAGCAATTACAGCTAACAGCAACTACAGCCAGCTAAATCAAAAGATTCTAACTACAATAGACTTTAACTACTTCGAGGCATATGGTTGAAGAGCAAGCAATGTATGTAGAAAATTTTACCTTACTCATGGGACATCCAGTTCCAAAAATTATATAGTTCTCAATTATTCCACTACCCAAACGATACCGATTAAACATACGTCATCATACATTTCCTTGTGTCTTACTTTACAGTGCACGTCCTGCAAACACGAAGTCTCCACTAACAAAAAAAAAAAAAAAAAAAAAAAAAAAAAAAAAAGGATCAGGTCTATACATTTCTCTATCCGCTCACTAACTGCTCGTCCTTCCAAATACAGAATCCCTTGCCGAGGGCGCATACTGCTGTTAGCAATATTAACACTATAGCACTGCCAACATACAAACAGGCTATTTACATAGCCCACCTGCTCCGCTCAAAAAACTTTTCAAAGTGGATTGGGCAGTGGCTAAGACTAAGTTGTTAAAAATTTTTATATTAACAATATCAAATAGATCAGACACAGAGGTTAAGCAATATGTTGTTGATCAATAAAGTAAAAATTCTCCTCAGAGTCCCTAAAGACAGTCGTAATATTCACTAGAAGAGAAGTCTGCGTCAGTTTTGCGCACAAAGGCTGGGCTGTATATGGAAATACACAAGTAAGTCTTGAAGGAGTAGTGTTGTGCTCTACACAGTGCTGACTCTTGACATGAAGATTTCAGTGGGTATCGAAAAATTGGTAATGGGCCACAACTGAGCAGATCCACAGCAATATCAGTCAAAGTCTTGAAAAATATTGGTAGAATTGGTGGGTCACCACAGAACAGACCCACTGTTGTATCAATCTAGAAGAATATTGATAGTAGGGGTTGGTCACCACAGAGAAGCCCCACTGCAGCCTTAGTAGAGATTATAATAGTAGTGGGCCACCAAAGGTGCAGACCCACTGTAGTCCATGTAGAGATGTTCAGCAGCCACCTGCCGCGACGGTTCAAAAATGGTTCAAATGGCTCTGAGCACTATGGGACTTAACATCTATGGTCATCAGTCCCCTAGAACTTAGAACTACTTAAACCTAACTAACCTAAGGACATCACTCAACACCCAGTCATCACGAGGCAGAGAAAATCCCTGACCCCGCCGGGAATCGAACCCGGGAACCCGGGCGTGGGAAGCGAGAACGCTACCGCACGACCACGAGCTGCGGACGTCGCGACGGTGTGGGTGCACATTAACAACTGAAAATTCCTGAGGATAATGTAGCAAGTCCATGAAACACCACTGTATAGTCAGTATTGATGCATATTTCGAGTCCCTGAGCCACCAGAAGTTCACTCACTAATATTATTATTATTATTATTATTGGCAATGTCCTCACATTCAGCAGTGCTTACGTTAAGACGCACCCCCACGTCACTCTCTATTGGACGATCGCCACGAACTAAAATGACTAGCTTATTGTGTAACCCTAATGCAATAGACAGACATTTCACTATAACTACGATTGTGGGCCAAGTAACGTGCAGACAGGGCATGTAAAAATACGACTGTTGTGATGTTCGTTCAAAAATTACAGAACATTGTTAATTTCGCGCCAATGGTTTGTTGCAGCAAAATGCAGTTTCCATCACTGCACACGCTTGTGTTTATTAAGTAACTGCTGGAAGTTTCATTGTTGTATGTCTGTTAATTAGTGTTCAGTGCTGTATTGACTAGAACGTTGCGTCACATAGTTTGCGAATTTCGAAAATTTGGAAAATTTGTGGTAAGGTACTATGGGACGAAACTGATGACGTCATCAGTTCCTAGGCTTACACACTCCCAGTCTAACTTAAACTAACTTCACGAGGCCTTAGAAGACGTGACAATCGAACAAAGCCAGAAATGTGTTCAGGATGCAGAAAGTCTGCATAAAGAAGATTTTGAGAAATAAATCATCCATAATCCAGCCTATAATCATCAACTGCAATAATGGTTTATTAACTATAGACCATGAGAGCAACGAAGAAGAAGACAAATAAGAAAACTGCGATGAGGAGGATGACAGAAGTGAAGATAACTGAGTGCGACATTTTACATTTTTTCTCTCAATTTATCATGCAGTTATAACATCAACATTCCGTAAGTAATAGTTTAATAAAATATTGTATTGTAAAAAAAGTGGTATTGTAGGTGTTTTATATTCATTCACAACCAAATCCCATATGTATGTATCAGATTGGATTCGTTGGGAAACTGGTGTGCTCAACGACTGTATAATGATTAGGAAAACAAAGAAGCAATTTATATCAGGCAATCATGCAGTAATCTAATTTTATTGCAGATCTAGATATCAGTTCATTTAGAATAGGCCATATTGACCAATTACGCATTTTGATTAGCATGCTAATTTGCTTGAAATTCCAGTTGTTATATTTGTTAACCTGATATGCGCTTCAGCCACTAATTTTACGTACATTTACACTTCATATAAACATGTAGTACGTTAAGTTGCGTATAATAATTTTACAGACTGTAAACTGCAAATAACGAATTGAATAGCAAAGTTTTTAAAATGTTTTTTATATTAAAATGATGTACACGTACATTACGTACAAAACGATATGACTGATATAGTTTACAGCAAAAGCATTATTATATTGATTTTTACCGAAGCAGGAGCTATTTCGATGGGCAGCAGCGGTGCATGTGACTATGGAATGCACATGACTCACGCTCTGACGACAGCAACAGCGCACTAACGGCCAGCATCCCATACGCCTGTCCTATAGTTGTTTTACTATAATAGAAGTATGCAATTGCGCACACGCTTCCTTTCCTCTAAGGTTACATCCCGAACTTAGCTAACGATTCAGAATTGTCTCTCTACTTACTCCTATTACAGCTTCCAGCTGACTGATGTGCTTCATACTTTATTTTTTCCTGGCAGGTTCCCTCCTAGCAGTCTTCTATAGCGGTTGTCCTCTTCGCAGAAAACAGCACGTAGGTCATGAATCCGTAATCTTCAGGCTGTAATAAACCTTTTGCGAGGAACGGTTATTTTACAAATGATGAAATTTCCAATCAGTTTGTTTATGCGGGATCCCACCCGCATACAGTTGCATTCTACTTTAAAGTTACAAATGATTTCTATTTGTAACAAATTAATGAGCTGCTTATTTCCATAATTAGTATCACATTGTTCTAAACTATATGTCCAAGTAATCATACATTGCTAATAATGTCTTAACTTTCGAACGCAGGAGCCAATAACGGAGAAGGAACACAATTCAGGCGGTCTTTCTAACGATACCCGTACCGAGCAAACGATCTGTCATGCGTACCTCACACCACATTACGTCATCTTGCCGCAGCTGTCTTCTCAACTGCTCTAAGAAGAGTGTCTTGTAGCCGAATATGATGGCTGAAAAGCCAGAAATGTTACGAGGCTTTGATAAATAACTCATATTACCTGCTTGTGACCTTTGTATGCTTACTGGAATCTTGTACGCCTGTTATAATTAACTGAAGTGTGATGTCTTGTCACGCATTATTCCGATTATCCGTCAGAGACTTATCTCTGACTGCTGACGTCAATGTTGATATTTGAACTCTAATAACGAAGTGAAGCTAATGATACCACTTGAAGTGAGCTCTTCAAACACTTACTCAACAAAAGGCTTATCGTTAAATACTTTCATTATAAAAGTCTATGAAACAGGACATTAACAGCAGAGAATATCATGTGGTTGGGAGATAAATGTGTGGAGTCTTTGTTCCACAGTATCGCAAATTTTCCCACGGACCTCGCTGAACATTCTATGTCCAACTTATCCCTGCGTCTACTAATTCATAGCGAGAAGGTCTGTTAGTGAAAAATCGTATTTAAATAGGAGAATGTTTGACTTATGTGAATATCACTGCGGGTTCGTTTGATTCCTGGTTGTATAACAATTTTGTAATTTCAGTTCCAACCTTTTCTAAATCTTTTCATTGCTCTAGTTCATTCTATAACTTACTTTACACATGTTTTGTATAACTTTTACGTAATTTTATGGATTTTTTCTGTTCATTTTAGTGGCAATTTTAGGCGATAAATATCCAGGAATTTCATTTGCAGGAGATTTTTTAAATTCATAAACTTAATGAATTCTCATTGGGAACAACTGTCCCCCTTGTATCGACCCTCCTCCTCCCACTCCTTTCCTTGCTTTTTTTTTGTGGTAATCCCTACTTCCACCTGGTCTTGATTCTCATCTATGCTCACCTTCTCGTTGCCAAAATGCAAACCTAATGCAGTTTTGTTGCTATCCTCAATACTTCCTTTAAGTCTTCTTTTCTTTAAATCGTCTGTCTGGCCGATGAAAGTCTCATAACAATCGTAACAGCGCATTTCATAAACTCCAGAATTTGCATATTTCTCTTCCTTCTGTGGTAGATTGTGTCATATTCGCACTTCAAGAGTATGTGTTGTACTAAATGAAACTGTAACTCCGATCTTTCAAAATGTATGTTCAACTTTTTTGAGATCTTCCCACTGGTTATCTCCTTTTTGAAGCAGCTTACGGAGGGCGCGCGCATGGTACGGTAGGAATGGGAAGAGCTTATGTCACCTATATACGTGCATATCCTGACGTTTTACTCAGTGTGGAAACGTATGTGATGAGCTTTACATTACATATAACATCCGCAGGTATGAGCCGTATTTTATTTTGTGTTTATTTTCAAGTACGATTTTGTCAGTCAGGATATGTACGATTTTTAAATTACATGTTTGTCATTTGGTTTTTATGTTTCCCATTCTTAGTGGGGATCGCCGACGTTGACCAAAATTGGCCTTAAGTGAAAATTTTGTGACTGCTTCAGAAAGAAAATGGAACAAATTACCAAACAGCCGATCAGGATACTTCATACATGAATTGTGGTTTTATACAGGAAGTGGTAACGTCCTGTCTTCCGATTTTTGAGGAAAACCAACTCCCATCACTCTGTATCCTGGCTTTGGACTAGCAAAATGGCAATAGTAAATCGTCACTTAAGTGTTTTTACAATCAGGTTATAAGCACTTTATTATATTATTTGTTAAATTTATAAATTACTATTTACATTTTGCATATTTTTATAGACATCACCTATCATTACATCAATGAATTTATCCACATTTTTAGAGGTAGGAGATTGTTTTCAAACAAACTCTGATGTCTCCATCCTCTTTGTAATTTGTACAATTTTTTCCAGCCATACATCAAGTTTCAGCCTTACTACTTAGGTCAAGTTCTCTCGTTCTATCTTCATACACTCGATCATGTCTTTAATTTAACGGTTCTGTTTTCCGAGAAAATTGTTAATTTTGTAGTGCCAGCTTCTATAACGTTGTTGGTACAATGTCACCGACTGTAGGAGTTAAGACAGATTGACACTTCTGTAATTTTCCAAGCATATATCTACAAAAAAAAAAAAAAGAAAAAAAAAAAAGAAAAAAAAAAGAAAGAAAGAAAAAGAAGTTTGGTGATGTCCGGTGCTTGTGACTGTGTCTCTATCCAGCCATAACAGAAATACCCGTGTTGAAGGAACGCCAGAGTAGCACTCGTCTAATTGGGAGCCTTACGTTTAAATCGCGAATCTTCCAACTCCCTCCAGAGAGTTTTCACGTACAAATGGCAGTCATGCACCACAGCGGTTGTGAGCACAATTTTTAGCACGGAAATCACAGCTGACACAATAGCAACGGTGATGTTATCTGGAGTCCAATCTTGTACATTGTCGATAGTGTTGCTGAAAAGCGGATGTATGTCTGTCTTATTTTGTCTGGTAAGAATGCAAAGGAAACCAGGTCGATGTTTGTTTCATAGTTTGATCTTCAAAGGCTGTGATAATGTTGTATATTTGAGAAAACTTCTTGCTGCAGCATTTGTAGATCCTATCCATAAAAAACCTTGTTTACCCTTTAGAAAATTTCTTCCTGCTTTTCTATTAAAAGCTATGATCCTTTGTGCAAGGCAGTTGCCACATAAAACTGCTATCGCCATTCGTAGTTAGTATTTCCGTTTGAAAATCAACTTCTTGTTGAGTTTCTGATTATTTCAGATTTTCGTGTGATTTGACCCGGTAGTTGTGTGACGCCCTCTTCTTCGTTACTTGCTGTTGTGACAGTTCAGTAACACAATCATACCGTTCCTTGTGTAGGCCAACTAACTCTTCGGCACATATTTTAGAAATCGAAGTCCCTTCCTTTCGTTATCTCTTCTTCGCCTGATTCAGTCTTTTGTACCGCTAAGCGAGTGTCATTCGGGGCTCCACATTGATGCTCGTTTGAACTACCTTCCTTACTCCAGGAATACTGGACGCAAATTTCACAGATTTCTGTTTGGGTGCAAAATTTCACTGGGTGCAGTTTTCATATATTCCAGAATCATACAGCAAAACAAGTACAGGACATGCAATTAACTACAGAGATAGAGGGAAAATTAAGACACATATTAACGGCAATCGCCGATATTACTCATGTTATCAGCGCCAGATGTTCATCGACTGGTAAAAACAGATACGGATTTCGATCAAATGAATCAAAAGCAATGACATATGAGACATGCCAATCCAACAGTTGGCTATGCGTTTCAAAAATTATGCCTTAACCAGTAACAAATGTAATGGGTAAAATGTTTCTTTATAAATAGTCGTTACATGGGGAGTACCAGACTTAAGCTGTACTTAGTTGTGAGACCAAAGATCTGTACAGTCCACTCCAGTTACGAGTCTGAAACCACATGTACGAAAATCTGGCGCAGTAAGCGAAAGAACAGTGAGGCATGTTAACACTTTGGAGACCTTTTCCTTTATACCTGTCATCCCCTACTCGTGAGAGTTGAGTGGACTGTTGCAGAACTTCGTTTTTTTCAGACAATGTTCCAGTGATGTGGGATTGGGTCAGAGAAGGTGTAAACTGGAAATCTTAGGTTGAAACATAGTCACATCGACGACGCGTCGGTTCTACAATGGTTTTAAGTGCGATAGAAGTAGCAGGAGAGAGTTAGAAAAGTATGCCTCGAATACGAGTTCTGTTAAAAAAATTCCGGAATTTGTCTACAATATTTTTCTACCCTTAACATTTACTTATTGTGTATGGTCTTCTGCAGAATCACTCTCCTCCACAATTGATACACCGCTCCTAACGCCTTTTCCACTTCCGGAAGCAGTCTTTGAACACATCTTGGAGGATCGCGGGAAGCGCCGTCTGCGAATTTTCTTATATCTCGTCTATCGTTGAAATCTTCGTTCTATAAACGGGGTTTTCAACTAAATAAAAAAAAAGGTCCACAAAGGTCAAGGTCAGATATGGAGAGTACGGAAGATAAAGCAGCACAGTGATTTCGTTTTTTGCGCAATAGATACGCAGCAAAAGGAATGAATGTGCGGGTGCGTTATCGTGATGCAAGAGCCATGAATTATCTCGCCACATTTCAGGCCGTTTCCTTCACACATTTTGTCGCAGGCGTCACGACACGTCGCGATAATACCGTCAACTAAAAGGTTTTCCCTATGGCATGAATTCATGATAAACTGATCCTTCAAAGACACAGAAAATTATAAAAATGGCTTCGACATTTGACCTTAACAGCTTTTTCTGCTTTTGGAGAATCTTTCCGACCCACTGTGAGGATTCAATCTTGGTCTCAACATCATGACCGAAGACCACATCTCATCACCAGTTGATTCTCTTAAGGAACATCTCGTTCTATTTGCGCGATCCAAAAGCTCTTCACAAATTACAAAGCGAAGGTTTTATTGGTTTTGACTCAACAGGGTGCATTCCAAGTGGCTGTGTCAGGATTTAATGATGTGATGAAATGTTACATGCTTCAGCAATCCCTCGGACAGTCAGTCTCCGATTGGTACGCACAATTTCGTTGACGTTCCTGACTTGAGTGTCGTCGGTAGACGTCGAAGGGCGTCCTGAACGATGGTCATCTTTAAGAAGACCAGTCTTCGCCGACCCCGCATGCACAGCAATCAGCTTCCCCTTTTCCAACAGAACTCATAAATACACACTTTGGCTCGAATTCTGCCATGTGTATTTTAGTTGACGGTTTTGAGTAACATAAGTTTCATCTAAACAGTATATAGGTCGCATACCATTCGAAGTACGCAGTGAATTTATTACATGCAAAAATTTAATTCTGGAGTCCACCACGCCGCTGCGTTCGAGTAAAAATTGTCTACTTTCCTTCTAACGCTTCTGTTTACATCCTATATCGTTTGATATGGTTCTCACAGATCTAGCAGATACAGTAAAATGTATTTTTTCAGTTAAACTTTTTCTCAATTTTTTTGTGTTGGTTACTCGTCATTGTCGTAAAATTCATAGTGTCCGCTTGAAAACGACTTTATCGAAGTCGTTGTTTGGTTAAATAGCTGTGTTGTTTAATATTTTCCTTGGAGAACTGAATGTTAGTGACTTTCCCCTCACGACACATGTAGTGAATAGTTCTTAAACCAAGGCCACAAGCTAAAGCAGAAGTAGCCTTTACATTAACAAGGACTTCTCTTACAACGGTTGTTTTTTCGGTAACATACCACTGCAATTCTTGATACTATCGCTGTTGTTATGTCTGCCTTCCGTAGCTCTTTCCTAACGAGCGTGCATGTAGATGCCATTTTCTACAATATATTTAAATATTTATTCACATTATGGATTATGGTTTAGCTTTGCCATCAAAACTCGACTGTCTTCTTCAGTTGCATTCTTCCCGCTTTCAAAGTGCGTCTTGTTGGAGTTGTTTATAAACCCGACCCACATAGCACTGAGGAAATGTCTCTTTCGTTCCGATTTTTCATTTCCAGCTTAACACAAACACTTCCACTCAGTACATGAATTATACAAACACCACCACAGAGTAGACTTTTTTACTTGCAGTCAAAGTGCCAAAACTAGTAAGTCAATAAGCAATTGAAAACAAGAACTACCCGAAAATATACAGACCGTCTCGCAACCTACGCCCTACTGCCGATCGAACTAGGCAATTGCGGACGCTCAGCACAGCCATTTTCGAACGTTAGGGAGAGAGAGAGAGACAGAAAGAGCGCTACGCAAGACAATACACCTGGCCAGAGCTGTAGTACTGGAATACATGAATACATGCAGGTCACAAGAACGATTCGTAAAAGAAATGGAATTAACGGCATCCATACCAGTTTTATGGTGCCGTAAGTCTTACTACACATGGATGAACTGTTGTAAAGATGTAGGTAGCGTGGGAGTAGGAAATAAGGCCGCTCAAATAGTGCGTGAGATTCACAAAGGGTTAAGAAGCGATAACTGTGGTAAATAGAGAAATAATGAAGTATAAAATAACTATGGAGGATGGAAACGTGGACATCGTTGCATAGTTTCGTTATACTGGAATAACTATTTCATGAATGGGTACAGAGTCCTAAATACCATTCGTGACGTAAATATAACTATTCAACACTTTATATTGCAGCTACTTGCCAACCCAAGTGGCGAGGCACCAAATGGAATCAGGTGCGTAACATAGATTTCTTCCTTTCCATTACGAGTCCTGTCATCAAGCGTTAATTTATATTAACTTAAGTCAGAAATAATTACACAACGCTTAGTACAGCTTCTACAGGCCATTATTACATCGAACAACAGTATTTTCCATGAAGTGGCAGCACACTGCTGAGCTGTTTTAAGAGTACAGCAAGATTTATGTACAGTAACACGTGTGTTGAGACGAACGATCAGTGTTTTTCGGTCATGCAAGCATGCATGACTCTTCTTAAGATACAAGCACTGCAGTGTAGTATGAATCCACCAATATCGCGCAGTGACTTTCATTTAAAATGTTTTTCCCTGTGTGGGAATCGCATGATATGTGTACGTGTGCAGGTCGTAACGCAGGAATGACGACAGGAATCTGGGTTCGAATTTAAATTCGACACAAATTTTCATTGTCGGCATTCCTTTGCTCGTTTTCGCAACTGCGAATACATTTCACGGAAAGATTTAAGTGTTTAACACAGGCGTCGTTCATTTTTCCCATGTGCTGTTCGAGGATGGAATGACTGATATGTCTTGACTTCAGTTTTCGGCTAGGGGGAGAACTGCTTCTACCACTTGGAGAGTGTGTACGTGCAACCTGCTTCCCTCTTAGAGTCGCCATCCCAAAGCTCTTTAACCATTTTGTTGCCTACAGAAGATATGTGTCCCACATAAAAATTTATTTTCCTTGAGTTTACAGGTATATGACTGTCCCATATCTGTGTGGTGCTACGATCTATAGTGGTATGTATCAACTGTTCGGAGCCAAGAGGCTCATTGTTTGGCACCTAAAGTACGAGATATCGCTTATTTTTTCAGTTGTGCCTTATGGACCTTCAGTTCTGGCGGATTTATGGTTTTTTTTTCTGTCTGCAACAGATAACAGTAGCAAACATTTATTGCCTTTTTTAAGACTGTTTGCTATAAATATGATTTATAAGTCACAGCTGCAAAATACTAACGCGAATTCTTTACAGACGAATGGAAAAACTGGTAGAAGCTGACCTCGGGAAAGATCAGTTTGGATTCCGTAGAAATGTTGGAACACGTGAGGCAATACAGACCCTATGACTTATCTTAGAAGAAAGATTAAGGAAAGGCAAACCTACGTTTCTAGCATTTTTAGACTTAGAGAAAGCTTTTGACAATGTTGACTGGAATACTCTCTTTCAAATTCTGAAGGTGGCAGGGGTAAAATACAGGGAACGAAAGGCTATTTACAATTTTAACAGAAACCAGATGGCAGTCATAAGAGTCGAGGGACATGAAAGGGAAGCAGTTGGGAAGGGAGTGGGACAGGGTTGTAGCCTCTCCCCGATGCTATTCAATCTGTATATTGAGCAAGCAGTAAAGGAAATAAAAGAAAAGTTCGTAGTAGGTCTTATAATCAAATGGTTCAAATGGCTCTGAGCCCTATGGTACTTAACAGCTATGGTCATCAGTCCCCTAGAACTTAGAACTACTTAAACCTAACTAACCTAAGGACATCACACAACATCCAGCAATCACGAGGCAGAGAAAATCCGTGACCCCGCCGGGAATCGAACCCGGGAACCCGGGCGCGGGAAGCGAGAACGCTACCGCACGACCACGAGATGCGGGCGTCCTATAATCCATAGAGAAGAAATAAATACTTTGAGGTTTGTCGATGACATCGTAATTCTGTCAGAGACAGCAAAGTACTTGGAAGAGCAGTTGAACGGAATGGACAGTTTCTTGAAAGGAGGGTGTAAGATGAACATCAATAAAAGCAAAACGAGGATAACGGAATGTAATCGAATTAAATCGAGTGATGCTGAGGGGATTACATTAGGAAATGAGACATTTAAAGTAGTAAAGGAGTTTTGCTAATTGGGGAGCAAAATAACTGATGCTGGTCGAAGTAGCGAGGATATAAAATGTAGACTGGCAATGGCAAGGAAAGCGTTTCTGAAGAAGAGAAGTTTGTTAACATCGAGTATTGATTTGTCAGGAAGTCGTTTCTGAAAGCATTTGTATGGAGTGTAGCCATGTATGGAAGTGAAACATGGACAATAAATAGTTTAGACAAGAAGAGAATAGAAGCTTTCGAAATGTGGTGCTACAGAAGAATGCTGAAGATTAGATCGGTATATCACATAACTAATGAGGAGGTATTGAATAGAATTGGGGGAAAGAGGAGTTTGTGGCACAATTTGACTAGAAGAAGGGATCGGTTGGTAGGACATTTTCTGAGGCATCAAGGGATTTGGTACTGGAGGGCAGCGTGGAGGGTAAAAATCGTAGAGGGAGACCAGGAGATGAATACACTAAGCCGATTCAGAAGGGTGTAGGCTGCAGTAGGTACTGAGAGATGAAGAAGCTTGCACAGGATAGAATAGCATTCTCAGGACTAAAGACCACACAACAACACGTATATTCATTTATAAAGCTGTTTCAAATTCCTTTAGTGGTTGTGACTTATAGCCAGTATTTGTATATATAAACTTTTACATTTGTATATTTTATTCGGTGCTGTGATCTTATATTATGTTCCCCGATCTGATACGAAATACAGTACCGCTGTTGTGTACCCTGCAGTGGGCGCGGGGCAGAATATAGATAAAGTTGTAGCATCTCTATTTTTCTCTTATGACCAACCTTATTTCTTTAGGGTGGTGAGCAGTTGACGAAACTGTAACCGGCTTATTATCTTGGAATTTTTTTGATATTAAAATGGTCCTTACTTTCTTTTGTTTAATATTATAATCCCTATAAAATACTTATTTTAATTGGGGCGCATGCGTCTTACTAAACTCGCTGAAGAACAAATTTAGGGAACCCTTAACTGCTTCTCGATTCCAGCGGGACATATATGATCCGCTAAAAATAATTATGAAACTATAAGCAACAATCGGAATTTAGAAACATTGCCTCACGCAGTATCTGTGTCACGGAAGAGATAAGTAACTTACCGTGTGTGACCTGAAAATAATTTTATAATGCGAACAGTGGTTTCTGTGAACATTTACTACGAGTAGAAATGTTTCTGGTTGATAAAGTTGATTTGGATTATGAACGAAAAAATTTGCTTTTATTACAGCTCACACTTCCTCGATCCTACAGTCTGGTAAGATAAGAACATCTGAAATACCGAGTGGCTAAAGCCAACCGTGAACCAAGTGCAGCCACTGAATCGTAATCGTATAGGTCACAATGACGTAACATTCAATGCCCGACAAAGATAATTTACGACAGACCGACATAGCTCACCACAAACTTAGTAGAGGAAAACTGTTAACTTACGAATCATGATAATCTTCTAGAGGAGCCTTACACGTACGTCAAGCAGTTCACACATACAAATCTCTCTGTCTCTTCTTACCACGTACATGTGCACCCAGGTTCAACAATAGACCATTTCACACCGTGGAGTTCATCTTCGAAACTCGTCGAAGCATGCCTTGTGCCAACTGCCTTCAAGCACTACATTTGTTGACAACGCTCACGCCTCAAGGTCATCAGAGTCGCTACCTTAGCAGACGTCAATGGAAAAGTAGGTCAGTGTGTTCAGAGATATGAGCAAAGCCGCTCGCGGATAATCGACACGTAACAAACTGAATTTATGGAAGTTGTCAAAAATACAAATAAAGAGTTGACTTAACAAATATCACTGATTAAATTTTTTTTGTCTTTTTAGTTGCACCAAAAATTTGTGTAACCCTATATAAAGTTAACCTACTGACGTGATATACATTCTTGACCACCCTAACAACAGTCCTGCAACATTCTGCTCATTTCTAAAAGATACTCATTTACCACTGGTTTTGATCACAAGCCCTTTGAGAACACAACACTATGCTAATATATTGATTTTATCATATGGTGTCTCCGAACGTCTGCGAAAATTCAGTTCCCCAGCAGCATATTATTTATGGAAGAGAAAAAAGGTGTAGAAGTAAACAGAAATACCTAAGGTTGTTTTCTACAAAACTTGCCTGCAACTGTTTCTACTGATTTTTTGGATCTAATGTAACATCATATCCGTTCGATTTATAGTATATAGCTTTGTTGTGAAAAGAAAATGCTCAACTTTGACTAAGGAACAAACTGTAGTACGCAGTCGATATCCTAGCTCCATTCCGTTGTTTGCAGACTATTGTTGATTTTATCGCTTGTCGTATGTTTTCTCAGTATTGTGATCTACATTGTGCTGCATAGATGATTTAAAATATACACCATCAACCGTGTTAAGTTACGATACGAACAATAGCTCGAACTGTCGCATGGAATATATTCATGTATGATTTATTTAACTATACAACACTCGCATCTTTCACGTTAACATACAAAACGAACATTTTACAAACCTTTTCTCCCCTAGATGATAAGTAATTAAAAGTGCACTTTTCTTTAATTGCTTCTCTACGAGTATATGGTCTCAATATGTGTTATGTGAGAGGAAGCTTCATCCACAACAAAATACTAGGGAAACATGCAAGCTTCATCCGGCAGCGGTTTTGGTTCCAGAAGCGAAAGAGCGCCTCTAAGCAACGATTAATCGAAAGGACTTCCGTTTAATACTCTCCCATCATTGCTGCAACCATACTCACCAACGTTACGTGTGTAAAGTAGCCCATCTGCATCTGAAGCAGCTAACAAGTCTGAGATTAGTAGTATTGTAAAATCCACATTCAGCAGGAGATACAATTTAAATGCCCTTTCCGCCGAAGCTACAGTTTAGGAGGTTCCTTAGTTGGCAGAATCGATCAGTTGTTTTCTTCATATTCACTGAGCTAGTGTCGGTAAATATTGATGCTGTAGATGTTCTCATATTTCGTTTGACGTGTAAGCAAGATTTCTTCGAATCCTTGTGTACTCTGGGAAAAATATAAAAGGGAAGTGGGATACATGTTGAACTCTTTAAACACCTTAGAAGCATCATGTTTTATTCAGGTTAGTATGGCAGTAAGGAAGTACCTGACAACATATTTTAGACTTTCGTTGATTAACATTACTCATGTTGATAAAAGCCAGAACACTCTGAATGCCCGATGAAGACATGATGCCACACTAGTTACACTGAATCACCTGTGTTGGCGTCCAGTCGGGCGCATTCCACGTCACTGCAATATATCTGCAAGGCCGCTTATCACGTATTGTCAGTGGATCAAGTGCAGCATGAGATTATATTACATTATTTAGAACACTGATGGAATTTTTACATAATTACATTATGCAATAAATGCATACAAAAATGACAAAATACATACAAGGAGGTCAGTAAACACCAAACACAACGCCCTCATGACAACTCGTGTACCAGACTAATGGTCGCAAATCACACGTGCGTCATTAATGGGTTTCTTTACAAATTAGTTTTTTAACTACTGCCAGTCGCGATTTTCTTTTTAAATACTGGGCGCATGTATTTTGCGACTATGAGTCAATGTGCTAGAGGACGTTCTCGGTAATAATTTGAAGGTAGTGAGGACGTTATCTTACATTAGGAGGTACATATCTAGTCAACTTCTATCAAAACTGACGCAAAATTGAAATAAAGGCTCATCTGAATCGCTAAACGATGCAACGAAAAACGATGAAACGGAAGGTATAACAGAAGTACCTTCATTCATCGACCGTGATTGGTTACGTACCACACTCGAAATCGGCGTGTTACCGACGTGTTTTATTCTACGACGTCATGAATTTCAGAAATGATTCATATGTGTCACTTGCGACAGTCAAATTTTCCCTAATTAGATCCATATTGCTTACTAATCGCCCATCACTTCACTCATCAAGTTAACTTCGAGTTAACTGCAAACGCGTAATACCCCAGCCATCATTCTAAAGGACAGTGCCACATTTTCCTCAACTACTTCTGGCGCTTGCCTCATATTATCCGCCACTGTGCTTTTAGAGAATTGAACCGAAGTTGGTCCATCATGGGCAATATATTTCGCTCCCGGAAAAACACTTGAATCGGTTGTACTATCAGCTGGAAAAATTCTGTCCAAAGTGTGTCTTACGAACAAAGTGTAAGAACGAAAAAGAAAGAAAAACTCTTGTTAAACTAAAAATACCAGTTACCCACGTTTGGAAATAAACGTGAAACTGCAGAAAGAGAAGGAACGCTGAAATTTAAGTAATGTTGAGAAAAAGAAATGTAATTTTGAGTTATGTATATATTGTAACAGTCCGAATAACGCATATTCCAGAAAGTAATTGATAATGAACTATGTCTCTGATGTTAAACAAAAATGATTTTTCTCTTTCTCTATTGAACGTAATTGTGTGTTCCTTCACTTCATCTGCCTATATGTGAAATAATAATATAAAAAGCTGATAGAGAGATTCTTTTAGCCATCTGCTATTCGTTTGTCGTAATTGCGTACAGGCAGTTATTACATTAAACTTGAAAATATTAATTACTCAAGAGCTGCACCCGATAAGATAAGCGTATGGAACAGTTTCAGTCAGTTTTGCGCAATATTTGAAGATCATTACATTAAAGTCTGACTGATTACAGTCTGAATTTCATTCAGACTAAGTTTCAGAGCTGTACCCTGTATCAGTAATAATATTCTTTCTCAATAACAGTGAGACAACAGCTTCCATTAAAAAAGAGATTTTAATTTCAGATGAAATACTTAAAAGCGTTTCACAGATAAGATGAGGTCAGAACAGGATATTATCATTATGATTGTTGTCAGAATGTAGGTGCGTAAGTGGATGTATTGTCCGTCTCCGTAGCATGGTTTTGTACAGCTCAATATTGATACGCTTTTTTTAACATGATATATGGAGGGAGCGTATTTGTATTGGGAAGTTTACTTCTGATAAGAACATTTAATCTGTTTTTGCCTACGTAGCGCATTTCGTTGCCGCCAGCATATAAACTAGCTGTTCATGTAACCGTGCGAGAACCCATACGAGAAATTATCGACACTCTTAATTAAATGAGAGAGAAACGATATAATTGGGCCCCGAACATACTGGGGCTCATATCAGATGACATATGATTAAAAATTGATGTACGTTGCGGTAACTATTGTCCGTTTTCTTTTCCATGTCAGCCATCGATAACGGAAAAATACAACGAAGAATCATTCTGTGGAGCAATATAGACAACGTAAATGCCAAGGAACATTAATTATTTTAAAAAAAGGAAATAAAATAAGAGGAGGACGAGTCACAGCAGCCAATACAGGTAAGGGCAGTAGTAATGTGTTCTAGATTTCTTCGTGTCGAAAGTTGGTAATCTGTGCAACGGTAACCCACGTTAAATTTCCTGTGTTAGAGAACTCTGAATTTTACGTACGCCAAGACAGTCGTATTTCACGACTTGTGAGTAACGTTTGATGTTAGATCGAATCTCTTCAAGGTGTGGTGCATAGCAGTTGCATTAAAGTTTGTTAAAAAAACTGGCTACATTTTCCGACAGTATGGTCGGTGTAAAGGAAAAGTATTACTTCCCATCAGGATGTACTTGTCAGCACGTGAGAAGCGAAGCAGACAATTTGTCTGACGCAGCATCTCGAAACAATATTCACGAAGTAAAACTTGAAGGCAATGAGTTAGCATATGATTCTTTCGAGTATATTAATTTAGAAACTGAACCAGTTCCATCCAGGGAAAATGAATCAGAGAATGTTGTGTTGGAAAAGGGTAGTCTGCAGAACTGGCACTCACTTCCTCAAAGACGAGTGTAGATGCCGGCTAACTAACACGATACTGAAAACAATGCCCAGTAATTATTTTTTCTTGGAATTCTTCCGCAGATTTGAAGCTAAAGAAAAGGAACGTGACGATCGATTAGCTCTTCAACCCAAGGAACATCAGGATTCGTTAGCGTTTAAAGAAAAATGAAATAAGATTGACATTTACGGTCGGGAGATCAGATGCGGGGAAGTTCGGGCGCCAAGTTGCAAGTCTTATTTCAGGAGATGCCACAGTGGGCGATTTGCGCGTTGGTGATGATGAATTGATGTTAAGAACAAAACATCTCGCGGAGGAAATCACTGACCCAGCTGCGATTCGAACTCAGGCCCGCTGCATAGTAACCAAACACGTTACCACTTTTTTTTCTGATCTCATTTTCTTCGTTAAATTTGTTCGGGGTGGACGTCATATGACACGTGTTCAAGTTCATCGTTGATCCGTTCACTCAGTTTTTTCATTACAGAGGGCAGCAAAGCCTCTGACCGAACACGCTGAGCTATCGTGCCGGCGACTCAGCTAAGCAGGCGGACGAGAGCATAGGGAAAAATAGGTAAAAAGAAAATGCCTAGTAAGAATCCTTGGATATCACAGAATTTTTCTTTAGCTTCAAACCTGCCGTAAAATTACACAGAAAATCATTACTGGGCACTGTTGTCGGTATCGTATTAATTGAACCGGCAGTTTATGGTAGTAACATGGCCTGATTAGAATCAACGAGTAAGGAAGGTCGTAGATGAAAACCGACCTGGTCCACCTATGCAGCTAAACGAAAATCAACCACACCTTGCCTTCTAGTAGAGGTCCAGGACCGGAGAAAAGGCACGTCATTATTGGACACAAACGTGTTAAGGTACAATGACGGCAGGGGTATGGGTATAAACAGTGATGAGCCGAGTGCCTGTGTAAAACAGGCAAATATTAGCACAACTGCGCTCTACGCAAGGGTAACATATATTCCACTTATCATGGAAATCGATTCTGGAGCTATTACGAATGTGTCCAGTTACGCATTTCACGGGGGTCATTTTTAAAGTATGGTCCGATTTGTAATGGAGAAAGAGAAACTTTATTTATGAACGTAAATTGTATCACAAACTACAATAAGCACATTTTCACTTTTCAACATACTCACCGCAAACATTTAAAAATTTGTCAAGTCGCGCTACTAGCTTTTGGATTCCAACATCAAAGAACTCTGCCACCTGACCATTAAACCAGTTAGTAACAGGTTCTTTCAACATATAATTTTCCAAACGCTTTCCACCAAGAAATTCCTTCAGTTAAGGAAACAATGAAAGTCCGATAGTGCCAAGTCAGAGCTATATTGTGTGTGATCCAGTAACTCCCAATGGAACTTGACCAGTTGCGTCTTTTTTCTTGCCGCAATGTGAGGCCGAGCGTTGTCGTGAAGAACGACGCCGCTATAGAGCAGTCCCCCTTGGCGGTTTTGAATAGCGCGCTTAAGCTTTAATAATGTTCCACAGTACGTTTCAACGTTTATTGTCGTTCCTCTGCGCAAGAAGAGAAGAATGCGTTTCCGGTTCCGAATGACCGTGGCCATGATTTTCCGTGATGAAGGTTTGAATTTTCATGGTTATTCGGCGAGTTTGAATGCTGCCACTCACCGGGTTGTCCCCGTTTCATCAACGGTCACAATGTGACTCAAGAACTCGTTGCTATCCTTGTGATAGCGTTCTAAAACGGACAAAGAGTGTGCCATTCACTTTGTTTCTTCTATCAACATTTCGGCACTCATCTCGCACACACTTTTTTCCTAGTGAAGTTTGTGACCGCAGATTCCTTTGCCTCCCAGGGGACTCTTTGCCTCCCAGGGGACCCACCCACCCTCTCCCCCTCCCGACCGCTTTCACTGGACAGAACTGGGAGGACACTCCCTCACCCCCTCTCCTTCACACGCCTTCTGCATTCCTCATGCCAGACCCTCTTGTCACCACTAACCATGCCGCGCAAACATCTGTCGGCAGTCTCCTCAAGCAATCAACACCCGAATGTACCAAGCTGCATATTGCAGTTCTTGAAACTTGTGGAAATTTCTGATGCAGCTCGTCAATACTGAAGCGCCTGTCTTGGTGAACTACCTCATCAACTTTTTGTGTCAAGTGTTCATTCATGACAGTTGGCCGTCCAGATCGTTTTTCATTATGAACATTTATCCTTCCTTCATTATACAGCCTACACCATTCTCACACATTTCCATCATTCATTACATCTGCGCCGTTATCTTTCCGTTGAATTTTAGTAGGACGAACGTGCTTTGCACTGAAGAATCGAATACCCAAGCGCACTTCACATGGCGTAGCTTAACCATACAACCAGCACCAACAGAGACGTTTGACATAATAGCGGCGTAGGGAGAGATTTACGAAGAGTGGCCGACGGTGAACGGACGTAACGGACAGGATGCGCGGACACGATGTGCTGTCGGTTCTTACATTAAAAATGACGATCGTATAAAGAAATGTGTCAGATATACAAATTGCCGTCTTTTCCAATCCACTGCTACGGTCGCAGGTTCGAATCCTGCCTCGGGCATGGATGTGTGTGATGTCCTTAGGTTAGTTAGGTTTAAGTAGTTCTAAGTTCTAGGGGACTAATGACCACATCAGTTGAGTCCCATAGTGCTCAGAGCCATTTCAACCATTTTTTTTTTCCAATCCAAGGCTATAGGACAGTTGGTGCTATGGGTGCCAAATCGTAGATAATTAATACTCATGTACAGATGGAGCTGTTAATGGAAAACAGAGCCTCTAAGTGCACGTTCCTATTGGGAAATGACTTATCATGGCCTATATTATGAGTTATGAGTTGGAATTTCATAAGAGAGAGGATAGGAAGAATCGACATCACGTCTGGTATTTTTACACTGGATAATTTAGGTCGAATAACAGTAGGGGAATTAACTGCTACTGAGGAGGCACAAGGCAAACACTGCCTGTGTATCTGTATTAAGTATACCAGGCCGTTGTTATTGTACCAGTGTACCACCTTATCTGCGAAGGAGAACTGTAGTTCAAGACTGAGTCAGGACAGTGAATTAAGTGCCAATGTGGAAATAATTCAACATAAAGGCGCCGAATCTGAATATCTGGACATGCAGCAGCAAGTACAGCTTGCGAGTTTACAAATAAAATGTGCAAAAGCCTTTTTCATGAAACCGGGAACGATTAAGGAGTATGTTTATGACACGGAGGTATACTGACACAAAACCTATTGTCCCGCAACCTACTTTGTTCCTTGGACTAAAGAGAAAAATTTGGAAATTTGTGGTACGTTCCTGTGGGACCAAACTGCTGAGATCATCGGTCCCTAGGCTTACATACTACTTAATCTAACTAGAACTAACATACGCTAAGGACAACACACACACACTCATGCCCGAGGGAGGACTCAGGACTCGAAGTTCTGGTAGGGGGAGCCATCCGAACCATGTCAAGGCTCCCCGACCACGCGGCTACTTCGCGCGGCCGGCTAAAGAGGAATCTATAACAAAGGAAATTAGGAAAGTGATCAAATGGGGTGTTATTAAATCATCCTACTTCCCATATAATAGTCTGCTACTGGCATTAGCGAAGGCACACGGAAGCATTAGGCCTGTGTCAGATGCTAGAGATTAAATAAAATAATCGTAACGGTACATACAACACCAAAAGGGGCAGATTCAAGAGATTTTTGGTACGAAATATAACTAGTATTGATATGCGATCCTTATACTGGGAGACTGCATTGACTGAGGCTTCGCAGAAGTATAAGCTTTTCTTTTTGCTAGTAGAAGTTACCAGATTAAAATTCTACACTCTGGGGTTAACATTAGCACCGGAGAATTTATCAGTGCTCTCGATATTGTACTGGGCGTCTGAGTTAGTGGATAAGGTCGCACTATATGTAGACGATTTAGTAGTTGTTACTCCTATATGGGAAGTAATGAAGGAAGTGCTAACAAAATTCGCCGCTGCTAGTACTAAGGCAACTTGACAAAGTAAAAATTTGGTAGGACACAAACAAAGTTTCTGAGAGGTATTATATCAGGCCAGGAAATAGTTCCTGACCTGGAAAAGCTAATTACAATTAGTAATTTCTGCCACCCAGAACATGGAAACTATTAAAAGCTTTTCTTGGACTGGCATAAGTTCTTCCCTAATCAAGGGCGAATTATTTGGTTTCATCTGAGTGCTTCGTTAGTTAGGTTTTTGAATCTCTGCATATTAATCTAATTTATTAAACACAGTTCTTGCGTTTTCGTCAATGTCTAAAGTAGTCCGTTTATCTGGGTAGTTTAGATTTCCAAGGTCTTTAGTATGGGTAGGGACTGTGAGCGTTGTGTGTGGATGTGAGCCGAGTTGGTGAGACTTCGCTCTCAGCTCCAGGCTGTGATGGCTTCGGTTACACAGCTTGAGGATGCAATGGATGAGCACCACTGTTGACGGCCAGCCATTTGGATCCAACGTACTACCAGCATGTCAGAGTCCCCAGATTGGTCCTAAAACTTCCAAGAAGGGCAGCACGTTTTGTATCGCCCCAAAACAGGGACGAGAGTATCACTGAAATGATACCGTATTTGGGGTGGACATCACTAAAACAAAGGCGTTTTCGTAGATGGGAATCTTCTTACTAAATTCCAATCACCGACTTTCTTCTCCGAATGCGAAAATATTTTGTTGACGCCGACCTACATAGGAAGAAACGATCACCATGATATAATAAGGGGAGTCAGAGCTCGTACGGAAAGATATAGCTGTTCGTTCTTTCCTTGCGCTATACGAGATTGGTATAACAGAGATTTGTGAAGGTGGTTCGATGAACACTCTGGCAGACACTTAAATATGATTTGTAGAGTATCCACGTAGATGTAGAATAACGAAGCGGAACTGGAACTTATACGTAAAAGCACGCCGTTAATATGTATGGGAGAATACCAACAGACATCCGATAGAATCAAAATGCCTTGTTAATTCAAGCATATTACAACAACCGTACACGTCAAAGGGCTTTTGGCAACCGACTGACGTGTCCATATGTTGCCTGGTAGCTTGTTTGATTCAAAGGAGCACAAGATGGAAAGGATATAAAAGTATAACATTTTGCGAGTTGACTACTCTCGCATTGCGAGAGGTCGTACTTTGCAACAGAGATCGATGCTGCCCGGTAACTGTGTGTGTTACTGCAAATCAGCTACCAGAAACATTTAAACATGATCGTCCATAGACTGCTATTTCACTAAATGTCGTTACTTTCGTCTCTAATTTCTACCGTAGCACCTGGTCGGTACGCGGGATACAAGTTGGTACCAGTGTAAAAGACAGAGGAAAATTTCTCATGTGGATATGTCTACTTACTTTTAACTCTATTAATTGCTATGTGCATACACAATTTTTTTTTGTATACATCTGAACGAAAGTACCTTTCGAATTACTTAAGTTTCATGGAATTCCTTATACAGGGTGAGTCACCTAACGTTACCGCTGGATATATTTCGTAAACCACATCAAATATTGACGAACCGATTCCACAGACCGAACGTGAGGAGAGGGGCTAGTGTAATTGTTTAATACAAACCATACAAAAATGCACGGAAGTATATTTTTTAACACAAAACTACGTTTTTTTAAATGGAACCACGTTAGTTTTGTTAGCACATCTGAACATATAAACAAATACGTAATCAGTGCCGTTTGTTGCATTGTAAAATCTTAATTACATCCGGAGATATTGTAACCTAAAGTTGACGCTTGAAACCTCCGACGTTCAGTTGCGTGTTGTAAGAAACACGGGCCACCGTCGGCGAGCAGCATCTGCTGGGACATGTTTACGATGACGACCGTGTTTACGAGTGTGGCTGTAGTGCACTGTTGTGGTTTGCTCTAGCTGTCGCAGTGTCCGCATGTGGCGATTGCTGCTATTGTTATTCTGCATTCGTCTCCGCACGCAGACCAACTGTAGTACACCCTGTTACCAGACGTCTGTGATAGTATAGTGTTGTAGGAACTGTGACCATAGTGTATTCGAACTCTGAAAAGGCGGAGATGATACTCATCTATGGCGAGTATCGACGAAATGCAGCTGAAGCCTGCAGGGTGTATGCAGAACGGTACTCGGACAGAGAGCATCCAACGTCCCGCACATTGCAAAACATCTACCGCCAACTGTATGCAACAGGTATGGTCGTAGCACGCAAACGGGTCCGTAACAGGCCCGTCACAGGAGAAGCGGGTGCAGTTGGTGTGTTAGCTGCTGTTGCCATGAAGCCATACATGAGTACACGGGACATTGCGAGAGCCGGTGGAATGAGTCTAAGTATTGTCATGCGCATACTGCATCGTCACCGCTTTCACCCGTTTCATGTGTCGCTACATCAGCAATTACATGGTGATGACTTTAATCATCGAGTGCAATTCTGTCAATGGGCATTAACAGAGAATGCGTTGCAGTTCTACCTGTTTACCGATGAAGCAGGTTTCACAAACCACGGGGCAGTGAATCTACGGAACATACATTACTGGTCCGTGGACCATCCTCGCTGGCTCAGACAGGTAGAGCGACAGCGACCGTGGACTGTAAATGTATGGTGCGGAATCATTGGCGACCACCTCATTGTTCCTCACTTCATTGCAGGGGTCCAAACAGCTGCAACATACATCGCGTTTCTACAGAATGATCTGCCAACGTTGCTCGAAAATGTCCCACTGGAAACGCGTCGACATATGTGTTATCAGCATGATGGTGCACCTGCACATTCCGCAATTAACACTAGGCTGACCCTTGACAGGATTTCAGCCCGTTCTCCTGATCTTACACCTCTGGACTTCTTTCTGTGGGGTACGTTAAAGGAGAATGTGTACCGTGATGTGTCTACAACCCCAGAGGATATGAAACAACGTATTGTGGCAGCCTGCGGCGACATTACACCAGATGTACTGCGGCGTGTACGAAATTCATACGCCAGAGATTGCAATTGTGTGCAGCAAATGATGGCCACCACATTGAACATCTATTGGCCTGACATGTCGGGACACACTCTATTCCACTCCGTAATTGAAAACGGAAACCACGTGTGTACGTGTACCTCACCCCTCATGGTAATATACATGTGCGTCAGTGAAAAAGACCAATAAAAAGGTGTTAGCATGTGGACGTAATGTGCTGTTCCAGTCTCTTCTGTACCTAAGGTCCATCACCATTCCTACGTAATTCGGTGCTCTCCGATGCACACGATCGAACAGCGGAGAAGTGGTATTCAAGCGTCAACTTTAGGTTACAATATCTCAGGATGTAATTAACATTTTACATTGCAACAAGCAGCACTGATTACGTATTTGTTTATATGTTGAGATGTGCTAACAAAACTAACGGGATTCCATTTTAAAAAAACGTAGGTTTGTGTTAAAAAACATACTTCCGTGCATTTTTTTGTGGTTTGTATTAACCAATTACACTAGCCCCTCTCCTCACGTTCGGTCTGTGGAATCGATTCGTCAGTATTTGATGTGGTTTACGAAATATATCCAGCGGTAATGTTAGGTGACTCACCCTGTATAATTAATAACATAAATCGGTACTCCAATCTTCGATGTTCACGTGTTAATATCATGAATATGAAACAACGTATTCAACTAATATTACTTAAAAGCAGATCAACTTTACCTTTTTTAGTTAATGAATTATAAATATGAGCTGTCATTATGGAAAAGTCAAAACCAGAAACAACAAGATTTTACTGTATATATGTATATGATTAATTGTATAATGTGTTTTATAACACCCCAAACATAGAGCCCCTAATGACATCCCTTTTGACACCAAAATATATACTGACCTTGACTGTAGCTACTGGCAACGAAATATTAACACTACTGAAAGTTTGACCAACAGAAATACTAGGGAACTAATAACATCTATTCCACGGAAAGAACTAAATGAAAGAGTATCAGATGATGACTTAATCTATGAAGCATGAAACTCTAAATAAAGAATTAAAAATATAAGCTTTACGAAGGTTAAAACCCAGACGAGATAAAGTGATCAGAGATAACATTTATCCAAGAAAAGAGTTGTAGCCACATTGAGCTGTAAGTTCGCTGCGACTACAATGAAAAACTTCAATGGAGATGTTAATTCGCCCTTTGTAGACATAGCGGTAGAAGCACATTGGCCGGCCGCGGTGGCCGAGCGGTTCAGTTCGGAACCGCGCGACTGCTACGGTCGCGGGTTCGAATCCTGCCTCGGGCATGGATCTGTGCGATGTCCTTAGAATAGTTAGGTTTAAGTAGTTCTAAGTTCTAGGGAACTGATGACCTCAGATGTTAAGTCCCATAGTGCTCTGAGCCATTCGAACCATTTGAAGCACTCTTATTGAAGTATATTAGACTGTTTCCGAACTAACTGGAATTTTAAAGATTTTCAAGTATCGTCTTGACGTATTAGTCGAAGTTCTGAAGAAAGTTGATAGAACATTTACTGTTTAGCCAGACAACGGAACAGATATTATACGAGAGGCAAAAGTAACTCGTGTGATACTTGATCAATTCTGGGACTTAGCTGTCGTGACCTGTGATTGTCACGAACTTTGAAGGACACAGCAATGTACCAGACACCGACCTAAACTCAACTGATAGACCTGAGTAGGAAACACATACACGTGATCATGAACAATTCACAGGTACGCCGTGTTGTCGAAAGCTGTAGTCAGTATCAGAATTGCTGATGTAAATAGTAGCTACAATTCCCTGAATGACAGATCGGTGTGCTTTGCAGTGCAGTGGTTAGATAATTCAGAAGTTCAATAAACTCAGTTATAACTTTAATACTTGGTGTCGCCTACATCATTTAATTGAACTTTATTGTGTAACTGTGAATAACTATTTTCATGACAGAACGCCGAAGCTAAAGGTGATTGAGTGACATTATTTAAAGGGAACAGTAATTGAACATTGCACTACGACGCATTCTGTACTTTATTTAGAGATATTTATCTCTGGATTTACGGCGTAGGAGTTGAATCAGCACCGTAGCGACGCATTAACGACGCTATAATACCTCACAAATCAGCATCCTCGCAATACTATACTGTGTCATCGGCTTGAATGGTGGAACTTATAATTCGAGTTATCATATTATCTACGCTTGAACATTCATTTCCAAACCGGGCATAAAAACTACTGTTGTCAAGTTTCGCGTAAGCTTATATGTCCGCCGCGAACACGCGAAAGATATTTGGTTTATTGTTTCAGGTAAAGGGAGTTGTTGCGGTACCGAGTGGTGCAGTCGCTGTGTGAAGCAGTAAAGACGACAGATATCCTTCAAACACCATTGCTTCAATTATAAGCGAGCGTCGCTTATACATCTCGGCGTGCTGCTCCATCGATACGCGGATCTGTGTTAAAGGGAGATAGTATGTGAAACTAACCAAACAAAGCGAGGAGTTTGTTTTAACAGTTACAGGTCGAAATTGTCGCGATCGACGGACGCCGACCTGTGTCAACCAGACTTAAACAAACATCCCCAGCGAGCCGACACACACACACACACACTCGCCACAGTTGTTTAAATTTTATGGAGTGCTAATTTAACATTAACGACTTGCGATGGTGCACTGAAGTAACTTCTGTTATGTGTGAATGAATAATGGAACTTTTACTTGTGCGGACGAGCATTGCAATATTCAGTTAAAGATATTTAAATACGTCTGACCTAAAACAGTCACGAAACTCAAATGTAAATAATCCGAAGGCTTCTGCCCGGGTTTTAGGCTGCCGTTTACCTTAGGCTAGCGCCGACTGGAGGAGTAATGTGCTCATATACCCAGTATTTCAACAACTTATTCCCGGCTAATTGCATTCGTCACCCAAGGTTTACTGCAGGTTGGCAGCACATGAAAGAATTGTAATTAAGCACAATAAGGGGTATTTGCCTGAATAACAGATACTAGTGTAAACAGAAACTTTACTGAACAAAAAGGCCAATCTTGTAAAAAAAAAGACGGAAAAGTTAGAAGCAAGACTAGTTACACAACTATGCTCCTAACTTTCCAGAGGGCATTGGATAGTCACCTGGGAAAAATCTCTCAAACGGGTGCCCCATGAATGGAGTGTAAGAATAAAAAGAGGAAGAAAAAATCATATTAATCTAAAAACAGCATTACCCATAGTTAAAAATATATATGAAACTGCAAAAAGAGAAAGAACGCTGAAATTTATTTAAATGTTGTGTATGTAAATATAAATGCAATTTTGTGTTATCTGTGTATAGCAATAGTCCAAAGAAGCCATATTCCAGAGATTCCTTTATAATGAACTATGTCTCTGATGTTAATGAAGAATGCTTTTACTTTTGTTCTGGAAGCGAAAAGCTACGTACTTGTTTTCTTGTAAAGATCAGTGTATGTCTCGTTTCACAATGTATGTATTAAATGTAATTCTGTGTTCCTTCATTCCATTTCCCTCGAAGTGAAATAATAATACTCATATAAGAATGTGGTAAGGAGGTTCTTTCGGCCATCTGCTTTCGTGTGTCGTAATAACTGTTATTTTAATTTTATATACACTAATTACTTAAGGCTTCACCCGACAAGATAAGAGTGAAGCAGTTTCAGTCAGTTGTGCGTAATATTTGAAGAACATCACATTCAAGTCAGGCTGATTACAATATGAATTTAAGTGACCATAAATTCCAAAGCTCTATCCTATATCTGTAATAATATCTTTGCGCAATAACGGCGCGGTAACAGATTTTATTAAAAAGTGAAATTAATTTCTACTGAAGTACTTAAAAGCATTTCACTACTAAAATCAGATCAGAACAAGATATTATCTTAATGATCGTAGTCACAATATTGTTACGTCGGTGGGTATATCGTCTCTCTCCGTAGCACTGTATGTACCGGGCAATACTAATGGTGTATGGTGGGAGCGCATTTGATTGGGAAGCGAAATTATGCAAAGAACTAATTTGCCGAAATTCCGCTTTTCATTGCTACCAGCGAATAAAACTAGCCGTTCATGCGAACGTGCGAAAACCCACACGGAAAAATTATCGACACAGTTACACGGAGGGAGCGGGACGGTATGTAGCAACAAAACACGTTTCCTGTTCGCGGTTTCATTCTTTACATCTGTACCAACTTTGGAGATGTTTTTGTGATCACATTTCACCTACTGTAACAACGTTAAAAGGTCTTCATGCACTGCAATGTTGCACTAAGGCTAAAGGGGTCTCATTTAATATTTTGGATTGGTCAAAATCGTCAAACAGCTATCATTCCAAAGTTGTTTACGCTGTTACATTTCTTGACGTGTTTCCCTATGAACATACCCGTGGACGTCGCTCTGACAATGGATGCCATTTAGATACAGGTCGCCATCGACTGACTTAATGACACTTATACATTGCTAGTCTAATCGTTGTCGAGCTTTCTATATATTTTCGCTGAAATAAGGTCAGGTGTAGCGTAATAGTGGTAACTACACTGTAGCAGATTTTTACGGGCATATGGGTGTAATCGACGGAGGATATCATGCATAACAGCAGGTAGATAACAAAAGTAATAATAGATCACAATAATTTAATGAAAATTTGATGAGATATGTCAACGAAGAAAAGTAAGAGATGAAAACATAAAAGTATGTTTTGAGATGGTCATATTGAGCAATAGGTAATTTATTTTTTCTGTCAGTTAACCTATATATGTTTCGTTTAAGCTGCACTATCTTTCAATGAATGTATGATAAATATTAACAACGCATGTTGTGAGTACTGTTGAAACTATTCTGACAATGAGGAAATCGCTACTACCAAGTATAAAATTGTTGGTGAAAAACGCTTATAACTACGAGGTATAATAGACGAAACACGAAGGTCCAAGAGTAACAATAAAGGGAAATCCAGTTATGGTCGTGTGACGTATCAGAAAATTTGTGGGCAAAGTGGCAAAGACACAAATTGATTTCTTGGTCAAGGGAAATTATAGAAACATATTTATTGTTCAAGCCAATATGGATGTTAATAATAAACACTTATCAGTAGGTATTAAAACACAGTCTGTGACAAGTAAAGTCTGAGGAAATAAATATTTTACTGCATTTCTTTCAGTTATCCGTGCCGGCTATAATGTTGCATATTATTTTGTGAACAACAGGGTCGAGAACGACCCATGAGCTATTGCTACTAATCCTTTTTGTCTGAGATGCTATCATGTGTGTGAAATCCTAAGGAACCAAACTGCTTAGGTCATCGGGCCCTAGACTTACACACAAACTAACTTAAACTAACTTTGCCGACCGCTGTGGCCGAGCGTTTCTAGGTGCTTCAGTCCGGAACCGCACTGCTGCTACGTTCGAGGGTTGGAATCCTTCCTCGGGGAATGGATGTGTGTGAAATCCGTAGGTTAGTTAGGTTTAAGCAGTTCTATGTCTAGGGGACTGATGACCTCAGATGTTAAGTCCCATAGTGCTCAGAGCCATTTGAACCATTTTTTAAACAAACTTTAGCTAAGAACAACACACACACCTAAGCCCATAGGATGACTTGAACCTCTGGCGGGAGGGGCCGCGCAATGCGGTTTCAAGCCTAGTTGTTAAAACCGCTGTAGAAATGGTTTTATCGTGTGGTTCTTCAGTCTGATTGTCCCAACAAAGACATGTAATCCGAATTATGAACTAGAAACAAGTTGCAATAAAATGTTGTTGTTGTTGTAGTCTTCAGTCCAGAGACTGGTTTGATGCAGCTCTCCATGCTACCCTATCCTGTGCAAGCTTCTTCATCTCCCGGTACTTACTGCAACCTACATCCTTCTGAATCTGCTTAGTGTATTCATCTCTTGGTCTCCCTCTACGATTTTTACCCTCCACGCTGCCCTCCAATGCTAAATTTGTGATCCCTTGAAGTCTCAGAACATGTCCTACCAACCGGTCCCTCCTTCTTGTCAAGTTGTGCCACAAACTCCTCTTCTCCCCACTTCTACACAACACATCCTCATTAGTTATGTGATCTACCTATCTGAACTTTAGTATTCTTCTGTAGCCCCACATTTTGAAAGCTTCTATTCTCTTCTTGTCCAAACTGTTTATCGTCCATGTTTCACTTCCATACATGGCTACACTCGACACAAATACTTTCAGAAACGGCTTCCTAACACTTAAATCTTTACTCAATGGTAAGAAATTTCTCTTCTTCAGAAACGATTTCCTTGCCATTGCCAGTCTACATTTTATATCTTCTCTACTTCGACCATTATCAATAATTTTTCTCCCCAAATAGCAAAACTTCTTTACTACTTTCAGTGTCTCATTTCCCAATCAAATTCCCTCAGCATCCCCCGACTTAATTCGACTACATTCCATTATCCTCGTTTAGCTTTTGTTGATGTTCATCTTATATCCTCCTTTCAATACACTGTCCATTCCGTTCAACTGCTCTTCCAAGTCCTTTGCTGCCTCTGACAGAATTACAATGTCATCGGCGAACCTCAAAATTTTTATTTCTTCTCCATGGACTTTAATACCTACTCCGAATTTTTCTTTTGTTTCCTTTACTGCTTGCTCAATGTACAGATTGAATAACTTCGGGGAGAGGCTACAATCCAGTCTCACTCCTTTACCAACCACTGCTTCCCTTCCATGACCCTCGACTCTTATAACTGCCATCTGGTTTCTGTACAAATTGTAAATAGCCTTTCGCTCCCTGTATCTTACCCCTGCCAGCTTTAGAATATGAAAGAGTGTTTTCCAGTCAACATTGTCAAAAGCTTTCTCTAAGTCTACAAATGATAGAAACATAGGTTTGTCTTTCCTTAATCTTTCTTCTGAGATAAGTCGTAAGGTCAGTATTGCCTCACGTGTTCCAATATTTGTACGGAATCCAAACTGATCTTCCCCGAGGTCGGCTTCTACCAGTTTTTCCATTCGTCTGTAAAGAATTCGTGTTAGTATTTTGCAGCTGTGACTTATTAAACTGATAATTCGGTAATTTTCACATCTGTCAACGCCTGCTTTCTTTGGGATTGGAATTATTATATTCTTCTTGAAGTCTGAGGGTATTTCGCCTGTCTCATACATCTTGCTCACCAGATGGTAGAGTAATGTCAGGACTGGCTCTCCCAAGGCCGTCAGTAGTTCTAATGGAATATTGTCTACTCCCGGTGCCTTGTTTTGACTCAGGTCTTTCAGTGCTCTGTAAAAACACTTCACGCAGTATCGTATCTCCCATTTCGTCTTCATCTACATTCTCTTCCATTTACATAACATTGTCCTCAAGTACATCGTCCTTGTACAGACCCTCTATATACTCTTTCCACCTTTCTGCTTTCCCTTCTTTGCTTAGAACTGGGTTTCTATCTGAGCTCTTGATATTCATACAAGCGGTTGTCTTTTCTCCAAAGGTCTCTTTAATTTTCCTGTAGGCAGTATCTAACTTACACCTAGTGAGATAAGCCTCTACTTCCTTACATTTGTCCTCTGGCCATGCCTGCTTAGCCATTTTGCACTTCCTTTCGATCTCATTTTTGAGACGTCTGTATTCCTTTTTGCCTGCTTCATTTACTACATTTTTGTATTTTCTATTTTCGTCAATTCAATATTTCTTGTGTCGTCCAAGGATTTCTACTAGCCCTCGTCTTTTTACCTACTTGATCGTCTGCTGCCTTCACTACTTCATTCCTCAGACCTACCCATTCTTCTTCTACTGTATTTTTTCCCCATTCCTGTCATTTGTTCCCTTATGCTCTCCCTGAAACTCTGTACAAGCTCCGTTTTAGTCAGTTTATCCAGGTCTCATCTCCTTGAATGCCCACCTTTTTGCAGTTACTTCAGTTTTAATCTAGAGTTCATAACCAATAAATTGTGATCAGAGTCCACATCTGACCCTGGAAATGTCTTACAATTTTGAACCTGGTTCCTAAATCTCTGTCTTACCAGTATATAATCTATCTGATACCTTCTAGTATCTCCAGGATTCTTCCATGTATAAAACCTTCTTTTATGATTCATGAACCAAGTGTTAGCTATTATTAAGTTATGCTCTGTGCAAAATTCTACCAGGCGGCTTCCTCTTTCATTTCATACCCCCGATCCATATTCACCGACTATGTTTCCCTCTCTCCCTTTTCCTACTCTCGAATTCCTGTCACCCATAGCTATTAAATTTTCGTCTCCCTTCACTACCTGAAAATTTTCTTTTATCCCATCATAAAATAGAATAATAATAATAATAAGTGTTATATTCAAATAATGATGGGTTTGAGTTCAATACATTGATCTATTTAACTTAATCAAACACACAAATTTTTTAGTCCTACAATAGTCTGTGTAAATATGAAGGAAAATAATAACAATTCTCAAGCTATAGCCAAAGTGTAATTAGAATGATAGTAATTCCGCAAATGCTAGTTAACGATCATTGGCCTGCAAAAAGACATAGCCGAAACTATAAACAAAACACAAAATTTTCACCGTCTCATAAATACAAGAGGTCCACCGTGGCGACCAACTTTTTAAAACTAGCGCTATCATTAGTAGATTCCCGCATTCTATCCGGCATATATTTCAACACGGAAATGAAATAAGTTAAGAGTTTAAAGACGTGCTTCTTCGTGCACCCGCAAAATGTTAAAATTGGAGCCAAACCTCAGAGGCCAAGTCCCATTTGACTCGGTATATTTCTAAGTGCGAATGAACATTCATGTATTCGTGCGACGGTCTGCTAAACGATATGTATCACTTTTACAGGTTTGAAACAGCACTATCGTTTCTTCAGATACGTTACCTCCAGAACTGACGCGTACAGACCGACGACTCTACTCGCAAATGTCTCGAGCAACTGTTCGCTCAAACTTTTAAGCCTCTGGCTCCCCTTCAAAAATGGAAAACATACATAAACAATAGAAAGTATGTCAGATCTGAAACAATGTTTATATACAACGTCATCTGGTCATATGTTACATTAACAAAGTTAGAAATCATACAATAACCTAGACATTTTACATGGTTAAATAAGAAGGGGTATGAGAAATGCTATTCAGGTTTCTGTAACTGTGCAGACGACGATCTGACACGTTTCCATAACTAAAAAGATATAAAATACTTACTAACTCAATACTCAAATACGTGTACGCATTTTGCTTTCAATGATGATGACTAGAGTCGTAAACCATCGTCCAATGCTTTATTTGTCAAAATCGCATAACGCCTCCAACGGTTATTAATATTTAATGGTTTGTTAGATGATTCATTTATTGTGACTGTCTAACTTCTGCACCCTTCGTAACACTCATGATATTAATGACTGAATTCACAGATCTTGGTGCCGTGAGTATGTTCATGTGACTGCTTTTGCGCTACAATCAATGTTGAATTTGTGAGTATTTGTACGTATTCATATTATGCTATGTTAGGAAACGCTGCCTCCTTTGGAGCCACTTACAACCGGAGACCGTACTCTAAGAGGGGAAACAGTCTCCCGCAAGTCTTGCTACCTGGGGGTAACCGCCATTTCCGACCGCTGAGTGCCTGCTCACCATCGACTCTGGGGGCTTAGCGTGACGGCCTCAGCCGTTTCCCATCGCCTTAGCTTCAGCAGCCGAACCAGCCTTTACAGTACTATGACTCGATACTTGGGTGATAGCTCGCCAGCATACGCGGCGTGTTACTCTTTCCCTGCTAGACTCACGACACGCCCTCACAGCTTTCCTTCCGCCAGAACCCTTCTCATACGTTCCATACATCCAGAACGTCCTCCTGCATACCTTGCAGGGCTAGCACTGCCGAAGATAAAAAGGAGAACAGTTTTAATCTGTCAGGAACTTACAAATCAGTGCACACCCCTCTGTACATCTACATCTACATCCATACTCCGCAAGCCACCTGACGGTGTGTGGCGGAGGGTACCTTGAGTACCTCTATCGGTTCTCCCTTCTATTCCAGTCTCGTATTGTTCGTGGAAAGAAGGATTGTCGGTATGCCTCTGTTTGGGCTCTAGTCTCTCTGATTTTATCCTCATGGTCTCTTTGCGAGATATACGTAGGAGGGAGCAATATACTGTTTGACTCCTCGGTGAAGGTATGTTCTCGAAACATCAATAAAAGCCCGTACCGAGCTACTGAGCGTCTCTTCTGCAGAGTCTTCCACTGGAGTTTATCTATCATCTCCGTAACGCTTTCGCGATTACTAAATGATCCCGTAACAAGGCGCGCTGCTCTCCGTTGGATCTTCTCTATCTCTTCTATCAACCCTATCTGGTACGGATCCCACACTGGTGAGCAATAATCAAGCAATGGGCGAACAAGTGTACTGTAACCTACTTCCTTTGTTTCCGGATTGCATTTCCTTAGGATTCTTCCAATGAATCTCAGTCTGGAATCTGCTTTACCGACGATCAACTTTATATGATCATTCCATTTTAAATCACTCCTAATGCTTACTCCCAGATAATTTATGGAATTAACTGCTTCCAGTTGCTGACCTGTTATATTGTAGCTGAATGATAAAGGGATCTTTCTTTCTATGTATTCTCAGCACATTACACTTGTCTACATTGAGATTCAACTGCCAGTCCCTGAATCATGCGTCAATTCGCTGCAGATCCTCCTGCATTTTAGTACATTTTTCCATTGTTATAACCTCTCGATATACTACAGCATCATCCCCAAAAAGCCTCAGTGAACTTCCGATGTTATCCACAAGGTATATTGTGAATAGCAACGGTCCTACGACACACCCCTGCGGAACACCTGAAATCACTCTTACTTCAGAAGACTTCTCTCCATTGAGAATGACATGCTGCGTTCTGTTATCTAGGAACTCTTATATCCAATCAGACAATTGGTCTGATAGTCCATATGCTCTTACTTTGTTCGTTAAACGACTGTGGGGAACTGTATCGAACGCTTTGAGGAAGTCAAGAAACACGGCATCTACCTTGGAACCCGTGTCTATGGCCCTCTGAGTCTCGTGGACGAATAGTGCGAGCTGGGTTTCACACGATCGTCCTTTTCGAAACCCATGCTGATTCCTACCGAGTTGATTTTTAGTCTCCATAAAAGTTGTTATACTCGAACTTAATACGTGTTCCAAAATTCTACAACTGATCGACGTTAGAGATATAGGTCTATAGTTCTGCACATCTGTTCGACGTCCCTTCTTGAAAACGGGGATGACCTGTGCGCTTTTCCAACCCTTTGAAACGCTACGCTCTTCTATAGACGTACGGTACAACGCTGCAAGAAGGGAGGCAAGTTCCTTCGCGTACTTTGTGTACAGGGACATTAATTGGGGAAAAATCCCCTAGGCGTCGGCTAAGCTGTTTCTCCGCAATAGCCTTTCTTCCAAGAGTGTTAGTGTCACAAAGAGCGCAGGTGAAGTAATGTGAAATTTGGATCTTTGGTGGCAGGTACTGGCGGAAGTAAAGCTGCGAGGGCGCGCAGTGAGTCGTACCTGAAAAACACAGCCAATGCAGCGTTCGTCACAGGACGCCACAGAGGAAAGGTGACTTAACCATTCACTCATTTATTTGCGATAAGGATATTTGTTCAAAATACTGCTTATCTGCAGCTCAGCGTGGCTGTGTCATAGGATGTAATCATATAGTGTTGCAGCTCACATTAAGGAAGCAGCAGTCACTATAAATCTGTGTAGCTCGATATGGAAAAGCTTGGAAGCCAGTGTTTGCATCTTCAGGCCGAAAGCAGAAACTGTTTCATCCAAACGCTAACACAGAAGCAATTTTAATGGGTAAGCTGAATTTTCGCTTCTTTCAACACATAGCATAGTGGTTAGTTACTTATTTACATGTTCCACGGATTATTTGGACGATTATTTTATCGATATGATTTGGAACGAGTCAGTTTACAGGATATGTACACATTGTTAGTGTTAACATTAATGTATACATTATTATTTTTATTCCTACTCATGCAGTTACTTTTCGTTTTACTTGCTACCAGTTTTTAAGCGGAAATTCGTAAATGCAATAAAGGAGTTGTCCAGGAGAGATAGTCTTAAATTAGGTTTAAAATTTGCTTCACTCCCATCAGACATTTTATGTTATTGAGCGAATGTTGAAAATTTTTTGTTGCTGCATATTGGAAATCCAAACTCAACATTACCAATTGAAAATGAAAGTAACTTTTCCCCCTAATATTTTAGGTATGGATGTCACTCTCCTTCTCAAATTGTGATGCATTATTTATGATCATTTTCATACTTTCTTTCTAACAAGGGAACCTCCCCATCGCACCCCCCTCAGATTTAGTTATAAATTGACACAGTGGATAGGCCTTGAAAAACTGAATACAGATCAATCGAGAAAACAGGAAGAAGTTGTGTGGAACTATGAAAAAATAAACAAAATATACAAACTGAGTAGTCCAAGTGTAACATATCCAACATCTAGGACTGTATAACACGAAGAGCGCCGTGGTCCCGTGGTTAGAGTGAGCAACTGCGAAACGAGAGGTCCATGGTTCGAGTCCTCCCTCGAGCAAAAGTTCTACTTACTTTATTTTCGCAAAGTTACGATCTGACCGTTCATTCATTGACGTCTCTGTTCACCGTAATAAGTTTAGTGTCTGTGTTTTGCGACCGCACCACAAAACCGTGCGATTAGTAGACGAAAGGACGTGCCTCTCCAACAGGAACCGAAAACATTTGATCGCAAATTCATAGGTCAACCGATTCCTCCACAGGAAAACACTCCTGAAATATTCTATACGACACTGGTGACGGCATGTGCGTCACATTACAGGAATATGTTGTCGACCCACCTAACTTGCACACTTGGCGAATGGGTAAAAAGATTCTTCTACCTTGCCCGATTTAGGTTTTCTTGTGGATGTGATAATCACTCCCAAAAAAGTGATGAAAACATTGAGTTTGTCGCATAAACGGCAACAAATGAATGCAACAGTTTCACAGTCGCACAGTTTTCCCTGTGCTCTGTCAAAACAAACGTTTTTAACGTTTTCAAGTTTTTCCGTGTGTAGACCGTCAAATCCTGCATGTGTCCAAGCAAATCTGAACATGTCCTGGAATTTTGGAGAGCAAAGTTGATCATGTCTGAGTGCATGAACTTTGATAATTGTCTGAAAATAAAAAATTAAAACTTTTCACTCGAGGGAGGGTTGAGCTGCTCACGGTAACCACGGGACCACGGTGCTCCTCAGTCAACAGGTACCTTAATGTGACATATCTTGCACACGGACTACTCAGTTTGTATATTTTGCTTATTTTTTTCATAGTTCTATACAACTTCTTCCTGTTTTCTCGATTGATCTGTGTTCAGTTTTTCATGGCCTATCACTGTGCCAACTTATAACTAAATCTGAGGGGGGTGCGATGGGGAGGTTCCCTTGTAAGTGACGAGTTACCCCCGAACATTAATCCGTGAGACATTTGAGCCGTGTGCGGCTCGCTTTGATGCCGTTCACAGCTTGGCATCTTGTAATAGCGATAGTGGCGTCTCGTTTTATTAGTGTGTTCACTGGCGCCACTAACTTTGCTCGCCTTGTCTGTCCGTGAGTGGCAGCAGCAGCGCTTATCGATAACGCGTACTGTGGTACCATCTTTAGAGCGGCCTCTAGTATTTCTGGGTCGTCGAGTGCCGAGCGAGGGGAGTTGGGACGGAGCAGCTGTGAGGTCCGGACAGCCAGTACTCGCCCGACAGCTGGCGACACACATCCACTGTCCGACGGAAGAATGTGGTCGCGGGAGTGCACGACCACGTCAAGAACCGGATTCAGCGAGTTTTGGTTGAATGGACCGTGATATTCGAGTAGTGTAACTTTCATCTGTGTGTGCGTGTCAGCCCGTCGAAGTGACCTCATGGCAATTAGTTGTCAGTCGACGATTTATACTGGGATCGTTCCCGTGCCTGACTTGAGTGGGGACGATCGTTGGTTGGTCGTTCGGTTGGTCGTCGCAGCGGCCGACGTGCATTTCGTCTTCCGACCGCTTCTTCTCTGTGTTTCTGCCGACTTGTAATTCGTCCGTGTTGTTTCACAGTAACTGGTTTAATATTGTGAGTTGTTGGTGGAATTGTTTTCGCTAATCCCTGAGTATCTTGTGGTTTTGAATGAGCAGATATTTTAACGCTGTCTGCGTACTGCATTTGGTAGTAGTTGGGAACGGACATCAGTTCGATTGTGGTGCAGCATCGAGCAGGTCCGTGCAGCGCGTGCTGCCACTGCCGGATCGAGGAGGGGTAGCTGCGAGAGCGACGACAATGTTGCATACCGAACCCTGACATTTGAGTGAAGAGTTAACTACTAATGCAACCTCGACTATTCTGAAATGTCGTCTTTGGTCAGTGGGTTGTTGCTCCCAGGACCGCTGAGCCTGGCGGCAACGAATGAAGTGTTTCGAGGCAGTGAAATATTGCAGCCGCCTTTCTCTATTTGTTATTCATTATTGAATTTAGAATTATTCTTATTAGTGAAGTGCTACCAGTGGTATTTTCTCCCTAGTGACCGCTAACGCCCCAGTTACATGCCCTGTAGGTTAACGCACTTTTCCGGCAGTGTACCTTTCCTCGTCGTTTTCATACTGTCCGACACGGCGTGTAGTTCGACAGCCTCTTGTATTGTACTGGGCATATTTTTTGGGGAGGTCTACCATGGTTCTAGTGTCTGTCTCTTCTCCCTTGCCTAAAAATATTCCATCTTTGTACCGGTGATCGGACGTTAGGCGGATTGGTGAATCGGTCGGTTGGCGCTTAAGCTGCCCCTAGTTTGAGTTGCCATCCTGTTACGTGAGCACAACTCTTTGCTGCCTGTCTCACTTTACCTTGTGTTTGTGTTACCTTCCTAGGCTAACCCTTGGAACACTTGCTAAGAACCGCTTGTCCTGATTCCTTAGATTTAAGGATATTTGTAATTTTCTAATTATTGTTGTTGTGGCCTTCAGTCGATCAATAATTCCGGTTCTTTCATAAGAAGACCTTCAGCCGTGTTGCAGTAAGTTTTTGTAAGCAAACTTTATTTAAAAGCAAGGTATTTATTTTAAAAGTGCTAATGGGAATTGTTCTTCTGACTTATAATTCAGGCCTTCAGCCGTTTGTTATTTGAGTTTATTGTTGGTGGCCTTCGGCCCTAGAATTGTGCATTTTTTCCCTGTGACAAGGCCTTCAGCCGTCATAGTCAAATGTGTTATTTAAGATATAGTTTTAAAATTTTAATTTCTTTATATAAAGTTTACGTATTTGTTGTGCAACCGAGAGTAGCTGATTACGGCCCCGTCCACAATCGCAACCTTATCCTGCCCCATTATGAGAAACCAGCGCTCAACATTACTGAGTGGAAATTTGCAAAATATGTCAAGTGGCTGATATGTTTCTTTCCAAGATTAGCAGCAATACCAAGAGTAAAAGTAGCTGAACTTAATTGTTTGAGAAGCTTGGTAATATGCTTCTTGCACTTCAAGTTTTCATCACTACGTACACCCAAAAATTTTGAGCTATATGCCATATTTACTGACTCCTGTTGGTGTACTGCATCAATTATTGGTATGACTCTATCTATTGAACGGAATGTAGTGTATTGTCGTTTTTTAATTTAGTAGTAATTCAGTAGTAACTTAGAGATCGGCTGAACAATTCTTTGGAAAATATTATTTACCAACTCTTCTGTTGCTTTCTCTCTAGTGGAATGTATTGTAACACTAGTATCATATGCAACAAGTACCAGTTATGTGAGTGCTAAGCAGATCACTCACATATGTAAGTAATAGGCCAGCAACCCATCTGGAATCCAAACTGTGATGTGCTAAGCGAATTGTTTGCCTTTAAGAGTGCGACTATTCGGTTTAGCACCTAATCTGTGAATCATCCATGAAATTAACGGAGCACCAGCCAACTTCCGATTACTGTTAAGAGCGAGGTAAGTCAGTCTGCAGTCGGTCCACACTACTTACAAGGGTCGGTTGCGCCCAGGAGGGCTTTTAGGTTATGATGATGTCTGGGCATACATAGTGAGGCTCACTCTTCTATTTGCATTTGAACTGTCAAGATTTTAACACGCATACCCAGGCAACTGTGTGGTCAAATTCACATCGAACCTATGTAATAATTTTATAATGTGATATGATACAATACAGCAATTGCTGGACTTTTGTGGTCTAACTGCAATGAGGAAGCAGTGGATTTATACACAGAGTAATGATGCTGCGTCACTACAGTATGACGCATTCTCCAGTATATTTATATATGTTTTTCGTACTTTCAATTGCGCGAGACAGCAAAATGGCGTACTTAAAATGACTCACAATAAGGTACGATCGAATTATCCATATCTCTAAGATTAATTACGTTACCGTATTTTCGAAAATACGGTTTTCACTGCACTACAATATTTGTATATTTCTTAGCTGGAGCAGAGTATTAAATGCGTTGCAGTTCATTATGCGAAATAATTTCGTTATCCTTACCTCCCAGTTTTTGATGAAAGACGGCTTGCTGCAGTCGCCTTATACATTGAAGCGCCAAAGTAACTCGTATAGGCTTGTGTATTCAAAGTATTCAAATACAGAGATATGTAAACAAGCAGAATGCGGCGCTGAGATGTACACTGCCTATGTAAGACAACAAGTGTCGGGCGCAGTTGCTGGATCGGTGTGCTACAATGATAGGTTTTCAAGATTTAGGTGAGTCTGAACGTGGTGTTATAGTCGGTGGATGAGCGATGGAGCACATTATCTCCGGGGGAGCGATGAAGTGGGGATTTTCCCATACGACCATTTCACGAATGTATCGTGAATATCAGGAATCCAGTAAAACATCAAAGCTCAGACATCGCTGTGGCCGGAAAGGAATCCTGCAAGTACGGTATCAACGACGACTGAAGAGAATCATTGATGACAGATGTGCAACCGTTCCGCAAACTGCTGCAGAATTCAATTCTGGGCATTCAACATGTATCGGCTTCCAAACAATTCAACGGAACATGATCGATATGGGCTTTGGAGCCGAAGGCCAACTCGTGTACCCTTTCCGACTGCACGACACAAAGCTTTACGCTCGCCTACGCCCTCCAACACAGACGTTGGACTGTTGATAACGGGAAACACGTTGCGTGGTCGGACTAGTCCCATTTCAAATTGAATCGCGCGATAGACGCGTACGGGTATGGAGACAACATCATGAATACATGGAACCAGCATCTCAGCAGGGGACTGCTCAAGCTGGTGAAGGATCTGTGATGGCGTGGAGCGTGTGCCGTTGGCGTGGTATGGGACCCTAGATACTACTCTGACGGGTGACACGTACGTAAGCATCCTGTTTGATCACCGGCATCCATTCATGTCCGTTGTGCATTCCGACAGACTTGGACAATTCCAGCAGGACAAAGCGATATCCCACGCGTCCAGAATTGCTACAGAGTGACTCCAAGAACACTCTGAGTTCAGTCATTTCCGCTGGCCACCAAACTACCCAGACATGAACATTATTGAGCATATCTGGGGTGCCTTTGAACGTGATGTCCGGAAGAGACCTCCACCCCTCGTACTCTTACGGTTTTATGGACAGCCCTGCAGGATTAATGGTGTTAGTTCCCTCCAGCGCTATTTCAGACATAGCCGAGTCCTCGCCGACTCGTGTTGCAGTACTTCCGTGTTCTCAAGGGGGCCCTACACGATATTACGCAGGTGTCCCCGTTTCTTCGGCTCTTCAGTGTGTATACGTTGGTTGTAAGACGCAGTATCCATTCTGATTTGAATAATGAAACAGATATTACAACATTAGCAGTTCCGTGCGTAATTACGTTCCTGTATGTTTTAAACACTTTGAGAAAGGTTTCTGGGAACAACAGATGGAATATGAAATTACAGAGCTTTTATGTGGGATAACTTCTCTAGCACTGTTTCTTAAATTTGATACAGACTAATTGAATGTATTAAATATAAAAATCCGCACATAAGAAGTAGCTTGCTCTTAAAACAGTTCAGCTTTTTAGAGATGTTAGGCTTTCCTCAGTACTTCTACTGCTTCTGTTACCACGCTAAAACATCTCAGTGTGCACAGCCTCCATTGCTTACGTACTCCTACATTTCTTTTTACTTTAGCGCTGCAATTTCTGTTTTTCACTTATAGGTCTGGTTTTATTATGTAAACAGTTTTCCGGCTTGCCATCTTCTTGAATGCTAACATTTCCAGTGGCTTCATGTCTGTTGTGTAGTGGAATGCAAAAGTGACAATTTGTAATCTTGTTTTAAGGCTATATTTTACTTTCCGCTTTAAAGTTGTGTCTGCCCTATGAATCTGTTTTAGTGGTCGTTTTCATATGTCGATTTAGCACATGTTGCTGAGTATTCCATTTACGTTAATCATTTACTTTCGTACATTAACTCTATATGTTGCAGTGTTGTGTTAAGTGGGCGTAAGAGACCATTGAAGAATCTGTACTCTTGAACTTCTGCTTGTATGTATTATACTTTTTACATATATACCAATAGTTACTTCCATTGTGCAATATTAGACCAGCTGTGTTATTGCTTTGAATAGCTAAGAAGTCAAGCAACCATAACACAGCATATCTTGAACAAAGAGGAGTCTTCAGGCGTAAAAATAAGTTCGAGAGTGCGTCAGAGGAGTGTTATAGGACCATTAATTTACACAGTATATATAAATGACGAAGTAGGTTTTGTCGGAAGTTCCCTGGGGCTTCTCGCAGATAATGTGGTTGTATCCACAGAAGTCGCATTGCTGGAAAATTATACCGAAATGCAGGAATAAATGCTGAGGATCGACGCTTGGTGCAGAAAGTGTAAATTCACCCTCGACATAAAGATATCTAACGTATGGTAAATAGAAAGGCCCTTTATTGTTTGATTACAGAATTACAGAACTCTCATTGGAAGCAGTTAGTTCCATAAAATATGTAGGAATGCGTGTACAGAGCAATCTGAACTGGAACGACAACATAAAATTACTTGTATGGCAAACGCTAGATTGAAATTCGTTGGAACAATCCCCAGGAAATATAGTTCATCAATAAAGGAAGTTGCTTACAAAACCCTCATTCCGGCGATACTTGAATGTGGCTATGTAATTTGTACGGGATAGGACTGATAGAGGACATAGAGAAGATCTGAAGAAAAACAGGCCTTTCGTTACAGGATCAACTAGTAAGCACTAAAGTGTTATGGAGATGATCAAACAAGTCCAGCGGCAGTCGCTGCAAGTAAGACGTTCTGCATCATGATGTGGTTTATTGTTAAAGTTCCAAGAGCGTACGTTCTTGGAAGAGTCAACAATATATACGAGGCCTGTTCAGAAAGTAAGCTCCGATTGATTGCCAAATTGAAACCACAGTGAACATCAGAAATGTTTTACTTGTAACAATTAGCTACACCTTTCAGCTACTTCTCTACGTAGTCGCCGTTCTGAATTAGACTTTTGTCATAGCGTTGTACCAACTTTTCAATAGCCTCATCATAGAAGGCAGCCGCCAGTGCTTTCCGCCAATTCTCCACGCTGGCCTACACCTCGTTGTCTGTGTCAAAATGTTGTCTTCAAAGATAGCGGTTCATGTGACCAGAGATGAAACTCAGGGGGAGACAATTGCGGACTGTATTGTGGGTAATCTCACATTTCCATTTGAAAACGATGCAGGAGCATCTTCATTGCCCCTGCAGAATGCGGCTGAGAATTGTCTTGAAGAAGAAACAGCACGACAGTTATGTAATGTTAGCTGCATAGCTTCAGGCGAAATTTCTCACCAGGCCCTCGTACTTGGCGGCAGACACTATTTTCTAGACATCTTTACGCACTCACTGCGAGCTCAGGAAATGAGAAGAGCGACGTGATGCTAACTGGGGTTATACTAGAGACACTACCCAACACATCTGTGCAAAGCTTTATCGGATTTTCATAGTCGTTTCCATTTCGCGACCGATCGGAGCTTACTTTCTGAACGCCCCTCGTAGCTTTCTCCTACGTAGAAAGGCCAAGAATGTAAAATTGGAGAGATTCGAGCTCACACTGAGGCTTACCGTCAATCGTTCTGCACACGAACTACTCGCACCTGGAACAGGATTCGCGGGACATGACTGAGGTACACAAGGCATCTTCCACACAGACATCAAGGCGACTTGGGAAGTATAGATGTGGATGAGGATGTTTCTTTTTCCGTATGTGTTGCAGTGAATCCGTAGCATTCTTCATAGATCTGATTTCTTGTTCTAGTACTGTTGTTGTTACTGTTGTGTTGTGGATCTGCTGATTCTTTTGTAACTATGTCTTGTACTCACATATTGAATATGTCAGAGACACTGTTTATTGGCAAGCTTCTTCATGAGGTGCACGATTTATCGTTTTAAGGAATTTATTACTTTGACGTTAATATGAGGCTGCGAAGGTTTCCAATATACAGTAATGGCAATTTGCCTGTGAGTACCTGAGTTCACAAAACAGAAGTACAGATAAAATTTTATGTTCTTCGTCTTCCAGATTATCTATAACGAAGGAAGTAATTCCATTATTATATTCCATTTCTAATATTAAATCACCGTCAACACTGAGGCAAACTCAGACCACAATGTCAAGCTACTGAGCTAAGGAAATGTAACAAGCCTGAATGCTGCGATTTTGAAACAATTCTTTATTATAATAAATACAGTCTTCTGAACAGCTGGTATGTTATTGTTCAGACAGTCACTGAGCTAAGTCATGAAGAGCCGAGAGCCAGGAGGGTTTAAACACTAGCTGCAGCTCGGATCCAGGAGGACAGATTGCCAACATTGGCGGCCTCGTACTGTGAATTTCCCCAGCAGATGATGCCCCCACCTGGATGCCTCCATTGACCAGGGGGCCACTGGAATCTCCGTTGCAGACTCCTGCTGGCCTGGCCGGCGCATACCATATGGGCAGTACATTGTTGATGTTTTGCGAAGACGCTCTTGCAGGTGCTGTGCTGCATGATGCTGATGTCGACTTTCTGGAGGATGCTGACTACTGGCCTGTCCATGTATGTGGATTCCCAGCGAGTGACTGTCATGGCGAGACCACCTGCCGGTTTGCAGTCATCAGCGGGAAGGCTGACGGCCTGAGCGTTCGTGCCTAAGAGAGATCTGGACACCTGGCAGATACGGAAGGAAATTGTGGTGCAACCCACGTTGAATTCATCCGTACCATACAGTGTACGCAGGAGGAATAGGTTTCGTAACGAAAGACGAAAGTGGCACTATAGAGAAATGTTTTCAATATTCAGGCCTCAAAACTACACTTGTGTGTACACTTTTTAGTATCTGAGAGGAGCGGACGAGTCGTGTTGTAACTTGCGCCTGCAAGAGCTCTGGATGAGCCGTACTGAGGAACAAACGTAACTCCGCCTCCCTTGCTCAGTGCAGCCACTTTTGCTCCATACTGAGCTTCCATGAGGACATTTCAGGCCTGTTCGTTGAATCTTCCATTCAAACTGAACTAGGTAGTGCACCTGATGAATCAAGAACTGGTGTCGATTCACTACAAAGAAGCCGACTGTTCAAAACATGTTTCCGCAACGGCCATTATAATTTTATATTGTCCACAACATAATGTTACATAATTGTTACATTGTTTGTGTGATTATGAGTTTCATTTTTTCATATGGCTTATCAAGCCAAAGGCAGCACGTCATCTTTTGCCGCATTTGTCAAAAGTACATCTAGCTGCTGTGGTAGGAGCAGTGGCAGCATTGCGAAGCTTTTTTTGCCTCAATCAGTCTAACAAGCTTTCATCATGCTTCGACATTCCAGATGATACAACATCACGCCACTCTGGTCACATGCCATTGATGTTGATGCCAAAGCTCTCCATTTCTCGTTCAAGGGAGTTCCACGAACCTCAATAAAGGACGTGCTACCGGTCTTTCAGCTGTAGAAATCTCTCCAAGCATCATCTCACGTGGTAATCTCTCAGGATCCATACGAAGACGTGTTCCAGCCAGCAGAGTCGTTTCTGCTTCAAGATTGCTGAAATACTGATGCAGTTAGTTTTAGATAGTACTGTTTCGTTGGTCTCTCTATCATTACAAGTTATTCCGAGCGTGGATCTCCGGCACCGCATGTGGAAAGCATTAAGGCCATGTTTCCGAAGCACGCAAAAGTATGCTGAGGGGTACCCCCGCCCGGCTAGCCGTGCGGTCTAACGCACTGCTTTCCGGGCGCGAAGGTGTGCCAGTCCTTGGCACTAATCCACCCGGAGGATTAGAGTCGAGGTCCGGTGTGCCGACCAGTTTGTGGAAGGTTTTTAAGGCGGTTTTCCATGTGCCTCGGCGAATGCGAGCTGATTCCCCCTATTCCGCCCCAGTTACACTACAACGGCGATTGTTGTGCAAATACTTTCTCCACTTACGCATACACCATAACTAATCTACCACGCAAACATTGGGTTACACTCGTCTGGTGTGAGACGTTCCCCAGGGGGGGGGGGGGGGGCGGGGGGGTTCCACTGAGGGTCGAACCCTGGGTTCGGAGTGGGACGACGGTGCAGGTGCAGTGAGAGAGGACTGCTGTAGCCTGTTGTGGGATCGTCAACCACAGAGGGCTGTGGCGATGACTAAGCCTCTCCGTCGTTTCTAGGTCCCCAGTTCCATACGATACAATGCTGAGGATGCAAGTTTGGTAGACAAGAATTTTCTTACTCAAAGATGGTTTGTTGTTTTTCCAAACACGTGTAGAGAACTTATCAAAAGTTGTCGCAGCTCTTCCAATGCAAACGTCAATCAGCTTGTCTACAAACATGTTTAATTCTATAGTGAATCCAAGATAGAAGAAGTTATCCACGATTTGCAGAGTAGTTCTATCTAATGTGATATTCGTCTGTGTAATGAGCACCCTGAACCGTAATTACGGTTTTACCGCTGCTTACACTCATCTAGAATAGGTGGAATGCATGACTAAATCTTGATACTAGCTCTTGCAGCTCTTGTGCAGAGTTCCCAACAATTGCAGCGTCATCAGCATATACAGGGTGTTTCAAAAATGACCGGTATATTTGAAACGGCAATAAAAACTAAACGAGCAGCGATAGAAATACACCGTTTGTTGCAATATGCTTGGGACAACAGTACATTTTCAGGCAGACAAACTTTCGAAATTACAGTAGTTACAATTTTCAACAACAGATGGCGCTGCGGTCTGGGAAACTCTATAGTACGATATTTTCCACATATCCACCATGCGTAGCAATAATATGGCGTAGTCTCTGAATGAAATTACCCGAAACCTTTGACAATGTGTCTGGCGGAATGGCTTCACATGCAGATGAGATGTACTGCTTCAGCTGTTCAATTGTTTCTGGATTCTGGCGGTACACCTGGTCTTTCAAGTGTCCCCACAGAAAGAAGTCACAGGGGTTCATGTCTGGCGAATAGGGAGGCCAATCCACGCCGCCTCCTGTATGTTTCGGATAGCCCAAAGCAATCACACGATCATCGAAATATTCATTCAGGAAATTAAAGACGTCGGCCGTGCGATGTGGCCGGGCACCATCTTGCATAAACCACGAGGTGTTCGCAGTGTCGTCTAAGGCAGTTTGTACCGCCACAAATTCACGAAGAATGTCCAGATAGCGTGTTGCAGTAATCGTTTCGGATCTGAAAAATGGGCCAATGATTCCTTTGGAAGAAATGGCGGCCCAGACCAGTACTTTTTGAGAATGCAGGGACGATGGGACTGCAACATGGGGCTTTTCGGTTCCCAATATGCGCCAGTTCTGTTCATTGACGAAGCCGTCCAGGTAAAAATAAGCTTCGTCAGTAAACCAAATGCTGCCCACTGCATATCGCCGTCATCAATCCTGTGCACTATATCGTTAGCGAATGTCTCTCGTGCAGCAATGGTAGCGGCGCTGAGGGGTTGCCGCGTTTGAATTTTGTATGGATAGAGGTGTAAACTCTGGCGCATGAGACGATACGTGGACGTTGGCGTCATTTGGACCGCAGCTGCAACACGGCGAACGGAAACCCGAGGCCGATGTTGGATCACCTGCTGCACTAGCTGCGCGTTGCCCTCTGTGGTTGCCGTATGTGGTCGCCCTACCTTTCCAGCACGTTCATCCGTCACGTTCCCAGTCCGTTGAAATTTTTCAAACAGATCCTTTATTGTATCGCTTTTCGGTCCTTTGGTTACATTAAACCTCCGTTGAAAACTTCGTCTTGTTGCAACAACACTGTGTTCTAGGCGGTGGAATTCCAACACCAGAAAAATCCTCTGTTCTAAGGAATAAACCATGTTGTCTACAGCACACTTGCACGTTGTGAACAGCACACGCTTACAGCAGAAAGACGACGTACAGAATAGCGCACCCACAGACTGCGTTGTCTTCTATATCTTTCACATCACTTGCAGCGCCATCTGTTGTTGAAAATTGTAACTACTGTAATTTCGAAAGTTTGTCCGCCTGAAAATGTACTGTTGTCCCAAGCATATTGCAACAAACGGTGTATTTCTAATGCTGCTCGTTTCGGTTTTATTGCCGTTTCAAATATACCGGTCATTTTTTAAACACCCTGTATGAGTTCACGAGCGATTATCCCGTAGCGCTATGTCTTGTTCTTCAGAAGACTAACGTTGAAAAACCTCTCGTCTTTCCTAGTATCCAGGAGTACCCCAACACGCAAAAGCTGCTTGAAGCACAGCCGAGAATAAAATTCCGAAAAGTGTAGCTGCCAACACACAGCCTTGTCTTACGCCACAGTTCATGTTGAATAGTTTACACGTACTACCATCGAAGATTACAGAGCCATATCTATTGTTACGAAAAGATCTTATTAAGGACAACAAAGTTGGTGGACACCCAATTTTTTCCAATATGCTTCTTACTGTCAGTGTCAAATACTATGTTGAGATAGACTAAAGCCGCATATAATGGTACTTCATGTTCGCTGCACTTTTCTCGTTGTTGGAGCAAGGTGAATATCATGCCACTTGTGGATCTGCCAGCTCGAAATCTACACTGTGACTCAAGGTTGACCCCAGAACCCAGAATTTCCATTCTTTTCAGGTTTGTCCTCGCATACACCTTTCCACTATAGTTCCCTCTATAGTTGTTACAATCACCTGGTATATATGCATCTCGCATGCCTTGAGGTACTGTGCCTCCTTCCCAGCACCGCGGTAAAATTTGATACAATATCGGTGAAACAGTTAAATTTAATGATTTCAGCCGGTAGATTACCACTGCATGTGACTTTCAAGTGCGAGTTCTAATTCGTCGAGAGTAGGAGGATCATCAAGCTCAGACATAACAGGGTAAGGTATATATGTGGTTATGTAGACCTCTTCTGAATATAGATTAACGTAGTGCTTCACCCATCTATCTAGTTGCTATTTTTTTCGTTGATTGAGTACTGTACTTCATGGCTTGTTGGTCCGATGACCGTTTTGATGCCTTGATGCATGCCACATTAATTTCCTTTGTCTCGGCAGATCGGAATAGATTTGCAAAGGCTGGTCCACTATCTACTTGACAGATGGCAGATCTGCTTTGGAGGCCGTGTAATTCGCTATTGCTCGTTGGTCTTTAAGATTATTCATAACATGTATATGAGCGTTGCGTTTCTTGTCTACATATCGGCGCAACTCACTCGCACTTTCAGCAAACTAGTCGCTTTTGACTCCTACCATGCTTCGCAAATGTTCTAATAGCTCATTCCATAATATTTTCGTTAGCTACGTAGATGTACATATTTTCGGCATTCTGTGCAGTTATCAATTGATCAGGATTCAGTTTTATCTCAGTACCTTCTCTGAACTTTTTTTGTACTGCATCATCTTGGAGGGCTTTGTTGTTGATCTTCACTCTTCGACAAACGCTCTCAGGTGAGTGAATCTTCTTCGGTGTGAACTGTGATTTGGTCATAACTAAAGAGTGACATTGAAACGTCCCCTTAGAAAAATTATACATGACTGTGCTTAAACTGACACACAATGTTTTTTAGCGCAACGCAATCTGACTTTCAATAATCCCTACAAGAGAATGGCCCTGACTAAATTAACATATACGTTTCACAAATCACTTACCTCACAAAAATCTTCGTTACTCGAACTACTGCAATACAGCGAGCGCCACTACTGCCAGCTAAATAAAAGATTCAAACTACTGAAGGCACTAACTACTGATAGGCATAGTTAGCAAAAGAAAGATTTTGGTAGAGAACAAACAATGTATTTACCTTAATAGTGTTCAAAAGTCATAATATATATATATATATATATATCAGTCCATGATATCCAATATTACAAATTTACTCTTTCTGATGGACACACGTCCAGATCGTCCGCTCTCAAAACTCCGCCATCTCTCTCCCCACATCCACCACTGCTGGCAGCTCACCTCCAACTGCGCAACGCTACACGCTGTTAACAGCCAACTGCCCAACACTACAATTGGGACTATTGCAACAATGCCGACCAGCCCCAGACTGCACACAGCACAGCAAGTGATTTTCATACAGAGCGCTACGTAGCAGTGGCGTTACCAATATAAGAACCTAAACGGCCTACTTACATAGCTCCCGTGCTCCCCACAAAATATTTTACAAATTGTTTTGGGCAGTGGCCAATATAGATTTGGAAATAATTTCGTAACAACAATAACAAAGATATCAAATGCACACACTTATTGATACAATGTTAGTCAAAAGCTAAAATTTTCTCACAGTCCATAAAGACAGTCCTGATCATTTATCACAGTATTAATTACAATTTTATGCGTAAAGTCTGAGCAGTAAAAGAAAATACACATGTAAGTTGTGGATTTCCATGCAGTCTTGAAGAAGTAGTGTTGTCGTTCCAACGGAAAGACAGTGCTGACACTTGACATGCAGACAGGTAATGGGCGACAACAGAGCAAACCCACAGCAGAGTAAGTCGAAGTTTTGAAGAATATTGGTAAGTAGGTATTCACAGAGCAGACCCACTGCAGTCCTGGTAGAGATTATGGTATTGGTGGGCCATCAAAGGTGCAGACCCACTTTATTCCTTGTAGGGACAGCCAGCAGCCATCTGTTGCGACTGTGCAGGTGCTCAGTCACCATCGAAGAGTCTTGTGGAGAATATAACAAGTCCATAAACCACCACTTGTGCACTCAAAAAGTTTTTGGAATTGTCCTTAGAACCATGCAATGCTGTTAACCAGTCCCTTGCTGAATTATCATCACACGTGCAAGCATTAACAGTCCCAACTTCTCACATACTGCGCATATATTATGACCAACAGAAAAGTGTGCAGTGAAATGATACTTAATTTGAAGAACTGGTGTCTATACAATTATAAATTTACAACATAAGAATACAATTACAAAGGTACAAAATACATCATTAAAGAACATAACAATACAGATAACATTTGTCGTAATACAGGCTTTACAAAAGAATAGAAATAAACATATACATTAGTGTTACAGGAATTATTACATAAGTAAATATATAAAATAATGAGAATAGTTTTCGAAACATTAATTTCACACATGAGCATTGAAACAGAACACAATTAATAATGTCTAAACATCTTTACAAAGTAAATAAAATATTATTAATGCAAATTATATTTGAGGATAACAGTATTCCTTATCATAGTGAATGTAGCTTAGTACTAGAAAAATTCTAACATCAATCTTATTAGCTAAACAAATAAAGACAGGAAAAACATAAATACGCAAGAGTACACAAACACATAGCAGAATAACACAGGAGGCAAGGACAGGGTTTGTTTTCAGTGTAGCATTTGGTACTGGAGTCCATTCCAAAACTTCATTCCATAGATCATTCGTCTTATTTCAACATTTGTTTCCACCAAAAAAAATCCTATCCAAGCATGTTTTCTGTATTTATATGTTCATATATTTCTTACCTCATTATTTATTTTCCATTATCTTACCTCATCATTTATTTCCAAGAAAAGCCTACCTATACCTGTTGTCCCTAAACCCTACGTTTTTGTTCATATTCTCTTTCAAAACCCTTTTTTGGTCAAACCATTTTCTTATAGCTTCTGAATGCATTTCTTCCAATTCATCACAACTCGTTCTCTTATATAGCCTACCCCCTCTTAAGCTAACTTAAATCTACTGAGCTCAGATGCTAAACTAAGGGATGAGGCAATGCAGCAGCACAAAACAATTAACACAAAGAGCAATGACAAAAAAATGCAAATTGGCAAAGCAAGCAGCAGTAAATTAGCAAAGCAAATGCAACATTACAACTAATATAAGACAATGTGCAGCAAATAAGAATAATAAATCAGTAGTAAAACTGGCTTAACAGAGTAATACAAAGTGAAATTCAGCAACACTATGCCTGGCAAACAGCAGCAGCAAATGCAATAAATTATATCTATACATGACAAACCCACAAGCAGAAAAAATAGTACACTAAAGACAACAATGCGAATAAGGGAAATGTCTATTCACATTTTAATGTCTATGTCATTAAAGATGTGCACCACAACTTATTCTACCAAAAAATTACTAAGTAGTTGAAAAGAAAATTATGTATACAGTTACTGTTATTAGTCCCTTCTTACTGTTCTTTCCTTTCCACGTGCTCCTTTCTCAAAGAATGTGGATCATAAAATTATTATTTAACAGATCTGCTGACAGAAAGATTTCACATTAGCAAATGCATTTAATTTTATTTTATAAAACCAATGCTGCAACACAGTTGGAAACCAGATATCAAATGAAATAAGCAAGTATCTAAAGCGAAGCATAAAAATATCATTCAATAGTCATGTGGAATTTCATAAGTTAGTAGAAATTCTCTCAACTCTTGTAGAAAGACACTTGTCATAATCAGTTGTGCAGATGTAAGAATATTTCCCATCAGTTCATATGCATTTCAGTAAGTAGCATAAAGTACGTGCTCCACAGTATAATCATATGTTTCTAAGTTTGAGCGTGTCATATTTGCAATGCTTTGTACAAAGAAATGTCAATAGCGAGGATAATGGCCTCTTTTTTTCTCCACCTAATGGCTTTCTTTTTTGAGACGACTATCACTCAGCTGGGCGCCCATTACTCGTTACGTCAAGGTCACTTACCTTCCTTAACGAAACATTTACGACAATGGTCTCCGCAACAGTGACAGTGTGATACCAATAAAAATTCACAGGTCGAAAAATTACGGTAGAAATGTGTAGAAACGAAATCTCATGAATAGCAGTGTTAATATACATTCACGCATGTACACACATTTCATAACTCTTAAAGTACGATTCTTGGTTTCCAACATCCTTTTTCTCAAATCAGAGTCCCTAACCATTACTCATTATTCCTTACTTTATTACACATATACATATTCGTCGACACTTCTTCAATATTTTATGATAGTAAATATGTAGCATAATCAAATTCCTCATGTAGCATCAGCTTATTGATCATAAACATACCTCAACAGAATAATACACATCGTCGTCATAATAAAATCATAACACCTCAGTCAAATCTCAAAAATGTCGTAGCTTTCTGCAATAATTTCAAAACCTAAAAAAATTCTCTGCTCATTTCAATAGTGTCATCTACCTCAAACGTACTTCAGAAATCATGCTCCCATACCAAATACGACATTCAAAGCTCTCATAGTATCACAATGGTTCCAAAAAAATATGAACAGTTCACACAGCGCAGACAAAATACAATTTCATTAGTGTGAATTCTCCAACTGTGTAATTGCGTAAACATGTGTCACTGACATAGTAAAAAAATTTTGTTTCTCTGTTAAATAATCAGATAGCTGTGTAACTCAGTGTTAGAGAAATACGGTACCGATGTGTAAAGTTGTATAAGCAAATACCATATTAGCTAGGGCTCCTTGTGCTTGCCACACACATGGTACACAAAGTAGGCGTGTACCACCCCCCCCCCCCCCCCCGAGGATTAATGTAGTTATAACCTCAGGCATTACAGATTACAGCAATGGAATGAAATGTATCACGGAAAACCTTTGTATCATTGTAATTCACAGATCTTTAAAAATAAATGTTTTAAGTACATTTAATCACTGAAATGCGTGTCCTTTAGCGCTAAATGTGTGTCTTCCTGTAAGATAATTGTGTGGAACTGTCGTAGTTATCGTCCTCTGTAAGCAAAATTCTGCTGAACTCAATGTACTCACCTCCTCATAAACAAAAGTGAAATGCTTTGCATACAGATATCTTAGTTATTACGCTTATTGCCGTTATGAAGAAAGTACTGTGCTGTAACGTATTGTTGTGCTATGGAAAAGGCTGTCTCATTGTAGCTATACCACAAAAGTTACTACTAAAACATGTTTTACTTTCCACAAGAATTCAGAAAAACTGTGCAGAAATAAAACAGATACATCGCAAAAGCAATAATATAAATTGTGTCACTCATTAGTAGTGTCGTGATATAATCATGTAGCGGTCAAATAAACTAACCCCTGTGTCATCTGGTATCTCTCAGAAAGTACTTTAAATACAGAATGTATTTTCAAGTAAACCAAAATGCTGCATTAAAATCTCATTAACAGTGCCAGTAAATGTTCTAAGTATGTGAGCCTTATAGTCGTTACGTAATCGTGCAACTAACAAGCAAGAATGTACACACACAATAACACTGTGTCATCTGTTCACTATAACAATGCACTCGTAAATACTGTCTAAATATGTTCCCGAGGTTCTAGACTGGATAGTTAACTTCAAAACATTGTTGCATGTTAACAGTTTCTCAGTATGACAAATTGTACTAGCAGTGTGAAGTGAAACATTTTATGGCAAAGACTAAGTTAAAAAGCAGATTATCTTTCAATAAACGGTTACATGTGAAATGTGGTGCAAACCTTTACCCTACCTAGTACGCAGTGCTTCAACTTCAAAGCAATTATCATGTTGTATACGTCGGTAAAGAATACTGGAATTTTTCTCAAGGTTAGCTTCTATGTTATTTTTCTCTGAGCCAGCCGGCGCACGTGGCTGCCTGCGGTGCGAGTCATTGTCTGCTATCTCTTTGTTGGCCTGTGTCGTTATTGGGATTAGGAGACCTAACTTCTACAAATTCACCTTCTCGAGAGGGCCCTGCCCTGTTTGAATACCGCCAGATCTGATGAAATTCAGGTCTGCCGTTTTGTCGGTAGTTTACACAGTTTCTTTTTTGTCGGTCATGTGGTGGAAAATTTATCCCGGAATCGTAACTGCGCGGTGGACCATTGCGTCTGATGTTATTCTGTCTCCCTTGATAATAATTATTTTTGTTTCCATATTGTCTGTTTCTCTGATTGTCTCTGTCATAGTCATTTCCCTGTAATTCTTACTACTGTGCCAACGGTTGTCATGCGGGTGGTGTCTGTTTTGGTCATGATTTATGTTGTAAGAATAGCCTCGTCGTGTCCAGTTATTATTTCTGTCATCGCAGAATTGTAACGGATGTGACCTGTAATTGTTGTGCTCCTGTTTTCGCGTGCCGCGATTGTCAGTGTCAATTTCCAATTCTTGTAACAGTCTCCGAAAAGCTTCAATGTCGTCTTTGGAACGTCCTGAAAAAAATAATATGTCGTAAATCTTCAGGCAATTTGATTAAGCAAATGCGGATGAGTTCTGAGGGGCTGTATGTGTTTGAAAGATACTGATTCTTATGTAACATGTCTTCGAAATATTTTACAAGACTGGAAAATTCAGATTGTTCGAAATGTTTCATCATTATGATGCTATGTTTTACTCGGTCTTGTGTAGCTTGAGACCAATATGCTGAGAGGAAGGCATGATAAAATTCTCCTTCACTGTGACAATCGTGAATGACCGATCGCATTCTTACAGCTGGTTCATTCTCCAAGTAGCCACACATAAATTCTAACCTGTGCTCCAATGACCAGTTGGGGGGAAAACAATGAGAGAATTGATGGAGCCACGCTTGTGGATGAATGTCGTTGGCAGAATTCTTAAACGTTTTGAATTTACGTGTAGTAATGAACAGCTTATAGTCAAAATCAGCATGTCGGCGAGTCGCATATCGGTCATTGTTAGGTCGTGTCGGCCGTTCCATCTCAAAATTCGGTGTGCCTTGCCAATTTCTTTCATAACTTCCGAAGTGCCCTGTGTTATTACTTTGTGGCTGTTCCGTATTTCTATGTCCCTCTTCCCGTATTGGAGCGCGAGTGTCCTCTGAAATACGTAATTCTTGTATTACCTGTGTCAACTGATCTTGTACTTCCCGGATTTCTCTTTGGTGTTGCGTATTGATTTGATTTTGATTTTGTTTGAATTTTCTAATTTGTTCCTACACTTCTGTGTCAGTGAAGGCTACGGGTCTTGTGTCATTCAGATCATCATCTACCTTTGTAGATAAGTTAGTGAACTGATCCGAACGTTCGGCTACTTTCTCCAATAGTGAACTGATTTCCTCAGTGTGTTTTTCTGGACGAAGTTTCAGAGTGTCCATTTGTGTTGAAATCGTATCAACTGTGTCCTTTAAGGTTTCCTGAGCCCTTGCAAGTTGCGTAACCGAATCGGTAGATGCAACTGAGTCAATTTTAGCTTGCAAGGTGTCGTGATTTTCATGAACAATAGTTTGCAGTACTTTTATGGATGCTTCGTGATTCTGTAATGAATTTTCATGCCGCGAAAAAATAGGTTGAAAATGCTCACAAATTTGTGTTTTTACGTCATTACAGACTTTTTGACATTTTGATTCAATGTTATGTAACTCAGTAGTTAAATCTTCACGTGTTTGTTCAAGCGTGGTGTCTAAATTCCGTAGATTTTGTTCCATTGTGTCTAACTTTTGATGTGTTTGTCTCTGATTTAGTTTAATTTGTTGCATTAATTGTAATAATAATGTATTAGTGTCTGGAATCTGTTTCTCTATGCTTTTTGGCAGTGCATTTTCACCGGCAACATTCACATTTTGACAAGCAGATAATGTGTCTTGACTCATTTGAAAAAACGGTGAGGATCCAAAACCTGAGTCTACAGTGTTTGCAATATTTTGTTCTGTCATTTCGGATTCCTGAGACGAGCTGTTGCCGACCGATCGATCGATAATGCTTCCCTGTTCACTACATGTTTCACTGTCTACACCATTATTTGCCGCCCGCTCCATTTCCCTATGCACAATTACCAAATTACTACTTTGAACATTAGTTAATTCATTACACGGTGGTGCTAATACACTGCTTTCGTCTTCACTGTCATTTCTTAGTTTACTTTGGAGCCTAGTATTACGTTTTTCACACGCCATATTGTCACAATATTTCACACGATAACACAGAAAAGCACAATTTGAAGAGCAAAATAAGAAAAAACATTAGCATAGCACTGAAAATAATATCTAGTTAATTGCAAGCGCAGCTGCGAAATACTTGGTGCAAATCTACATGCATGCCACAACTGTTTTACTGTACAACAATGAAAAACTACAACTACAAAGATGATTCTCTCTACAATTACGCGCTGGCAATAAGCAATAGCTACACTAATTACACAAACTGCAAGAAAAAAATCAGAAGATTCCAGTGAGGTATCCTCGGCTAAGGGTCGACATATGAAACGTCCCCTTAGAAAAATTATACATGGCTGTGCTTAAACTGACACACAATATTGTTTAGCGCAACACAATCTGACTTTCATTAATCCCTACAAGAGAATGGCCCTGACTAAATTAACCTATACGTTTCACAAATCACTTACCTCACAAAAATCTTAGTTACTCGAACTACTGCAATACAGCGAGCGCCACTACTGCTAGCTAAATAAAAGATGCAAACTTCTGAAGGCACTAACTACTGATAGGCATAGTTAGCAAAAGAAAGATTTTGATAGAGAACAAACAATGTATTAACTTAATAGTGTTCAAAAGTCATTATATATATATATATATATATATATATATATATATATATATATATCAGTCCATGATATCCAATATTACAAATTTAATCTTTCCGATGGACACACGACCAGATCGTCCGCTCTCAAAATTCCGCCATCTCTCTCCCCACATCCACCACTGCTGGCGGCTCACCTCCAACTGCGCAACCCTACACGCTGTTAACAGCCAACTGCCCAACATTACAATTGCAACTATTGCAACAATGCCGACCAGCCCCAGACTGCACACAGCACAGCCAGTGATTTTCATACAGAGCGCTACGTGGCGGTGGCGTTACCAATATAAGAACCTAAACAGCCTACTTACAACATGTACGGGAATTATGAACATGACATAGGTCCCATCTTCTCGTTATGATGAAGTCGACTGTAAATGGCTTGTACGTGAGTGTTTCCATGTTACTTTGTGCATCGCTCTTTTCCGGAAGTGTTAGGTTCCAATGGCTCTGAGCACTATGGGACTTAACTTCTGAGGTCATCGGTCCCCTAGAACTTAGAACTACTTAAACATAACTAACCTAAGGACATCACACACATCCATGCCCGAGGCAGGATTCGAACCTGCGACCGTAGCGGTCTCGCGGTTCCGGACTGAAGCGCCTAGAACCGCTCGGCCACCAGCGGCCGACGAAGTGTTAGGAATACAGAGAGAAACAAGGGAGCAAATTTGCAGCAGTCGCTGGCCATTTTCGTTCATATTTACAGTGTTGTGTAGTCCAATACAGTCAGTCCAGTTGATCCATGTATTCCCATTCGTGGCACTAAGGTCTCCCAGTAACGTGAGCTTACCTGATCCACGAACATTCAACAAGCATTTCCACAGATCTCCCTGAAACTTGTCTTCGACTTCAGGTGGCGCTCTCATAGTGGAGCATATACTGAGGTTAATGTGAAGGGGCCTGGTGTTGTCTTTAATCTCAAAGTTGTTAATTGTTCGGAATCAGATTTAGGTTGTACGCAGCAGCTAAGAAGACTGTTTCGTACTATAAAGCCAACTCCATCTCACGTCTTTCTCGTTTCTCTCCCTTTCCAGAAAAAGGTGTATGTACGTTCACGCAGGCTGCCTTCCCCTGAGAGACGAATCTCCTGTAATGCAGCCACATCAATGCGCAGACGCAGCAGTTCTCGGTCGGTTATGGCTGTTTTTTTTACTGCAGGCATAGCGTCTGTAGGAGTATCATGTCCGGTTAACACAGTTCTAACATTCCAGGTGGCATATCGTGTTACTGAATCGATGGTTTTGTTCATATGAGCTACTTTATTGTTGCTTTTTCCAGGTGCCTCAATAACCGACCTTGTATCAAGCACAGCAAGATACTTGCTGGTCCTTACGCCTAAAGAAGCGCAAGGTTCAAGACGGAGCGCGATAACCAGTCAATTAGCCGTAATGGACGATGCCACCGACGACTCACCTCTGGCGCCCGTACACACGTCCCTCGGCGCACTTAAAAACCGGTAAATGCGACTCCCCATGTTGTTACCCACACCTTCGCACGCGCATGCGTAGTGTCCTCTCCATAGGCACTGCATCGCCCGGGACGTATTTAAAACCATGAAATTGCCAAGCATTCATGACTTTCTCTCTACCCAAACAACTGTTTTCACACGAGTGACAGGTTACTGCATGTGAAGTCGAGTATGTTGCAGGAGTTGCCGACTTGTCCAGGTTCAACCGTACTGTCGCCTACGGTACTTTGGATCCGTTGCCCCTTCCGCCAAGTACATGCACCTTACCAAAGCCTTCCTCCTCCGCCGCAGCTGCCGTTTGTGGACTTCACCCACATCCTTGGGCCTGTGTCCTGCATCAAACGCAGCAGAAGTGGGGTTCGAGACACAGGAAACTGAAACCCTCACGCTCCTAAACTGAATAACCTTAGGGTCGAAAAAACAAGATTTGGCTAAGGGAGGCCGACACGAAGGAAAACGGGGGGTGGGGTCTGACACAAGTAAGGGGAATGGTGCAATAAGACATGTCGAAACCTACCCGAAAATTTTTTACACAGGAAGAAGACAACGAAAGAAATTCACTGCAAAAATCTTAGCTGCTAAGAGGCACTGCAAGTACTTTGTACAGAGTCTTGAACTTACAAATTTTTGCCGTGCGAAGAACAGGTTATAACAGCGGTTTGCACAGCCCTGTCCGCCCAGCGCGCGTCTCGGCGAATCGCTCAGCAGCGCCTCGTGGCAGAATAATCCGGAGTTCACAGAGAACAATTTTAAGCACCTTAATCCTGGTTTACAATGGAGAGAATGGAAGCGAACGCGTGCGACTGAGAATTTGCAGAATATTCACTACCATTCGCTTGTATATGGGTACAATCATTTATACTAGAGGGAACGGAAGAGAACACGAGGTAGCGAATATTGCATATGAGCGCTGTATTATTAGTTTCGTCCTTGGAGCTACAGGGTGTTTCAAAAATGACCGGTATATTTGAAACGGCAATAAAAACTAAACGAGCAGCGATAGAAATACACCGTTTGTTGCAATATGCTTGGGACAACAGTACGTTTTCAGGCAGACAAACTTTCGAAATTACAGTAGTTACAATTTTCAACAACAGATGGCGCTGCGGTCTGGGAAACTCTATAGTACGATATTTTCCACATATCCACCATGCGTAGCAATAATATGGCGTAGCCTCTGAATGAAATTACCCGAAACCTTTGACAACGTGTCTGGCGGAATGGCTTCACATGCAGATGAGGTGTACTGCTTCAGCTGTTCAATTGTTTCTGGATTCTGGCGGTACACCTGGTCTTTCAAGTGTCCCCACAGAAAGAAGTCACAGGGGTTCATGTCTGGCGAATAGGGAGGCCAATCCACGCGCGCCTCCTGTATGTTTCGGATAGCCCAAAGCAATCACACGATCATCGAAATATTCATTCAGGAAATTAAAGACGTCGGCCGTGCGATGTGGCCGGGCACCATCTTGCATAAACCACGAGGTGTTCGCACTGTCGTCTAAGGCAGTTTGTACCGCCACAAATTCACGAAGAATGTCCAGATAGCGTGATGCAGTAATCGTTTCGGATCTGAAAAATGGGCCAATGATTCCTTTGGAAGAAATGGCGGCCCAGACCAGTACTTTTTGAGGATGCAGAGACGATGGGACTGCAACATGGGGCTTTTCGGTTCCCCATATGGGCCAGTTCTGTTCATTGACGAAGCCGTCCAGGTAAAAATAAGCTTCGTCAGTAAACCAAATGCTGCCCACATGCATATCGCCGTCATCAATCCTGTGCACTATATCGTTAGCGAATGTCTCTCGTGCAGCAATGGTAGCGGCGCTGAGGGGTTGCCGCGTTTGAATATTGTATGGATAGAGGTGTAAACTCTGGTGCATGAGACGATACGTGGACGTTGGCGTCATTTGGACCGCAGCTGCAACACGGCGAACGGAAACCCGAGGCCGCTGTTGGATCACCTGCTGCACTAGCTGCGTGTTGCCCTCTGTGGTTGCCGTACGCAGTCGCCCTACCTTTCCAGCACGTTCATCCGTCACGTTCCCAGTCCGTTGAAATTTTTCAAACAGATCCTTTATTGTATCGCTTTTCGGTCCTTTGGTTACATTAAACCTCCGTTGAAAACTTCGTCTTGTTGCAACAACACTGTGTTCTAGGCGGTGGAATTCCAACACCAGAAAAATCCTCTGTTCTAAGAAATAAACCATGTTGTCTACAGCACACTTGCACGTTGTGAACAGCACACGCTTACAGCAGAAAGACGACGTACAGAATGGCGCCCCCACAGAGTGCGTTGTCTTCTATATCTTTCACATCACTTGCAGCGCCATCTGTTGTTGAAAATTGTAACTACTGTAATTTCGAAAGTTTGTCCGCCTGAAAATGTACTGTTGTCCCAAGCATATTGCAACAAACGGTGCATTTCTATCGCTGCTCGTTTAGTTTTTATTGCCGTTTCAAATATACCGGTCATTTTTGAAACACCCTGTAATATCCGGTGTACAGGATACAACTCTATCTTGTTAGAGCCACAATGAGAAACTTTGCTATTCAGTGAGGATTATTTCGCATGGCGAGTGCAGTGTTCTTGGCGGAGTATGCAAAATGGTGCAGGGAAGGAATAATTTAAGTGTCTCAAATTGTATCGAGGCGTGACATGACGGAGATCGTGCACTTTATGCCAAATTGTATTTCAATCTCTCCTTAGCACTGGTGCAAAATTTTCCTTGTATGTCGGCTGCCATTTTTCCCTGGCTTCTCATTATCATTGAGGGGAAAGTTATAAACAGAACACAAATTACTGGCGTTGGAGCATCATTTTAACAGGTGACACAACTAGCGTTTCTACTACGCGTTTAAGGGGTAGTGGTCATATTCCTTTTGTTCTTTTTCCTTAACGAAAACGAAAGTGGTCTAGTGGTCAATGTCGCGTTGCGGGTCGAGCGAGCACGTTGTCGTTCACTTCCGCCTGTGCCACAGCGCCGCTTGTGTCGCAGCTACTCGGTCTTGGTGTATCTGCCGGAGTCACATCGTAGTTGCGTAGAGGAGATTGTCGTCGTTTTCCTCTTGGCGGCGCTGTTTTGTACCCGCGCCATGGTGTCTGTCGAGTCTCCTAAATCTGTTCCTCGTCGAGCTACTGTTCGTTTCAGTTTTGACAAGAGTACGCGTCGTGTTCAACCAGGCTCCTTAGAAATTCACGATTGGTTGGCTGATGTTATCCTTCTCAAACCTGATCAGGTAGATACTGCTTACATTGATTCTGATTTGTATGTATTCTTTGTGAAGTTTCATGATCCCGTTCAAGTAGAAAGACTTCTCTCCCGGGATGGTTCTAAAGTGTTCTTTACACATCGCGATGGTTCCGTTAGTCAAGTCCTCCTTTAAAATGCGGCACTCGATTATACTCCGGTTCGAACTTATAACCTTCCTTCTGGACGATTCATTTCGTAAAACAGCATTGCCTCCGTTTGGAGTAATACGGCATTCCGATGGGAACGCTGGTCAGCACAACATCGCTTCCAGTGTTATAATGGTATCCAGACTGTGGACATGTGCGTTAAAAAGAATATTCCTTCCCACTTAACTGATTGTGGTTACCGCATCCATGTTACGTATACAGGGCAAGAAGGAGCTTGTTTGCTCTGCAACAAAAGCGGTCATTTTAGATCTGATTGCCCACGCCGTACTACTGTTCTGACGTCGTCTAATCAAAAACGTCTTCCTTTAACGTTAGCAGACAGTAACTTCGCAGTCAGCTGTCAGTCAGTCTCCAGCTTTAAGCGATGTAGTGGCAACATTACCCCCTACTCCTCGCGTACTTCCACCGTTACCGACGCGTACCAGTGCAGCCTCTGTCCACGAGGGGACGACGGCTCCTGCAGCGCACGTCAAACGCCGGCGGACTGAGGACTGTACAAATTTCGAGGACGCCCCACTCCAGTCTCGTTCTTCTGGCACGGCGTTGAAAGAGGGTGGACCTTCTGGCGGTAATGCGTTGTCTACTGATGTTAATTGTGATTCCAGTATTACCAGAGAGGATGTAGCTACTTCTGTTGATGTTGAAATGTGCGTTCAATCTGCGTCCCCCACTTCACCGTCGACGTGACGGTTCCCGTGGGCTCCGTTGTTCCCGCACAGACGTCGCCTGCTGGCCAGCCTTTACAGTGTTCTAGTGCAGTACCACCCCTCCTCCACGCTGAGACGGTCGAACAACAGGATTCTACGGGTTCTCTTCCTGATGTTCAGGAGATGCCACCCGTTACCGGTACTGCATTACCTGTCTCTCTGTACCTGATGTTGCTGTTGGTAATTCTGAGTTGTGTTCGCCGATTACCGATAAGTGCGGTGACGATGGTTCCTCTGTCAAATCGGAGCTTGACGTGCCCCCAGCCCCTCCACATCAAGAGTGTATTTTTTCACGGAGTGGTGTGACACAGCGTTCTCAACCTGCCCGTGCCGCGGCGCGTCGTAAAAAGAAAAGCGAGGATTCCTAGGCGTCAGGTGGGGAGGCCTAGCATTATACCTTCTTTTCCCCGCCTCCGGACGTTGTGGAGAGACGGACGTGATAGTGCTTTTTCCTGAATGTTGTTTTATTGACCTTACACGTGTTAACGAATGCAGGCGTATACATTTCTAACCCTCAATGCTAATAGGATACGTTCCCAATTACGGCTTGCTGCGTTACACCAGTTTATTTACGATTCCCAAGCTGATATCGTGTGTTTACAAGAGGTATTATTTGATGCGGTTTGTCTTCCTGGATATTCTATGTTTTTCAATGTGGCGCCTGAAAATTCTACCGGTATGGCTTTGCTTTATCGAGATGGAATCCCGCTCACCGAAACACTAGATGATGGTCGCGGTATAGGCTGTAGTTTCTGTGACATCACCTTAATTTTTGTTTATGGTCCGTCTGGATCCGGTAGTTCATCCGATCGCGCGCGGTTCTATAAGGAAGAAGTTGTTTATTTACTCTGGCGGAACCAGCGCAAGGTTTTGTTAGGGGGCGATTTTAACTGCGTATTACACCGTGTTGATCAGACCCCAAATTATAAATTTTGTCGTGAACTTAATGATAAGGTGACGTCCTTGCATCTCCAGGATGCTTGGGTTTGCAGATATCCTACTTTGGTGCGGTTTACGTTTTTTACAGCTACTTCAAGTAGCCGGTTGGACCGTTTTTAAATTCCTACCAGTTTCACTGATCACTGTGCTGTTTCAATGACTTTAACCACGTCCCGCAGCGGGTCCATCTTTCGCGCTTTTTGTGGAAGCTTAACACTCTACATCTCACGTCCCCTCTCTGGAAGGCATCCTCGCAGACGTATGGCGGCGGACAACCCTGTCCCAGACGCATTATTCCTCACTTCTCGAATGCTGGGTCACCTTTGCTAAACCCCGGATTCGAAATACACTCAAGCATTTTAGCGCTGAAAAAGCGGCTGAAATAAGGCGCACTAGGTAATTTTATTATGCAGTCCTTCGCGATATTTACGCTAATGCTCGTGATGCCCCCTTGAGGGTCGTCGACGTCCACCGTGTGAAGGTAAAACTTCTCCAACTCAAACGTAGGCAAATGGGTAGGGTCCGACTGCGTTCCCAGCCTCGTTCAATCGTGCAGGCTAAGTTGACCTCTCTCTATCATCTTCTTCGGCTTCACAAGCGATCTCAAAGGACGTATATTTCTACCATTCGTTCTCTAGATGGGCGTGAGTGGTCCTCCCAATCTGATATCGTGCGTGAACTTTACCAGTACTATTCCGAGCTTTATGCTGAAGTGGAATCAGACGGTCCACCGTCTGTTGATTTCACCTCCCTCCTTGATCGTGTTGTTACACCAGCTCTCCTGGGAGAGCTTTTCTCTGTATCCCATCGCGATGATATACTTGATATTGTGGCTCGTTCTCCCTCCCACAAATCACCTGGCCCCGATGGCCTTCCCAAAGAATTTTTTATTCGATTTTGGCCCTTAATAGGAGTTACGATAACTTCCATGGTGAATGAAGTGTTCCAGGGGGGCCTTCTCCCGCCCAGCTTTAAGGTTGCTAAAATAGTCCTGATTCCCAACAGCCGGGACGTTTGTGTATGGATCAGGTCCGCCGAATAACCCTCTTCAACTATGATAATAGAATAGTGGCGAGAGCGGTCAATAGCTGAATATCGGTATTGTTGACTACCATCATCACGAGTCATCAAAGTTGTCTTCCGGGTCGTACTCTCCTGACTCCCGTTGCTGATTGTCGAGACTTAATTTCGATTGCTTCCACCATTCCCGTGTCAAGCACTTTGCTTTTCATTGATTTTCACCAAGCGTTCGACCGCGTCAATTATGGATTCGTTATGCGAGTATTGACGACTGTTGGTTTTAACAATGCTGCACGACGGCTGTTTAGCTCTCTGATCACTGGTATTCGGGCGCCCATTGACGTAAATGGCCGTCTTACTTCCCCATCGCGGTGTGTCAAGGCGTCCTTCAAGGGAGTCCATTATCCATGTCGCTCTACGTGCTGTTTCTGGAACCATTATTGCGAACTATAGCTGCTCGTTTGAGAGGCTGGTCGCTGCTGGGAGAAAGGTTTACCGTTCGTGCATATGCTGATCACGTTATGGTTCTTCTCCGTACCCATGATGATATACCTCTGCTGAAGGAAGTTTTGGATGCCTTTTGTCGTCTTACGGTGTAACCTCCCCGCAGAAATATTTTATAATGTTAAATATAAAATGAAAAATGTGGTCCAAGCGTAATCTCCCCACAGAAATTAAGGAATGTTAATTGACCATGAACCACTCAATAATATTAATTAAATAGTGAACCATGAACGAAATGTAACCTCCCAACAGAAATAATAATATCTGGTAAATTTTATAAGGACAGCAGCGCTGACCTTCGGCCCTGTATTCTGAATAAAAAAAGCAAAAATTCTTACCTCAATAAAACTGCAACTATATCTGCTCTTAATTAGTCATTATTGACACAGCTTCGAGCAATGCTGGCGTATATATATTTATTTTGATTCTTGGAAGCAATGATAATGCATTGGAAAAATTCTTTAAATTGAAATGAATACTTTTTCTTTAAAAGAGTTACTTTATATTATAAAAATTATTATTGGGGCATTTTTTGAACAAATTAAATCACAATTAACATAAATTATTAAATATGCGCAATGCTGCTTCTTTACCTTCCACAACAATACTCATCCTCCAGAGTCCTGACCAGAGTCGCGACCAGAGCACACAGCCGACGCATGCCGACTCCCGCAGACTACTACTGTATCCGACTGACTACTACTGTCGACTCGCGCAGACTAGCGCGGACTCGCGACAAGCAACAACTAACAATAAACTACTCTCTGGTCAGAGATTCTGTCATGCCTCGCGCATCGCCGGCAAAGCATACGTCTTACAACGGGAACGCGGATTAACGACCAGAAATGTCGTTTACTCAATTTGCGAGAATTTGACGCTGTTGAAATTCCAAGGGCTTCACCCGATATCGATCGTTGGGTGTTATAATTGACAGCTGTCCACTAAAGATGGCTACGATAAACTGGAAGTCTGTTACGGATAAGATTCAGGGTGCAATCATTGAACACGAGCGTCGCTCCTTCTCATTTCTTTATAAGGTTCGGGCCATGGAAACGTATGTGTTAAGTAAGGCTTATTTTATTGCACAAATCTTTCCACTTCCTGCGATGATGTCCTGCAAGTTGTAAAGTTTAACTGGCAGGTTTATCTGGCGCCACTCTGTATTTCGCACGCGCTATGGGATCATGGCGCGGCCCCGTTTGCAGGGAGGTTTGGGCCTCCCTGAAATTCGGGTTAAGGCGTCTGCCTTATTCATCCGTCGCACCGTGTTAACGTGTCAACGCGCCCCCCAGTCACTTACAGTTCGCCTTTATGACTGTAACCGACCGGCGAGTTTAACTCCTCCAGTAGATATTTGTAGGATTAGTTATAAATTACGGCACGTCAGGGAATTTTTCTTCAGGTCAGTTATTTAGGAGTAAATATCCTTTCCCAAGCGAATCTCTCCCTAAAATTGCTGTTAAGCCGCTGGCCAGTTCCTTATAGTCTTCCCTCTGTGGAAGCCCTGTCGCCAGAAACGAACTGGAAGATTGTTTGGTCTAACATCAGCCTCCCGCTTTTCCCGATGGAAGTGGCGTCCTCGTGGTACCAAGTTATTCATGAAAGTGTACCTACCAACGTGCGACTTTTTCTATTTATCTCAGTGTAACGGATCGCTGCCATAAAGCTGATACATTATCTCATCGGTTGATTTCCTGCGATCGTGACCATTAGAGATGCTTCGCCGACAACTGGCTTTTCTCCTCAGGACGTCGGAGGCGGTTATGTCGGGGGAGATTCTCATGCGTCCCGATTCAACCTTCTTTCCTCGATCGAAGAGCAATATCGTAATGTGGCTTGTTGGCCATTATATCCACTACGAGATGTTGAGCGGATATGACGCAGATCCGTGTGCCTTTTCCCACTATATGGCCACCTCACATTGGACGCGGTTCCGGATGCCCCGTTATCGTGAATTTTTTTTCTAGTATGTTGTACCTTGTTTTTCATCTCCAAGGCGTTGGATGAGTTGCCATGCCCCCCCCCCCCTATTTTTTCACTTCTTTTTTTGTTTTTGTGGACACTTTTATGGATTTAGATGTTCCACGATGTAGAAGTGGCGGAAGAACGAATGTATGGGCACGTTAAAATTGACGGCCGATTCCTTCCTATAAGTTTTTCTGATTTCACCCTTTTGTTTTTGTCGAAAGGACTTCTTTTATTTTATTTTAACTGATTGCCTTCAATAAGCGTTTTGGAAAAAACGAGAATATTTTCGTTTTTTGAAGGAATACAGTGCCATTTGAGTGTATATTTCGGTGTGTTTCCTGTGCCAAAAAAAAAGAAAGAAAAAAAAGCGGAATCGGCAGCGTGATAGATTGATAAATTATTGCATTTCATGGTTGGCTGGTTCATAAAAAAAGTAAAAATAAAAATAAAAAAAGCCTTCCCTTGTGCCAATATTATTTCTCTTTTTTCACTTTATTAAAATTTTTTTCTGTGTCGTGGTATATATTAAAAAAAAGAGGTAATCGTTGTGCATTCTGAACCTGTTGTCATGTGTTCACTTCTAACAATTTTTCTTTTCACATTTCTGCTAAAAAACAAAAAAAAGTGGCTCAGATGGATAGAGCGAAAAAAAAACTGGATAGATGGTCTTCCATGTAAGCAGCAGGTCCCAGATTCGAGTCCCCGTTGGTGACAAAAAAACAGTGGTTAGCGTTCAAGATTCGTAATCGCTGGATCGCAGGATCGAGGAAGAAAGAAAAGTGGTTAGCGCGCGGGATTTCTATACGTAAGGACACGGATTCGCGCACGGATGGGTGGGAAAGATTTTTTCTTCCTCTTCATATATGCAAAACGGAAAAAATTGATATATCGTCTGACATGTAAGCGGAGAGTCCGGGTTCGAGTCCAGGTCGGGGCACACATTTTCAGCTGTCCCCATCGAGGGATATCAACAACACCTGTCGGCAAAACTAAAAGAAAAAAAGTGGCAAGGCAGGCGCTTCATGATCCAGAGAACGTGGGATCAAATCCCGTTCAGACCACAACTCTTTCACTATGATTTTTAACCAATCGTTCACTTCTCACAGATGTTTGAGTGGCCACGAAAGACATGTTGTTCGTTAAACTACAGGTCACCATTTTCCGTTTATGTAACCGGGAAGGCTAGGGACACGCAAGTAGTGGCACTGGCGTTCAGGTAACAAAGTTACAAACTTTACCTCATGTAAACATGTAGAGTGATGTGATTAATAGGTAATACCACAGAGAGATTCGTAGCTGACGTCAGGACGAAGCTGCTTGCTACCCCCTAAAACACAGCGTATAAATCCAGTAAGGTATCGTGCAGCAAATGTGTGCAAAACCGCAGTTGATCACTGTGGACGAAAATGAGACAAAGTCGCTTGTGCTGTCGATGAATGCGATAACACATTCGTGTACCACAATGGCAGTGGTAAGTATCAATTGATTATTGGTTCCGTGGCTTTATATCTGACTTCAGGAACCTCGTGGCAAATTAGGAGCAAAAATTATAAGGAGGACAATTTAATTGCGAAAATCTGGAGAAATGGGAGAGAATAATATTCAGTATTCATATAATCCGGATTCCACGCAAACTGCTGCTGTGATTCAGTCCCTTGATAGTTTTCTACATTGTAAATCGTTTTTAGAAAATTATTGGATTAGATAATTTTCGGTACTTGCTGTCATTTCAGTTTTATCAGCGGAACATTACTGCTAAACTTCAGTCATTTGAAAATTATCATTTTGCATCGCCACATTTTACGAATTTGGTCGGATATGTCTCGCACGCATAGGGTTGCCATGTGTAGCTGGGGCATCACCGGGATGGAGACAATAAGTGAAAAATTTATTTAATATAATTACCTTTTATTTATAACACAATTGCACGGAACTTGTTGCGGTAGAATTAGTTGGTACACCAAAATTTTGCGGAAGGTTTCACGTTTTCATCAAGTCTTTTTTCCCTTTTACTTTTTATAAAACTCCATGCAAGTCAGTTTGTAGTTCAACTGGCACTGTAAGACTGCTTCCACAGTCGATTTCTTTCACCAGTGCACTGGGCAAAAATATTCTTTCCACTGTGGCGTTGTATGCGGGGACAGAAAAAATGGATTTTCGATTTCCTTAAGGAAGGACACCCTCCTTTCTTCCACAGAGTTTTTAGGCTATGCTTCTTGCGATTCATGGTTAGTTTCTAAAAAGCTCTTCAGATACATATATACTTTAAAACAATTGACATGAAATGTTCACAGTATTGTTAGTCGAGTATATAATAGTGTTCCCAGTCTCCACCCATTCTGGTGTTTCAGATAGCGTATCCAATCAAATACTTGATATTTATTTGAAGAAACAGCCCATTTCTCTAAGTAATTAAATGCTTTGGTATAGGAAGCCATTGTATCTTTCGCAAAACGGTGCAAGGTGACGCAGTGGTTAGTACACAGGACTCGCATTCGAAAGGACGACGGTTCAATCCCGCGTCCGGCCGTTCTGGTTTAGGTTTACGGCGATTTCCCTAAATCGCAGCAAGCAAATGTCGGGATCCGATGTGACCGATGACCTCGCTGTTTCGTCCCCTTTCCCAAAATCAACCAGCCAACCAACCAGTCTTTCTCAAATTTGGAAAACAAATTAATTATTTCCTGGTTAGGGTTCTCATTCTTTAATTTGTTCAAATGCATCCTGGTTTGCATGCCAATAAAATTGGCAGTCTTCCTCTCAATCAGACACCTTAGAATGTCGATTACATGTTTCTTATTTCAGTTATCGAGATTCCGTTCATCTCCATGCATTCTATATTCTTTTCAAAGAAAATCCAAGTTTAACCGCAGGACCATGACGTAAATTCCACTGATCGGATTACTTGAAAAAAGCTGAAATTATTTTAGGTTGTTTCCATTGTTTAAATGGAATTTAAAGCTTAAGAATTCTCTCAACCGCGGGCATTAATGGCAGCCATCTTAGTTTCGAGTGAGATAGAAGAGTCTGATGTTTGACTTAAGTGTACAAGCAGAACCCCATTAGCTTCTCTGTCCTTACATTGTTTATTGAAAAAAAGTTAAATATTTTCGTGACGACTATTCCAATGTAGATGACTAAGACTCCATCAGCGCTTGACATAATATTGTGGAGAATATGGGCAGGGCATTCAGTTCCTTGTACACTTATTTTTGGTTCTTTAATTTGGTGACACATAGTCAAATGGTTCAAATGGCTCTGAGCACTATGGAACTTAACATCTATGGTTATCAGTCCCCTAGAACTTAGAACTACTTAAACCTAACTAACCTAAGGACATCACACACATCCATGCCCGAGGCAGGATTCGAACCTGCGACCGTAGCAGTCGCGCGGTTCCGGACTGAGCGCCTAGAATCGCTAGACCACCGCGGCCGGCTGACACACAGTCCGCTGGCCGCGTCGATGAAGCCCTTCGTAGATGGTATTGGTATTGTCTCCACAGAATACGATTAATTTATCTAATGGAATTTGCAGGTGTCTTAAAGCGTCTGGAGAGAACTTTGCAGTTGTCTCCGATGTTTCATTATTCAGAGAATCAAACTTCAAAGCTTCTATTGAATTCCGACAGTTTCGGTAAAATAGGGAACAACTAAAGGAAGCATCTTTTCAGCCTTCTGGTTCGGTGCCTATGCGATAAAATGAAACTTCCTGCAATTGTTTTATACATTCGGACGCGAGGAACACTTTTAACAATCGCTATAGCTTTGGTTCTGGCTGTAGACTGCTTAGCGACTTTGAAGTCAGGATACTGCGCGGCGTTCAAATTACGGAGCAGTCAAAAAAACTGAAGGATTGATGATGCTTGACAGTTTTAGAAGTTGTTGTTTGTTCTTCAGCAGCACCTAGCAATTCTTCCTGGGTAGCTTCTTTAATTAAGAACGTACAAATAGGCTTTGATGTCGATGCTACCGCGAATCTGTTTGTGCGATTCTTCGTAGAAATGTGATGCCGTGCATCTGCATTACGTCCGTGAGTTGCTGAGATCAAACAGCTACAAATTTCACACAAGGCTTCCTGATCCGTGCGTCCTTTCTTCACAAAAGACCACTGATTTGTGTAATCACCCGAATGACTCTTTCTGTTTCCATCCTTAGGTATTTTTGTAATCTTAGACGGTTAACAATCGACAATAACTCTTTAGTCATCGAAGTTCATGGCACTATACACTTCACGCCCAATACACCAGCAGTAAACATTCAAACTTTACAAACTTGCACTCGTTGTTTCCACTGCGTTAGAAAGACTCGTCTTATCAGATCGCTATTCATAATGGAACTGCCCGATTCTTCCGCGTGGCGCTGTTTAAATTGTTCCATCCCCCGTACTTCTGGAGAAGTCTGGTGTTTTCTCGAATGACGGCTTTAGATCTAGAAGGTGCTTGCATCGTGGATACAGGTTACGCAACATTCAGTGACATCTGTGAGGCGACCTTGTCATCGTGATCCTGTTGACATAAATAAACCTAACAGAAGCTGCATTCACGTGTTGCGCTAATACATGGCGTTACTTCAAAGCTTGACCCAAGCTCTTAACAGTATTCTGCAAAATAGGGACAAAATTAGGTCTTGTCGAGATGTCAGGACGAGAAGGTCCATAATGGTGATGGCAATCCTAGGTACACAGCACAATATGCAGAAAACGGCTACGACCATTTCTTACTCCGCCCCAGGTCTGATCAAATGAAACTATCAATTACTGTGAAGTGCCTGAATCCATTACTTTCACTTTTATGAGGTGTACCTGGTGTAAGGAAAATTCGTATTTCGTCATCCAGTAGACACTTCGCATATCTGTGATCGCTGCACGGCATAAAATGGAACTGTTTCATTGTTAGAAAATAAACATTATTCAAAAATTATCGTAACAACTGTACTACAGGAATTATTGTAAAATATGTTAAGTCAACGGGTTAAAGTCTCGATTGATGGAAGTCATCTGTAATGCAACATCATATACTGTCACGTTATCTATTCCTTTGCTGGTCAGTTTTGGAGCAATTACATCTGCAGCAATTTATCTATCGACAGAAACCACAAGTTGCAGAAAAATTAGTAATTCGAGACATTTTGGTACGGTCTAACTGCTTAAAATTCGCGTATGTCCACTTCGGACTTAACGTGGCAGCACATTCTCATGTCACGGTTGAGTCTGCTCATTCACCAATTTGAGCGCTGGGCAGGGAGTGCAGTACAAATAGCTGTTAACAAGCGGTTCTTCGTGAAGCAACATTTAGTAACTTTAACATTTTTAGAAAAATGTTAGCAGTGTCCTTAAGAAGCATAAATGTTGACAGTGCATTTCTTTCCACTTACTCTTCCTGCCTGAAAAATGTCAGGATAGGTTTCCACATGACGGACTGGACCACTCCCTTATGATCCTGAACCCTTGCACTCACTGCCCCGATCGCATATAATGGACGACCAAATACAATAATTTTGGGTGTACACCTCAAGATGGTATTTAATATCTCGGAACCGGACGGAGATTGAATAAATCCTTAGTAGAACTGAAATGGGACTCTTCAAACTAATTAACGATGCCTTTCAGTTGCGGATGTCCTACGTACCAAATCTTTTCTAGTAGTTTTCCAGTATCTTCTTAGGCTATGAACTATATGTGTCCTGCACTATGTTATTTGCATTCCATACAGTCCTGTAAGGAGTATTTCCCATCTCTCTTATGTTTATTTATTGTCTTCAACCAATATTTTTCCCCAGTACCTTTCCAGCTTCCAAAATCACACTCATTCTCCAATTGCACGTGATGTTTTTGTATCATTAATATTTGAGGAAAAATAGGACAAAACGCAAAGCCTGGGAAAGTTCGTATTTTCAGTAATGCAAGACACTTTGTGTGAGTCAGTGGCTTAATGGCAAGTGCTACGTATGTTGAAGTTGTAACATCTGACATACCACAGCTAGATTGTAGGAGCATCTTTAACTTTACGTGTTTGGAACACGACCCAGACTGTCATAATCGACATCGAGTGAAGGCGAGGCTCTCTGCATAGCTTTCATACGAGCGGTAGGAGACATTTGTGAAGAGTAAATTTCAACATCAATGCGATTACAGCTAAACAGTGCTGTTGAGAAGGTCTAAAGAATGCAGTAACCACATAAAATATTCAAGTGTGCTATGTTAATCAATATTGCACAGTTATGAGATTCAGCTTCAAGGCTTGGATATTTAATTGTAACACTCTGTAGCAACGGCAGGTATATCCAACGAATGTTCCAGAATAGGATAAAATCATTTAGCTATTCTGGGTCACTCGCATTTTCAGCCTCTGGGACTCACTTGGACAACTGCGGTATGGTGGTCTACAGTACTGGTGTCGTATGATGCGTGCATTTAGCTAAAGGGGGCCGTCAGGACGGTACCACCGCTTCGACGCTCGGAAACTCATCAACGCAGTAAGAGGCCGTCAGCGCCCACATTGATCTGATGATGGATGTTCCGCAGATGTACGAACCGCCATAATGCCACGGATAACTGGTAATGTCTTCGTTGGAGCCTCCGATAGTAACAGCCGTTAGCTGGCTCCATAGCATGTCTGGCGAGGGAACAGCCAGGAAGAGGATGAGGTATTGCATAGTGCAAGCGATGGTGCAGCCCACTCAGATCACGGCCTTTATATGCCGTAGGCTCAGGGACGAGTGTCCTATCTCAGTCTTTGGCAATACTGATCTTTATCTGCTGTGATGAGGCACTTAAAAATCGATGTAGACTTTGATACTACCCTCTCAATGGTGACACACAGCTCATTGATATAAAACAGCTAGGTATTTCTTTCACAGTTCAGTCACTCCTGAACAGGTGCAGATTATGCTGTAGGTAGTGGCTAGGCTGTAAAAGTATCGAGCACTGTAACGGCGCCTTGTAAAGTGATTGGGATGCACAGTACAGGTTAGTAATACAGATTATAATCGTGCTGAGCCGTTCCACTACGGTAATGTCAAACGTCGAATCACGCAAACCCCATTGCTGTGTTTTCATGTCTGCGCTGCGCCACACGTAGTTCAAAAATGGTCCAAATGGCTCTGAGCACTGTGGGACTTAACATGTCAGGTCATCAACCCCTTAGAACTTAGAACTACTTGAGCCTAACTAACCCTAGGACATCACACACAGCCATGCCCGAGGCAGGATTCGAACCTGCGATTGTAGCGGTCGCGCGGTTCCGGAATGAAGCGCCTAGAACCGCTCAGCCACAACGGCCAGCTGCCACACATACTCGTAGTAAGTGGTGGTTACACTTCTGCACTTGCATATGTCTTCTAAGTTAAGACTTGGGTAACCGGAAGACGAGTCCCTTGTGTGGGCAGAGCAGATAGTGTTTCATTGATGCTGTATTGCCTAAAAGTTTGGTCTATCGCTTTGCTAATGGCCACGTCCGGTAGGTCTGCTTAGAGGTGACCGGCGCAGTGTCCTTGAATAACACTAATAATTCACGTATACAGGTGTACAACGTTTAGGAAATTAATGGAATTGTTTCCTGCAAACCTTTATTGTACAATGAACGCTATGAGATGTACGTATAAGTTGTAAGGTAGGTGGTAACATACCAGAACACTGGGGAATACCGTGTAATAGACCATAGCCTCTGTCATGCCGGATCCAGGGTAGCCCCTGAGGGCTGTCAACCCATATTACACCACAGATGATAGGGTTGTCTATGGCCCAGGTGTACCAAAAGCCTGATTGGCTGGTGACAGATATTTAAGGGCTAGAACCAGCCCCGAAGCTCAATTCACTCCGAATGCTGACCTCGTGGACTTCGACCGCTGAAGATTACATCTTCGTCTCTGAATTGTACATTTACTTGTGTGTGTGTGTGTGTGTTACCACGAACCATTGTGGAAAATTGGAAGTGAACTTTTGTTTGCCTCAACTAGGAGACTTTACTGGCAGCGTTACTGTTACCTTTTTTTTGTTGTTCAGTCATCAATCCTGTAAACGTAACTAAATAAAAGTTCCATTTTGTAAAAAATTGCGAATTGTCAGTCACTACAGCCTTCTCGTTTAATAGTAATATCATGAAGTAAGTGTCTTCAACGTCTCGACAGGCAGAGGTTGCACTTCTTCTTGGTCCTTCCTATCTCATCCGTACGCTGTGAGAACGGAGACTATTGGTGCACATTTGCGTGCCACCGAGAGTGTAAATGCGCACATTGTGCGAGATGTATGTTGCAGGGAGTACATTTTTTTTTCTTGGCTCATATTGCACAGAGTGTGGAATATTGTGAGTAAAGTTTTGACGATTCACAACGTCTTTATTGTAGTGTCTCCTACTGGAGCTAGCTCAGCGTTTCAGTGACACTTCTTTGAATATCTTCTACTTCCATCTTCTTTATTCAAATACGTAGTCGGTGTAGTATAACGACGAACAACGTTCCAATATTTTTTTTATTTTTATTTACTTTTTTACGGCAGGGGCGGGGAGAGGGATTTTATAGTATAATCTTGTCAACTCTTTTATTACTCCAGTGTGGTAAGTGTTCCATGATAACAAGCAGACCTACGGATTAAGTCGAACGCGTTTTATGTAAGCCACTTCCTGTGTAGATGAATTACATTTCGTGTAATTCATACAACTATTTTAGTTCCCCCCGGACGGTTATTCCTAGATATGTTACGATTGTCATTGTTTGCCATGCCTTATCGGAAATAATGTAACTACACGGTAATGGATCTCAGATGCATATGTGTGTGACAAATTTCGGACTGGTAGATGTTTAGACGACCTCTGTCCTCGCCAATGTGTGCACTCTGTGCTGGCGTGCACCCTGTCAATGCTACAATTCAGCATTGATAAGTTGTAGATGAATACTTAAATTTAGAAATAAAGAGAATTCCTTGTGATCAGATATTTGAAATTCGTATTACTGCATCTGCATATGTACCCCACAAGCCACGGTGCGGTTTGTGATCAAAGATATTTACGGAACCACGTTCATTTTTGCCGCATTTATTTCCAGCTTTTCATTCCATTGACGTGTGGTACGTGGATAATAAAGTCGCCAAAGTTCTTATCAGCGTCGTCTGCTAACTGTCTGCCGGCAGTTGTGGTCAAGCGGTTCTAGGCGCTTCAGTTCGGAACCACGCTGCAGCTACGGTCACAGGTTCGAATCCTGCCTCGGGCATGGATGTGTGTGATGTCCTTAGGTTAGTTAGGTTTAAGTAGTTCTAAGTCTAGGGGACTGATGACCTCAGATGTTAAGTCCCATAGTGCTCAGAGCCATTTTTTGCTAACTGTCTCATAGAGCTGCAGCCGTTATTTGCTTCACATATGCCGTGACGGAAACGATCCTACCATCACGTAAGCCGAACACTTCTAGCAGTGTCTCATCATTGCAAACAGCGTACTTGGGTCTGTTTCGATATCTATTCTGACATTTCGTGTTCTGGACAACAGTGCTGAACTACACTGTGCAACATAATTATGGCATCGCTTTCCGTAATTTAGCACAAACGTATCTACAGCCTTCCTCGGTAACAATGCAATAGCCTCGGGTTCGACGACGCTTCAGGCAATATGGTGTCGACACATGCTAGAAAAAGGCCAGAACTCAGAAGTTCATGTGACGTGAAAAGTGTACTAATGGCGTCCCATTGGCTCCAAATTTGACCACAGTTCTGCCCAAAGTCACCGTGAACGTGTCACACAATGAGAGTGTCCTCACACCCCGCCTTACCCACATTTAATCCCTTCTTTTCACGACTCTGCGGTGGAGGTCAGAACCGTGACGTCCAGCGTCGAAGTCGTGTGGTTTTTATATGAGTGGCCGAAGAAAACGCCCCAGACACACCGCCGCCCAGAAAGGGGACGAAAACTCTGCGAAGATGGCTCAAAGGGCGTCAATGAAAGAAACCACCAACTTTCCTTGGCACGTTTATTCCCACACATTTCGCGGTCTAAAACGATAGTGACCAGTTCTGTGACCGACAGGAAGACGTTCTTGACAATGTTTGATGCTGCTGACATCTCCCTGACCTTTCAACCCTTCTCTAATGTGGGCTACCAACGCCATTGAATATCATCTCACATCTTTGAAGAGCAGTGCGATCGTAATTTTTGCTCTTGTCTTGAGGGTTCTTAGGGTTTTTCAGTGCTCCTCTTTCACGGGCCCCTGCAGAGTGATCATGGAAGTGTGTGGGAGATGCGTGAATAAAGTGGCAAAGGATTCCCCCCCCCCCCAAGTCCGGCAAAAACCCCAGTGGTAGAATTTCAAAAATACGAGGGGCGTTCAGAAAGTAAGCTCCGATCGGTAGCGAAATGGAAACGACTATGAAAATCTGATAAAGCTTTGCACAGATGTGTTGGGTAGTGTCTCTAGTATAACCCCAGTTAGCATCACGTCGCTCTTCTCATTTCTGAGCTCGCAGTGAGTGCGTAAAGATGTCTAGAAAATAGTGTCTGCCGCCAAGTACGAGGGCCTGGTGAGAAATTTCGCCTGAAGCTATGCAGCTAACACTACATAACTGTCGTGCTGTTTCTTCTTCAAGACAATTCTCAGCCGCATTCTGCAGGGGCAATGAAGATGCTCCTGCATCGTTTTCAAATGGAAATGTGAGATTACCCACAATACAGTCCGCAGTTGTCTCCCCCTGAGTTTCATCTCTGGTCACATGAACCGCTGTCTTTGAAGACAACATTTTGACACAGACAACGAGGTGTAGGCCAGCGTGGAGAATTGGCGGAAAGCACTGGCGGCTGCCTTCTATGATGAGGCTATTGAAAAGTTGGTACAACGCTATGACAAAAGTCTAAGTCAGAACGGCGACTACGTAGAGAAGTAGCTGAAAGGTGTAGCTAATTGTTACAAGTAAAACATTTCTGATGTTCACTGTGGTTTCAATTTGGCAATCAATCGGAGCTTACTTTCTGAACAGGCCTCGTATGCCTTTACTGAGAAAATCATCGAAATAGTGGTAAGCGCCTGCAGGAAGACAACTGGCACAAGATGCAATGTCAAGTGGTTGCCTACTGGTAGGCGCCTACCTCTACCTTGAAGCTTTTCTCTACAGAGGCACATAACTAAAACCAGTTCAGACGTCATATGAACTTTTGAAATCTAGATTTATTTTCCCGCGTGTTTCGACATCTTGCTGTTTGAACTGTCGTCAAGCTCAAGGGTGTCGTTAAAGTGTGCCATGCTTTTGCACCGTTACAGAGATGAGTTGTCGCAACCTTTGAGTGAAACTGCAGACTTTCACGTCGCAATGGGACAAAATTACGGGCTTACGAAATAGTGATCCTTTAATTGTGTTACGCAGTGTATAAGTCTTTTGTTGTTATTCAACGAGCGGCGTCGGTACGATTTGACAAGTAGTTCAATCTACAGAAAAGAGAACATTCGTCTCCCATATATCATTCAATTGTCTCTTATATCCACCGCAGGCAAGTACAAATAAATCCAATTTTGTTGATGCATGTCCGCAGCTCGTGGTCTTGCGGTAGCGTTCTCGCTTCCCGCGCACGGTGTCCCGGGTTCGATTCCCAGCGGGGTCAGGGATTTTCTCTGCCTCGTGATGACCGAGTGTTGTGTGTTCATCATCATTTCATCCTCATTGACTCGCAAGTCACCGAAGTGGCGTCAACTAAAAAGGACTTGCAATAAGGCCCCGCATGGGGCCTCCCGGCCAACAATGCAATACGAACATTTCATTTCATTGTTGATGCATTACTCATTTGGATAAATCACCGATAAACTCTCTTAACCGAGCGAGATGGTGCAGTGGTTAGCACACTGCACTCGTATTCGAGAGGATGACGGTTCATACCCGCGTTCGAGCATCCTGATTTAGGTTTTCCGTGATTTCCCTAAATCTATCCAGGCAAATGCCTGGATGGTTACTTTGACAGGGGACGGCTGACTTCATTTCCCATCCTCCCTTAATTCGATGGGACCAATGACGTCGCTGTTTGGTTCCTTCCTCAAATCAACCAACCAAACTCTCTTGTAACCTAATTGCTCAAGAGAAAGCTGAAATGTAGACATAGCTCTAAGTGAAGTTTTTAAGTGGGTATAACAAACAGTACGTGCAACATCTACGAACGTTCTTCATAGAGATGGTACCTTAAAACTGGTAAAATCGTGCGCTAACCTAAGAATAATTATCAGGCTTGGTAATTTAGCCCATGGAAAATAATTTTCTTTAGCGAAAGTGTGGAATAGCGATTTATAAAAATGTCAGCATCAAAGTTATTGAATGCGCAAGACGAAAGAATTGCACATTCAGATACATAATTTCATTTTGTTTGGACCGTTTTACACTGTGAATAATAAAATACATTTTTTATGCACTGCAATTTCTAAAACTAAACATGTCTACAAATCCACTGCCCTTCATTTTAATCGCAAACGAACAGCATACTCACTGCCGCCGTCCACCGTACTCGTCCTTTCCCGTCAACCAAAATTTGTAGAAAACGCGGCGCTGGACCTTTCGTTGGAGACCTGTGCATCGCCGACTGCAATGGGTGAGAGCCGTTCTGCCTGTGTAGGTGGCCAGCTCTCTTCGGTTACAATCTGCCTGTCTTGATGCCTAGCACTACCGCATAATGCTGAAATTAATACGATTAGTGTATGTTGGGACACCAGCACAGCATGTTACATGTTCTGATTGTGTGTTATTTTTTTGTTTGTGACATGCTGATATTTCCTGCCGAGTTTTATTTGACGCAACATCACTATCTGACTTTCAGTATTGTAACAAGTGTGTATACATAATAACATTGCAAGATCTTATGATGAGAGTGTAGATCTGTCGAAACCAGTCATAATAATAATAAAAATTGCTAACGGCCTTCTTGTACTTGATTCTTCGAGATTAAGTAAACTTAATTTTCAGTGCTTACAACAGCCCTTCCAACAGTAACCGCATTTGTACCGCTGTGTAAATCGTGAAATATTTGCAGGGTAACTTCCTGCGAGAACATAAAATCTTCTAAGCCAATAATATTTCCCACTCGTATTCGGAAGCAAATGTGTACTGCGAAGACCTGATCAACATTCTCAGAGTCAAAACAATTTGCCACAGTTATTGCATAATATAATCGTACTGCAGATGACTGTTAATAAATCCACGCACGCTAGTTACTGCTTCCCGTTTTATTAGCCGTTAATAACATTTGTTGTACATAAATCCCCTGTTCCGCTACAGCACAAATCACAATATTGGAAAGTGAACACCACACGTGACGAACAAATAAACTTCTTGCGGTGCAAAATGTTCGCAATGTTCAGGAACAGAGGACGTTCAATAATTCTCAAACAACCATAATAGCAGCAGTTAAAACACTTTAAGGTTTAGGACAAGCCGGAAGATTTCCGTCGACTCGACTAATTCTTGTCTAGTGATGAATTTCTTAGCACAACTATGTTATGCGTATTTTATCGATAGTATTACAAGATACGAATTCTGCAAGGTCAGACTTTTGTACGTCTTAAATGAAGTAATATAAACAGTAGATGAAAATACTGCATGCTGTTTGCCATTTACAACAGCCTCGAAATTATTTACCCTATATTCTTATTTATATGTTATTATATGCGTTTATGTTACAAATGGAAATAAAAATTAAATGCAACCGTATTTGCACAGTAGTTTTATTCGAACAGCTGACTGATTGGCTACGATCTGGAGATAACGATTTGACTACTGTAAAATGTATATTTCATCGGACACTGGGGGCAGTACGTTTAATGAATCTAATCTTATCTACATGCGAGTTATCATTCTGAATTATGGTATCACGTCAAGCCACTCATTAACCAACAGTGTCACGTGTATTCACGTCCGTATCACACCTAATAAATAACGGAGATGTCACTGCTTAATATTATTTCAGTCTTGAATCAATGTTAGCAATCAAAAACTGCAGCAACCAAACCTCCGTCCAGTCGCAATTATGACGTTGCGGTTGGTAATGGAAGAAAGAATTTGTCGACCTGGATAAAGCGTTCAACAACGTAAAATGGTGCCAGATATTCGAAATTATGAGAAAGATAGGGGTAAGCCGTAGTGAGAGACAGGTAATATACAACATAAACAAGAGCAAAGAGGGAATAATAAGAGTTGACGACCAAGAAATGGTGTAAGACAGAGATGTAGTCTTTCGTGCCAAATCTTCAATCTGTACATCGAACAACCAGTGATGGAAATAGAAGAAAGGTGGAACTAAAATTCAAGATGAAAGAATATCAATGATACGATTCGCTGATGACATTGCTATCCTGATTGCAAGTGACGAAGAATTACATGATCTGGTGAATGGAACGAATAGTCTGATGACTACAGAATATGGATTGAGAGTAAATCGAAGAAAGACGAAAGTGATTAGAACAGCGAGAAACTCAACATCAGGATTGAAGTTTGCGAAGTAGATGAAGTTAAGAAATTCTGCTAACCAATGACGGACGGAGCAAGAAGTACATCAGAGGCAGTCTAGCACTGACAAAAGAGACATTACTGGCCAAGAGAAGTCTACTAGTATCAAACACAGACCTTAATTTGAGCAAGAAATTTATGAGAATGTACGTTTGGAGTGCAGCATTGTATGTTAATGAAACAAGGACTGTGAGAAAACCGAAATGTAAGAGAATAGAAGCATTTGAGATGTGATGCTACAGACAAATGTTGAAAACTAGGTGGATCGATAATGTAAGGAATGAGGAGGTTCTGCACAGAATCGGAGAGGAAAGGAATATGCGGAAAACACTGACAAGGAGAAGGGACTGGATAAGAGGACATCCATTAGGACATCATGGAATTTGCTTGGTATTTGAGGCCGCTATAGAGGGCAAAAACTGTAGAGGAAGACAGACATTAGGATACGTTCAGCACATAATTGAGAACGTAGATTGCAAGTGCTACTCTGAGACGAAGAGGTTGGCACAGGTGAGGAACTCGTGGCGGGCCGCTTCAGACCAGTCATAAGACTAGTGACTCAAAAAAAAAAAAGAAGTAGACTCGATGTTTTATTCACGTCATTCATTAACTAGAGTAAATTCCGAGAACTTACGGACGTAGGTATGAAGGGCCTGCGCGAGCAACATCGAGATATGGTATTTACGGGTTAGAGGAGTAACTGGATGCGTGCCGAGCTGCGCTGTTGTAGTGAGCTTGGTTGACTTGTGCTGGCAGCGGCAGTCGATGTTTGTACGGCACGGACCTGAGGCACGTGTATTTCTGTTAGTATTAATAGGACCTGTGGCACGTCTGGCTACTTTCTACCGCACTGAAAAGCTTACGAGAAGGTCACTTCCGAAAATACGTAGTTAGCAGGCCATGTAAGGTAATTTTAAAAATAAAATAATAATTTTTATTAGAGAAGTTTTTGAGAAAAAGATATTTCGATTTTGTATGACTACGTCTATGGGAAGAAATAAAGAAAGTTCATTTTCATTAACATTAATCATTAAAGTAACAAATGCTTACAGTTCCTTTGCAGAGCGGACCATTTATAAACGAGATCTGTGTTTTTATTCCGTGATTGCCTACACAACGGCAGCCGACCACTGCGTTTTTACACTTTTTATTAACTCTATATTTTTCACTCAGGAATAATTGAAGCAAAAGCGTTTTTCATTGCGCTGGAATCTTCTCACGTAACGTCAATCACCAACTTTCGCCTCAGAATGCGAAAGTACTGTGTTGACGCCGATTTACATAGGGAGAAACGATTATCATAATAAAATATGGTAAATCAAACCCCGCTCGGAAAGATATTGGCGTTCGTTTTTTTCCGCGCGCTGTTCGAGGGTGGAATTACAGAGAATTGTTGTGTAGATAGTTCGACGAACCCTCTGCCAGAAATTTAAGTGCGATTTGCAGAGAATTCATGTAGAGGCAGATGTACTTAAGGTTCATGAGGATCAAATTCCTTTTTTAGTAATTCCTTTCTTATATTCTCATGTGCCTCCATCTTTTTATGCGTTTCCTATTACTGTTGTCTTAAAGTTTCCTTGTCTGGGTATCACTTAAGATGGCAACACAAAATAGTGCGTAAACATGCCCCAAACAGAACTTCGTCAAATTGCGCCATTGTCATGTTTGGATTATGTAAGTCTGCAGGCTTTCGTGGCCGTTGTCACTGAAGTTCAAATCTTCTGGCTTATTAGGCCGCGTCATGTTTCTTCTAAAATGTTCGACGTTTCGACCCCTCTGTTGGAATCTTCTTCAGGATCTTTTGGTGCCCACTACTGCTAGAACACTGTCAGAGACGAGTGTCGCGTCCACTTATAAAGGGGGAATTTTCTGGCGTTCATGCTGGAGAAGTGATAGAATTGGTTAAAATTCATGTGGCTACCATTGGTGGGCCATAGTCATAGGCTAATACAGAAGAAGGGGCGTATGTAGCTCCTCTCCTGCGAATACCATTGGCAGTCATCGTCATTGGATAGAAAGGCACTGTTCCACACTTAGGATAGAGAAGGGTTATTGGTTGAAATGCCTGCTATCGCTATTGGTTGGTCGTCATCAGTGGCTAGATTCTAGACAGACAGAGCTAGAGAGGTGGAATGTTTACCCAAAGTATTATTGTCCACCGAGGTGACTTACAGCACGTTGTTTATGCCGCTCACACATCGCGGCCGCGTATTTACTTCCTTGATGTCGGGGAGCCACGATGCCGGAAGCCTATAGCCATCCTTTCTATTGAAATTAGATAAATTCTTAGAAATTTCAACCGTTTCTCGGACCTTTCTTCTGCGGCAAAGTGTTTATAGGCGAAACGGCAAGAACTGTTAAAGAACGCATTAAGCAACACGAACGGCACATGCGGCTAAATCAAATTTCAAAATCGGCAGTAGCGGATCATCACAACTGTGGCTCTGATATCGATTTTAATAACGTCCGTGTACTGGCTAAAGAAACAAACATTTATAGAAGAAAGGTCCGAGAAGCGGTTGAAATTTCTAAGAATTCATCTAATTTCAGAAGCGAGGACGGCTATAGGCTTCCAGCATCGTGGCTCCCCGCCATCAAGGAAGTAAATACGCGGCCGCGATGTGTGAGCGGCATAAACAACGCGCTCCAAGTCACCTCGGTTGACAATTATATTTTGGGTAAACATTCCCCCTCTCTTGCTCTGTCCGTCTCGAATATAGCCACTGATGACGACTAACCAATAGCGATAGCAGGCATTTCAACCAATAACCCTTCTCCATCCTAAGTGTGGAACAGTGCCTTTCTATCCAATGACGATGACCGCCAATGGTATCCACAGGAGATGTGCTACCAACGCCTCTTCTTCTTTATTAGCCTATGACTATGGCCCACCAATGGTAGCCACATGAATTTTAACCAATACTATCACTTCTCTAGCATGAAAGCCAGAAAATTCCCCCTTTATAAGTGGACGCGACACTCGTCTCTGACAGTGTTCTAGCAGTAGTGAACACCAAAAGATCCTGAAGAAGAACCCAGCAGAGGGGTCGAAACGTCGAACATTTTAGAAGAAACATGACGCGGCTTAATAACCCAGAAGATTTGAACTCCATGTTTGAATTAGTTTGGAAACTATGAAAGTAACTTTTAGGATTTCAGATTATACAAGCGTAATCTCATGTAAACGAGCATGTTTTTGTCTTTTCTCATGTCTGAAAGGTATGCTCACAACGACCCTCGATATTTGACTAATTATTGCACAAAAGCACAAGCCTGTTCTGCGCACTAAGGCGGTCACTCAGCTAGTGCATGAAGTTTGAGAGAGCCCTCGGTAGACGGCAGTTCTAATCTTTTGTTGTCGGCAGCGCTCTAGCAAGAATGGTTGCTGAGAGAAGTGCTCTGGGGTAACAAGCGCCTTGCGGGAAGGTTCCCCCGTCTTCCCTATTGGCAGAAGTAAGGCCGTAAAGGCGGATCGTGAATCGTACTTGGAGAGCCGTGAGCAGAGTATTTGCCAGTGAAAGCAAAGGACCCGAGTTCGAGTCTTGGGCTGACAAACGAGGATGTGAACACAAACATGCCGCTCGACTGTGTCAGAGCTGTGCGCTCTGACTTTCTAGTTACGACTTACAAATGGCGAAACCATTCACTATCTCACTTGCCATCAAATATACTTGACAATACGGTCCACCTGTGACTGAGCGTGGTTATACTGTAGGATGTAATACTATAGTGTTGTAGATAGCGTTAAGAATGTCATCAGTATAAATTCGCGCAGTTCTGTCGGTAAAAGAATGGAGGCCAATGGTTTGCACCTTCAGGCGTAAAGTTAACAATGTATCATTTAAAAACTAACTTTAGACGGGTTTTTAATGGATGAAATGAATTTTTTCTTCTCACCAGTAGTTTGACGTGTCTGCATTATGTTCTTCTGTCCGAGGTCTATTTGTTACTCCAATGAACTTACGGAGTAGTTGTTCTCTCCTAAAATTGTATGTGCACTATTTGATTCTTCGTATCGTTGTAACTACTGCACACAGAAACGCAGACGCTTGCTACGGGTTCGCGAATGCCTCTCCCGCAGCGAATTCTTCGAGCCGGGAGAGTAACGGCCCCAATAAGAGTACTCAGGTTTGAGTGCCATGGAAACGGACAAGATTCGTGTAGTAAGATGGGCTTTCTAGCAGACCGTGTAATCTGACTTTCTCTGTTTGGTAAGGAGTCGTGGACTGTATTTTACGCTGTTTGTAGCAACATTACCCTCTCCGCCAAAACGACAGCTACAAACAACACACGCAAATATTCGCACACAAGTCTTATTGCATGTCAAAATTATTAATATAGTGTTGTTAGGAAGCTAACAAGCGTTAGGCATGTCAAATAATAATAAAAGGATTGCTACTTGAACACTTCGATTTCCCTCTCTCCCCGAAGTAGGCAAATACACTGTTACCACACCATGGAAACGCATCCCACGTCATTGGCCAGGGTCCTTGATCTAGTCTCTTACATACTGTATCCACAAACATAATACGGAAATATAAATATCGTAATTGTACGCTATATCTATTAAATTTGTAAAATGTTCGATTTCATTGACGGCACCTGAGGTGAGCTGTATTAGTAATTAGATTAAGACGACATTAAATAAAACTGAATAAATTAAATAACAAACAATGCAGTACGTGATACAATGTCAGTTAATATACCATGTAGTTATTTACAGACGTTCTGTGCACTTTAAACTGCGCGAGACCACAGAATGGCGCGCTTAAATACGACTTAACGTAAGGCATAATCAAAAATGTCGACAAATTAAATGTGCGTATCTTTTAACTCCGTCTACGCTACTGCGTTTTCTAAAATAAATTAATGTTATCACTTTCCCGTTCCTTTCAGTATTTCACTGCACTATATTTCTTGTACATTTCTTAGTGGGAGCAGAGTAATTATGTCGTTGCTGTCCATTCTCCGACGTAATTTCAGTATGATTAGTTTCCCGAATTTTTGACCGAAGACAGCGTGCTGCAGTCGCCTTATACACTGAAGCGCAAAAAAAGGTACATCTTCCTAAAGTCGCGTAGGGCCCCACGAGCCGCCGAAGTACCACAACATTACGTGGCAAGGACTCGACTAATGTGTGAAGTAGTGCTGGGGGGAATTGACTCCATGAATCCTGCAAGGCTGTCCATAAATCCGTAACAGTACGAGGGGGTAGAGATATCTTGTGAACAGCACGTTGCAAGGCATCCCAGATATGCTCAATAATGTTCATCCCTGGAGAGTTTGGTGGCCAGCGGAAGTGTTGAACCTCATCAGAGTGTTCCTGGAGCCACTCTGTAGCAATTACGGACGTGTGACATGTCGCATTGTAGATATCTTGTGAACAGCACGTTGCAAGGCATCCCAGATATGCTCAATAATGTTCATCCCTGGAGAGTTTGGTGGCCAGCGGAAGTGTTGAACCTCATCAGAGTGTTCCTGGAGCCACTCTGTAGCAATTACGGACGTGTGACATGTCGCATTGTAGATATCTTGTGAACAGCACGTTGCAAGGCATCCCAGATATGCTCGATAATGTTCATGTCTGGGGAGTTTGGTGGCCAGCGGAAGTGTTGAACCTCATCAGAGTGTTCCTGGAGCCACTCTGTAGCAATTACGGACGTGTGACATGTCGCATTGTAGATATCTTGTGAACAGCACGTTGCAAGGCATCCCAGATATGCTCGATAATGTTCATGTCTGGGGAGTTCGGTGGCCAGCGGAAGTGTTGAACCTCATAAGAGTGTTCCTGGAGCCACTCTGTAGTAATTACGGACGTGTGAGATGTCGCATTGTTCTGCTGGAATTGCCCAAGTCCGTCGGAATGGACAAAAGACATAACTGGATGCAGATAGATCAGACAGGATGTTTACTTACGTATCGCCTGTCAGAGACGTATTTAGACTTATCAGGCGCCCCATATCACGACAACGGCACACGTCACCACACCAATACAGAGCCTCCACCAGCCTGATCAGTAACTGCTCACATGTAGGATCCATAGATTCATGAGGTAATCTCCATACCCGTGTACGTCCATCCACTCGATACAATTTTATACAAAACTCATGCGGCCAGGCAAGATGTTTCCAGACATCAACAGCCCAGTGTCGGTGTCGACGGTCCCAGGCGAGGCCTAAAGCTTTGTGTTGTGCAGGCATCAAGGGTACACGAGTGGGACTCCGGCTTCGAAAGTCCATTTCGATGATGTTTCGTTGAATGGTTCGCAAGCTGCCACTTGTCGCTGGCCCATCACTTAAATCTGCAGCAATTCGCGGAAGTGTTGCACTTCTATCAGATCAAGCGATCCCTTCAGTCACCGTTGGTTCAAATGGTTCAAATGGCTCCGAGCACTATGGGACTTAACATCGGAGGTCATCAGTCCCCTAGAACTTAGAACTACTTAAACCTAACTAAGGACATCACACACATCCATGCCCGAGGCAGGATTCGAACCTGCGACCGTAGCGGTCGTGCGGTTCCTGACTGTAGCGCCTAGAACCGCTCGGCCACCCCGGCCGGCTCTATTATTCCAATCTCGTATAGTGCGTGGAACGAATGAACACCTATATCATTCTGTGCGAGCTCTGATTTCCCTTATTTTATCGAGGTGATCGTTCCTCCCTATGTAGGTCGGTGTCAACAAAATATTTTCGCATTCGGAGGAGAAGGTTGGTGATTGGAATTTCGTGAAAAGATTCCGTCGCAACGAAAAACGTCTTTCTTTTAATGATTTCCAGCCAAAATCCTGTATCATTTCTGTGACACTCCCATATTTCGCGATAATACAAAACGTGCTGCCTTTCTTTGAACTTTTTCTATGTACTCCGTCGGTACTACCTGGTGAGGATCCCACACCACGCAGCAGTATTGTAAAAGAGGACTGACAAGCGTAGTGTAGGCAGTCTCCTTAGTAGGTCCTGCCAATAAAACGCAGTCTTTGGTTAGCCTTCCCCACAACATTTTCTATGTGTTCCTTCCAATTTAAGTTGTTCGTAATTGTTACCTAGGTATTTAGTTGAATTTACGGCTTTTAGATTAGACTGATTTATCGTGTAACCGAAATTTAGCGAATTCCTTTTAGCACTCCTGTGGATGACCTCACACTTTTCGTTATTTAGGATCAACTGTCACTTTTCGCACCATTCAGATATCTTTTCTAAATCGTTTTGCAGTTTGTTTGGATCTTCCGATGATTTTATTAGTCGATAAACGACAGTGTCATCTGCAAAAAACCGAAGACGGCTGCTCAGATTCTCTCAAAAATCGTTTATATAGATAAGGGACAGCAAAGGGCCTGTAACACTACCTTGGGGAACGGCAGAAATCACTTCTGTTATACTCGATGACTTTCCGTCAATTACTACGAACTGTGACCTCTCTGACAGGAAATCACAGATCCAGTCACATAACTGAGACGATACTCCTGTTCTTGCTGTATCTTTTTCTGTCCGCAGCGATGTTGGAGATTTGATGTTTTACCGGATTCCTGATATTCACGGTACACTCGTGAAATGTTCGTACTAGAAAATTCTCACTTCATCGCTACCTCGGAAATGCTATGTCCCATCGCTCGTGCGCCGTCTATAACAATAAGTTCAAACTCACTTAAAGCGTGATAACCTGCCATTGTAGCAGCAGTAACCGGTCTAACAACTGCGCAAGATACTTGTCTTATATAGGTGTTGCCTGTTTACAATGGCTCTGAGCACTATGGGACTCAACTGCTGAGGTCATTAGTCCCTCCTGTTTACATATCTCCGTATTTGAATATGCATGCCTATACCAGTTTCTTTGGCGCATCACTGTATATACCCTGGTAGTAGGAAGCAGTATCCATCTTGATTTTAATATTGAAACACGTATCATAATTTCATCATTTTGGTGCATAATTACTTTCCTGTCTGTTGTAAACAGTTTGAGAAAGATTACTGTTAAAAGTAGATGGAGTACTGAATGTTGAATAGCTTACAAAGGTTTTAAGTGGGATAACCTCTCGAGCACTGTTTCATAATTCGGTGCAGAGTAACTAAATGTATTAATTAAAAAATTCACACACAAGATGTGGATTGCTCTTACAAACTCTTCTGCCGTTTAGAGATGTTAGTTCTCCATTAGTGCTACTATTGCTTCTGCTGCCGCACTAAACTACGCGTGTGCACTGTCCCCATTGAGTAAGTATCTATCTTTCTTTTCACTTAAACGCGACTATTTCTGTTTTTCAGTTCGGAAGTTTGGTTTTGTTGAGCATATGCGCAGGCACTCCTCATAGGCACCTTGTTGAAAGCTGACATTTCTAAGGACTTCTTGTCAGTTGCGTAGTGGAATGCAAAAGTAATCATCCGTAATCTCGTCTTTAGAGCATACTTCCCCCTCCGCCTTAGAAATTTATTTCCCCTAAATATCTGTTCCTTGGACCATTTTTGTATGTTCATATAACACACGTTGCCCTGGAAGGATATTTTTCTGGACATATTATGTACGTCATTAGTCTTCTATTTTGTACATTTAGGTCTGTATGTTTATGTGCTGAGTCTGTTATGCAGTGGTAAGCAACCTATGAAGAATCTGTAGTGTTGAAGTTTTACATGTACATATTTTGCTCTGGACATCGAAAGCGATTGTTACTTCCGTTGCAGAAAATCTGACCAACTGTGTGATTGGGCAGAAGAGTTTCTAGGAAGGAGTCTCCAAGCGTAAAAGTAAGTTCATACCTGTCCCACAGGAGTGTTATGGGACCATTACCTTTCAAAACATGCATAAATGACCTAGTAGATAACGTCGAAAGTTCCATGGGGCTAATCGTGGATGATGTTGCAAGGCTAGAAAATTGCAGTGAACTGGAGAAAGACCTGCTAAGGATCGACGCTATCTGTAGGGAGTAGCAATTGACTCTCGACATAAACAAATGTGGCGGGTTGTGAATGCATCAGGACCCTTTATTTTACGATTATTTAAGGGAATACTATCACTGGAAGCTGTTATTTCCATCAGATATTCAAACTCCATTCACCTAAGCGAGAGACGGTCTGTAAACACACCAAGCCGCGTGATCACAGTGCTGCCATGATTGTGGCTGCGTCCGAGTAAATGTCGTTAGTGTGTGATCATAGAATCTGATTGTAAAGTTCATCTCGTGAAAAACCAGTTGTACATAATCTAAGTGTCAGTGTTTGTAGTCACGTTAAAACTCGCTGTTTCTGAACCCACCAACATCTATTTTTTTTCCATTAGTATCATGTGCGAGTAATCTCATTATGTCACTCTCCACAAATGCGGGCGCGGTCGACATGTCAGTTTTGAGTCACCAAAGAAGAAATCGAAGCAGATATCACTACATTCTGCAAAGAAATACATGGTTCTCAAAGTGTTTGAAACAGAGTTGTTGTATCCAGAGTAATCAAAGACCGATATCGTATCAGCATCAGCAGGTATTGGTCGTTCCTCAGGGAATCGTGCGATAAGTGAGTAGAGGGCCAACACTCTTTGTAGTCCCACAATGAAGAAAAATCGTGACAGAAGCTTTTACAAAGTGTTGACAGAAATGCGATAGGAAGGTAAGTATAGGAATTTTCCATTTTTTCTTATTTTTTGTTTCTATTTATTTATTTATTTTTTGTACGTAACGAATTGCCCACTGCCGTTAACGCAGATCAAGATTTGGGCAAATTTCAAACAACAACGTTTTATAAATTTTTAAAGGAAATGAACTTCAAATATGTTCGATGTGAACTCGGTAGTATGCTAGTAGGAATGACATCATTATAGGGAGGCAGCGTTTTCTAGGAAGCATTAAATCGTTGAAGGAAGACTGATTTAGTATGTAGACGAGATATGGTTGTACGGAGGACCATCCTGGGTAGATAATACCTTAAAATCCTCTAAACAATGTGAGCAAACGATATTTCGTCGCAGGCTGCGGTTGGATTTTCGAATCGAAGAATTATGGATATGGTCATGAGGAGATGTGCGCCGATACGTAAGAGAAGCGTTTGAAGATCTTCTTCCTCGGCTTCATGTTAACACAATTCTCTTAGTCTTGGTAACGAGCTGTACCATTGTCATCGAAGAAAAAGTTCTTAATTCGAAATACAATGATCAAGATACAACAGAAAAATCTAAAAAAAATCGCTTTGGAAGAAAAAATTTCTCCGTATCAGTGCGAATTAAACGCCGTCAAGTCAGTTTGGACCAAAATTGTAGGTGGTGTTGCAGCAAAACACAGAACATACCAAATATAGCAAGTTAAAGACCTACATTGACGGCAAAAATTGCAACACCAAAAAATAAGAAATGCAGAGTAATGAAATTTCTGGAATACATTTGTGTAGGTAACATACTTCAGACATCAACATTGCAAGCTTGCCGGTTAATATAATCTCGAAATACGCCCTTTGCAAATGCAAATTGCAGGTGTACTAATAACCGCTGTAATCGCCAGAATATGGAATACAGGCATACAAACATGTTTTCCGTGTGTTGTACGGGTACTGGACGTCAGTTTGTGAAATGACGTTTCGTGCCTGCTGCGCTTTGCCGGCCAGTACAGAGCCGGTTAATAATGGCTGTGAACAACGCTGGGGTTACCGTCCGGTGATGTCCCATATGTGCTCCATTGTAGTCAGAAAGCGTGATCTAAGAGGCTAACTCAACATGTCGGCACCCTGTAGACCATGTTGAGTTACAACAACGGTATGTGGGAGAGTGTTATCTTGTTGGAAAATACCTCCTGTAACGCTGCACCACAATAGGTCGAATCACCAGACTGACATACAAATTTGCAGTCAGGGCGTGTGGGATAATCACTAGAGTGCTTCTACTGTCATACGGAAATGCACCCCAGACCTTAACTCCACGTGTCTAGCACGCAGACATGTTAGTTGACCTCATTCTAACCAACATACTGCTATCACTGGCACAGAGGTAGAACCAGTTTTAATCATAAAACACAAGAGACCTCCGACCTGCCCTCCAATGAGCTGAAGTCACAAATGACGGTGGTTTGGGGTTAGTGCAATGCATGCTACAGGACTTCCGGCTCAGAGCAGTCCTTAAAGCAACCAATTTGTGACAGTTCATTGTGTCACTCTGGTGTCAACTGCTGCTCAAATTGCTGCAGCAGTACGATGTGCCAGAGCCATACTCCAAAACCCAAGGTCTTCTCTCTCGGTATGGCCACTTAGCTGTCCAGAGCCCGGTCTTTTTGCAACCGTACCTTTTCGTGACTGAGATTACTAGCAGTCATGTGCAGTGGCTGCATTCCTGCCAAGTTCAAAATGGTTCAGATGGCTCTGAGCACTATGTGACTTAACATCTGAGGTCATCAGTCCCCTAACTAACCTAAGGACATCACACGTCCACGCCCGAGGTAGGATTCGAACCTGCGACCATAGCAGTCGCGCGGTTCCGGACTGAAGCGCGTAGAACCACTCGGCCACCGCGGCCGGCTTCCTGCCAAGTCGTTCTCCATTATCGCAGGAGAAATATCCAGCTTCTCGTAGCCCTATTACGCGACCTCGTAAAAGATCAATGAGGTGTTGACAATGCCGCCATTGCAGCCTTAAGGGCATTCTTGACCAACAACTCACCACGTCCAATCGCTCACGAAAGTTACAGAGATTATTTTATTTTATTTACTTTTTTTTTTCAAAGCAAATCAGATAAGCATTCTCTTAGAGGCACTACTAACGCCACTCTAGGGGACTGGCGAGAAATCTGAATAGACATCTTTCAGATTGTGTCACACAAATTTCGTTTGTGTCACAGAGCTCCCGCTTGGTACTGTGATTTTTTCCTTTCATTGTATTAGAACAAGTAATAACAACAGTGACTTCAGAACAAATGTGCTCCCCATGTGGTGCAAAAACATGAAATGGAAAAATAGACTGCATTATAGAGGATAGAGAAGAGAATATTGTTGTAAACCTAAGGTTTCACAGAATGAACTTTGTTTTATTTCACCTATAACTTTATTGTTATGATACTGTTACTAAAACCGCTTTTGTTTGGATTTTCTATGCCACCCGTCAGGTATTTCCGCTTCTTTACTTTACGTTGTACTCTAAGATCATGATACATGTTTCCTCACAAGTGCACACACATTGTTGTGGCGTCAGTCCGGCGGCAAACTGCACAGCGTGTTCGAAGGCTTTCACTGAAATTCATGGTGGATCGTCACGTACAACTGTTTCTGTATAGTCGCACAGCGCTTAGTTACAGACTCATTTAGTTATCGCGAAATCGTCACGGATATGAACAAATTCCTGTAGCACACGCTGCGGGAGAGGTTTCTGTATCACGGTTTGGTTATTGTTAACGTTCCGAGAGTGCACGTTCCTAAGAGACCTAAGATTAGTCTCTCTAATTTTATGCTCTTGGTGTTTTCGCGAGATAGAGCCAACACGGAAGCTGACTGTCATTTGTTATGACCAGTAACTACTCGCGACTAGAACAGGAAAGGTGGGATGTGGTAGTGGTACGCGAAGTACTCTCCGCAGCGCACTGCAAGTTGACTTGTGAAGTATAGATGTAGTTCAAGATGTTTCTTTCTCTGCATGAGTTCCAGTGGGTCCATAGCATTCCTCAAATTTGTTATTTCATGTTTTGGTAGTTATTATTGGCTCAAATGGCTCTGAGCACTATGGGACTTGACTTCTGAGGTCAGTCCCCCAGACTTAGAACTACTTAAACCTAACTAACCTAAGGACATCACACACAGCCATGCCCGAGGCAGGATTCGAACCTGCGACCGTACCGGTCGCGCGGTTCCGGACTGTAGCGCCTAGAACCGCTCGGCCACCACGGCCAGCGTAGTTATTATTGCTGTTGTGTGGAACTGCTAATCGTTTCGTAGTTTTACCTTTAACTCACATACTGAGTACGTCAATGATGCTATTTACTGGTACGGTTCTTCATAACGTGCACCATGAACAATTTAAAGAAATCTATACCTTTGATGTTAATATGAGGCTGTGAAGGTGGGCAATACGCACTCATGGCAATTTGCTTGTGAATACCTTCGCTGAGGAACCAGATGTGCAAAAGTAATTTTATGTTCTTCGTCCATCAGATTATCTGTCTTGGAGGAATTATTCCCAGTATGTTTATCCCGTCAACACTGAGGCAAACTCAGATCAAATGTTAAGCTACTGTGCTGAGGAAATCACACTCTCTTAATTACGCTTGGTTTTGACAATGAAGTAAATAATGAAACAAAGTGTTACAAGTCTGAATACTGTAATTTTAGCATAGTTCTTTCTTGTAACAAATACAGTCTTTAGAACAACTGGAATGTCATTCTCGAGACGTTCACTGAGCCGAGAACAGTTGAGAGCCAGGAGAGTTTAGACGCCTGCTGCAGATCGGATCCAGGAGCGCAGGTTGCCGACGTTGGCGTAGACGCCGGGGGCGGCCTCGCACTGTGAATTTCCCCAGGAGACGATGCCCACCTGGGTGTTTCCGTTGACCAGGGGACCGCCGGAGTCTCCGTTGCAGACGCTCAAGCCAGCCTGGCCGGCGCACACCATGCGGGCGGTCACAGTGTTGATGTTGGCGAAGATGCTCCTGCAGGTGTTGCGGTCCACGATGCCGATGTCGACCTTCTGCAGGGTGCTGGCTGCTGGCCCGTCCGTGTACGTGGTTCCCCAACCGGTCACCGTCACTGCGAGACCACCTTGTGGGTCGTAGCCGTCAGAGGGCAGGCTGACGGCCTGAGCGTTCGTCCCGAGGAGGGATCCAGACACCTGGAGAACATGGAAGCAAAGTCTGGTAACAACTACGTCGAGATCATTCGCAATGTGTTCTAGAGAGGAGTCGCACAGGCTTCGAAAGGAAGGTCGAAGGTGGCCTTCTGGAGGATATGTTTTCAGTGTTCGGTACTTTAAACTACCCTTGTCAGTACACTGCTCATTAAGTCAGGAGAGTGAAGGAATCGTGCTGTGACTCGCACCTGTTTCTGCTAGAAGAGCGGTCCAAAGAAAGATAGGGTTTCTACCCTATTTGTTGAACCAGTCACTCTAAGAGAACTAGGTAGTGCACCTGATAAATCTAGAGCTGGTTTCCTTCGTTTCACGACATGGGAACCGACCATTCAGAACATTTTTCTCCAATAACAGTTATAATGGTACTGCACTAATTATTGTTTCGAAATTGTATTAATACCTTCAGCTGTTAACAGGCGTTGATATATAGCAACGGGGACAGGTGAAAATGTGGCCCCGACCGGGACTCAAACCCGGTATCTCCTGCTTACATGACAGACGCTCTATCCATCTCAGCCACCGAGGACACAGAGTATAGCGTGACTGCAGGGACTATCTCGCGCATGGCTCCCGCGAGACCCACATTCTCACCATTTATGTGCACACACGACATTCGTAGTATGCCACCCCGCTGGCCGAAGTGGCCGAGCGGTTCTAGGCGCTACGGTCTAGAACCGCGCGGCTCGCAAAAGTGTGAATGAAAAACTGTTTAAAAGATTTAGAACTCTTCGACAAAGTCAATGTACCACTACGGCAGGTTATCTACGAGGCTGGGCTCTTCAGATTGAAAGTGGGATGTACAGTATGGACTTTGAGGCTTCTTATATTCTTATATTCTGAACACATACGAGAAAGGCTGTCACAAATTTACCAACTTTACTTCTGGTAAATTGGTAGAGGAGATGTGATTAGTATATAATACTACAAATAAATTCGTAGCTGAGGTGAAGACGAAGTTTCTTCTTACCCCCTAAAGCGCTGTGTAAAAAACCTGTCAGGTTTCGTGCAAGAACTGCGTGCGAACTGCACTTTATCACTGCGCGCTACAAAAAAAGTGAAGTTGCTTGTGCAGATGATGAATGCGATGATACATTCGTATATCACAATGATAGTAACGTAACAGTGGATTACTGCTTCCGCAGCTTTTATCTGTCTTCAAAAAACTTAAGGCTAGTAAGTGCCAAAAATTATAGGGAGGACAGTTTTGTTACAAAAATCTTCTTACTAATGTAGCAAAATGTGGAAAAATGGGTGAGAATAATTTTCAGTATTACATCCGAATCGTTTTCTTACCTGCTGCGTAACATTGTTAATTGCTATTACTCCACTCTTGTCCTGGACATAACGACACATCTGTATTCAGGAACATGACGCAAAGACTGTTAATATAACACAGGCTCCACCCAATGTAGTGGTGTGATTCAGTTTCTCGATAAAGAAAGTTTTCAATACAAAAAAAAATTCAGAAAATTGTCTGACTATATAATTTTCGGAATTCCTTCTCATTTCAGGTTTACTGGAGGAACGGTACTGTTAAACTTCAGTCATTTGCGAACTGTCAGTTTGCATCACATCGTTTCACGAATTGATCACGTATGTCTTATAAGCAGCACAATATGCAGAACAACGGCCAAGACCTTCTTACTCTCTCCCAGTTCTGACCATAGAAAGCAGTAATTACTGCGATGTGCCTGAATGCATTAATTTAAGATTTATCAGGTGTATCTGGTGTAAGAAAAATGATTGTTTTTTTCATTCAGTAGTCACTTCGCATTTTGTGACAACTACATGGAATAAAAAGGTACTTTTTCATTGTTAGTAAATTATACATTATCCAAAAATTGTCGTTAGAGCATTGTTATAGGTATTGTTTGAAGTATGTCATGTCACCAAATTTAAGTATCGGTTGATGCCTTTCGTCTGTAATATAACATCATACATTGCCTTGAATTTCTTTCTTCTGATAAGTCACTTGCGAACAACTGCATCTGTTGCCGCTCACCTGGCGACAGGAACTGCAAGTTAGTCAAGAAATTAATGACGTTTTGGCATGGTTTAAGTGCTTATAATTAGCATGTGTGAGCTTTGGACTACGCTGATAAATTCTCTTGTCACGTCAGTGTCTGCTTGTTCAGCGATTTGCGCGCTAGGCAGGAAGGAAATCGGCCGTTTTTCATGCGGCAAAATGAGTAACATTAGTATATCTTATTTGAAAAGTATATGGCTTAGCAGCTGAAATTTTGACCACATATTTGTTTCGGTGTATTCTCCCTACGTGAAATATTTCGGGATAGGTTTCGACATGTCGGATTGGACCATGACGTTCTGAGATGCAGTGATCAGGCAGTGTCAGGACCTACTGTAAATTATGGGTGGCCAAATACAATAATTTTGTACACTTTCTATGCGATTTTCACATCGCTAAGCTGGTCGTGGATTGAACAAATCTTTTTCAATTATTATTCACACTTCTCTGTGGCGGAAGTCCCACATACCAAATATTTTCCAGTAGCTCTCCAGTGTCATCCTAGGTTATAAATGGTATGTGTGTTGTATTACAGCATTTGCATTCCATATTGTTGCTTGGGAAACATTTCTTCCTCTCTCTCTCTCTCTCTTTCTCCCTCTATCTATTGTTAATTTATTGTGATGGACTAATATTTTTCCACCGGTTCCTTTCCAACATCAAAAGCCATCCTTATTCTCCAACTGTATGTGATGTTTTTGTAGTATCAGCTCTTGAGAAAAAAAAAGGATAAAATGCATGTTTGAATTAGGAGCTTGCAAAAATTCTTATTTTCAGTAATGCATGTCCCTGTGAACGGCTCAGTGGCTGGATGGTAAGTGCTAAGTACGTTCAACTTTTAAATTTGTTCATACCTGACACAACAAAGCTAGAACGTAGCCAAAATTTCTTTAACATCATGTGTTTCGAACATGAGACAGAATTTTCTTTATTGACATCGAGTGATGTCGAAGCCATTTATTTATTATTTTGTGACTGTTACATTTAATAATAAAACAGGCAGAACGTTAAAGAAATTCATACATCTACTGTCAGTGTAATTCCCTACATGGCTTCCATACAGCGGATCCGAGACACTGCTAAAGAATAACTCTTAAATTCAGGAGTAACTTAAGTGACGAAAATTTCAACATTAATACTATTAGAGACACACGCTGCTGTGGCAAAGATTTCAGAAACACAGTGGCCACATAAAATTTATTGTTTTGCGATTTTTATCAATAATAATAAAAATGGCAGAACATTAAAGAAATTCGTGCTTCTGCTCTCTGAGTAATCCCCTATACGACTTACATAAAACCGGTCAGACACATTTGTGAAGGATAAATCTAAGTTCAGGAGTAACTTTAGTGACGAAAATTTCAACGTCAGTGCTTATTAGAGGCACACACTGTGGAAAATGCTTCATTAATTTCGAGGCCACATAGAACATTCATGTTTGCTGTGTTATTCAGTATTGCACAGCTATGAATTCAGCTCAAGACATGGACAGTTCATTTATACATTTTAGAAACATCCACAAGTAAATGCGACATATGTTTGATGAGAACAGACTAAAAACTGTGAACTAATTTGGTGACCCATACTTTCAGCCACTGGGACTCACCTGTACGACTGCGATATCGTAGTCTATAGTGCGGCTGTCGTACGACGCGTGCATGTAACCAGAGGAGGCCCTCAGCACGGTACCACCGCTCCCACGAATTGAAGACCCCGCTCGGAAAGTCATCAGAAGGAGGCTCATACCGTCAACACAGTGAGAGGCCGTCAGCGCCCAGCTGGAGCTGATGATGGACGCTCCGCAAATGTGCGAACCGCCATACTGGAAGGACAGCTGCCACGGGTAGTCGGCAATGTTGGCGTTGGAGCCTCCAATGATGCGGCCGTTACCCCGGCTCCACAGCCTGGCCGGCGAGGGCGCGGCAAGGGCGGAACCCAAGAGGCACACCAAGAAGAGGGCGAGGCGCTGCATGGTGGAAGCGGTGGTGCAGCCCTCTCGGACCCCGGCCTATATATACTCTAAGAGACCCAAGGACGAGTGCCCTATCTCAGTCGGGGGTAATCCATGTACTTGAAAAAAACCTCTGAGTCGGATTCTTTATCTGCCGAGATAAAACACTTAAAAATCGATGTAGATCTTGATACGACCCTCTCAATGGCGTCACACAGCTCATTGGTATAAAACAGCTAGTTCTTTCACTGTTCAGTCTTTTCCCTGTCTGATGTAGATTATGCTATAGACAATGGTTTGGCTGAAAGAGTTTCTGAGTACTGTAACTGCAGCGCGCTAAGGGATTGGGCAGTGCCGTAACGGTTTGTAACAGGTGTAATGTAATGTTAAACGCTGCTTCAGGGAAATCCCTTTGATGTTTTGTCTTTTGTGTGCTACACCATACGTAGTAAGTAGCGGTTATACTTTTGTACTCGCGTATGTGCAAAAATGAAGACTTGGATAACCAAGAAACGAGTTACTTACCAGGGAGGAGAAGATTGTTTCTCACTGACGTTGTCTTGAATGTGATCTTTGTGAAACGCTGTGCAAAAGGCCATGTCCGATAGATCGAGGTCGCTTCATAATTGGAGTGTTCCTGCATTTTCCTAACAACTCCCGTGCACAAGTGTAGAGCAAGAATGGCTCTGAGCACTATGTTTATCCTCAGACAAAACATCAGGACGACCACTTCTCGGTGCATCTGTCACTGAACCCGTACTTCGAAATTTGTTAATCAGACCTCGCACAGTATCGCGATGTGGGAGTGTTGTCTCCGGGAAAACTGAATTAAATGTTTGACGAACTGAAACTGTGTATTTACCGCCAGCTTTGAACACTTGTTCGACTAAAAGCACACGTTCTTCAATGGTTAGCATTTTAACAGTGACGAAAATGAAACAAAAGGAACTAAACTTAAACGTTTACGTCAACTCGTAACGACACACACCAACGATACTACTGACGCTGGCTGAGGTAAACGAAACAGTGGAATGTTGGGAGAGTCCACTTGAAGGGAAGTAACCCGAGCAGGCGAGCAATCATATGGCACGCGTGGCTAACAATCATACGGCACTGCGGAGAGACTTTTTGAACACCCTGTATAAGCCGAACACTTCGTCCGATGTCTCTTTGTTGCAAAATATGTGCTTGGTTCTCTTTTGATAATTATTATATTTCATTTACTGGGCGACAGTGCTCAACTATACACTGCCCAACAGCATTAAAGGATTACTATTTTGAAACCACGTAATTGTCTCCCATAGCGACGCCTAAGCTCGAACGTTTGCACAAACGCATCTTCAACCTTTCTCCATAATGGTGCATAATCTTGGCGTCACTCTCGGGCTGCACGACGCTTCAAGCGTCAAGGTGACGACACATGTGGAAGTAGGCCAGAGCTCAGAAGTTTATGTGAGGTGTAACACGGGTTAACGGTGTCACATTGGCACCAAATTTCACCACAATTCTGCTCATTGCCGCAGAGGACGTGTCACTTGTCGGGAAGGTCTTAGCCAGATATCACCTCTTCTTTTCACGACTCTGTGATGGAGGTCAGGACCGCGACGCCCAGCGTAGAAATTACGTGGTTTCCGCAGACATGCCTCTCCACGCAGAATCGGCACGAAAACGCCGCAGGAGGTACCACAAAGGGCGTCAATGTATCCACAGCTTTTCCTTTTGGCGTAGCTTCCCACCCATATCGCGGATTAAAATGACAGACAGCAGCACTATGACCGGCAGGAGTACTTTCCTGACAACCTTTGAGACAGGCGACAACTCCGTAGCGCCTTAAGTCTTCTGTAAGGACATCGTGGTGAAATCAGCCCTTTGTAGTGCAGCGCGACCGTAGTTTCTGATCTGGTAGCACTAGGAACCGTTCAACACCATTGGACGAAATTTGAGAGTGATCTGAAGCAGCGCAGGATTCTTTTCAGCGTTCTTGCTTCACGCACTCCATTGGAGTGATCAAGGGCGGTTGTGGAGCGTGAATAAAACGGCAATCACCCAGTATGGCAAAAACCCCGGTGACACCCCCACCCTCCACATTTATTGACCATTTCAGGAATACGCCTTTACTGAGCAAACTGTCGAAGTAGTGCTTCCTGGAAGGCAACTGGCACAGGATGGGGTATCTAGAGGCTGCGTGCCGGGAGGCACCTAGCAATGATTTCAACGTTATCTCTGTAAAGGCACATTTACCACTTTAGATGTCACATGAAGTTCTGAGCTGTGGAATTTATTTCGCGTGTCGACGTCTTGCTGTTTGAAAAGTCATCCAGCCCGTGGCTGATGTCGCAGGGCGACACGCTTTAACACCGTTGCAGAGAATGGTTCTATGGACAAATTTCAAATTTATGCATCACAATAGGAAACAGCTACGGAGTTTCGAAAAAAAAGATCCTTTAATTCTATTGCTCAGTGCACAGCAAGGACCTACATGATATATTTTGCTTTTATGAAACGAACAAACTCAATGCAGTTTAACAGCTTCAGTGGTTCAATCTTAAGAAAACGCAATATTCGTCTCCCATATGCATTTATCTCTTATGTACACCACCACACACTACAAGTAAGTCATATGAGTTTAGTTGATGCGGTACTTGTTTGGATAAATCATTGACAAACTGCCTTGCAACTTAGTTCTTCAAGAGAGAGCTGGAATGTAGTTACAGCACTAATTGTAAGTCAATTTCATAGATGCGTACAATATCAGCAACTCCATCATGTACACACATCAAAAAAACTTTTGCATCACCTCGGTTCCGGGAGTTCCAGAACTTCTACAGAAATATACGGAATATACGGCCTGAACGAGGCATGTCATCGACAGTGCCGGTCTCTCTGTATCTCCTCCACGTCGAAACGACATCGCTTTGGTTCGCGCCTGGACACTTCCCTTGTTGAGAGTCGATCGAGGCACAAAGGAACAATGCGGACGCGGCGTGGCTGAACTACAAACAACCAGAGCCGTGCACCACCTTCCTGCAGGAATTACTGGAACTGATCGGATGTCGGACCACCTCCTTCAGTAGTTCTGGGAACCAGAGTGATGCAAAACCTTTTTCGATGTGTAGAAATGTTTGTACATAGATTTTATTTGACATTAAATTGGTAAAATCCTTCTCAAACTTAACACTCTCCAGGCTTGGTAATTTAACTCGTGAAAAATAATGTCTTTACTGACTGTATGTTACAGTGATTTATAAATGCCAGGATGAGAGTCATTGAAAAGGTAAGGCGAAAGCATGTACATTTACATAGATCATTTCAGCCTGTTTGGACCGTTCCGTATTGCAAATAATGGTGTCCATTTTGTATGCACTGCCGTTTGTAAAACTACATATGTCTACTATTTTCCTGCGTTTCATTTTTATCACAGCGAACAATATACTCACTATCGCCGCTTGTTCTTTTACGTCGAGCTAAATTTGTAGAACATCTGGCACTCGGCCTTTCATTGAACGCTCTCAAATGTTTTGACAATCCCCGCCGACAGCACTGGGTAAACAGGCCGTTCAGTCTGCGTAGGCGGCCGTCTCCCTTCGGTTACAGCCTATCTCTATTGCTCTCCAGTACTAACATGTATTTCTAAAATTAATGCCACTTGTGTATGCTGCGACATCAGCATAACATTTTATGTCGTTTTATTTGAGACAAGCTGGCGTTCCCTGCTACGAAACATCTCTATCTGACTTTCAGTATTGTAACAAGAACACACATTTAATAATGTTACAAGATCTAATGATGAGAGCATAGACCTGCTGAAAATGATCACAGTAATAAAAAGAAATAAAAACTATTGGATACAGAACACGTCAGTTTCAGCTGAAATTCTTCAAGAATTACTATCTTCAGTACTTAACACCAGCTAGCCCAACCGTATATAAAACTGACACACTTTTGTTCTGCAGTGCAAATGCTGAAACATTTTCTGGGTAACTCTTTGCGTGAATATAAAATCCTTCGAGCCAATAATATTTGCTACATGTGTTCGGGAACATACGAGTTCTGAATTGTCAGTGTCAGAACTTTTTGTCACAATTATTCCACAATACACTCGTACTGCAGATGAATGTTCCAATGCACACTAGCTGCTGATTCCCGTTTTATTAGCCTTTAATAATATTTGATGTATATAAATCACTTGTACCATCTGTCATCACAAATCACAATATTGGAATGTCAGCGGTGGACATGACGACTACATAAAGTTCTTGCAGTGAAAATGTTGGCATTGTTCAGGAACACGAGACACTGAATACATCACAGACAACTTTAATAGCGGCAGTTAAAACAATTTAAGGTGTAGGAGAAGCCGAAAGATTTGCTTGTAGTCAGATACTTCTAGTCTAGTGACGAATTTCTTAGGACGACTAAGTTATGCCTATTGTATCAATAATATTACAAGATACCAATTCGGCAAGAATCAGACTTATTCCGTCCTGAATGAAGTTGTGTCATCAGTAAAGGAAAATATTGAAAATTATTTTCTTTTGTAAGTGCGCTGTTACAATAGCGCCGCAATTATTTACCTATCATTCTTATATAAAGGTGTACGTGTTATTATAAGTGTTTCAGTTTCGAATGGAAACAAAAATGTAATGCAACCGTATTTGCATTGTAGTTTTATTCGAACGCTTACAGATTGGCTACAATCTGGAGAAATCGATGAGTGTAATCTCAATTAGTCTTTCATCCGACAGTGGACCGTGCGCCGTTGATAACAGTACATTTAATGAATTTAATCTTTTCTATAAGCGAGTTCTCACGTTGAATGATGCTATCACCTCACGCCACGTCCGATAAGCAACAGTGTCAAGTGCATTCACGCAATATAACATCTAATACATTTCCAGGGTGTCAGTGCGTAATGTTACTAATGGTTATAATCACTCCTGCAAAGCGAATCTGCTAAATATTGTTTAAATGGCTCTGTGCACTACGGAACTTAACATCTGAGGTTATCAGTCCCCTAGAACTCAGAAATACTTACGGACATCACACACATCCATGCCCGAGGCAGGATTAGAACCTGCGACCGTAGCGGTCGCGTGGTTCCAGACTGAAGCGTCTAGAACAACTCGGCCACACCGGCCGGCCCGAATCTGCAGAAATCGTGCCTCCATCCAGCTACAAAGATTTAGATTTCTGTGCTTTCTTCGAGAATTAGACAGCCCATTTTATTCCTCATTCTTCTATGATCCGCTGTAACGTTTCCAGTTTTACATCCTCGTCGTCGCGAGGGTGGTACAATTAATCTGTCCTCCTATACCGTCTTTAGTCAGAAGACCTTTCATCATCAGTACCATAAAACTAACGCAAAAGCGTAGCCACCAGTGAAGATAATAAAGAAAGTACGTTAGAAGTTAATTACAATCAATGCACAAAGCAGCATCTGATACGCGCTCGACACCAACTGAAGTATCTCCTGGAACCTCTCTAAAGACATGATTATTTTTCTGAGAGAGCAACTCTGTTCCAATCTTTCGAATATTTGAACTTACTTGGTTAATTTCGTGTTTCCTTTAGATCGGGATTCTTCCTTTTGTTTTTATTCTTCATATTGGTGAACAGTTTACTAAGCTGAGCAACACTGTATGACATGCCAGTTGCGTAGAAGTGTTCCTGTGCGTTAGTATTCCAACCATTCTCCTTTCCTGAAACTATCTTCGGTAATCTAGAGTTTTATAACACAAAAATATGCTGAGATATCCAAATGACGCGAAGTGCTTTCTTACCTGTGATCTTATCGCAATCTTCACTTTCACTGTGAGACATATTGGTAATTGGCTCTTTAACTAAAAAGACCTGAGCGTCACGATCCAGTACAGTCCACATGCAGCCAGCTATTGCAATGTTTCGAGAGGGTGGGAGTGGGGGGAGCAGACACAGAAAATCCGTGATTCCTCTGAACGGACGAACGCTCACTCAAAATGAAAAACAGGGTTGTTTTGCGTTTTGGTTGTACCTAACCCTGGAAATTTGCATTCATTTTCCGACTGAACACGATGTACCTACTTAGGCTTAAAATATAATGATTCTCTTAACAAATTGTCTGCGCTAAATCTTGGCTTTAGAGACTACTAAGAAGTCTCTATGTTTTATTCACATCATTCATAAAGAAGAGTGCTTTCCGTGATGTTCGGACTTAGCGGAGGCCTGCGCGAGCAGCGTGGGGTGACGGCATTTACGGGTTGGTGGACTGAGCTGGGTGTGTACGGAGCAGTTCTGCTGAGCTATTTTAGTGATCAGTCCTGACGAATGCTGGCGGCCGCAGCCGATGGTTCTACGGCACGTGTGTTATCGTTCACAGGTCAGGTCTGGTTACTAAATAACGCATTTCAAGGCATACGATAAGGTAGCATTTGGATATACGTAGTTATCAGGCTTTGTATCGTAATTTTTAAAAGAAAATAGCAGTTTTTACACACATCTTAAAAAGATTTTAATCACCTCGTTTCGGAGAGTTCCGGAACCTGTACAGAAAATAGGAATGGAGATCTACATAAACATCTTACCGCTCTTTTCATTGCTCTGAGACGCCTGGACACTTCACTTGCATGTTGTACCAGCATACAGCGAGACCTTCAGAGGTGGTGGTCCAGATTTCTGTACACACCGGTACCTCTAATACCCAGTAGCAGGTGCTCTTGCATTGATGCATACCAGTATAGTCCTCACAAGTTCATCACGGCTCTGTTGGTCCAGAATGTCCCATTCCTCAACATCGATTCGGAGTGAATCTTTCAGAGAGGTTGGCGGGTCACGTCGTCCACAAAAACAAAATATTACTGCAGAAGTTGGACCATTATGGAGTAAGGGGAGTAGCTTACAATTGGTTCGCCTCTTACTTTAAGAACAGAAAGCAGAAGGTAATTCTCCGCAATATTGAGAGTGGTAGTGATGTTCAGTCCCAATGGGGCACTGTTAAGTGGGGCGTTCCCCAAGGGTTGGTGCTGGCGCCACTGCTGTTTCTTATTTATATAAATGATGTGCCTTCTAGTATTACAGGTGATTCAAAAATATTTCTGTTTGCTGATGACACCAGCTTGATAGTGAAGGATCTTGTGTGTAATATTGAAACAGTATCAAATACTGTAGTTCAGGGAATAAGTTCGTGGCTTGTGGAAAATAATTTGATGCTAAATCACAGTAAGACTCAGTTTTTTCAGTTTCTAACTCACAATTCAACAAGAACCGATATTTTGATCAGACAGAATGGGCATATTATAAGCGAGACGGAACAGTTCAAGTTCCTAGGCGTTCGGATAGAAAAAAATGGTTCAAATGGCTCTGAGCAATCTGGAACTTAACATCTGTGGTCATCAGTCCCCTAGAACATAGAACTACTTAAACCTAACCAACCTAAGGACACCACACACATCCATGCCCGAGGCAGGATTTGAACCGGCGACCGTAGCAGTCGCGCGGTTCCGGACTGAGCGCCTAGAACCGCTAGACCACCGCGGCCGGCCGTTCGGATAGATAGTAAGCTGTTGTGGAAAGCCCATGTCCAGGATCTTGTTCAGAAACTAAATGCTGCTTTATTTACCATTAGAACAGTATCTGAAATAAGTGACACTTCAACACGAAAAGTAGTTGTAAGTAGGCTGTTTAGTTTTTTATATTGGTAACGTTACGTAGCGCTCTGTATGAAAATCACTGGCTGTGCTGTGTGCAGTCTGTGGCTGGTTTCCATTGTTGTCTGCCATTGTAGTGTTGGGCAGCTGGATGTTAACAGTGCGTAGCGTTGCGCAGTTGGAGGTGAGCCGCCAGCAGTGGTGGATGTGGGGAGAGAGATGGCGGGGTTTTGATATTTGTGAGAATGGATGTTATGAACTCCTATATATATTATGACTTTTGATGACTATTAAGGTAAATACATTGTTTGTTCTCTATCAAAATCTTTCATTTGCTAACTATGCCTATCAGTAGTTAGTGCCTTCCATAGTTTTAATCTTTTATTTAGCTGGCAGTAGTGGCGCTAGCTGTATTGCAGTAGTTCGAGTAACGAAGATTTTTGTGAGGTAAGTGATTTGTGAAAGGTATAGGTTAATGTTATAGTCAGGGCCATTCTTTTGTAGGGATTTTTGAAAGTCAGATTGCGTTGCGCTGAAAATATTGTGTGTCAGTGTAAGCACAGTCTTGTATAATTGTTCAAAGGGGACGTTTTATATGGCGACCCTGTCAGGATCATATAAAACGTCCCCTTTGAACAATTATACAAGACTGTGCTTACACGGACACACAATATTTTTAGCGCAACGCAATCTGACTTTCAAAAATCCCTACAAAAGAATGGCCATGACTATAACATTAACCTATACCTTTCACAAATCACTTACCTCACAAAAATCTTCGTACTCGAACTACTGCAATACAGCGAGCGCCACTACTGCCAGCTAAATAAAAGATTCAAACTACGGAAGGCACTAACTACTGATAAGCATAGTTAGCAAATGAAAGATTTTGATAGAGAACAAACAATGTATTTACCTTAATAATCATCAAAAGTCATAATATATATAGGAGTTCATAACATCCATTCTTACAAATATCAAAACTCCGCCATTTCCCTCCCCACATCCACCACTGCTGGCGGCTCACCTCCAACTGCGCAACGCTACGCACTGTTAACATCCAGCTGCCCAACACTACAATGGCAGACAACAATGGAAACCAGCCACAGACTGCACACAGCACAGCCAGTGATTTTCATACAGAGCGCTACGTAACGTTACCAATATAAAAACCTAAACAGCCTACTTACATAGTCTACTTCGCATATTTTCATACGCTTATGTCGTATGGTATTATTTCTTGGGGTAATTCTTCTGATTCAAAAAGGGTATTTTTGGCTCAAAAATGGGCTGTTCGAGCTATATGTGGTGTAAGTTCGAGAACCTCTTGTCGACCCCTTTTCAATAGACTGGGAATTCTGACATTGCCCTCACAGTATATATTTTCTTTAATGTCGTTTGTTGTTAGCAATATTAGCCTATTCCCAAGAGTTAGCAGCTTTCACTCAGCAAATTCCAGTGTTACATTGTTGATTTTCTTTATTTAAACTTACGACTTGTCACCTGAATATGTTTTTTTTTATATTTCATATTATCTGTTTCTAATATCGTGTTATAATTTCATGCATTAACTCGTTCCATGACCATGGAGACTTCTCCTTAATTTGGTCCCACGGAACAATATATAAATAAATAAAATAAAGAAATAAAATAACCCTTTTTAATATCCCAGGTGCGTTCGATAGGGTTTACGTCTGGAGAACATGCTGGTCACTCCAAACGACCAATTTCGTTTTCCTGAAGGAAGTCATTCCCAAGATATACACGACGGGGGCGCGAATTGTCGTACACGAAAACGAATGCCATGCCAATATGCTACCGATATGCTTGCACTATCGGTGGAAGGAATCCATTCACGGATCGTACAGCCGTTACGGCATCTTCCATGACAACCAGACTCATATGTCGGCCTCATATATTGCCACGCCAAAAACGCAGGAAACCTCAACCTTGCTGCACTCGCTGGACAGTGTGTATAAGGCGTTGAGCCTGACTGGGTTGCCACCAAATAATTCTCCGACGATTGTCTGGTTGAAGGCATATACGACACTCATCGGTAAAGGGAACGTGATGCCAATCCTGAGCGGTCCATTCGGCAACTTGTTGGGCCCATCTGTACCGCGCTGCAAAGTATCGTGGTTGCAAAGACGGACATCGCCATGGTCGTCGGGAGTGATGTTGTTCATCATGCAGTCTATTGCGCACAGTTTGAGTCGTACCACGACGTCCTGTGGCTGCACGAAAATCTTTGTTCCAACATGGTGACGTTGCTTCCAAGCTTCCTCCGAGCTATAATCCGTATGTAGTGGTCATCCAAAGCAGTAGTAGCTCTAGGGCGGCCTCAGCGAGGCTTGTCATCGACAGTTCCTGTCTCTTTGTATATCCTCCATATCCGAACAACATTGCTTTGCTTCACTCCGAGATGCCTGGAGACTTCGCTGATTGAGAGCCGTTCCTGGCACAAAGGAACAATGCGGACGCGATCGTAAGGCGGTATTGACCGTCTAGGCAAGGCTGACCTACAGGCAACAATAGCCGTGTACCACCTTCCTGGTGGAAATATTGGAACTGCTCGGCTGTTGGACTCCTTGCTTCAGGAGTTCTGGGAACCAGGGTGACGAAAAACTCTATGTAAGGCTAAAGGGTGTACATTCACATAGATAATTTCAGCCTGTTCCATGCTGCAAATAATGGTGTGCATTTTATATGCACTGCAATTTCTAAAACCACATATGTCGGCTATTTTCCTGCATTTCATTTTCATCGCAACGAATAATATACTCGCTGTCATCGCTCGTCCCATCCCATCGACCTAAATTTGTAGAACATCCGGCACTCAACCTTTCATTAGAGATGGGCAAAACTGTTCTTTTCAGAGATTGGATCAGAACTGTTCGCTCCCTGAAATGAATTAGCTATTTTTCATGACTCACCACTCACTTGCAATAGAAAATAAATGGAAGGCACATTGCCCTTTAAACTTGGTTTATTCCAGTACTATACCTGTATTTTGATCTTATTTGATCCTATTTTGAAGTAACACAGATAATGAGTAAGAATTTTGTATTGTTTATTGAAATTTCCACGATATAACAAAGTTTTTGATTATTGATTTATTTTGCACTATCGTGGTTTTTTGGGTGATCGGAAAATGTTGTAACTTGAGATTTACATTAACAATATATTTGGCTATAATGTATTAAAATTTCATTAACCTCATACAAATACATCGCAAGCCATATATTTTTAAAGTGAACGTTTCCTTCCGAAGACGCCTAAAATCGCAAAATCCGTACCAGAATAAGAAAAAAAAATATAAATTTGACTGTAAAACGAAAGTGCTGCATATAGCCTTACGCAGAATAAAACAAGGAAAATATTGGTGTATCACATTTTGCGATACGTTTATCGGTTCGCTCGTAATTAAGGCGTAAATTCGAGTATCCATAATAAAAATCCTATGGTAAGAGGAGTCATCAGGAACCTAATCTAATCAGTTTAAACAAATAAAAATAAAATAAAAACGATTGATGTATCCATAACATAATAATGTAATATACATAGCGGTATTACTACGAAGAACAATATCCAGTAGAGAGGAACTCCGATGCAGAGGCGCTGAGTCGAGCAGGTCGAGCCGCGAGCTGTATTACTGCATGAGCTGAGACCGCAGAGACCAGAGTGACACCTGAGTCGCTTTGCTCAACGCTCTGGCTAGAGTCGAGACGGTGGGGTGAGCGTTGAGCGGGCGAGTTCCGAGGGTGGGGGGAGCTCACCCGCTCCGAGCCAAATCGTCGGTTCCCTTGCGAGCAGGTTTTTGCAAGTAGTTCCTATGTTATCCGCTAGGTGGCTCTCTGTCCTGTTGCTCGCATCAACTGCCCAGAGGGCAGGACGTGCGACTGAAACGATCGCCGACTGAGTGCGATGCGAAGTTAAGCTGCGCCAGACACTGCACACGGCAGACGACGCACAGAGACGGCACGGCATATGTGAAACACAAAATCCAATGGGGCACTGCACAATGCAGGCAGCCAAGGTAGAAGCAGGGCAGAGGCCGGCGCTGGCTGTGTTGTGTGGCGTGCACTGTGCTCTGACCAGCAGAGGCGCTGCTGATATGCTCCGTCTCTCTCTCTCTCTCTCTCTCTCTCTCTCTCTCTCTCTCTCTCTCTCACTGCCGTGGGAAACGTTTGGAGCTACCATTCTTTTTTTCTGAATCACTGATTGTTCACTCCTTTGAAAGATTCAACTCTATGAATTAGTTCAAGAGCGGATCCCCCATCTCTACCTTTCATAGGAGACCTACAAATGTTCTGACGACCCCCGCCGACAGCAGTGGGTAAACAGGCTGTTCTATCTGTGAAGGCGCTCATCTTCCTTCAGTTACAGCCTATCTCTCTAGTGCTCTAGTACTACCATGTAATGCTAAACTTAATGCCACTTGTGTATGCTGCGACATCAGCACAACATTCTATGATGCTTTATTTCTGACAAGTTGGTATTCCCTGCCACGTTTTATTTGACGAAACGTCGCTACCTAACTTTAATTATGTTACAAGATCTAATGATGAGAGCATAGACCTGTCGAAAATGGTCACAGTAATAAAAAGAATTACGAGCGGTCTGGTCATATTTCATGTGTGGTTATAGCGCGCACGTGTGAGTGAGCAGACGATCTCGGAAAGCACTCTTCTTAATTAATGATGTGAGTAAAATATAGAGACTACTTAGTAGCCTCTAAAGCCCAGATTTAGCGCAGACCATTTGTTAAGTGAATCATTATATTTAAATCTTAACTAGGTACATCCTGGTCAGTCGGAAAATGAATTTAAATTCTTCAGGATTAGGTATAACCCAAAGGCAAAACACGCTCTGTTTTTTTTTTCGTTTTACGTGAGCATTCGTCTGTTCCGACAAATCTCAAATATTCTGTGTCTCTTCCGCCCACTCCCACCCTCTCGAAACATTGCGCTCATAGCAAACACTGGTTCCATGTAGACTGTACAGCATCGTGACACGCAGGTTTTGTTAGTTTAAGAGCCAATTACCCATAAGTCCCCAGTGAAAGTGATGATCCCAACAAGATCACAGTTAGCAAAGTACTTTTCATCGTTTGGAAGTCTGAGCATATTTTTGTATTATAGAACTCTAGATTACCGAAGATAGTTTCAGGAAACAAGAATGGTTGGAATACTATCGCACAGGAACACCCACACGCAACTGGCAAGCAGCACAGTGTTGCTCAGCTTAGTAAACTGTTCCAGGAGATACTTCGGTTGGTGTCAGATGCTGCTGTGTACGATGATAGTTCTTGGCTTTTAACTTATTTTCTTTATTGACCTCATTGGCGGCAACGCTGTTGCGATAGTTTTGTGGGACTGATGATGAAAGATCTTCTGACTAAAGACGGTAAAGGAGGACAGATAACGGGTACTACCATGTCTACGACGAGAATATCAAATTTGAAACGTAACGGAGGATTATAGAAGAATGGGGAATAAAACGGGCTGTCTAATATTCAAAGAAAGCACAGAAATCTAAAACTTTGTAGCTGGACGGAGACATGATTTCAGCAGTTTCGGTTTGCAAGAGTGATTAAAAACTTCAGAAACAATACGTATTGACACCGAGGAACTTTATTAGATGTAATATTGCGTGAATGCACGTGACACTGTTGTTTAACTGACGTGAAGTGATATCATCATTCAGCGTGAGAACTCGTCCATAGATAAGATTAAATACATTGAATGTACTGTTATCAACGGCGAACGGTCCACTGCCGGATGAAGGCAGATTGTAGCCATTCTGTAAGCTGTTCGAATAAAACTACTACGCAAATACGGTTGCATTAAATTTTTGTTTCCATTTGAAACTGAAACACTTATAATAACACGTACACTTTTAAATATGAATGAGAGGTAAATAATTGCGGCGCTATTGTAATAGCGCACTTTCAAAAGAAAATAATTTTCAATATTTTCCTTTACTGATGACACAACTTCATTCAAGACGGAAAAAGTCTGATTCTTGCCAAATTCGTATCTTGTAATATTATTGATACAATAGGCATAACTTAGTCGTCCTAGGAAATTCGTCACTAGACTAGAAGTGTCTGACTAAAAGTGAATCATTCGCTTCTCCCCCAAGACTTTAAACTGTTTTAACTGTTGCTATTAAAGTTGTCTGTGAAGCAGTCAGTGTCTCGTGTTCCTGAACAACGCCAACATTTTACACCGCAAGAACTTTATTTAGTCGTCATGTACACCGTTGACATTCCAATATCGTGATTTGTGATGACAGATGGAACAAGTCATTTGTATACAACAAATATTATTAATGGCTAATAAAACGGGAATCAGTAGCTAGTGTACCTTGGATCATTCATCTGCAGTATGTGTCTATTGTGGAATAATTGTGACAAAAAGTTCTGACACTGACAATTCAGTACTCGTATGTTCCCGAACACATGTAGCAAATATTATTGACTCGAAGGATTTTATATTCACGCAAAGAGTTACTCAGAAAATATTTCAGCATTTGCACTGCAGAACGAATGTGTGGCGGTTTTATATACTGTTGAACTAGCTGGTCTAAGTACTGAACTTAAGTTAGTTTATTCTTGAAGAATTGCAACTGTGGATGACGTGTTGTATGTTCAATTCATTGTATTTCTTTTTATTACTGTGACCATTTTCGATAGGTCTATGCTCTCATCATTAGATCTAGTAACATTATTAAATGTACGTTCTTGTTATAATACTGAAAGCCAGATAGTGATATTTCGTGAAATAGAACGTGGCAAGGAATCCGAGCTTGCCACAAATAATACGACATAGAATGTTGTGCTGATGTCGCAGCATACACAAGTGGCATTAAGTTTAGAAGTACATGGTAGCACTAGAGCGCAAGAGAGATAGGCTGTAACATAAGGGAGACGGTCGCCTACACAGACAGAACGGCCTGTTTACCCACAGCTGTCGTCGGCGATCGTCAGAAGATTTACGGGTGTTCGATGAAAGAAAGACCGACTGCCGAATGTTCTACAAATTTAGGTCGACGGGAAAGAACGAGCGGCGACAGTGAGTATATTATTCGATGTGATAAAAATGAAACGCATAAAAAATGCACGCCATTATTTGCAGCACGGAACGGTCCAATCAGGCTGAAATTATCTATGAGGATGTAAATCCTTTCACCTTACCTTTTCAGTGACTCTGATGTTGGAGTTTTTATAAATCACTGTAACACACTGTCATTGAAGACATTATTTTTCACGCGCTAAATTACCAAGACTGGAGAGTGTTAAGTTTGGGAAGGCTTTTACCACTTTAGTGTATATGATCTCTATGTATGAACATCGCTATACACACATCGAAAAACGTTTTGCATCACCCTGGTTCCCATAACTCTGAAGGAGGTGGTCCGACAGCCGATCAGTTCCAGTCATTCCACCAGGAAGGTGGTGCACAGCTCTTGTTGTCTGTAGTTCAGCCATGCCTAGACTGTCAATGCCGCGTTTCGTTCGCGTCCGCGTTGTTCCTTTGTGCCAGGAACGACCGTCTACAAGGGAAGTGTCCAGGCATCTCGGAGTGAACCAAAGCGATGTTGTTCGAGACAGGAACTGTCGATGACAAGCCTCGCTCAGGCTGCCCTAAAGCTACTACTGCTTTGGATGACCGCTACTTATGGATTATAGCTCGGAGGAACCTTATAATCTTCGCCACCATGTTGAATAAAACTTTTCGTCAGTATTGGAACAACACCTATTTTACCGAAAAGTACCGTTATCCAAGATGGCGGTGATGACGTCATCCAAAATGTCGGATTTTAATGGTTTGAATTTTGGCGGGAATGTGCCACGGCTCCCTCGCGCAAGAAATGGCTGGAAGTTCCAATTCTAACATGATAATGCGTCACACCAAGGCGGGAAAATGGCGGAAAAATGTCTTTATTATTTTACCAGTTTCATGCTTTGTGTCTTCTCCACAAGCTCTAGAGCCCAACTAGCTTAGTTGATGTCGTCGCCACCAGAGAGCACCACCATAACGTCATTTTGACGGGCAGTTTGAATTTTGGCGGGAAGATGGTCAATTGGGCTACCTCCACTAACCTAACCCCCTCCCCAATAAAAATCGAGCTAAGTTCAAATTGCAACATGATAATGCGGCACACCTAATATAATGGCGCAAAAAAATGACTTGTCTTTATTATTTAACTATTTCAGGCAGGTGTGTTCTCCACTGCAACTGGCTTAGTTCATATCCGTGCCACCAGAGGGCGCTCTCCTAACGTCAGATCATGATGCAAGTACAGTTATTCAAGATTGCTGCACCGGATATATCCACCATGAGCTCGAGAGCTCAAGTGCTTTAGTTCATATCCTCTACAACAGAGGGCATCGCTTGATGATACAAGATCGTCTGCTCTCTCTCGCGTGCACGTTATAACCAGACTCGCGCCGCACCACCATCCCACGGGCATCCGACCACTTACGACACACACCCTCGGCCAACACCTCCATACATGAGCCGGAAACAGTTTTCTGTAAATATGCTAACCAATGTAACACCCACATCGCGCATCTAACCTATCAATTACCTAGGCACTTAGTTAGATTTCATTTTTAATCATATTCAATAATTAAATTTACAATTTCAGTATTCAGTGATCAAATGAGAAGTTCCACATTTTCCCACTATCATCGCGTTGTTGATTCATGACCTGGCACCACCCCCCCTCCCCCTGGAATGCGGCACTCATATTGGCTAAGTGATTCGACTTCATATAGGTATGAAAAGGTATTCAACTATTTAGTTTCAACTACGTTTAAAGGTCCAGACCGCCACCTCCTGCTTGGAAACGGTGCCGAGTTTGAAATCTGGCAAGAAAGAAAGGTCACTTGTGCTTTCGCTACCAACATAAGAAAATTGTGCGAAAGAAAGGACCCTTGTGCTAACCTCAGCCTCCTGACCGCCACATTCTCCTAGGAACCGCCGTCAAGTCTGAATTCTGCCAGTAAACAAAGCTCACTTCAGTTTTTGCTACCAACGTAAGAAAATTGCTGCAAACAAAGCTCACAACCACAACTATCCTAAGTCGCCAGACCGCCACCTCTTCCTAGGGTAGGTGTTAAAAGGACTCAGCACGCACTACGCTGATGGAGAGAGGAAGGAGTGTATTTCTTTGGGAGACATCACACACATCCATGCCTGAGGCAGGATTCGAACCTGCGACTGTAGCGGTCGCGCGGTTCCGCCACCAGTCAAGACAATAAAGAAAATAAGTTAAAAGCCAATCACAATCATCGCACACAGCAGCATGTGATACGTGCTCGCCACCAACCAAAGTACCTCCTGGAATCTCTCTAAAGACAGTATTATCTTTCTGAGAGACCAACGCTCTACTACTCTTTCGAATCTTTAAACTAACTAGATTAATTTCGTGTTTCCTTCAGATCGTTTTTTTTTCTTTTATTCTTCATATTAGTGAACAATTTACTGAGCTGAGCAACACTGTACGGCTTGCCAGTTGCGTGGAAGGATTCCTGTGCGATAGTATATCATCCAATCTCCTTTCCTGAAACTATCTTCGGTAATCTAGAGTTCTATAATACAAAAATATTCTCAGATATCCAAATTATGTAAAGTGCTTTGCTAACTGTGATCCTGTTGGAATCTTCAGTTTCACTGGGAGACATATTTGTAATTGGCTCTTAAATTAACAAGACGTGAGCATCACGATCCCTTACGCTCTACATGCAACCAGCATTTGTTATGAGTGCAATGTTTAGAGAGGGTGGGAGTGGGGGGAGCAGACACAGAATATCTGTGATTTGTCCGAACAGACGAACGCTCACTCAAAATGAGAAACAGGGTATGTTTTACTTTTGGGTTGTACGTAACCCTCCAGGATTTACATTCATTTCCCGACTGAACAAGCTGTACCTACTTAGGCTTAAAATATAATGATTCACTTAACAAATAGTCGGCGCTAAATCTAGGCATTACAGACTACAAAGTAGTCTCTATGTTTTATTCACATCATTCATTAAGAAGAGTACTTTCGTAGATGTTGTGGACGTAGGAGAGGCCTGCGCGGGCTGCGTGGGAGCGTGGGGTGACGGCATTTACGGGTTGGAGGAGTGAGCTGGGTGTGTACGGAGCAGTTCTGCTGAGCTGTTTTAGTGATCATTCCTGACGAATGTTGGCGGCGGCAGCCGATGTTTTTACGACACGTGTGTTTCTGTTATTGTTCACAGGACAAGTTGTAACCTCCCTACAAAATTTCTTTTCACATTAACCTCCACACAAAATTCCTTCTGATTTCATCTAAGCTCAAAATTCATTCACATTTAGCGTAACCTCAAAACAGAAAAATTTCTAAATCTCTCAACAGTAAAAATTATAATTATGTCGTTCACATTTATGTGTAACGTCCCAATAAGAAATGAATTCAGTAACCTGGTAATAAAACAATGTAACTAACCTCTCAATTAAATTATCTCTCACTTATGACATTTCAATAATTCACTGTGAATTTAACCTGGTAAATTTTGGACGACAGCAGTGCTGCGTCATGGCCCTGAAAGATCATTCTGAATAGAAAAATGAAAAATTCTTACTTCAATGAAGTCGCCGGATATATCTGCTCTTACAATAATTTTTTCCGGCATAGCTCTGTGCAATGCTGGCCGAGCTATCTGTCATTTATGAAAGGAAGCAACTGATTTTTCTATTGCAATAATCGGGATGATCATGGATGGGAGAAATTAGTAAATTCTTTAAATTGAAATGAATGGTTGTTAAAAGTCACTTTTTATGAGAAACATTATTATTACGAGGTTTTTAAAACATTTACATGGGACTTGAGATAACATTACTACATATGCGCGATGCTGCTTTTTACCTTATACATTAATACTCAGACTCCGACATCGCTGCACCGCGACCGGGCCAGCTAACACGATACACCAGACCAGACCAGAGCAGACTCCAGACTAGCAACAACTTACTGCTACAGCTACACAGTTCCTACTACAGTTAACAGTGCTCTCTGGTCAGAGATTTTCTTATACCTTGCATATCGCAGGCAGCGCATGAGCAGTACACCTCTTACAAAGTGGCACGTATGGCATACGATAAGGTCGCTTTTCGATATACGTAGTTATCAGGCGTTGAATCGTAATTTTTGAAAAGAAAATAGAAATTTTTACACACATCGTAAAAAGTTTTGCAGCACCTCGGTTCGGAGAGTTTCGGAACCTGGACAGAAAATTGGAACAGAGATCAACATAAACATCATGTCCGCCCTTTTCATTGCTCCGAGACGCCTGGACACTTCTCTTGCATGTTGTAACAGCATACAGCAAGACCGTCAGAGGAGGTGGTCCAGACTGCTGTGCACAAAAAAAAGTTATTGCACCGCATGGCGGCTAACTTTCAGCAATAGAAACACTCGGTGTTGCTCACAGGAAAACCTCCCCAACAGCAAACCACCAAAACGAACCACCAACACATGAATGAACGTGGCTTGGGTAGTTGAAACCACTACTCAACTTTGACGTCCTGGGTCGGTGAACCACGAAGCTCGTAGCGATTGGTCAGCTCCACACACACTCCGACACTGCGCAGGGACCGGTAGCGGACCCAGCTGACTGCACCGCACGGAAATCCTCCCTGGTCCGCACCAACCGACCGACTGCCCTCAGAATGGCGACAACATCTAAAATAGTCGTCAGTGGAAACAACGCCAACTACACACACAACCTGACAAACACTTGCACGAAGACCTGAACGATAACCAATCGTATCGAAGCAAACACGTAGACAAATCGGGATTCGATGCACACACACACACAGCCGACTCGTGAACGGTCAGCGAGTCAAAACGCATCGTCCGGTAGGACGACCGGCCGACGATCCACCAAGACCGTGGCCCGGCTCAAGTGATGCGTGGCGTCAACGGTCGGGCGAACCACGTCGACTCAGACCTCACTGCTCCAACCAGACTGCACTAGTGCCGCATTGCAACTCCCCGACTGGCAGGTCCGGACTGCGCTCCAGACGCGTTCCAACTGACTGGCAGCCCCAACTCGCGACCCGAACTCAATTGCGACAGACAACGACCGGGAAGTCAAAGCATTCGAGCAAAGATACTATGAGACGGGATATATCGATAGACGCTGCTAGCGCCGGTCACGGTCAGGCAATACAGCAACTCAGTGACAGTAATAATTTAAATTAACGCAGTGAGGGGGTAGTACATTAAAAACAGGGTGTAACTTACATGATAGCGGGAACACGAGCCACGCACGGCTCAACCCGCTTCTTCTGATATATTCTGCACTCTATTTGCTAATTCACTGAATATCGATTGTAATTTAGATACTTGCTTTTGAACAGTGGAAGAATTTTCTTCTAACTCGTGATGCGCTACTTGCAAGGAATCTTCTTTACCGCAATATCGTCTAATGGACTTGTACCTTTATGTTCTTCCTGAAGCACGTGGGAAAATTTTCTGTCCCTCTTACTACTGATTTGTGTAAATATCGATTGCATGTGTTGTATTATTAAATTCACTTTCCCTGCGTCGTTCAAGGCCTAGTCGTCTATAATCGGTAACATCAAAATTCTGTTCCTCTTCTCATGGCTTCCGCGGATGGGATTCTGTGGAATTTCCAAGACTATTGCCATTTCTTTCTCTAAATCAGTTTGTAAAAATACGATGTCACGTTGCGGCTACAATGACACGTAACCGATAAGGCTGACATAACTTCCCATTATTACAAGCGTTTCCTTGCATTCTTGTGCCGAATACGGCTATACATTTGCATATGCATTACTATCGCAGTGGTCCAATGTACTTCCATTTTCAGTTAGTAACTCGTTTTCCCAGTTCTCTGAACATTTACGCTAAGGAAACTGTCCATTGTTCGTTTTTCTTCGGACATATTTATATTATCAGCTAAATTTAATTTAGTTAATATCACAAAGAAACGAAATCTGCTGGAATTAGACTCCTCTACGTCTTGAATGCAATAATATCATCAGTAAACGGATATATTTAAAGCTTTTCTCTTTTGGAAATAGCCTCAAAATTATATGATTAACGTTTGTATTTGTATGTTTATATATTATTATAATTATTTCACTTTTAAATGGAAATAAAATTTAATCCAATCGTATTTGCCACAGTAGTTTTATTCGAACAGCTTACTGAGCGATTTATGCACGAAAAAGAACCAGCTTCACAGACTTAGTTTTGCCAGTATATTTAATGAACCATATTTTATGTGTTCGAGGGTTATCACCCTAAATGACGCTGTCACCTCATGCCACGTCTATTAAGCAACTCCGTTACGTGTATTCACGCAATATCACACCCCATAAATTTCTGAGGTGACACTTTGTGATATAACTTCAGTTTTAAATCAAACGTTCCAATCAGAATCCGCAATAATCAAATCTCCAGCCACCTAGATTTAGGATTTCTATGCTTCCTTTGAAAAGCAGACAACCTATATTATTCCTCATTCTTACACAATCCGATCTTATAGTTCAAGTCGTCGACGGGATAGTATACTTAATATGTGCTCCTTTCCAGCTCCATTCGGAAGTCCTTTCATCATCAATAGTATAAAACAAACGCAAAACCAACGCTGCCAGTGAAGACAAAACTTAAAATCCAAACATCGCACACAGCAGCGCCTGATACGCGCTCGACGCCAGCCGAAATAGCTCCTGGAACCTTTCTAAAAACGGAATTATCTGTCTGGGAGAGTAACAGTGTATCAATAAATGCTTTTTCCGAATCCTTAAGGTTACTCAGATAATTTCGTGTTTCCTTCAGACCGGATTTCTTTTTTATTTTATTCGTCGTATTAGTGGACAGTTTACTAAGCTGAACCAATTGCGTGGGAGTGTTCCTGTGCCATAGTATTCAATGCTTTCTCCTTTCCTCAAAGTAATCCGGTATTCTAGAGTTTTGTGTCACAGCGATGTGCTCAGATATCCAACTGGCGAACAGTGCTTTGTTAACTGTGGTCTTGTGGTAATCTTCACTTTCACTGGTAGATACGTCGATAATTGTCTCATAACTTAGTTCAGTGGGTGGAGAGCTTGGCAGTTGAGGAAGCATACACAGACGATTGCTGACTCACAGTGAAAAACAAGATATGTGTTGCCTTTCGGCTGTACCTAACCCTGTAGAACTTACATTCGTGTTCCGACTGAACAAGATATATCTACTTGGAATTACGGTATTTACGGGCGTGATCTGTTGGGTGTGTGATCTGGGAGTGTGTCGGGCATCTTTTCTGGTCTGTTGTAGTGAACTTGGCTGACTTGTGCTAGCGGTGGCAGTCGATGTTTGTACGGCACGGATCTGAGGCATGTGTAGTTTTGTTAGTATGCACAGGACATGTAGCACCTCTGGCTGCTTACTACTGCAATGCAAAACACCCGATAAGATCACTTTTGGAGATACTTAGTTATAAGCCCCTGTACTGTAACAATAAAAAAATGTGTCAAATAAATGAACTCTATTCCCACCGTTCCACTGGTGAAATTACACTACAATGGACGACTGTGATTAAGCCTATGGAGCACACCAAAGCGAAGAAATAAAGTATTTTTATTAAAATTAATCATTAAAGTAATAAGTGACTACAATTCCTTTGCAGAGCGGACCATGTGTATACGAGATTCATGGTTTTACTCCATGACTGATGACACAGTGGCAGCCGTCCGGACGTATTAGTGGTTTTTATAATCCAGACCACATATGTGAATTCTGCTCCAGCGGGTTGTAGTTGATCGATTGACAAATAAATTGACACACTTAGTATTAACTCTAAACTACATTTTTCACTCGGAAAATACACGCAGCTTCCTAGCAAACATGATCCCCTGTTTATATATTATACTACTTTCGCTCCCACAGGCTGCTGCAAACAGGAATACCTTAATAGTAGTTGTCGTAGCCATTAGTCTTGTATAATTAAACCTTTCATATATTGTGAGGCAAATATGAAGCATACGTTTACAAATCATTATCCGTTTGACACTATTCTTTACATTCTGGCCGCTGTTTTACTGTGTTTATGAAGTTCAAATCTTTATTTATTTGTAAGGTACATTTACATTCCGAGAGTATTGAGGCACAAGCTTTAGTTCCCTCACCTCTTACAAACTCGTGATCATTCCTTTTCAAATTACTCTTACTGGATATGTGTTTGGCAACAATTTACTATAAATACCTATTCTACTCCATACTATAAATTTCGACCTTGATTCGAGTGTTAGCTGCAAACATGAACTGTACTCCAAAACTCTGTCAACAGAATAAGTTAGTTACACACAACACTGAAAATCTTGAGGTAGCTTCCTGTTAACAACATCGCCTTTATTTGTTACTTTGCTTGTATGGGTGATTGTCGTGTGACATGTGTCTCATTGTTCATTTTATTTATTTGTCCCGCCCTGCAGCCAAGTAGTGCTTTGAGTTTGGTAAAATTATCAGATTGATTATCTTTATTACCTGATAAGAAAAGCTGATGCTGGGGATGCTTTAAGAAGTTTTCGCCGACTAATTCAGATGAAAGTAAGGGTCTTAGCAGTGGGGTTTGTGTCATTGTATGTTACCTCGGTATCTACTTTATTGGTTACTGGAATCGGTCCTTAATTACAAGTACCGTAATCTTTTTTCATTGCACTGTGTGTTGGAAAAGGTGAGTACATAGCTTCTCGCATGTAAGACAAGTATTTGTATGTGTTCTAGAATTCAGTTACATTTATCAGATATCGTTCTTTCGGTTTCCTGCAGACAGGTTCGGTGCTCATGTATCACCTTTTGTGTAACAGTATAGTCACTGACAAATGCAGCTACTTCGGCACAATCATTTACTTTTTTCAGGTCATCATTTACCCATTTTTGTTCCAGTTTAATGAAATCCGCTTCCACTGATAGATCTGATAGAGTCTGGACTCTATTTGGTAGTTCACCGCATATCGATTGTAATGTAGATACTCGTTTTTGAACTGTGAATAAATTCTCTTGTAAGTCGTGATGCGCTGCTTGTAAAGAATCTTCTTTAGCCGCAAGATCGTCTAAATAACTTGTACATTTTTGCTCTTCCACATGCACGTAGAAAAAATTTATGTCCATCGCACTATTCATTTGTGTAAACATCGATTTCGTGTGTTTTAATATTAAGTTCACTCCATCTACGTCGTTCAAGGCCTAGTCACATGTAATCAGTAACTTCACAATTCTGTTCCTCTTCTCATGGCTTCCCAGGATGTGGTTCAGTTGAATATCCAAGTATATTGCCATTTCTTTCTCTAGATTGTTTTGTAAAAGTAGGGTGTCACATTGTGGCTACTGTGACATGTAACCGATAAGGACGACAGAACTTCCCATTACTATGGGCGTTTCCGTGCATTCTTGTGCCGAATTCGGCTCAACATTTGCCTTGTGTGTTACTAACGCACTGGCACAATGTACGAGGTGTGGCTAGAAAAAAACGGGACTAGTACTGGTGAAACAATAAAACGAATGCAATAAGGCTGAAAGTCGCGTGGCCTGTCACGTGACTCTCGCTCCGCCTACTGCTCGAGTTTCATCTGCCTCCTGCACTCAGTCTGCCCCTGGCGTCTGTTTTAAGTAGTTGACGTTTTGTCTGTGCGTCGGAAAATGTTGAGTGTACAGAAAGAACAGCGTGTTAACATCAAATTTTGTTTCAAACTAGGAAAATCTGCAAGTGAAACGTTTGTAATCTTACAACAAGTGTACGGCGATGATTGTTTATCGCGAACACAAGTGTTTGAGTGGTTTAAACGATTTAAAGATGGCCGCGAAGACACCAGTGATGACACTCGCACTGGCAGACCATTGTCAGCAAAAACTGATGCAAACATTGAAAAAATCGGTAAACTTGTTCGACAAGATCACCGTTTAACAATCAGAGCAGTGTCTGAGTTAACAGGAGTTGACAAGGAAAGTGTTAGGCAGATTCTTCATGAAAGTTTCAACATGAACAAAGTGTGTTCAAAAATGGTTCCAAAGTGTCTCACAATTGAACAGAAGGAACGCCGAAGAATGATTTGTTCTGACATCCTGGAAAACATTGAAAGTGATCCCACCTTCTTACAAAATGTTATTACTTGCGATGAATCGTGGTTTTTTACTTACGATCCCGAAACTAAACGCCAATCGATGCATTGGAAAACTCCTGGTTCTCCACGACAAAAAAAAGCACGAATGTCAAAATCGAAATTCAAGGCAATGATGATTTTTTTTTTGACATCAAAGGGATTGTGCACATTGATTGGGTACCAGAGGGACGAACAGTGAATCACCATTACTACATTAGCGTCCTGGCTACCCTACGTGAGCGAGTACGGAGAAAACTGAACGATTTGTGGAGAAAAAAGTCATGGATCCTTCACCAAGACAATGCCCCAGCTCACAGTGCGTTGTCAGTGAAGACGTTTTTGGCAAAACACAACATTCCCATCTTAGATCATCCACCCTACTCTCCTGATTTGGCCCCCTGTGACTTTTTTCTTTTCCCTAAAGTCAAGTCAGCTTTGAAAGGAACTAGATTTGAGACTGTTGAAGCAGTAAAAGAAAAAGCGACGGAAGTAATGTATGGACTTACCGAAAATGATCTGCAGCATTGCTATGAACAGTGGAAAATTCGTATGGATCGGTGTAGAGACCGAGGAGGAGAGTACATTGAAGGAGATAACATGAAATTGTAAATAATTGTAAATAAATGTTTTTTCCAGCTTCAGTCCGGTTTTCTTCTAGCCGCACCTCGTATTTCATTTTCAGTTAGTAACTCATTTTTCTAAGTCGTGGCATTGCCGGAGTTGGCCTAAACATTTGCACTAAGAAAGCTATTCGTTTTCGTATTTCTTCGGACATATTGGCTACATTCCAAATAATATGTAATTGTAGTAAATATAAAACTCTTCCAACGGTTTTCTTTCTTTTCTCTAATTCAGATATCAGTCTGCCTATAGTAACCAGAAATTTATTCACCCGAAAATCTTCCTTTCCTTCAGAAGTAGTATCAAACTCTCTCCTCTTTATCCACTTTCAGCTTTGCTCACTTTCTCCTCTTTGTGGGTGTTTTGTACGCGTACATAGATCGATTCTCTCAAACGTATACAAATAAAGAATCACAAAACTTTATTGTACTCTCAGTATCGGACCAACATATTGCAACAATTTATTGTAGCATTAACTGCAACAACTGCAATAACTGTTAGTATTCCAGTCATCTCGTATCTTCCTAAAGCCGACGTGTTTCTGAAGGATGTTTTACGGAGACCGAACCACTTAATTTTGACTGCAAAATATCGCAATAGTTCCTCTTATCTTAGTAGAAAGTGTAATTATGCTGGAACTAACGGTAAAATGAAGCTCTTTGAGGAGGAGCTGCACACGATCCTTCTAAGTTAAGAGATTAAGCTACTCACTGAATATACACAGTGAAACGGTTGATTCGATTAAATCTACCTTGAAGGCCACAGTAATTACATGCCGTACAAGGTGAATATTAAGAATATCGAGAAACTAACATTGATGGATTCCTGACTGAACATGCGTCCAGAAACGGACGGTGTGCGTGAAACGACAACAAATCGTACCGAAACAAAGTACAGATCTACATCGGATCCATGCCACAGATGTTCAAAGTGGCCTCGATAGAGCTGCAGATGATGGCAAGTAGTAGCTGTTGTCATGCATGATACACGTAATCGTACTCCGACTTACGTGATGGTGGCGGGCCACATGTGTGGATCATGGACCAAGATCATCTCAATATCCTGTAAAACCCGGAAACATCTGGTGTACACGCAGTCCGAGGCTTCCCTGGACGTTCGTCTGTCTGAAAGGACCTACGATCACACAAACGCTCATAAAGGGCTTGAAACACTGCGTGATGTGGTTTGTGACTGTGAGGGTACTTATTTTGGTATAGCTGTACTACCTCTTAGACTTTTTCCATCTGCTTGGCTGTACGCAAACACCATCTCGGCATGTTCTCGACATGAATAACAGACGAGTCTGCTGCTTACAGTACTTTACGTCAAACACACAGCCTGCAACACCCAAGGACATTGCACGCGATCAGAGGAACTGTCATTCGTCAGCGCCATCAATCGTGGCAACGGTGCATTTCCGGTGAATCAGCTAATTCTCTTGATATGTGCCATGAATTTCGGACAAAACAATCTTTCAACAGGAAATCCGTATTTCGAAAAAAAGAAAAGACTGCTGATCCACGTGTATGACATCGAAGTTGAAGTCTAATATCAGCGAAAGTAGGTCTTAGTTATAAAAAGTATCCTGCCATCCATCAAAGAATGTGTGGGTCAGTGTGGTATGGGTGGCTGAGAATCCTACAGGCAGTTGGCAACGTAATGCAATCTAAATTAACTATGTAGTCTACTGTTTGAATCTGCTGAATCTATTATTACTAATACAACACTAGTATGGTACTATACCAATTGATCCAAAACGACCCACACGTCTGTATGAAGTATTATATCACTTTTTCCTGTACAACCACGTACACGGTTACTGGTGTGAGTGGTGTTAAAAACTATGATGCAAACAACATGTACTGGAACATATTTTATATGACTGCTAATCAATCCCGTTTCCTATTCCATACGCATATGGAGCAATGGGAAAACGAATCTGTGTCTCTGTCAAGTACCTTTAAACGTTCAATTCTGCTGAAATTTGCGACTTGTACTCTACAATAGTTATTGCTACGACGTTACCGCACCATAGTGTAGGTTCGGATGTCAAATGCTGCTGCCCTGTACACTGTTTCTGTGAAAGTGATCCCCTACAACTTTCGCTGAATGATAACCATGGTTTTAGGATGTGATTCGATACTTGGTTCGTTCCTTGAGTTGTGTGGGAGTTTCTGCCGTTAGCCTTTGTCTCGTACACTAGCGGAGGGCCACAGCTAGCAGAGTGTGTCACTCCAAGGTATATACAGGGTGAGTCACCTAACGTTACCGCTGGATATATTTCGTAAACCACATCAAATACTGACGAATCGATTCCACAGACCGAACGTGAGGAGAGGGGCTAGTGTAATTGGTTAATACAAACCATAAAAGAATGCACGGAAGTATGTTTTTTAACACAAATCTACGGTTTTTTAAATGGAACCACGTTGGTTTTGTTAGCACATCTGAACATATAAACAAATACGTAATCAGTACCGTTTGTTGCATTGTAAAATGTTAATTACATCCAGATATATTGTAACCTAAAGTTGATGCTTGAGTAGCACTCCTCCGCCGTTCGATCGTGTGTATCGGAGAGCACCGAATTACGTAGGGATCCAAAGAGAACGGTGATGGGCCTTAGGTACAGAAGAGACTGGAACAACACATTACGTCCACATGCTAACTCCTTTTTATTGGTCTTCTTCACTGACGCACATGTACATTACCATGAGGGGTGAGGTACACGTACACACGTGGTTTCCGTTTTCAATTACGGAGTGGAATAGAGTGTGTTCCGACATGTCAGGCCAATAGATGTTCAATGTGGTGGCCATCATTTGCTGCACACAATTGCAATCTCTGGCGTAATGAATGTCGTACACGCCGCAGTACATCTGGTGTAATGTCGCCGCAGGCTGCCACAATACGTTGTTTCATATCCTCTGGGGTTCTAGGCACATCACGGTACACATTCTCCTTTAACGTACCCCACAGAAAGAAGTCCAGAGGTGTAAGATCAGGAGAACGGGCTGGGCAATTTATGCGTCCTCCACGTCCTATGAAACGCCCGTCGAACGTGTACCTCACCCCTCATGGTAATGTACATGTCCGTCAGTGAAAAAGACCAATAAAAAGGTGTCAGCATGTGGACGTAATGTGCTGTTCCAGTGTCTTCTGTACCTAAGGTCCATCACCGTTCCCTTTGGATCCCAACGTAATTCGGCGCTCTCCGATACATACGATCGAACAGCGGAACAGTGGTATTCAAGCGTCAACTTTAGGTTACAATATCTGCGGATGTAATTAGCATTTTACAATGCAACAAACGGCACTGATTACGTATTTGTTTATATGTTCAGATGTGCTAACAAAACTAACGGGGTTCCATTTAAAAAAAACGTAGATTTGTGTTAAAAAACATACTTCCGTGCAGTATTTTATGGTTTGTATTAACCAATTATGCTAGCCTCTCTCCTCACGTTCGGTCTGTGGAATCGATTCGTCAGTATTTGATGTGGTTTACGAAATATATCCAGCGGTAATGTTAGGTGACTCACCCTATATATATATATATATATATATATATATATATATATATATATATATATATCACGCGCGCACACACACACACACACACACACACAAGATGAAACAGTTTCGGCTATTACGCTGGGCTTTCCGGCGGTTGGGTTGCATGGCCCACACAAATTGCATATGTGGGCTATTCAGTCTAAAATGTGCATGTTTTACAGTTTGGCAGCCAGCAGGCTTCTCATCATTTTAAACTGAGGGTACGGATTTTCTCATTATTGAACGTACTGTAGTTTGTGTGGAGGGGTAAATTGTTCAAACCGTAATATCATATGGTGTGGAAGGTTGTTTAAAACAGCACAAGTGAATTTGGGGTATAGGCAGCTAGCTATCACAGGGCTGAGTGGCCTTTCCCCCCAGTGTTTGTTCGAGATATAAAGTGGAGAGATCCAAACTTAGTGTTGGGAGAAGTAGTATGAAGTGCCCATGCACGTCTGAGGGACCTGTATGCCAGAATTCTACACTATTATAAATAGCCCGACAGGTCTGAGCTGGACTGTGACGTCATACAACCAGTGCCAGTATTCTAAATCTTGGATTCTGTTGTCATAGAGCTGCACCAGTATGCCCCGATCGTCATCATAGTACCCCATCTTTTATTCTGACGTAATAGAACCTGTCTCAGTATTCCAAGAGAGCCAGCGTTGGACGAACACACTAGTAAGTAGGAATTCCCAGGTTTGAAGGTCATCGAGTTGATGCACTTAACTGAAGGACTATATTGCTAGCGCTAGTTGACTGTCTAATTGACATATCTTATGTTCTTCCTGGGGATAGTGGCATAGATTCCATAAATATTGATTTTGTGTAGAACTCGCCTCTTCTTTTCGTCCAAGAGACTCAGAATAGTGACATGGGATTTTTAGATGTGAAATTGTACTTTGTGGTTGCTGCTACTTTATTTGCTGGGTGGGTAATTGTATTTGATTCTTCGATGCATATGTCTAGCTCTAAGGGAGAGATGGAGTTGATGCCGAAATCCTCCGATTTACATGGACACTTGTTTATTTTTGTAGTATACTTGCTCATTTCGTCGTGTTAAATACAGTTCTGAAGTTGTTACAATATGAGCATAAATAGGTAGACTACATCTTCTTTATGTGGAAATTTCATCGATTTGCTATGTTATTCGTTGATTTGACCATGTAACTGTCGTGGAAAGTCATTGGCTTGCTGTATGTATGTCACCTGACGTCATTTAGAAATTCTATGGTGAGATATGATGTTATGTATACACCCTAAAACACAAATTGGAAATTCATCGATGGTTTCAGCAACATCGTTTTCTTGTGTAACGCAGAACTTTATACCGATATGCTATTCAACAACCGTTCCCATTTTTCAAGAAATGACGCTAAATCTCATACGTTTTCTGACTTCTCGGTATTTTGACGTTTGATTGAGAAACCCAGTGTCATTATATTCTGCAAGTCCTTATGCGCTGCTTACGGAGTACACATATCGTTTCCCACTGTGTCGTTAGCGGTGAGCTGACCACGCTTCAGACAGAAACACATCATGCAACATGATGTGAGGTGAGGTCGCTGCAGTGTACTGTAACAGGAATAGCATAGAAAGCGCCGGTATGGTCACTATATTGATTATATTCCACAATGCTAACAGAAGCACCACTTCGTTTCACTCACAATCTCCTAACCGCAACCAGCTGCAGTTGTGTAAGTGACAGGATGTCAGCATGCTCGGAGGGTCATGCTCAGCTGTTACATGGATGGACTGTGGCTTCTATTTGCCTGCACTCTCCAGACCAAGTCGGCAGGATGTGCTAGGCTCTAGCGTGTGATACTGGTGACAGTTTTTCATGTTGAAATACCTAGGATAAGAAAGGTACAAGCCACTACTCTCATCAGATGTTGTTGATTTTTAGTAGTACTATAACAGGGAAAGAACTAGTACAAAGTAGGTAACTGAAGACGTCATCGATAACATCATCAATAAGTCAAAACATTTTCCCACCCCATCTCCACCCCTGTCAGACGAAGTCCAATTGACCTGTGTATAATGTGGTGGGAATTAAAATTTTGGTCAGAAATCCAAATAATTACAGATAACCAAGAAAAAACCAAAATGCACTAGTGTGTTCATGTGGGAATACGTCTGTTGTTCCAACTATGACCTGGCAGGATATTCAAAACGGTGCATTGTCAAGCTGACTGACATGGAATACGTGCACCAGCGTACGATTTCAGAATACAAGATATTTGACCTCGAATAGGCCCTGGAGTAGACATACTGGCCCAGACTTCAGATGACTCATTGTCATACTGCCTGATATGGAATGCTGGGTCTACAACATCACAGTACAGCTCAGACCACTCAGGGTGTTTAGAACAGCATAGTATTCTCATATAGCGCCCCGGAGCTAGAACACTGGTGCATGACTATGACTTCGAGATCAAATGTGGTAGAAAAAGGAAAGTAACTTGCCTGTGGGGCCGGCCGGAGTGGCCGAGCGGTTCTAGGCGCTACAGTCTGGAACCGCGCGACCGATCCGGTCGCAGGTTCGAATCCTGCCTCGGGCATGGATGTGTGTGACGTCCTTAGGTTAGTTAGGTTTAAGTAGTTCTAAGTTCTAGGGGACTGATGTCCTCAGAAGTTTAGTCGCATAGTGCTCAGAGCCATTTGAACCATTTTCTTGCCTGTAGAGACCTGTAGGTTATTTACAGCAGTCATGTCAATGCATTATTGCAGCCTGCTTGTCTCGAGGTAAACAGTTCCCACCGCTTAAACATATGTTTATGTTTTGCCAGCATATACGACGGGCGTTTGAAAAGCCCATGCAAAAATAAAAACTACTTATGCGTTTGGGCTAAACCTTTTTTTTTATTTTTTGAGATAGTCTCCATTTAGAGTTATACACTTCGTCAAACGCTGTTCTAATTTGTTGATCCCTTCCGAATAATACGACTTGACCAAGTCTGAAAATTGTCACTAATTGCTGCAATCATCTCCTCATTTGAATAAAACCTTTATCCCGCCAGCCATTTCTTCAAATTGTGGAACTAATAGTAGTCCGAAGGAGCCAAGTCTGGAGAATAGGGGGGATTTGAAACGAGTTGGAATCCTATTTCCGTAAATTTTGCGGCCACAACTGCTGAGGTGTGAGCTGTTACATTGTCGTGATGGAAAAGGACTTTTTTGCTGTCCAATCGCCGGCGTTCTTCTTTCTGCTTGGTTTTCAAATGGTCCAATAACGATGAAAACTATGCTTCTCTAATAGTTTTACCCTTTTCCAGATAGTCGATTAGGATTATCCCTTGCGAATCCCAGAAGACAATCGCCATAACATTTCCGGCCAAAGGAACGGGCTTCGCCTTTTTTGTGCAGGTTCTCCCTTGGTAACCCATTGTTTAGATTATTGTTTGGTATCAGGAGTATAGTTATGTATCCATGTTTTAGCCACAGTGACGAAAGGACGCTTAAAGCCCTGCAGATTTTTCTTGAACAGCTGCAAACCATCCTTGCAACACATCCATCACACGATTCCATTAGTGGTCAAGCGTGAGCAATCGCGGAATCAATCTTACAGATAGCTTTCTCATGTCCAAATGTTTATGCAAAATATTATGTACCCGTTCATTCGAGCACTAGCAACGTCACGCCCCTTAACTCTTCTATCATCCAACACCATATCATTGATTTTATCAATTATCAATGATTTCTGGAGTCGTAACCCCCACAGGGTGTCCAGAACGTTCAACATCACATGTGCCTATATGACCACACCGATAAATTTGAAACCACTTATAAACTGTTCTAATCGAAGGTGCAGAGTCACTGTAATATTTATCAAGCTTCTATTTAGTTTGCTGGGGCGTTTTGCCTTTTGTAAAGTAACGTTTAAACACCACACGAAATTCTTTTTTGTCCATTTTTTGACAATCAATCGACTTCCTTGGTTCATATAAATGCCAAACACAAGAAAATAGGCCAAAATGGCTGAAACTTGGTGTGCGTTCTTTCCAAAGATGCTACTATCTAAACATGACCTCGATACGTGCCGGTGGTGCCATCCCTCGGACTTTGCACAGACTTTTCAAACGCTCCTCGTATGCCATACAGAACCGAACTGTATGCTGGAATTAAAAACGTAAAATTTTTTTTGCATTAGCCCAGTTCCAAAAGCTCCTGAAGACATACGTTGACTGTGGATATAGTATCACAGACAGAGACCCTTTGACTGCTCAGAGATGCCATCCGCCCAAAGACGTGAACAACCACGCATGAGCAGCGGCTATTACATGGAAGTGGCTGGCGGCAGTGGCCAAGCGGTTCTAGGCACTTTAGTCCTTAACCGCGCTACTGCTACGGTCGCAGGTTCGAGTCCTGCATTGGCCATGGATGTGCGTGATGTCCTTGGGTTAGTCAAGTTCTAGAGGACTGATGACCTCCGATGTTAAGTCCCATAGTGCTACAAACATTGATTCACCATTTGTATATAAATATATTATGCATTTTGATAACATTTTCTTTTCAGAATGTTGCATTTTTATGCTTTGGTGTAAGTTGATCAGCTACATTTTCAAGCATGTTGTAAATAATTCCGTAAAATGAATTATTTCAATACCTTACTGACTTTCTATTTATACATTTCTATTTCAGACTTTCTCTCATGGTTCTGTTGCAGCAGTGATGCAGTGCCGATTCTATCTCATTAATTTAATGATTTTAAGATGATGATTTTTTTCTCTCATCATTAAGCGGTATTAAAGCTCAAGATAAGTTTTTGTTTAAATTTCGTTTAATAACCACTTCCTTCAGCTACTACTACTGAACAGTTCGAGGATAAGTCATTTTATATTGCATCTTAGAGTAAGTTATGTCATTATCAGTTGCTTTATAAGATAGTCTTTAGATTGTCGTATTTATTTTGCTGTTTTGACGAACTTCATATGGCCGTACAATTCTGACTCCACACACAGACATGTTCATATTTTACATCTGACAACACTGACCTTGTGTTGCTACCTGCTATGTTCTATTCGATGATCATCAACATTAGTATGACGTTTGGGAAGGCAAATATTTGTTTTGTAATAAAAAGGAAGTACTTGTGATAATGATAGACCATTTTTTAATTACTGAATGTGTAATAAGGTACAAGAACTAAACTGAATACGCAGTCATAAGATATGATTTTCTTTACTCACTTAGGTTGACTGGAGCTCAAGTCACTTATACTGTATAAAAAGGAATTGCATGTATACTGACATATATATTTTTCTTAAATCTACCATAGAACTTGAATTGTATGAACCTCACATTTTGATTATGTGCATATAATTTTAATGTGTATGTAAATGTATCTTCAAGCAAAGCTAATTTTCTATTGTATGTTAATTTAAATGACATGTAACTACAATATATACATCATCTGTGGTATCTATGATTAATTGTAACCTTTTCTAGATATGTCACCATTAACATCTTTGGACAAACTTGTATGTTATTCAGTGATGTTATATATCACATATTTTGTATGTTGTGTATCAAGACAATTACTTTATTGTATACTGTGGAATGTACCATCAGAAAATGAATATGTCTATAACAATAATCATTTTGAGATTGAAGCCCTTTTGTCTGTCTTTACTTTGCGTGGGATCCACCTGTGGTGTTCCAGAACTTGTTGTAGAGCTTGATTGGAAATGCCTTTCAGGGTATCGAGATAATCATTTGAGTTTGAATTCCTTTTGCTGGTGTTTGCTTTAACAATACATATGTTTTTGGATGGGGTCTGCCTTTAGCAAAATTGTGTTTTGCTAAAGGTGAACCCCACCCAAAACATATGTATTGTCTAGAACAATTTTTCCACTATGTAACTGGCCGAAACTTTGTATTTACAACTGTACTTATAGGAATTTGCCTCACTTATGGATTTATCTGTGGTCATACATATTTGAGTCATTTACTGAGCACTGAGCTTATGTGCCTATTCACATAATGTTGACGTTTACATTCAAGTGCATATAACCTACTATTATTCATTTAATCTCTATGATTTGTTTCTGTTACTGTGCCGTACGAGACTTTTGATCTCCTGTGTCAAATATAAGAACCTCTCTTCTCGAAGGGATACAACATCAATGATTTTGTGATCTTCATGAATTCTTTAGCACTCAACAAGGTATGCTTGTCCCTTATTCTATTACTACTGATTCTGCACCATATCGTTATCGGAAATGAAAAGGAATGATGCAGTAAAACATTTTTAGTGTGGTTGTCAGAGGATATAACGTCCCTGAGTCTGCTCATACCTCAAACTTGGTGTCTTCAAATGAATATATTAACATTTTTGGTGTGATTATGAATGGACGTAACGTGCGTAATGAGTCCCTGAGACTGCTTACACCTCAGACTTGTTTGTCACCAAATGAATATATTAACATTTGCGTGTGGGTGTCAATGGAGATAGTGTGAGTTGTCCCTGAGTCTGCTGGACCTAAACCGTATGTTCCTATGTTATCTAGTTTTCTGTTGCCAGATGATTTCTACTCTGTTAAAGAACTGTAAATAACCAAAACGGCCTTGCTGTTCTGGTACTGCGAACGGCTGAAAGCAAGGGGAAACTACAGCCGTAATTTTTCCCGAGGGCATGCAGCTTTACTGTATGGTTAAATGATGATGGCGTCCTCTTGGGTAAAATATTCCGGAGGTAAAATACTCCCCCATTCGGATTTCCGGGCGGGGACTAAACAAGAGGACGTCGTTATCAGGAGAAAGAGAACTGGCGTTATATGGATCGGAGCGTGGAATGTCAGATCCCTTAATCGGGCAGGTAGGTTAGAAAATTTAAAAAGGGAAATGGATAGGTTAAAGTTAGATATAGTGGGAATTAGTGAAGTTCGGTGGCAGGAGGAACAAGACTTTTGGTCAGGTGATTACAGGGTTATAAATACAAAATCAAATAGGGGTAATGCAGGAGTAGGTTTAATAATGAATAAAAAATAGGAATGCTGGTAAGCTACTACAAACAGCATAGTGAACGCATAATTGCGGCCAAGATGGACACAAAGCCCATGCCTACTACAGTAGTACAAGTTTATATGCCAACTAGCTCTGCAGATGATGAAGAAATAGATGAAATGTATGATGAGATAAAAGAAATTATTCAGGTAGTGAATCTGTATATTGAGCAAGCAGTAAAGGAAACAAAAGAAAAATTCGGAGTAGGTATTAAAATTCATGGAGAAGAAGTAAAACCTTTGAGGTTCGCCGATGACATTGTAATTCTGTCAGAGACAACAAAGGACTTGGAAGAGCAGTTGAACGGAATCGACAGTGTCTTGAAAGAAGGATATAAGATGAACATCAACAAAAGCAAAACGAGGATAATGGAATGTAGTCATATTAAATTGGGTGATGCTGAGGGAATTAGATTAGGAAATGAGACAAAGTAGTAAAGGAGTTTTGCTATTTAGGGAGTAAAATAACTGATGATGGTCGAAGTAGAGAGGATATAAAATGTAGATTGTCAATGGCAAGGAAATCGTTTCTGAAGAAGAGAAATTTGTTAACATCGAGTATCGATTTAAGTGTCAGGAAGTCGTTTCTGAAAGTATTTGTATGGAGTGTAGCCATGTATGGAAGTGAAACATGGACGATAAATAGTTTCGACAAGAAGAGAATAGAAGATGATGGTCGAAGTAGAGAGGATATAAAATGTAGATTGGCAATGGCAAGGAAATCGTTTCTGAAGAAGAGAAATTTGTTAACATCGAGTATCGATTTAAGTGTCAGGAAGTCGTTTCTGAAAGTATTTGTATGGAGTCTAGCCATGTATGGAAGTGAAACATGGACGATAACCAGTTTGGACAAGAAGAGAATAGAAGCTTTCGAAATGTGGTGCTACAGAAGAATGCTGAAGATTAGATGGGTAGATCACATAACTAATGAGGAGGTACTGAACAGGATTGGGGAGAAGAGGAGTTTGTGGCACAACTTGACCAGAAGAAGGGATCGGTTGGTAGGACATGTTTTGAGGCATCAAGGGATCACAAATTTAGCATTGGAGGGCAGCGTGGTGGGTAAAAATCGTAGAGGGAGACCAAGAGATGAATACATTAAGCAGATTCAGAAGGATGTAGGTTGCAGTAGGTACTGGGAGATGAAGAAGCTTGCACAGGATAGAGTAGCATGGAGAGCTGCATCAAACCAGTCTCAGGACTGAAGACCACAACAACAACAACAGTGAAGGGAGATGAAAATTTATCATGGGTGACTGGAATTCATCAGTAGGAAAAGGGAGAGAAGGAAACATAGTAGGTGAATATGGATTGGGGGGAAGAAATGAAAGAGGAAGCCGCCTGGTAGAATTTTGCACAGAGCATAACTTAATCACAGCTAACACTTGGTTCAAGAATCATAAAAGAAGGTTGTATACCTGGAAGAATCCTGGAGATACTAAAAGGGCAGATGTGGATTCTGACCACAATCTATTGGTTATGAACTGCAGATTGAAACTGAAGAAACTGCAAGAAGGTGGGAATTTAAGGAGATGGGACCTGGATAAACTGAAAGAAGGTTGTAGAGAGTTTCAGGGAGAGCATAAGGGAACAATTGACAGGAATGGGGGAAAGAAATACAGTAGAAGAAGAATGGGCAGCTCTGAGGGATGAAGTAGTGAAGGCAGCAGAGGATCAAGTAGGTAAAAAGACGAGGGCTAATAGAAATCCTTGGGTAACAAAAGAAATATTGAATTTAATTGATGAAAGGAGAAAATATAAAAATTCAGTAAATGAGGCAGGCAAAAAGGAATACAAACGTCTCAAAAATGATATCGACAGGAAGTGGAAAATGGCTAAGCAGGGATGGCTAGAGGACAAATGTAAGGATGTAGAGGCTTGTCTCACTAGGGGTAAGATAGACCTTTGGAGAGAAGAGAACCACTTGTATGAATATCAAGAGCTCAGATGGCAACCTAGTTCTAAGCAAAGAAGGGAAGGCAGAAAGGTGGAAGGAGTATATAGAGGATTTATACACGGGCGATGTACTTGAGGACAATATTATGGAAATGGAAGAGGATGTAGGTGAAGGCAAAATGGGAGATAAGATACTGCGTGAGTTTGACAGAGCACTGAAAGACCTGAGTCGAAACAAGGTCCCCGGAGTAGACAACATTCCATTAGAACTACTGATGGCCTTGGGAGAGCCATTCATGACAAAACTCTACCATCTGGTGAGCAAGATGTATGAGACAGGCGAAATACCCTCAGACTTCAAGAAGAATATAATAATTCCAATCCCAAAGAAAGCAGGTGTTGACAGATGTGAAAATTACAGAACTATCAGTTTAATAAATCACAGCTGCAAAATACTAACGCGAATTCTTTACAGACGAATGGAAAAACTGGTAGAAGCAGACCTCGGGGAATATCAGTTTGGATTCCGTAGAAATGTTGGAACACGTGAGGCAATACTAACCTTACGACTTATCTTAGAAGAAAGATTAAGAAAAGGCAAACCTACGTTTCTAGCATTTATAGACTTAGAGAAAGCTTTTGACAATGTTAACTGGAATACTCTCTTTCAAATTCTGAAGGTGGCAGGGGTAAAATACAGGGAGCGAAAGGCTATTTACAATTTGTACAGAAACCAGATGGCAGTAATAAGAGTCGAGGGGCATGAAAGGGAAGCAGTGGTTGGGAAAGGAGTGTGACAGGGTTGTAGCCTCTCCCCGATGTTATTCAATCTGTATATTGAGCAAGCAGTAAAGGAAACAAAAGAAAAATTCGGAGTAGATATTAAAATTCATGGAGAAATGGCTCTGAGCACCATGGGACTTAACATCTATGGTCATCAGTCCCCTAGAACTTAGAACTACGTAAACCTAACTAACCTAAGGACAGCACACAACACCCAGCCATCACGAGGCAGAGAAAATCCCTGACCCCGCCGGGAATCGAACCCGGGAACCCGGGCGTGGGAAGCGAGAACGCTACCGCACGACCACAAGATGCGGGCTCATGGAGAAGAAGTAAAAACTTTGAGGTTCGCCGATGACATTGTAATTCTGTCAGAGACAGCAAAGGACTTGGAAGAGCAGTTGAACGGAATGGACAGTGTCTTGAAAGGAGGATATAAGATGAACAGCAACAAAAGCAAAACGAGGATAATGGAATGTAGTCAAATTAAATCAGGTGATGCTGAGGGAATTAGATTAGGAAATGAGACACTTAAAGTAGTAAAGGAGTTTTGCTATTTAGGGAGCAAAATAACTGATGATGGTCGAAGTAGAGAGGATATAAAATGTAGACTGGCAGTGGGAAGGAAAGCGTTTCTGAAGAAGAGAAATTTGTTAACATCGAGTATAGATTTAAGCGTCAGGAAGTCGTTTCAGAAAGTATTTGTATGGAGTGTAGCCATGTATGGAAGTGAAACATGGACGATAACTAGTTTGGACAAGAAGAGAATAGAAGCTTTCGAAATGTGGTGCTACAGAAGAATGCTGAAGATAAGGTGGGTAGATCACGTAACTAATGAGGAGGTATTGAATAGGACTGGGGAGAACAGAAGTTTGTGGCACAAGTTGACTAGAAGAAGGGATCGGTTGGTAGGACATGTTTTGAGGCATCAAGGGATCACAAATTTAGCATTGGAAGGCACCGTGGAGGGTAAAAATCGTAGAGGGAGACCAAGAGATGAATACACTAAGCAGATTCAGAAGGATGTAGGTTTCAGTTGGTACTGGGAGATGAAGGAGCTTGCACAGGATAGAGTAGCATGGAGAGCTGCATCAAACCAGTCTCAGGACTGAAGACCACAACAACAACAACAACAAATAACATTTCGTTATCTTGTCAAATGAACTCCCACCAATGCCATGCATATATGAGCTCTTATCTCACAATGATACTTGTATACTTATCATCTCTTTATTTGCCCTATTAGCAGTTCTATGTTATATAAAAATTTTGCGTTTTATCCTTGCCAACATGTTAAGGAAAAATCACGCAACAAAATTCTTAAAAGTGAGAGTGGGGCGACATGTAAGTTGGACGTCTTTGATTCTGTTGTATGCATACACAAATTCTGAAATATTATTAGCGCATGTAGTAGCGAGCGAGCAGTTGTCGATGGAGTCGGAAGTGACCGGACGCAGCTCGTGGTGGAGAGAAGCTGCTCGACATGAGATGTCGCAGCCTCCTCTTACAGTGCTAGCAGTGCAGGAGGAGACTTTGATATTAATTGAGGATCTTTAGTAATTTGGATTTTTGCTGCAGACAGTTGTTGGTTGTTTGATGACTGGAGGGATTTCGTCAGATTTTTGTGCGCATATAATGAGAGTAATATTCGTATCTTTGCTGTGTTTCTTGGGTATATTCATTATGTAATAATTAAAAGACTGTGTAAAGTTTGTCATTGTTTAAATAATATATTGCAAATGTAGTAGACTATAAACTTTATTGGTATCTTTCTCTTTCTTTACACCGTTTAAGGCGAACTGACAAAACCACTCTTGATCGTTCAGTTTCTATATATAAAAATATGGCAGTAGTTGCTGCAATTAGTCCATACATTGCACTCTGCATGGAGCGCAGAATTGCTTTTGAAATATTTTAGTATGTTGCTGATCACGCAGTTGAAGCGGCAAGACGAGGTAAGTTGTCTGTTGTGCAAAGGAGCATTGCAGGACATTTGTTAGGAGGCATGAGAGATTTTTTTTTAAAAACTCGCCGTCAGTTGAGAACTGATTTCTTTATAATTCGTAGGAGGAGTAATAATTTTCTGTTCCTATTCCTGTTTCTGTTTGTTTCCAATCAGAATTCCGTTATTGTCAGCTTTGTTGGTATGTTACTCGTTTGAATAAATCATTGGCAAACTCTCTTGCAACCTGATTGTACAAGGGAGAGCTGAAATGTACATATAGTCCTACACCAACTTCATGAGTTGTTAAAACTAACAATAACTGCATCATGTACAATGTTCGTACATAGAGATCGTTTGATACCTTAAAACGGTAAAATTCCAACCAGAGTTAACGATCCGTTTCAGGCTGAATAATTTAGTGCATGGAAAACAATGTTGTATAGCGACAACATGCAACAGCAATTTATGAAATATCGACATCAAAGTCAATGAATTCATAAGACGAAACGATTTTACATTCAGATCGATAACGTTGGGTTGTTTGGACCGTAATGTGGTGCAAATAATACAAGACATTGTCTATGCTGAAACGAAATATGTCTATAACTCTCCAATATTTCATTTTTATCGCAACGAACGCCATACTCATTGTCGCAGTCCGCCCACTCGCCTTTCGGCGACAACCTATACATGTGAAACACACGGCGCTCGACCTTTAATTGGAGAACTGTTCGTGTTGAGTACTCCATCGCCGACCGCAGTGGGTAACAACAGCCCGTTCTGTCTGTATAGGCGACCAGCTGTCTGCGGTTTTCCCCTACCTCTCTTGATGTCTAGTACTAGCCCGTAACGCTGATTAATGGCAGTACCGTACACTAGGGCATCGGCACTACATTTAATATTTTTTAACTGAGTGTTATTTTATTTGTGTGATGCTGATATTCGCTGCCACGATTTAATCGACAGAACATAGCTAAATGACTTTTAGTATTGTAACAAATAAGTGCATTTAATGATGTTACAAGATCAGATGATGACAGCATGAATCTATCGAAACCGGTCATGATAACAAAAAGAATTGCTAACGGTGTTGATAAACTTAATTCTTGAAGAATAACAAAACTTAGGCCTTTTTTTATTCATATTTCTCAGTTTCAAACGTGACAGTGTTCAATACACTGGACGCATGAACTAAAAATCCCCTTCAGTGACAACTTTTCATGTTTTTGTAAACACTTCACAGATGTTTCCAACATATGAATACGAATGTAGCTCTTGAATTAAGTGGTATGTACGAGAACGATGAAGAAAAGAACGTATGCTGGTGATAAAACGTTCAAAACGCTCTTCTTTAGATAGTTTGGAATACGCATTTCACCCCCATTCAAGAGAAAGAAATAAAGCGTGTATTAAGACAAATTACACCTGATGATGGACCCACAGGGTCCGAAATGCATCGTTGTACGTAATAAAACATGGTGAGTTGTGACTGGAGGCATTTTTTAATTCCTACCTCCTGTTTTGAGTTTTTCTTTCTTTCTTTTCTCTTTTTTTATTAAAAAAAGAAAGAAGACACACATTCATTCCACAGCACAAATGCTGAAAAATTTTTCATGGTAATTCCTATCGAGAATATAAAATCTTCCGAGCGAATAATATTTGCCACACTTCTTCGGGTACATATTTTTACTGAGTAGACCTGCTCATCATTCTCAGAGTCAATACTGTTCGCCACATTTATTCCACAATAGACACGTACTGCGCAAGACAGTACATAGATCTAGGCAGACAAGCTACCGCTTCTCGTTTTATTAGCCATTAATCATGTTTATTGTAAATAAATCCCTTATTCCATATGACAGCACAGATCTCAATATTGGAATCTGAACAATAGACATGGCTACTAAACAAACATTTTACAGCAACACAAGACTCTCAATAATTCACAAGCGACTATAGTAGCAGCAGTTAACACAAATTAACGTGTAAGAGAAGCTGGAAGCTGTAGTCAGTTACATCTAGTCCAGTGACAAATTCCTCAGCATGATAAAATTATGCGTATTATATTAATAATATCATAAGGTACGATTTGTGCTAGAAATAGACTTTTGTACGACTTGAATGAAGTAATATCAGCAGTAAACGAAACACTGAACGCTTCTTTCTTTTGAAAATACTCATTTACAATAGCCTCGCAATTATTTAACTTACTTCTTATTGATATGTGTATTTATTATTATAAGTTTTTCAGTTTCAAATGCAAATAAAAATCATATCCACAATATTGTTATTTGAACCCTTTATAGATTATCTGTAATCTGGAAAAAACGATGTGTCTAATCTAAAATAAATCTTTCATCCGACAGTGGATCGTGCGCTGTGGGACTCTGAGTGAAGAACATTAAATGATTGTAATCTTATCTACATGCTAGATATCATGCTGAATGATGGTATCACCACACGCCACGTCCATTAACGAACGGTGCCACGTGCATTTTTCTAATAATGTCGCAACGTAGCACTTATAAATTTCCCGAGATATAACTGCGTCATATTACTTCCGTTTGAAATCATTCTTGTCGATCAGAATCTGCAGTAATTACATCTCCGTCCACACATTAGAATTTCGTTTTTCGTGCTCCCTTTGAAAAGGAAAACAGCCCATTTTCTTCCACATCCTTGTATAATTCGATTCTATGTTTCGAGATTGATGTCCTTGTCTACATCTACATCTATACTCCGCGAGCCACCTTACGGTGTGTGGCGGAGGGTACTTATTGTACCACTATCTGATCCCCCCTTCCCTGTTCCATTGACGAATTGTGCGTGGGAAGAACGACTGCTTGTAAGTCTCCGTATTTGCTCTAATTTCTCGGATCTTTTCGTTGTGATCATTACACGAGATATATGTGGGCGGTAGTAATATGTTGCCCATCTCTTCCCGGAATGTGCTCTCTCGTAATTTCGATAATAAACCTCTCCGTATTGCGTAACGCCTTTCTTGAAGTGTCCGCCACTGGAGCTTGTTCAGCATCTCCGTAACGCTCTCGCGCTGACTAAATGTCCCCATGACGAATCGCGCTGCTTTTCGCTGGATCATGTCTATCTCTTCTATTAATCCAACCTGGTAACGGTCCCATACTGATGAGCAATACTCAAGAATCGGACGAACAAGCGTTTTGTAAGCTACTTCTTTCGTCGATGAGTCACATTTTCTTAGAATTCTTCCTATGAATCTCAACCTGGCGCCTGCTTTTCCCACTATTTGTTTTATGTGATCATTCCACTTCAGATCGCTCCGGATAGTAACTCCTAAGTATTTTACGGTCGTTACCGCTTCCAATGATTTACCACCTATGGCATAATCGTACTGGAATGGATTTCTGCCCCTATGTATGCGCATTATATTACATTTATCTACGTTTAGGGAAAGCTGCCAGCTGTCGCACCATTCATTAATCCTCTGCAGGTCTTCCTGGAGTACGTACGAGTCTTCTGATGTTGCTACTTTCTTGTAGACAACCGTGTCATCTGCAAATAGCCTCACGGAGCTACCGATGTTGTCAACTAAGTCATTTATGTATATTGTAAACAATAAAGGTCCTATCACGCTTCCTTGCGGTACTCCCGAAATTACCTCTACATCTGCAGATTTTGAACCGTTAAGAATGACATGTTGTGTTCTTTCTTCTAGGAAATCCTGAATCCAATCACAAACCTGGTCCGATATTCCGTAAGCTCGTATTTTTTTCACTAAACGTAAGTGCGGAACCGTATCAAATGCCTTCCTGAAGTCCAGGAATACGGCATCAATCTGCTCGCCAGTGTCTACGGCACTGTGAATTTCTTGGACAAATAGAGCGAGCTGAGTTTCACATGATCTCTGTTTGCGGAATCCATGTTGGTTATGATGAAGGAGATTTGTATTATCTAAGAACGTCATAATACGAGAACATAAAACATGTTCCATTATTCTACAACAGATTGACGTAAGCGAAATAGGCCTATAATTATTCGCATCTGATTTATGACCCTTCTTGAAAATGGGAACGACCTGCGCTTTCTTCCAGTCGCTAGGTACTTTACGTTCTTCCAGAGATCTACGATAAATTGCTGATAGAAAGGGGGCAAGTTCTTTAGCATAATCACTGTAGAATCTTACGGGTATCTCGTCTGGTCCGGATGCTTTTCCGCTACTAAGTGATAGCAGTTGTTTTTCAATTCCGATATCGTTTATTTCAATATTTTCCATTTTGGCGTCCGTGCGACGGCTGAAGTCAGGGACCGTGTTACGATTTTCCGCAGTGAAACAGTTTCGGAACACTGAATTCAGTATTTCTGCCTTTCTTCGGTCGTCCTCTGTTTCGGTGCCATCGTGGTCAACGAGTGACTGAATAGGGGATTTAGATCCGCTTACCGATTTTACATATGACCAAAACTTTTTAGGGTTCTTGTTTAGATTGTTTGCCAATGTTTTATGTTCGAATTCGTTGAATGCTTCTCTCATTGCTCTCTTTACGCTCTTTTTCGCTTCGTTCAGCTTTTCCTTATCAGCTATGATTCGACTACTGTTAAACCTATGATGAAGCTTTCTTTGTTTCCGTAGTACCTTTCGTACATGATTGTTATACCACGGTGGATCTTTCCCCTCGCTTTGGACCTTAGTCGGTACGAACTTATCTAAGGCGTACTGGACGATGTTTCTGAATTTTTTCCATTTTTGTTCCACATCCTCTTCCTCAGAAATGAACGTTTGATGGTGGTCACTCAGATATTCTGCGATTTGTGCCCTATCACTCTTGTTAAGCAAATATACACTGCTGGCCACCGTAAATGCAACACCCTGAAGGAAGCATCCGAATCAAGTGAAATTTACACCATGAGTTTGCTGCGATGAGATATGCAACTGATTAGAATTTCAGCGCAGACGCACATCACGCGCGCCTGTGGCGCCACCTCATAGCGCCATTTAAGGCTTGGCAATTTCGACGAGTGTACGTTCGGCACGTGTGTTTACCATGTGGTTGTTTCTCAAGACGATCAGTTATGCCTCGTAGACAACAGCGAACATCTTTTGATCCAGTATCCGAGTTCGACAGAGGAAGGATAGTGGCTTACCGAGATTGTGGATTATCATACAGAGAAATCGCTAGTCGTGTTGGACGAAACCAAACAACTGTAATGCGGATATGTGACCGTTGGATGCAGGAGGGTACGACGGACCGACGTGGTCGATCGCATTCACCTCGGTGCACCACTGCACGTGCTGATTGGCAAATTGTGCGCATGGCAGTGACGGATCGCTCAGTGACATCCCGAACCATAGCACAGCACATTGCGTCTGTAACGCATCATCCAGTGTCTGCGCGTAACATTGGAAGCCGTTTACAGCAGAGTGGTGTGTCCGCAAGACGTCCATTGCTTCGTCTACCATTGACGCAGAACCACAGACGTCTCCGTCGCCAATTGTGTGATGACAGACGGATGTGGACGGCAGAATGGAATGACGTTGTCTTTACTGACGAGGCACGCTTCTGTCTGCAGCACCACGATGGTCGGATTCGAGTGTGGAGACACCGTGGAGAGAGGATGCTGGACAGCTGCATTATGCACCGCCACACTGGTCTTGCACCGGGTATTATGGTATGGGGCGGTATTGGATATTACTCTCGCACGCCTCTAGTACGCATTGCCGGTACTTTAAATAGCCGACGCTACATATCCGAGGTGCTGGAGCCAGTTGTCCTTCCTTACCTTCAGGGCTCGGCCACAGCCATATTTCAACAGGATAATGCGCGACCACACGTGGCACGCATTGTCCAAAGGTTCTTCGCCAATAACCAGATTGAATTGCTTCCCTGGCCGGCTCGCTCTCCGGATCTTTCGCCGATAGAAAACATGTGGTCCATGGTTGTCCAACGAGTGACCAAGATTACATCCCCAGCTGCCACACCAGATGATCTTTGGCAACGTGTGGAAGCTGCTTGGGCTGCTGTACCCCAGGAACACATCCAACGTCTCTTTGACTCAATGCCGAGACGTGTGGCAGCGGTGATCTCCAACAATGGCGGCTACTCTGGCTACTGATTCTGGCAGGAACCACATGTCACAGACGTCTGTAAACGTAATCATTTGATACTTGGTCAACATGTTATCTACAAAATAAATTTTGTTGTGCTACCTCTTGTCTTTCTTGGTGTTGCATTTACGGTGGCCAGCAGTGTATTTTCCTTCCTTTCTTGGCATTTCTTATTACACTTGTAGTCATTGATGCAACCACTGACTTATGATCACTGATACCCTCTTCTACATTCACGGAGTCGAAAAGTTCCGGTCTATTTGTTGCTATGAGGTCTAAAACGTTAGCTTCACGAGTTGGTTCTCTAACTATCTGCTCGAAGTAATTCTCGGACAAGGCAGTCAGGATAATGTCACAAGAGTCTCTGTCCCTGGCTCCAGTTCTGATTGTGTGACTATCCCATTCTATACCTGGTAGATTGAAGTCTCCCCCTATTACAATAGTATGATCACGAAACTTCTTCACGACGTTCTGCAGGTTCTCTCTGAGGCGCTCAACTACTACGGTTGCTGATGCAGGTGGTCTATAGAAGCATCCGACTATCATATCTGACCCACCTTTGATACTTAACTTAACCCAGATTATTTCACATTCGCATTCGCTAATAACTTCACTGGATATTATTGAATTCTTTACTGCTATAAATACTCCTCCACCATTGGCGTTTATCCTATCCTTGCGGTATATATTCCATTCTGTGTCTAGGATTTCGTTACTGTTCACTCCCGGTTTTAACCAACTTTCCGTTCCTAATACTATATGCGCACTATTTCCTTCAATAAGCGATACTAATTCAGGAACCTTGCCCTGGATACTCCTGCAGTTTACCAATATTACGTTAACTTTTCCTGTTTTTGGTCTCTGAGGACGGACGTTCTTTATCAACGATGCTGATATTCTCTCTGGTAAGCCGTCAGGTATTTTATCGTTTCGCCCAAGGGGGGGGGGGTCCCTCTAACCTAAAAAACCCCCGTGTGCACGCCACACGTACTCTGCTACCCTAGTAGCTGCTTCCGGTGTGTAGTGCACGCCTGACCTGTCTAGGGGGGCCCTACAGTTCTCCACCCAATAACGGAGGTCGATGAATTTGCAACCATTATAGTCGCAGAGTCGTCTGAGCCTCTGGTTTAGACCCTCCACACGGCTCCAAACCAGAGGACCGCGATCGACTCTGGGCACTATGCTGCAGATATTAAGCTCAGCTTGCACTCCGCGTGCGATGCTGGTTGTCTTCACCAAATCAGCCAGCCGCCGGAAGGAACCAAGGATGGCCTCAGAACCCAAGCGGCAGGCGTCATTCGTTCCGACATGTGCTACTATCTGCAGCCGGTCACACCCAGTGCGTTCAATAGCTGCCGGAAGGGCCTCCTCCACATTACGGACGAGACCCCCCGGCAAGCACACCGAGTGCACACTGGCATTCTTCCCCGACCTACCCGCTATTTTCCTGAGGGGCTCCATAACCCGCCTAACGTTGGAGCTCCCTATAACTAATAGGCCCGCCCTCTGTGACTGTCGGGACCTTGCCGGAGAATCGGCCACTGGCCCAACAGGCGGAATGCTATGCTTAATGTCTCCTCCTTTCCTGTCGTCAGTCAGAAGCCCTTTAATCATGAGTACCATAAAACTAACGCAAAACCAAAGTCGCTCGTGAAGACAACAAAGAAAATAACTTAAAAGTGACTCACAACTATATTACGAAGTTCTTAATTGCTCTTGTTACAGTACTCACAAATTAAGGCAGTGTAGGCGAATAACGGATGATGGAGTAAAGACTTTGAAACTTTGTACTCCATCATAAATGTAATTATCCGTCAGGTTCATTGTACAGCTCGCCGAGTTACTATGTCATAAACAGAGTGAATTCCGACAACTAATGGGCAAAACTTTTTTTTTAAGGGAACTGACTAGAGTAAACAACTACCAACTCAACAATATTTCGCTGTTCGTCAAGCACTGCCATTGTCAAAGACCCACCTTAAAAATGTTCCTTCTACGTCTGTTCCTACCGAGGTCCCAAAATCCCAGACGTGGTCTGCTATAAGCAGTGGACAATTTGTAAGGCGCCATTACCGTGGTAAAATTACGTAGGTTTTTTTTGTGTCACATCTTTCTTTCAGTTATAACACAAAACAACGTCTCATTTAACTGTGTAACTATTAGGCAGCGCCTTAATTTGTGAACGAACAGCAACCAGTCACTGTTACTGAAACTTTTATATACTGCAAGAAATTTACCATTATTGTTTGTTCCCAACTTAATGCAGCTTACTATTTTAGCACGACTGTGAATCGTCACATCTCGTTGTTTAGTGCTCCAAATTTTTGAGGTGAATGCATTTAGAATCACAGGATTTTTCCAGTTTCTCGTACATCACGTTATCACCCTTTCGTGCCACATACAGTACGCAGATGAATTCTGATATCTGTCGGTTGTATTCTCGCTCAAATCTGAGATATTTTACAGTACCACTAAATAAGAAGTTTTGAGGCGTCATGTCCACCAGTAGTAAAAAAAAAGTTACTACCGAAAATAGCACCTACCGCGTAAAAGGGTGCACAGCTCTTCACCGTTTTTCTTGACGTACTCTCGAATGTGTGGACAGTACAGTTATGAAGTATGTTTGCATTGAGAAACGTATAGTGTTGGATCTGTGCCGTTACAAGGCACTATACCCGTCAGCTTAAAAGGCTTTTACCATAACTATGACATCCATCCGAAGGTTCAAATTATCGCGCATCTGCTGCGCCCCCGGGAAGTCTAGTTAGTTTTACACGGTCTTTGGTACCTGCCAAGGGTTGCTTTGGCCCGTGCGGCTGGTATATCGATTATTTATTCGCGTCTTTCGATACAACCGCCGTAGCAAGCGAGTCTGACCCCTGGAGGTCGCGCCGGTGGTGATGAGAGAAGCTGGAAGGGCCTGCGCTGGCTGTGTGGAAAAACGTTGTTTATAGATTGGTGGGTGAGCTGGCTGTGTGCCGAGTAGAGCTGCTGGCCTATCGTACTGAACTGGGCTGAAGAGCGATGGCGGCGGCAGCCGATGTTTGTACGGCCCCGATCTGAGGCACTTGGGTTTCTGTTACTACTCACAGGAACCTGCGTCATGTATAGCGCTTGCTACCACACTTGTGGAACTGCAAAGTTTAGTGAAATTCGCTTTCGTAAATACGTTGTTATCAAGCCGGGTAGTGTAATTTTTAAAAAGAAAAGATAAGATTTATTAGCGAAGTTTTTTAATTGAAAGAAATTTGAGTTTTGTCAACTGTGAGGACTCTATTACCACTGTCAAGTCGTAAATTTACACTATAATGGACGACTGTGGCTACGCCTGTGGTCCACACCCTAAAGAGAAGAAAAGAAAGTACCTTATCATTAACATTAAACATTATAGTAACAAATGTCTGCAGTTTCTTTGCAGAGTAGAACATTTATAAGTAAGATTCATGTTTCTGTTCAGTGACAGATGATGCACATGCTGTCCTGTCGCTAAGAAGGGAAGATAAATACAGAATGACATACTCCGGTGTAAAAAAAAATCTGACAGTTATTTTTCACATTTTTTCCAGAGCAAGCTACGTCAGTAGTAAGAGGCGCAAGTTCACGTATACCGTCATCTATGCCAATGTATTTGCATTCAAGCGATTCGCGCTGCCAGAGACGGTTTAAGGCACAAGCCACGCAATCGTCCGCTTGTGGGAACAAGCTGAGGGGGGCACCAGAGACGCCCAAATGGTAAATTATTTTTGTGTGACATAAAAAGCGATACTTACCTTTGTAAACACTCTACATGTTAGCATGTATTGTATCTTCTGTGTATTATATTTATTACAAAGTAAAATGATTGAATATTACTGACTTCAGGATATTTTGAGCTATTAATTTCAACTGCTCTTCACACAAAAATAGTGTTGCGCCAGTGCTCAGTGATCAGGAATACACTCCCCACGGACCTGCCCCTCGGAATGCGTGACCAGCAATGATATCCCAACAATGTGGTAGCAACACTGTACTCCAGACCACGATGTTCAGTTAGTTACCCACAGTGCTGTTGTTCCGTGTTAGCACGATGTTCTCCGTCCGCTTGGTCAGTACGTTTGTGAAGATACGTAGCATTTTTATTGTATTCATAGTAACGTTCCAGTTGACGAAAATATAAAACAATAAAATAAACTCTCTGGCACATACATTGCAAAAAAAAGCGCAAGAATGAAAGGAAAACTAGAAGGCCGGCCGTGGTGGCCGACCGGTTCTGGGCGCTACAGTCTGCAACCGCACGACCGCTACGGACGCAGGTTCGAATCCTGCTTCGGGCATGGATGTGTGTGATGTCCTTAGGTTAGTAAGGTTTAAGTAGTTCTAAGTTCTAGGGGACTGATGAGCTCAGATGTTGAGTCCCATAGTGCTCAGAGCCATTTTTTTTTATAACTAAAAAAAGCTGAGGATGTGATTTTTTTTCGTCAATCTCTAAAAGCAGAAATAATTTTTCTCCAAATATGAATGCTGTGATCGTAAGTGATGACCTCCTTACAACTACATTGTCCCTTCAAGAGTGGAACCATTGTTGAACTCAATTTTTTGTTTCTAAAAATTACGAACTTTATATGAAAACTGAATTTTATTAGCGCACTTCTTTATTACTTCAGTCAACAAATTGTTTATTAACAGACATTATCTTTAATAAACGAGGACTGCGAGTAAGTCCTGACTATCCAGCTTTTGGCACAGAAGGTGTTGAATTATGCTACCACGAATATCTTTGATCATTTGCGAAATAGCATTAAAGCTCCGACAGATAGTCAACCAACAATTAAAAACAAATTAAAAGAATTTCTGAATGATAACTGCTTCTACGCAATACATAAACTTTTAAATTGCTGTTGTTGTGGCCTTCAGCCCTGAGACTGGGTTGATGCAGCTCAGCGTGCTATATCCTGTTCAAGCTTCTTCATCTCCCAGTACCTACTGCAACCTACATCCTTCTGAATCTGCCTAGTGTATTCATCTCTTGGTCCCCCCCCCCCTACGATTTTTACCCTCCACGCTGCCCTCCAATGCTAAATTTGTGATCCCTTGATGCCTCATAACATGTCCTACCAACCGGTCCCTTCTTCTTGTCAAGTTGTGCCACAAACTCCTCTTTTCCCCAATTCTATTCAATACCTCATCATTAGTTATGTGATCTACCCATCTAATCTTCAGCAATCTTCTGTAGCACCACATTTCGAAAGCTTCTATTCTCTTATTCTCCAAACTATTTATCGTCCATGTTTCACTTCCATACATGGCTTCACTCTATACAAATACTTTCAGAAACGACTTCCTGACCCTTAAATCTATACTCGATTTTGACAAATTTCCCTTCTTCAGAAACGCTTTCCTTGCCATTGCCAATCTACATTTTAGATCCTCTCTACTTCGACCGTCATCAGTTATTTTGCTTACCAAGTAACAAAACTCCTATACTACTTTTAGTGTCTCATTTCCTAATCTGTCCGCGGCTCGTGGTCTTGCAGTAGCGTTCTCGTTTCCCGCGCAATGGGTCCCGGGTTCGATTCCCGGCGGGGTCAGGCATTTTCTCTGCCTCCAGATGACTGGGTGTTGTGTGTCTCTCATCATCATTTCATCCTTATTCACTCGCAAGTCACCGTAGTGGCGTTAAAGAACTTGTTGAGCGGCGGCCGAACCGCCCCGGCCACAAATGCCATACGCTCATTATTATTATTATTTCCTAATCTAGTTCCCTCAGCATCACCCGACTTAATTCGAATACATTCCATTATGGTCGTTTTGCTTTTGTTGATGTTCATCTTATATCCTCCTTTCAAGGCACTGTCCATTCCGTTCAACTGCTTTTCCAAGTCATTTGCTGACTCTGACAGAATCACAATGTTATTGGCGAACCTCCAAGTTTTTAATTCTTCTCCATGGATTTTGATACCTACTCCGAATTTTTCTTTCGTTTCCTTTACTGCTTGCTCAATATACAGATTGAATAACATCGGGGAGAGGCTACAACCTTGTCTCACTCCCTTCCCAACCACTGCTTCCCTTTCATGCCCCTCGACTATTATAACTGCCGTTTGGGTTCTGTACAAATTGTAAATAGCCTTTCGCTCCCTGTATTTTACCCTTGGCACCTTTGGAATTTGAAAGAGAGTATTCCAGTCAACATTGTCGAAAGCTTTCTCTAAGTCTACAAATGCTAGAAATGTAGGTTTGCCTTTCCTTACTCTTTCTTCTAAGATAAGTCGTAGCGTCAGTATTGCCTCACGTGTTCCAATATTTCTTTGGAACCCACACTGATCTTCCCCGAGGTCGGCTTCTACATGTTTTTTCCATTCGTCTGTAAAGAATTAGCTTTAGTATTTTGGAGCTGTAACTTATTAAACTGATAGTTCGGTAATTTTCCCATCTGTCAACTCCTGCGTTCTTTTGGAATGGAATTATTATATTCTTCTTTATGTCTGAGAGTATTTCGCCTGTCTCATACATCTTGCTCACCAGATGGTAGAGTTTTGTCAGGACTGGCTCTCCCAAGGCTGTTAGTAGTTCTAATGGAATGTTATCTACTGTTGGGGCTTTGTTTCGACTCAGGTCTTTCAGTGCTCTGTCAAACTTTTCACGCAGTATCATATCTCCCATTTCATATTCATCTATATCCTCATCCTCTTCCATTGTCCGCAGCTCGTGGTCGTGTGGTAGCGTTCTCGCTTCCCGCGCCCGGGTTCCCGTGTTCGATTCCCGGCGGGGTCAGGGATTTTCTCTGCCTCGTGATGACTGGGTGTTGTGTGATGTCCTTAGGTTAGTTAGGTTTAAGTAGTTCTAAGTTCTAGGGGACTGATGACCATAGATGTTAAGTCCCGTAGTGCTCAGAGCCACTTGAACCACTTGAACCTCTTCCATTTCCATAATATTGTCCTCAAATACATCGCCCTTGTATAGACCCTCTATATACTCCTTCCACCTTTCTGCTTTCTCTTCTTTGCTTAGAACTGGGTTTCCATCTGAGCTCTTGATATTCATACAAGTGGTTCTCTTTTCTCCAAAGCTCTCTTTAATTTTCCTGTAGGCGGTATCTATCTTAACCCTAGTGAGATAAGCCTCTACAGACTTACATTTGTCCTCTAGCCATCCCTACTCAGCCATTTTGCACTTTCTGTCGATCTCACTTTTGAGACTTTTGTATTCCTTTTTTGCCTGCTTTATTTTACATATGAAATAATTTTTTTTTTTTTGTCATCAGTCTACTGACTGGTTTGATGCGGCCCGCCACGAATTCCGTTACTGTGCTAACCTCTTCATCTCAGAGTAGCACTTGCAACCTACGTCCTCAATTATTTGCTTGACGTATTTCAATCTCTGTCTTCCTCTACAGTTTTTGCCCTCTACAGCTCCCTCTAGTACCATGGAAGTCATTCCCTCATGTCTTAGCAGATGTCCTATCATCCTGTCCTCCTTATCAGTGTTTTCCACATATTCCTTTCCCCTCCGATTCTGCATAGAACCTCTTCATTCCTTACCTTATCAGTCCACTTAATTTTCAACATTCGTCTATAGCACCACATCTCAAATGCTTCAATTCTCTTCTGATCCGGTTTTCCCACAGTCCATGTTTCACTACCATACAATGCTGTACTCCAGACGTACATCCTCAGAAATTTCTTCCTCAAATTAAGGCCGGTATTTGATATTAGTAGACTTATCTTGGCCAGAAATGTCTTTTTTGCCATAGCGAGTCTGCTTTTGATGTCCTCCTTGCTCCGTCCGTCATTGGTTATTTTACTGCCTAGGTAGCAGAATTCCTTAACTTCATTGACTTCGTGACCATCAATCCTGATGTTAAGTTTCTCGCTGTTCTCATTTCTACTACTTCTCATTACCTTCGTCTTTCTCCGATTTACTCTCAAACCATACTGTGTACTCATTAGACTGTTCATTCCGTTCAGCAGATCATTTAATTCTTCTTCACTTTCACTCAGGATAGCAATGTCATCAGCGAATCGTATCATTGATATCCTTTCACCTCGTATTTTATTTCCACTCCTGAACCTTTCTTTTATTTCCATCATTGCTTCCTCGATGTACAGATTGAAGAGTAGGGGCGAAAGGCTACAGCCTTGTCTTACACCCTTCTTAATACGAACACTTCGTTCTTGATCGTCCACTCCTCTTGGTTGTTGCACATATTGTATATGACCCGTCTCTCCCTATAGTTTACCCCTACTTTTTCCAGAATCTCGAACAGCTTGCACCATTTTATATTGTCGAACGCTTTTTCCAGGTCGACAAATCCTATGAAAGTGCCTTGATTTTTCTTTAGCCTTGCTTCCATTATTAGCCGTAACGTCAGAATTGCCTCTCTCGTCCCTTTACTTTTCCTAAAGCCAAACTGATCGTCACCTAGCGCATTCTCAGTTTTCTTTTCCATTCTTCTGTATATTATTATTGTAAGCAGCTTCGATGCATGAGCTGTTAAGCTGATTATGCGATAATTCTCGCACTTGTCAGCTCTTGCCGTCTTCGGAATTGTGTGGATGATGCTTTTCCGAAAGTCAGATGGTATGTCGCCAGACTCATATATTCTACACACCAACGTGAATAGTCGTTTTGTTGCCACTTCCCCCAATGATTTTAGAAATTCTGATGGAATGTTATCTAGCCCTTCTGCCTTATTTGGCCGTAAGTCCTCCAAAGATCTTTTAAATTTCGATTCTAATACTGGATCCCCTATCTCTTCTAAATCGACTCCTGTTTCTTCTTCTATCACATCAGACAAATCTTCACCCTCAAAGAGGCTTTCAATGTATTCTTTCCACCTATCTGCTCTCTCCTCTGCATTTAACAGTGGAATTCCCGTTGCACTCTTAATGTTACCACCGTTGCTTTTAATGTACCAAAGGTTGTTTTGACTTTCCTGCAGCCATTTCGTCTTAGCTTCCCTGCACTTCCTATTTATTTCATTCCTCAGCGACTTGTATTTCTGTATTCCAGATTTTCCGGGAACATGTTTGTACTTCCTTCACACATCAATCAACTGAAGTATTTCTTCTGTTACCCATGGTTTCTTCGCAGCTACCTTGTTTGTACCTACGTTTTCCTTCCCAACTTCTGTGATGGCCCTTTTTAGAGATGTACATTCCTCTTCAACTGTATTGTCTACTGCGCTATTCCTTATTTCTGTATCTATAGCGTTAGAGAACTTCAAACGTATCTCGTCATTCCTTAGTACTTCCGTATCCCACTTCTTTGCGTATTGATTCTTCCTGACTAGTGGCTTGAACTTCAGCCTACTCTTCATCACTACTATATTGTGATCTGAGTATGTATCTGCTCCTGGGTACGCCTTACAATCTAGCATCTGATTTCGGAATCTCTGTCTGATCATGATGTAATCTAATTGAAATCTTCCCGTATCTCCCGGCCTTTAAGTATAACTCGTCCTCTTGTGATTCTTGAACAGGGTATTCGCTATTACTAGCTGAAACTTGTTACAGAACTCAATTAGTCTTTCTCCTCTTTCATTCCTTGTCCCAAACCCATATTATCCTGTAATCTTTTCTTCTACTCCTTCCCCTACAGCTGCATTCCAGTCGCCCATGACTATTAGATTTTCGTCCCCCTTTATATACTGCATTACCCTTTCAATATCGTCATACACTTTCTCTATCTGTTCATCTTCAGCTTGCGACGTCGCCATGTATACCTGAACTATCGTTGTCGGTGTTGGTCTGCTGTCGATTATGATTAGAACAACCCGGTCACTGAACTGTTCACAGTAACACACCCTCTGCTCTACCTTCCTATTCATAACGAATCCTACACCTGTTATACCATTTTCTGCTGCTGTTGATATTACCCGATACTCATCTGACCAGAAATCCTTGTCTTCCTTCCACCTCACTTCACTGACCCCTACTATATCTAGATTGAGCCTTTGCATTTCCCTTTTCAGATTTTCTAGTTTCCCTACCACGTTCAAGCTTCTGACATTCCACGCCCCGACTCGTAGAACGTTATCCTTTCGTTGATTATTCAATATTTTTCTCATGGTAACCTCCCCCTTGGCAGTCCCCTCCCGGAGATCCGAATGGGGGACTATTCCGGAATCTTTTGCCAATGGATAGATCATCATGACACTTCTTCAAATACAGGCCACATGTCCTGTAGATACACGTTACGTGTCTTTAATGCAGTGGTTTCCATTGCCTTCTGCATCCTCATGTCGTTGATCATTGCTGATTCATCCGCCTTTAGGGGCAATTTCCCACCCCTAGGACAAGAGAGTGCCCTGAACCTCTATCCGCTCCTCTGCCCTCTTTGACAAGGCCGTTGGCAGAATGAGGCTGACTTCTTATGCCGGAAGTCTTCGGCCGCCAACTATACAAAGTTATAAAAAGTTAATTATGTAAAGAAAATATGTTAAACCTACATGTTCCATATCATTACGAAACGTCATATTCATGATGTGCAGAACAAGTGTTAATGTAATGTAATGAGCAAAGATTTTTGTGGCAGCATAATTCACCCCTTTCTGTGTCAGTCAGATTTAACCCACAGTAATGAAGACCATCCCTTCTTCTAGTGCTGTAGCCATTCGCTTTCCTATTATTTTTGAACTGGGATGCGTTACTATCAGCAAATTTCATAAGTAAATACACTCCTGGAAATTGAAATAAGAACACCGTGAATTCATTGTCCCAGGAAGGGGAAACTTTATTGACACATTCCTGGGGTCAGATACATCACATGATCACACTGACAGAACCACAGGCACATAGACACAGGCAACACAGCATGCACAATGTCGGCACTAGTACAGTGTATATCCACCTTTCGCAGCAATGCAGGCTGCTATTCTCCCATGGAGACGATCGTAGAGATGCTGGATGTAGTCCTGTGGAACGGCTTGCCATGCCATGCCATGCCATGCCTCAGTTGGACCAGCGTTCGTGCTGGACGTGCAGACCGCGTGAGACGACGCTTCATCCAGTCCCAAACATGCTCAATGGGGGACAGATCCGGAGATCTTGCTGGCCAGGGTAGTTGACTTACACCTTCTAGAGCACGTTGGGTGGCACGGGATACATGCGGACGTGCATTGTCCTGTTGGAACAGCAAGTTCCCTTGCCGGTCTAGGAATGGTAGAACGATGGGTTCGATGACGGTTTGGATGTACCGTGCACTATTCAGTGTCCCCTCGACGATCACCAGTGGTGTACGGCCAGTGTAGGAGATCGCTCCCCACACCATGATGCCGGGTGTTGGCCCTGTGTGCCTCGGTCGTATGCAGTCCTGATTGTAGCGCTCACCTGCACGGCGCCAAACACGCATACGACCATCATTGGCACCAAGGCAGAAGCGACTCTCATCGCTGAAGACGACACGTCTCCATTCGTCCATCCATTCACGCCTGTCGCGACACCACTGGAGGCGGGCTGCACGATGTTGGGGCGTGAGCGGAAGACGGCCTAACGGTGTGCGGGACCGTAGCCCAGCTTCATGGAGACGGTTGCGAATGGTCCTCGCCGATAGCCCAGGAGCACTTCGTAGGATCCTACGGTCTTGGCGTGCATCCGTGCGTCGCTGCGGTCCGGTCCCAGGTCGACGGGCACTTGCACCTTCTGCCGACCACTGGCGACAACATCGATGTACTGTGGAGACCTCACGCCCCACGTGTTGAGCAATTCGGCGGTACGTCCACCCGGCCTCCCGCATGCCCACTATACGCCCTCGCTCAAAGTCCGTCAACTGCACATACGGTTCACGTCCACGCTGTCGCGGCATGCTACCAGTGTTAAAGACTGCGATGGAGCTCCGTATGCCACGGCAAACTCGCTGACACTGACGGCGGCGGTGCACAAATGCTGCGCAGCTAGCGCCATTCGACGGCCAACACCGCGGTTCCTGGTGTGTCCGCTGTGCCGTGCGTGTGATCATTGCTTGTACAGCGCTCTCGCAGTGTCCGGAGCAAGTATGGTGGGTCTGACACACCGGTGTCAATGTGTTCTTTTTTCCATTTCCAGGAGTGTATATGTACTGCAAAGGTACGTGAATATCCAAAGTTATTTAAATAACTGTCTTTTAGGTGTCGTTTGGTGGGCTCCAGTTATTATTCTGATTATACACTCTTGTGCAAGGAATACTTTTTCTGTTAGTATTGAATTACCCAAAAATATAACGCCATATGAAAGCAGTTAATGAAAACAGGAATATTATACTAATTCACTGATATAGTTATCACAGAAATTTGGAATCGCCCTAGTAGCATAAGCAGATGAACCTAAACGTTTCAGCAGATCGTCAGTGAGTTTCTTCCTGCTCAATTAATCATCAATGCACATACCCTGAAATTTTGAATTTTCTACCTTAGCAACAGATCTCTGTTCCAGTACTATATTTATGAGTGATGTTATGCCAGTTACTGTAGAGAATTGTGTATACTGTGTTTTCTCAATATTCAATGAGAATCCATTTGCAAGGAACCACTTAATAATTTTCTGTATGACATTACTTACAATTTCCTCAGCTAATTCCTGTTTATTGGGTGTGATTACTATACTTGTATCATCAGCTAAAAGAACTAGTTTTTCATATTCTGAGTATAGAATGATAAATCATTAATATATATTAAGAACAATAACAGACCACATACTGAACATGGTGGGACGCCATTTGCGATACCTGCCCAGTTAGAGGTCTCTTCTGATTTCTGCAGACTGTCTGTTCGATTAATTTCAACCATCTGCACCCTTCCAATTAAATATGAATTAAACAATTTGTACATTGTCCCACTTATACCACAGTACTTAAGATTAACAATAAGAATTCCCATATTCACCCAGTCGAAAGCGTTTGAGAGATCACAAAAAATCCCAAAGGGTGATGGTCAGTCATTCAGAGCATTTAATATTTGATCAGTGAAAGCATTTCTTGTTGAAAAGCCTTTCTGAAAGCCAAATAAACACTTTTTTTACTTCGTTTTTACTAATGTGTAAAGCTGCTCTTGAATACACTGTTTTTTAACTTTATTTATTGAGATTTTCCTCCTTACAAAGCCTTTAGTACAATATAACAATTACCGAGAATTTTTTTTTCAAGGATTATGGATGAAGCTCTCAGAAGTGAGACTGAGTGGTAGTTGTTAACATCAAATCTATCTGCTTTTCTATGCAATGGTTTAACAACACCATATTTCTGTATATCTGGAAAAATTCCCTGTTTCTGTGAGCTACTACATAAGTGGCTGAGAATCCTATTTATCTGTTAGGAATAACCTTTTAGTACTTTGCTATAAATGCTGTCATATCTATGTGAGTTTTTACTTTAGTGTGAATTTATTCTTTTCCTAATTTCGGTAGGAGAGGTGGATTGAATTTCAGTTGTATCAAATTGCATAGGCATTGCCTCTTCCATATACAGCCTTGCATTTTCTAATGAATGCTGGATCCTATTTAGTCTCCAACACTTAGAAATGGTTATAAACATGTTTTCTATTTATGACTTGTTGTTAACAAATTTTTCATTGCGTTTGACAGGAATTCACTCTTCCTGTGCTCTCTGTTACCATGTTTCCCTTTTAACAATATTCCTGATTGTTTTCATTTTTTATGAAAGATGCTGATCTCTGACATAATGTACATGCTTCTGACTTTTTAATGAGTTTCCTCACTACAACACAGTAGTTTTTATAATGTTTGATTGTCTCTGCATCATTACTCCTTCTAACTATAAGATGCATTTCCCTTTTCTTTTACAAGGCACTTTTATTACTTTAGTAAGACATGGTTTCTTTTTTTCAGTTGTGTTTCACTGTTTTCTTAGGGAAAGTGGTTTCAGATATACTCACAAAGGTATCATGAAACAGATTGAATTTTAAATTACCATCAGGTTCCCTACACCTCATCCCACTCTAAGTGTTGCAAGCTTCCCCATACATTGTTAACTGAATGGACTATTTTGGAGGACTGTTTGCATTACTGTTTGAGATACTTAATATACTGCAACTAGCTGTGATCTCGGTCGCCATGTTTCCCTTTTAACAATATTCTCGATTGTTTTAATTTCGTTAGTAAAGATGCTAATCTCTGACATAACGTACATACTTCTGTACTTTTTAATGACTTTTCTTAATAGAGCACAGTAATTTTTATAATGTTTGATTGTCTCGGCATCATTACTCCTCCTAGCTATAAGGCACTTATTTTTTGAATTACCATGAGGTTCCCTGTACGCCTCATCTCACTCTAACTGTTGCAAGCTTCCCCTTACATTGTCAATTGAATGCACTATTTTGGAGGAATGTTTTACATTACTGTATTGAGGTACTTTATATACTGCAACTAGATATTTGATTAAATTTATCTTGGTCTAAATAGCAATACCTATTAGTGTGTCACTTTCCTGTACTACCCCAGCAGGAAAACCAATAATTTATGTCAAACCGAAAGAACCAAGTATTGCTTCAAGATCATGCTTTCTATCAGACTCTTTGAAAAAATCTACTCTGAAATCCCTCTGTCTGGCATATAACAAAGTGAAGAATCCAAGATTTTCAGAAATAGCTGAAAATTTCCCAGTGGGGACCTATATACAGCTACAATTATAAAGGCACCATTCTTTAGTTTAAGCTCATAGACACATGCTTCTGTATGTTTCTGTACATATAATTTTGCACTTTTTAAAATTTTCGCACTTTGATAAATTGTAACATAGTATGAAGCGCCAAAGAAACTGGTGTAGGCAATACGTATTCGAATATAGAGATATGCAAACAGGCAGAATACTGTGCTGCGGTCGGCAACAAGCAGTTGTTGTATCGGTTACTGCTGCTACAATGGCAGGATATCCAGATTTAAGTGAGTTTGAACGTGGTGGTATAATCGGCGCACGAGTGATGGGACAGATCTCCGAGTTATCTGTGAACTGAGGATTTTTCCGTACGATCATTTCACGATTATACGGTGAATATCAGGAGTCCAATAAAAAATCTAATCTCCGACATCGCTCCCTCCGGAAAAAGATCCTGCAAGATCGGCACCAACGACGACTGAAGTGAATCGTTCAAAGTGACAGAAGTGCAACCCTTCCGAAAATTGCTGCAGATTTCCATGCTGGGCAATCAACAAGTGTCAGTGTACGAACCATTCAACGAAACATCATCGACATAGGCTTTCGGAGCCGATGGCTCACTAATGTAGCTTTGATGACTACACGACACAAAGCTTTACGCCTTGCTTAGGCCCGTCAACATTAACATTGAACTGTTGATGATTGGAAACATGTTGCCTCTCTGGATGAATCTCGTTTCAAATTGTATAGCGCGGATAGACGTGTACGGGTATGGAGACAACCTCATGAATTCATGGACCCTGCATGTCAGCAGGGACTGTTCAAGCTGGCGGAGGCTCTGTAATGGTGTGGGGCGTATGAAGTTAGTGATATGTGACCCCTAATACGTCTAGATACTACTCTGACAGGCGACACGTACGTAAGCATCTTGTTTGATCGCCTGCATCCAATCATATCCTTTGTGCATTCCGACGCACTGGGGCCATTCCATCAGGAAAACGCGACACCCCACACGTCCAGAATCGCTACAGAGTGGCTCCAGGAACACTCTTCAGAGTTTAAACACTTCAGCTGGCGACCAGACTCCCCAGACATGAACATTATTGAGCGTATCTAGGACGCCTTGCAGCGTTCTGTTTAGAAGAGGTCTGCCCCTCTTCGTACTCTTACGGATTTATGGACAGCCCTGCAGGGTTCATGACGTCAGTTCCCTCCAGCACTACTACAGACATTAGTCGTGTTGCGGGATTCCTGCGTGTTCGCGGGGGTCCTACACGATATTAGACAGGTGTATCAGTTTCCTTTGCTCTTCAGTGTATACAGCAACTCCTCCTCTCTCTGTAGTGTCTGTACTTACATGTGCTGAAAGCTTATGTCCACCTTTATTTATCCCTTCTGTATCTGGGACTGTATGATATTCGGACAAGCATAGTACCAAACAAGAACCTCATCTACTTTTTTGTAACACCCTAATATCCTGAGGCAATGTATTTTTAGGCGGATCTTGGGAGATACTAACATTATTTTTCACTGTACTTATGTTTTAATCTTGTGACATTGTAACATGTGTGGTAGTTGCCTGTCTGAGCTTCTTATTACGCTTAATTTCATTCAGTGACGAATCATTGGACACTGCGCTTAGCCTGAAAAGTACTAAAAATGGTTCGAATGGCTCTGAGCACTATGGGACTTAACTTCTGAGGTCATCAGTCCCCTATAACTTAGAACTACTTAAACCTAACTAACCTAAGGCCATCGCACACATCCATGCACGAGGCAGGATTCGAACCTGCGACCGTAGCAGTCGCGCGGTTCCAGACTGTAGCACCTAGAACCGCTCGGCCACTCCGGCCGAAAAAAAGAGGTACTCTCAGGAGTTCTAGTGCCCCATCATGTCAGTCACTTTACCCTTACCTTTCCCACTGAGATACCGGCCATGCCTACCAATAGCATCAACAGGAACCAAAACTATGCCTGACAATGACGGCCACCTGAAGCAGTTGATATATCTCCACATTGACCCCGCTGATTGAGCTGCTCAATTGGGGCCGATCATACTGCATGAAAGCATGAATATTTGTATGGTTCGTTGAAGATGCTATTTTACACACTACTTAACCTAAATCATCCTAAGGACAACCACACACACCCATGCCCGAGGGAGGACTCGAACCTCCGCCGGGATCAGCCGCACAGTCCATGACTGCAGCGTCATAGACCGCTCGGCAAATCCCGCGCGGCGAGTGCTTTTACATTATGATGACGAATGCAAAAGTGGTTTCTGATAAATTTGGTTCTTATCCAGCCTTACAATAAGGAAAGAAAATTCGTTACAGGAGAGTGAAGAAGCAAATTGCTCATGAGTCTAACGTTGGACTTTTTGATGAAGGTGAAGCAGAATGCTCTTTTAAAGTAATTTTTTTTACCTTGAATTTGACATAGCTATCTGCTCATTAAAAGGTAAATTTGAGCTTACGAATAAGCTTAATAAGAAGTTCAGCTTTCTGTACAATATTCATGATCTACAGACGTGGGATGGTGGAAAACTAAAAGCTCCATATATGGCTCTTGAGAGTGTGTTAAGTGATGCTATTGAATGTGACATCAATGGGAAGGAACTGTATGATGACGATTGGATCTGAGTACCTATTCTCTCTGCTGCAAGAACTCCATAAATCTCATTATCTTATATATCAAAAAGCGCTTTCATTGATATTTTTCCAGTTACTTTCCTGATTTTACCGGTATCTGCAGCAAGTGGTGAAAGGAGTTTTTCAAAACTAAATTTAATAAAGACATACCTGAGGTCAAAACTGTCTTGATAACGATCGTGTGGACTGTTTTAGTCATTGACAGTGATACATTAAAGTGAATACACTCAGATTCTAGAATGAGATTTTCAATCTGCAGCGGAGTGTGCGCTGATATGAAAGTTTCTGGCAGATTAAAACTGTGTGCCGCACCGAAACTCGAAACGGGGACCTTTGCCTTTCGCGGGCAGGTGCTCTACCATCTGAGCTACTCTAGCACGATTCACGCCCCGTCGTCACAGCTTTACTTCTGCCAGTACCTCGTCTCCCACCTTCCAAACTTCACACAAACTCTCCTGCGAACCTTGCAGAACTAGCACTCCCAGAAGAAAGGATATTAGGGAGACATAGCATAGCCGCAGCCTTGGGGACATTTCTAGAATGAGATTTTCACTCTGCAGCGGAGTGTGCTCTGATATGAAAGTTTCTGGGACACACTTTTAATCTGCCAGAAAGTTTCGTATCAGCCCACACTCCTCTGTTTCTGTCATTGGCATAGGTGATGTTACCTGGTGATTTACTTGATTAGTTGCTGACATCGCTTCTTGCTTAACAGAACTTGAATCTGTTTCCATGGCATTGTGTGTCGGAAATGCGGAGTACATACTTTCTTGATTGTGCGGAAAATCTGCGTATGAATTACCGATTTCGGTTATACTGGATTCCGGTAAACTGCCGCTAACGTGGCGCTACTTAAGATCGCAAATGCTGCGCCACAGGCTTGATACTCCTATCTGCTTTTATTATGACCTCAGTTTCTTTCAGATATCATTATTTCAATTTCCTGTAGATAGCTTTGATGCTCGTGTACCGTCTTTTGTGCGGGGATAGAGTCGCTGTCAAATACACCTACCTCTACACGAACATTTAGTATTTTCAGGTAAGCATTTACTCCTGTTTGGTCCAATTTAAGGAAACCTACTTTGTAGGACAGTTTCTGCGCTCTACTTGGAAGTTCATTGTAAATCAATTGTAGTTATACTTGTGTTTGAACAGTTGATACATTTTTTTCTAACTTGCAATGCGTTACTTGCTAGGAACTTTGTTTGGCCGCAAGATCTTCTAATTGACTTGTGGCTTTTGTTCCTGGAAACATTTGCTAGCCATCAAGCTATTCATTTGTGTAAACATTGATTTCACGTATTGCATTATTAAATTAAGTCACCTGCATCGTTTAAGGCCACATCGCCTGTACTTGGTAACGCTAAATTTCTGTTCCAGGCCACAAGGCTTCCCTGGATTTGGCTCAGCGGAATATCCAAGTCTACTGCCATTTCATTCTCTAAATCGGTCTGTAAAAATGGGGCGCCATCTTGTGGATGTAGTGATACGTCACCGTCAAGGGAGAAAGGATTTTCCGTCATTACACTCGTTTCCGTAGGCTCTTGTGCCAAATTTGGCTCTACACTTGCATGCGAGGTAGGCATGGTCATGTTCAGTTACTAATTCATTTTTATCAGTCGCAGCATTGTCTACGTTCTCCTGAACATTTGCTCTAAGAAAACTACTCATTGTTCGATTTTCTTCAGACAAATTGCTTATATTCATAACTTTATTTGATGTAGTAAATACACTGCTACCACAATCCCTAAAAAGCAGCCGGCCGGAGTGGACGTGCGGTTCTAGGCGCTACAGTCTGGAACCGCGTGACCGCTACGGTCGCAGGTTCGAATCCTGCCTCGTGCATGGATGTGTGTGATGCCCTTAGGTTAGTTAGGTTTAAGTAGTTCTAAGTTCTAGGGGACTGATGACATCAGAAGTTAAGTCCCATAGTGCTCAGAGCCATTTGAACCATTTTTGAACCTAACAAGCAAGAAAACAGAAAAGCATCTACTGTCGAACGTTCAAGCAAGCAAACCTACGGCAAGTACCGAAACACTACTCATTTCTCATTTCTTTGACTTTATATCTCTTTGAAAGAGTAATGCCTGTGTGAATTGCTCGCCTTCTCGATTTGTTTTTGACTAGTAACATTGTCATTTCATTGGATTACAGGAACTGAATTTTCGTCTAACTTTTTTATACTCGTGGATGTCTCGGTCGCCTGTCTAGTGCATTATTTAAAAAGAAAATTGTATTTTTTATTGGAGAAAGTTGTTAACTGAAAGAAATTTTACACTTAGCGTGCGGCTGACGTAATGTTACGGCGCTATCGGGAAATGAGAATGTGCTGCGGACGTAATACACTCCTGGAAATGGAAAAAAGAACACATTGACACCGGTGTGTCAGACCCACCATACTTGCTCCGGACACTGCGAGAGGGCTGTACAAGCAATGATCACACGCACGGCACAGCGGACACACCAGGACCCGCGGTGTTGGCCGTCGAATGGCGCTAGCTGCGCAGCATTTGTGCACCGCCGCCGTCAGTGTCAGCCAGTTTGCCGTGGCATACGGAGCTCCATCGCAGTCTTTAACACTGGTAGCATGCCGCGACAGCGTGGACGTGAACCGTATGTGCAGTTGACGGACTTTGAGCGAGGGCGTATAGTGTACATGCGGGAGGCCGGGTGGACGTACCGCCGAATTGCTCAACACGTGGGGCGTGAGGTCTCCACAGTACATCGATGTTGTCGCCAGTGGTCGGCGGCAGGTGCACGTGCCCATCGACCTGGGACCGGACCGCAGCGACGCACGGATGCACGCCAAGACCGTAGGATCCCACGCAGTGCCGCAGGGGACCGCACCGCCACTTCCCAGCAAATTAGGGACACTGTTGCTCCTGGGGTATCGGCGAGGACCATTCGCAACCGTCTCCATGAAGCTGGGCTACGGTCCCGCACACCGTTAGGCCGTCTTCCGCTCACGCCCCAACATCGTGCAGCCCGCCTCCAGTGGTGTCGCGACAGGCGTGAATGGAGGGACGAATGGAGACGTGTCGTCTTCAGCGATGAGAGTCGCTTCTGCCTTGGTGCCAATGATGGTCGTATGCGTGTTTGGCGCCGTGCAGGTGAGCGCCACAATCAGGACTGCATACGACCGAGGCACACAGGGCCAACACCCGGCATCATGGTGTGGGGAGCGATCTCCTACACTGGCCGTACACCACTGGTGATCGTCGAGGGGACACTGAATAGTGCACGGTACATCCAAACCGTCATCGAACCCATCGTTCTACCATTCCTAGACCGGCAAGGGAAGTTGCTGTTCCAACAGGACAATGCACGTCCGCATGTATCCCGTGCCACCCAACGTGCTCTAGAAGGTGTAAGTCAACTACCCTGGCCAGCAAGATCTCCGGATCTGTCCCCCATTGAGCATGTTTGGGACTGGATGAAGCGTCGTCTCACGCGGTCTGCACGTCCAGCACGAACGCTGGTCCAACTGAGGCGCCAGGTGGAAATGGCATGGCAAGCCGTTCCACAGGACTACATCCAGCATCTCTACGATCGTCTCCATGGGAGAATAGCAGCCTGCATTGCTGCGAAAGGTGGATATACACTGTACTAGTGCCGACATTGTGCATGCTCTGTTGCCTGTGTCTATGTGCCTGTGGTTCTGTCAGTGTGATCATGTGATGTATCTGACCCCAGGAATGTGTCAATAAAGTTTCCCCTTCCTGGGACAATGAATTCACGGTGTTCTTATTTCAATTTCCAGGAGTGTATTACATCGCGCCAATTATGATGATTTTCCAGTGTCAGATTATATTTACGACTCCTGCTAACGTCTGTCACGTCTAGAGGCTTCGTAATTTTTGCTATACTGTTGTAACAGTACCACTGGAGAAGTTCGTCGATTTTGAAACCACTGTTATCATCACTTATTTCATAGGCCCCATGAAAACGCATATTTCCTGGTATACCCGAAGTCTAAGAAGCAATTACGTCTGAGAAACATTATAGATCTGAAACCGTACGACAGGGAGAAAGTATGTAATTTGGACTGTTGAATGTAATCTTTCTGCATGTACTCTTTATAGTAGTTCAAATGTACTAATGTTGTTGTTGTTGTTGTGGTATTCAGTCCAAAGACTAGTTTGATGCAGTTCTCCATGCTACTCTATCCCGTGCAAGCATCTTCATCTCCGGGTAAATACTGCAACCTACATCCCTATAAATCTGCTTACTGTATTCATCTCTTCAGTCACCATTTTTACCACCACCCCCCCTCCACACGCTTCTCTCCAGTACTAAATTGGTGATCCCTTGATGCCTTAGAATGTGTCCTACCAACCTACCAAGCGATCCTCTCTTTTGGTCAGGTTGTATCGCAAATTTCTCTTCTCCCCAATTCTATTCAGTATCTCCTCATTAGATATGTGATCTACCCATCCAATCTTGAGCATTCTTCTGTAGTACCACATCTCAAAAGCTTCTATTGTATTCCTGCCTAAGCTATTTATCGTCCATAGTTCACTTGCATACATGGCTACACTCCATACAATTCTCTGACACTTAAATCTATACTCGATGATAACAAATTCCTCTTCTTCAGAACCGCTTTTCTAGCCATTGCCAGTCTACATTTTATGTCCTTCCTACTTCGACCATCATCAGTTATTTTGCTTCCCAAATAGCAAAACTCATTTACTGCTTTATGTGTCTCACATCTTGATCTAATTCATTCAGCAGCACCTAATGTAATTCGACTACATTCCATTATCCTCGTTTTGCTTTTGTTGATGTTCATCTTTTATCCTCCTTTTCCCAATCTAATTCCCTCAGAATCACACAATTTAATTCGACTACATTACATTATACTTGTATTTCTTTTGTTAATGTTCATCTTATATCCTCCTTTCAAGACAGTTCCAATTCGTTAAACTGCGCTTCCTAGACTGAAGAACATCGAAGATAGGCTACAACCGTGTCTCACTCCCTGCTCAACCACTCATTTCGTTTCGTGTCTCTCGAGTCTTCTAACTGCCATCGTGTTTCTCTACAAATTGTAAACAGCATTTCGCTCCCTGTATTTTCCCATTGCCACCTTTAGAATTTGGAAGAAAGTATTCCAGTCAACATTGTCAAAAGCTTTTTTTAATTCTACAAATAATATAAACGTAGGTTTTCCTATCTTCTATGATAACTCGTACTGCCAGTGTCGCCATCGCGTGTGCCCCCATTTCTGGGGGATCCAAACTGATCTTCCCCATGGTCGCCTTCTACCAGTTTTTCCGTTCTTCTGTAAGGGATTTGTGTTAGTATTTTGTAACTGTGACTTATTAAACTGATAATTGGGTAATTTTCACAGCTGTCGGCACCCGCTTTCATTGGAATTGAGATTATTATATTCTTCTTCAAGATTGAGAGTATTTCGCCTGTCTCATATATTTTGCTCACCAGACGGAAGAGCTTTGTCGTGGTTGGCTCTTCCAAGGCTATCAGTAGTTCCAATGGAATTTTGTCTACTCCTGGGGCCTTGTTTCGATTTAATTCTTTCAGTGCTTTGTCAGATTCTTCACGGAGTCTCATATCTCCGTTCCTTTCTTCTTCTACATCCATTTCCATAATATTTCTCTCAAGTACATCGCCGTTGTATAGACCCTCATATAGTCCTTCCACATTTCTGCTTTCACTTCTTTTCTTAGGACTGTTTTTCCATCTGAGCTCTTGATGTTAGCAGTACTATAGCTCAACTACCGTTGCAGTCACTCTACTTGCTGCGGACAACACATGCAGATATTCATACACGAATCTTATTGGACGTCAAAATTATTAATTCGGTCTTGGCAGGGAGCTAATAAACTCTGGCTGTATTGATGAAATAAATGCTACTTTAACTCCAACTTCCCCCATTCCCCGAAGCAGGTGAACGTATTATTACCACACTATATGATCTGAACGACACTGCACGTCATTCCATAGCCAAAAACATGTTTTAGGTATACAGGATGTTCGGAAATTCCCGTTACGAGTATATAGAACTCGCAGAGGTCAGTGAATATGTAATATTTTGAATAGGAGCGACAGTTTCAATTCATATGTGTAATGCGCCCACGTGTATGGCGAAGTTCGAAGTAAAGAAAGAGCTGTTAAGGCCTGGCCAGACAGAATCCGGCCCGCCGCTGTGACGGACGGCGCAGCGGGAGGCCGGGCCAGTCAGCGGCCAGGGACGCCGCACAGTCAATGGCCGGCCGCAGCGGCTCTTGATGCGTCAGCTGTTAACACTGTGGAAAGGGCCGAACCCCATTATTACGCTTGCATGCGTAGCGCGATTGTCTTGGCGTTAGACGATTTGGAAGCTTCACGCGGGACACGTTATCTTTGTGCGAGGAAATGAGTAGTTCGCACTAGCAATACGAAATGGCACCAAGACGAGATGTTGGGTGCACGACATTAATAGCAATAGAGAAAGCTTAGGAGAATACCATCGTCTGTGTATTGATCTAGAGTCTGACGAAGATAGGTTCTTCAAATATTTTCGTATGTCGCGAGAATGTTTCGAGGAACTGCATTGCCTGATAAAATGTAGCACCGAGAAGTGCACAACGAACTGGAGAAAGCCAATTGATACAAGGCACAGACTAGCCATTTGTTTGACGTAAGTTTTACCATTTGTGGCCTCTTTGTGCTTCAAACAGAAAAAATGGTTCAAATGGCTCTGAGCACTATGCGACTTAACTTCTGAGGTCATCAGTCGCCTAGAACTTAGAACTAATTAAACCTACCTAACCTAAGGACATCACACACATCGATGCCCGAGGCAACATTCGAACCAGCGACAGTACCGGTCGCGCGGTTCCAGACTGTAGGGCCTAGAACCGCACGGCCACTCCGGCCAGCTTCAAACAGAAGTCATAAAATTTATTCCATTTCAGTTTTGCGCCTGCCGGAGTGGCCGTGCGGTTCTAGGCGCTACTGTCTGGAGCCGCGCGACCGTTACGGTCGCAGGTTCGAATCCTGCCTCGGGCATGGATGTGTGTGATGTCCTTAGGTTAGTCAGGTTTAATTAGTTCTAAGTTGTAGGCCACTGATGACCTCAGAAGTTAAGTCGCATAGTGCTCAGAACCATTTGAACCACTCAGTTTTGCTGTATCATATGAAAGGTTCGTCGGAAAGAAGTGCTGTCCACAACGTAGTTACGAGTGGAGTGATAAATTTATCTGCAGTGTTTACGAATACAGCAAACTATAGTAACATCTAGTTCCGTATGTCCCGCTAGAGAGAACTTTCTACTTAATAAAAAAAATGGCTCAGAGCACTATGGGACTTAACATCTGTGGTCATCAGTTCCCTAGAACTTAGAACTACTTAAACCTAACTAACCTAAGGACGTCACACACATCCATGCCCGAGGCAGGATTCGAACCTGCGACCATAGTGGTCACGCGGTTCCAAACTGAAGCACCTAGAACCGCACGGCCACACCGGCCGGCTTCTACTTAATAGATTGTTTTGTTCCATTGTATTCATAACATTGTCATTGAATTTAAATAAACATATCTTTGGTCGTTAACCTGTCTTTTCGTTCTATCGGAATAATTTATTTTAATCTTTTCCACATACTTGACTACAGGCGACAGCCACCAGACCATAGACGTTCAACAGTCTCAGAAATTGTGAAACAAGTGTTCCAGGCAATATGGACTGTTCTACAACCCTTTACCTACTCCTATAACAGAAAAAAATGGTTCAAATGGCTCTGAGCACTATGGGACTCAACTGCTGAGGTCATTAGTCCCCTAGAACTTAGAACTAGTTAAACCTAACTAACCTAAGGACATCACAAACATCCATGCCCGAGGCAGGATTCGAACCTGCGACCGTAGCGGTCTTGCGGTTCCAGACTGCAGCGCCTTTAACCGCACGGCCACTTCGGCCGGCTCCCTATAACAGAGATTTGGAAGAAATCTGAAGAAGGATTTCTAGAACTTTGGGGGTTTCCGAACTGCCTTGGAAGCATAGACAGAAAGCATATCAGGTTAAAATGCCCGAAGGATAATGGATCCCAGTTCTTCTGTTACAAACAATTCTTTTCGCTGGTTCTCCTGGCGATCGTTGATCCATAGTACGAGTTTACAGTAGTTGATATTGGAAATTATGGACGTCACAGTGACAACACTATTTCTGAGAATTCAGCTTTCTATCAAGGGTAAAAGTATTGTACCTCCAAATCAGGTTCGCGTACATCATACAAAAAGTTGTATTGTTTCTCCTCCTCTATAAGTCTTTCCGTGTCCATGATGCATGCACTACGATCTGCAAGACAAAAACCGCCCCACGCCGCTGCCTCCAGTGTGACCACAGAGCAGTTGAGTGCGCCAACAGAGGCAAGCAGCCGCTCCGGCTTTCGGCGAATGTATAATCTGTGACAACCAGGCGGCGGCCGGTGCGGCAGGCCGGTTGCCGGTGCGTCAGAGCCGCACTCTGTGTGACCGCCGCCGTACAGTAACGAGAGATTCAACAGAGCGGCCTGCCGACTGCGGTTCAAGGCCACAGGCCGGACGGCCAGGCCGCATTCTGTCTGGCCAGGCCTTAAAGGCTGTGTCACGAACGTTTTCGGCAACGTACCAGGAAGGAGGACAGAAATGATCCTCGGAAACACCACACCCCCGAATTTGAAGATGTAGGCCTACTGCATTGATCTCAAGAGAACCCGTTCCTTATTTCCTCACATATAGAATACGCAAAGATAAATACGGTAGTATCAGTATGTTTATTGTACAGAGTATCTATTAAATTTGTAATAAACTTTTTATAGGCAAGCAGTCAGTGTATGTGGATTATGACAACAATCGATAAATGCATTATCACACATATTCAGTGCAAGTTAATAATTTTACACATCAATGTAATTCCACTAAAATGATTCTTAATTGCGTCATCAAGATCACAGCCAGTCAGATGCCATGAAAGTATTTATATCTGTTGTTAGCACTTTGAGCTGCGAGAGACAACAAATTGGCGCGCTTAAATCTAACTCTGCACGCGACACGATCGAGAATGTCGACAAATCAGGTGTGCTTACCTCAACTTCTATTACAATACCGTATTTTCGAAAATACTTTAATACTAGTATTTTTCCATACCTTTCAGCATTTCAGCCCACTATAGTTTTTGTGTGCTTCTTAACTGGAGCAAAGTAACTGCAGCGTTTCAGTCCATCTACGACGTAATTTCAGTATGTTAACCTCCCACGTTTTTGGCCAAAGTGGCTGCAGATGTGTTAGGTATATAGGATGTTCGGAAATCCCCGTTACAAATATCTAGAGCTCAGTGAGGTGAGTGAGTGCATAATATTTTAAATAGGAACGACAGTTTCAATTGAGATGTGTAAGGAGCCCCCGTGTATGGTGATGTCCGAGGTAAATATAGAGCTGCTAGTCGGCTATGTCACAAACGTTTTCGGCAACGTACTAGCCATCACACAAACTTTGTGTCCAAGTTCCGCAAGGGCTCTCGGAAACAGGTACCTTCACCATGAAGAAGGACTGTAGTGCTCCACGGCAACACCGCATGCCCGAATTTGATGATGTACTGCACTGCGCTGAAGAGAACCCGTCAACTAGTAGTGCAGTGGGTAGTAGCCACAGTACCGTCAGCACGTTCTGCTTGAGCAACAATTACATCCATACCACTCAACAAAGGGTACACGCTATGACTCCAGCCAATTTTCCACAACGTGTTGCCTGTTGCATGTGGTTCCTGCATGCTGCATCGATATAACCTTGCTTCCAAATCGGGTTCTGCTGACGTATGAACGTAAGTTCACTAGGGACTGTGTTCTGAATTCTTGAAAGAGCCATGTCTGGCCAGGCCTTCGTGCCATGCAGGGATTTCAGCATCGGTTTGGTATTATCGTGTGGGCTGGGTTTCTGGAGGGTTATGTCGTTGGGTCATACCTCCTCAAGATAACTGGTCCTATATACTTCATCTTCACACAAAACGTATTGTATACGTTCTTGGACGCTGTGCCACTGAATGTCTGTGGTTTCAGCATGACGGTGCACCATCTCACTGCTCACATCCGATTCAGAGACATCTCAACTGACAGTTGGGTGAAAGATGGACGGCGGAGGTAGTCCGCGATCGCCGGACTGAACTCCTATCGACTTCTTGTCGGGTTGTAAGCAAACCTGAATTTACGAGACTCCAGTAGACACAGAGGAAGATGTGCTGGCACGACTTGTGGTCGCTGCACTAGAAACTACTCTAAGGAGACACCAGTTGGGATGGAGAGTGTCTACCAGAACATGTTTCGTAGTGCAACGTCAGTAACAGCGATGGTGGTCACCACATCAAGACGATATTGTAATGCATCAGTACTGTTCTGTGCATACTGTATGCTGCCGTCTTTTTTGTTCAGGTGTAATGTAAGTACTCAGTGTTTAAATGTTAATACAAACAAATGTACTTAAGCAATAAATGGATGTTTCGTTATGTTTCCTTCCGCACATTTACCTTTTAATTGTGCTAAGTCAGAAACAAATTAAACATCTGAACTTAAACCGTCCTAGAACGGAAACGATATGTTTCCGGACATGGGTTCCTATTTAAAATGTTATGTATTCACTCCCCTCTACATGTCCCAAATCTTCTAATCGGGAATTTCCGAACACCATGAATACTGTAATCTGTTAGAGGAAAGCAGCATCCATCTCGATTTTAATAGTGAAACAGATACTATAATTTCAGCATTTTCTGCATGTTATAAATGCTTCTAGAAAGATCACTGGCGCTAAAAGAAGGAATACAGAATGTTGAAAAAATCACAGAGATTTTCAGTTTTGTAATCGCCCTAGCGGTGTTTCTTAAGTTTTGTGCAAAGTAACTAAACGAATCAGATTAAAAATCTGCACCCGAGACGTAGCTTGCTCTTACGAACAGGTCTGCGTTTTAGAGATACTAGTTTTTTAAGTATTACCACTGTTTCCGCTGTCACACTAGAATATCTCCAATGCATAAACATTTGTACTATTCTTTTTACTTAAATGTCACAGTTTCTGTTTTTCATTTCCTAAGTTTGGTTTTATAAGAGATACAGGCAGTCTTTCTGCATAGCTATCTTGTTGAATGTTTGACATTTCTATATACTTCTTCTGTACTGTGTACTATAATTCAAAATGATCTTTGGTAACCTTGTTTCCTATAAGAATCTGTTTAATGGGCCGTTTTTATACGTCGATTTAGCACATATTGCTATGGCACGTATTTTTCTGAGCATGCTCTGTATGTCATCAGCTTTTACTTTTGTACATTTAGGTCTACGTGTTTCAGTGTGTTCAGTTTGTTATGTGGGCGTAAGAGACTAGTGAAGAATCTGTTGTTGCAAGTTCTGTGAGTACGTATTATGCTTATTACACCGAAAACGATAAACACTTCCGTTGTAGAATATCATACCAGTTGTGTTATTGGGCTGAAGAGTTTTTAGAAAACACAAAACAGCACGTTATACTGAACAGAAAGGAGCTTTCAGGCGTGATACTACGTTCAGCCGTGCCCTGGGTGAGTGTTAGGGAACTATTAGTTTTCACAATATATATAAACGACCCAGTGGGTGGGCCTTTTCACGGATGATAAGGTTTTATATAGAGAAATCGAAAACCTAGAATATTGTAGTGAATTGCAGAAAGCCCTACAGACGTTTGACACTTGATGCTGGGCTGGCAGTTGGCCCTCGACGTACAAAATTGTAACGTATTACAAATACATAAATAGAAAGAATCTGCATTGCATTCGAAGCAATTACTTAAAAACGATATCTGTGAATGTGTGGACAAAGTGTTCTGAAATGAAATGGAATGGAATTAATCACAAGGCAAGGCCAGATTGATATTCATTGGAAATTTCTTGGGAATTGTAGTCAATCAGCAAAGGAACTAGCTGACAGAACCCCTATTCATCCTATACTTGAACATTGCTCGTCAGTATGGGCGCACTATCAGATATCACTGACAGAGGAATTAGAGAGATTTTAAGAAGGGGGCAGCGTTTCGTTACGGGTTCAGTTAGTAAGCACGAAATGATCATGGAGATTATCAGCAAGCTGCAGTGGCAGACGCTCAAAGGGATGCGTCCTCTATGACAGTGTGGGTTACTATTAAAGTTCCGAAAGAGCACGTGTCTACAGAAATACTGACGTGAAAAATTAGCTGACACAAAAAAAAAAAAAAATATGTAGAGTAATGATATATCGGGAATGCATTTTCCTAGCTGTCTTTGTTGTGTTGTTGTGGTCTTCAGTCCAAAGACTGGTTGACGCAGCTCTCCATGCTACTCTATCCTGTGCAAGCCTTGTCATCTCTGAGTAACCACACCAACCTACATCCCTCTGAATCTGCTTGCTGTATTCATCTATTGGTCTCTCAATTTTTCCGCCTCATGCTTCCCTGCAGTACAAAATTGATGACCTTTTGATGCCTCAGAATGTCTCCTACCAACAAATCACTTCTAGCCTTGTTGTACCAGAAATTCCTCTTCTCCCCAATTCTGTTTGTTATCTCCTTATTGGTTATGTGACATGCTCATATAATCTTCAGCATTCTTCTGTAGCACCACAGCTCAAAACCTTCTATTCTCTTCTTTCCTAAGTTATTTCTCGTCGATGTTTCACTTCCATACATGCCTACACTTCATACAAATACTTTCAGAAAGGTGTTCCTGGAACTTAAATCTATACTCGATTTTAACAAATTTCTCTTCGTCAGAAACGCTTTTCTAGCCGTTGCCGTTTTATATCGTTCCTGCTTCGACTATCATCAGTTATTTTGCTTCCCAAACAGAAAACCTCATCTGCTGCTTTGTGTCTCACATCTTGATCTAATTCATTTAGCAGCGTCTGATTTAATTCGACTACAAAATTGTTGAGGCTTTCGTGGCCACTTGTTGACAAACTGCCTATTGGCTTCTGTCTCGGGTTCTTCGGCCGACGTTCATCTAATGATTTTTCTGACGTTTCGCCAGCACGAGTGGCTGGCATTGTCAAAGCTTCACCCTCCATTGCCGGTGGTGAACTGTAGCCGAGCTCGCGGGCGCAGACTATATGTACCTGGCGCGCCAACGTCCGAGGGCTTCTCCGCGGTCATTTCCGGTGCGGTTCTCCTCTTGCTACCTGCGACGGTCGTTCGCTGCAGTACGGGAAGCCAGGATCCGTTGACCTTAAGGCTTTCCTCTTTCTTGTTCAAACTGTTCGCGTGTTTTTGTATTTCTACAGCTTCTCTGAACAAGCGCGTGTGATAGTGGTCCTCTACAGCCAGAACTTCCGTGTCGGCGAATTTTATTACGTGGTCGGTCTCATTCAGTGCGTGTTCTGCCACGGCCGATTTCTCCACCTGCCCCAACCTGCAATGTCGCTTATGCTCCTTGATCCTGGTGTTAATGGATCGTCCAGTCATCCCGACATAAAATTTTCCGCATGTGCATGGTATGCGGTATATTCCCGACATTGAAAGTGGGTCTCTTTTCTCCTTCGCCGATCTAAGACACTCTTTGAACTTCCTTGTCGGTTTGAAGATCGTCTTTACGCCATGTTTGCGCAATATACGGCCGATTCTGTCCGTCACTCTGGGAATGTATGGCAGAAAGGCCGTACCCGACATTTATTTTTGTGGTTCCTTACTTCGCCGAGTGTTTGGCTCAGTTACACTTCTAATATAATTTGTGGAGTACCCATTGCTCCTCAGGACTGTTTCCAGGTGTTGCATTTCTCGTTTGAGGTGTTGCGGCTCACATATTCGTCCTGCTCTCGTTACGAGCGTACTAATCATGCCCCTTTTCTGGCTCGGGTGGTGGTTTGACAGTTTGTGCAGGTATCGGTCCGTGTGAGTCGGTTTTCGATACACGCTGTGTCCCAGGTTTTCGCCGTCCCTTGTGACCAGCACATCTAGAAATGGCAGTTTCTTGTCCTTTTCTACTTCCATGGTAAATGTTATGTTGGCATGGAGGCTGTTCAAGTGTCTTAGGAAGTCACCGAGCTGTTCTTCACCATGGCTCCACACCACGAAAGTATCATCGACGTACCTGTACCACACCTTAGGTTTGCAAGTGGCCGAGTCCAGTGCCTGTGCTTCGAATTGTTCCATGAAGAAGTTGGCCACCACTGGACTGAGAGGACTACCCATGGCGACGCCTTCCAGCTGATCGTAGAAGTCGCCATTCCACGTGAAATAGCTCGTGGTGAGACATGCATGGAAGAGCTTTCTGATGTCTAGCGGGAAAATGTCCTGAGTCCTTAATGTATGTGTCGGTCTTCCCCACGTGTGGTTGGAGCAGAGAGGCCAAGTGTTTTGCCAGCTTATATGTCGGTGATCCAGGAGCGCTAACGATCGGTCTCAGTGGAACGTTGTTCTTATGGATCTTGGGTAATCCATACAGCCGAGGTGGTAGGGCTTCTGTGTTGCGCAGGTTTCTCTGTATGTCCGCCGGCAGAGAAGACGCCTTGATCAATCGATTCGTATTCCGTGTGATACGTTGCGTCGGATCTGCGCTTAGTTTTCGGTACGTCGTCGGATCTAATAGGTCTCGGATCTTTTGCTCATAATCTTCGGTCTTCATTACGACGGTCGCATTCCCCTTATCGGCAGGCAGTACCAATGTACTCTTGTCGGCGTTGAGATTCTTAATGGCTTGTACCTCTTCTTTCTTCAGGTTGCAAGCTGGCGGTTTTGCTCGGCGCGGAAGTGTCTGTTCTTCAAAAAGGAGGGAATTTGGCTATCATCCCGAGAACCATACCTATGGAGGACATCATTGCCAACACCGAAGCAGCCATTCGTGCCCTTCCTTGTGAAAGGGCAGAGGAAATACGCACGGAAACAGCCAGGATACTGCGCCGAGCAAAACCGCCAGCTTGCAACCTGAAGAAAGAAGAGGTACAAGCCGTTAAGAATCTCAACGCCGACAAGAGTATATTGGTACTGCCTGCCGATAAGGGGAATGCGACCGTCGTAATGAAGACCGAAGATTATGAGCAAAAGATCCGAGACCTATTAGATCCGACGACGTACCGAAAACTAAGCGCAGATCCGACGCAACGTATCACACGGAATACGAATCGATTGATCAAGGCGTCTTCTCTGCCGGCGGACATACAGAGAAACCTGCGCAACACAGAAGCCCTACCACCTCGGCTGTATGGATTACCCAAGATCCATAAGATCAACGTTCCACTGAGACCGATCGTTAGCGCTCCTGGATCACCGACATATAAGCTGGCAAAACACTTGGCCTCTCTGCTCCAACCACACGTGGGGAAGACCGACACATACATTAAGGACTCAGGACATTTCATTGAGAAGCTGAAGAAACTGAAACTTGCACCAAACGACATCCTGGTCAGCTTTGATGTTGTTTCGTTATTTACGAAAGTGCCACTCAGTGACGCTCTGGAGCACATCGGTTCCATTTTCCCGCTAGACATCAGAAAGCTCTTCCATGCATGTCTCACCACGAGCTATTTCACGTGGAATGGCGACTTCTACGAACAGCTGGAAGGCGTCGCCATGGGTAGTCCTCTCAGTCCAGTGGTGGCCAACTTCTTCATGGAACAATTCGAAGCACAGGCACTGGACTCGGCCACTTGCAAACCTAAGGTGTGGTACAGGTACGTCGATGATACTTTCGTGGTGTGGAGCCATGGTGAAGAACAGCTCGGTGACTTCCTAAGACACTTGAACAGCCTCCATGCCAACATAACATTTACCATGGAAGTAGAAAAGGACAAGAAACTGCCATTTCTAGATGTGCTGGTCACAAGGGACGGCGAAAACCTGGGACACAGCGTGTATCGAAAACCGACTCACACGGACCGATACCTGCACAAACTGTCAAACCACCACCCGAGCCAGAAAAGGGGCATGATTAGTACGCTCGTAACGAGAGCAGGACGAATATGTGAGCCGCAACACCTCAAACGAGAAATGCAACACCTGGAAACAGTCCTGAGGAGCAATGGGTACTCCACAAATTATATTAGAAGTGTAACTGAGCCAAACACTCGGCGAAGTAAGGAACCACAAAAATAAATGTCGGGTACGGCCTTTCTGCCATACATTCCCAGAGTGACGGACAGAATCGGCCGTATATTGCGCAAACATGGCGTAAAGACGATCTTCAAACCGACAAGGAAGTTCAAAGAGTGTCTTAGATCGGCGAAGGAGAAAAGAGACCCACTTTCAATGTCGGGAATATACCGCATACCATGCACATGCGGAAAATTTTATGTCGGGATGACTGGACGATCCATTAACACCAGGATCAAGGAGCATAAGCGACATTGCAGGTTGGGGCAGGTGGAGAAATCGGCCGTGGCAGAACACGCACTGAATGAGACCGACCACGTAATAAAATTCGCCGACACGGAAGTTCTGGCTGTAGAGGACCACTATCACACGCGCTTGTTCAGAGAAGCTGTAGAAATACAAAAACACGCGAACAGTTTGAACAAGAAAGAGGAAAGCCTTAAGGTCAACGGATCCTGGCTTCCCGTACTGCAGCGAACGACCGTCGCAGGTAGCAAGAGGAGAACCGCACCGGAAATGACCGCGGAGAAGCCCTCGGACGTTGGCGCGCCAGGTACATATAGTCTGCGCCCGCGAGCTCGGCTCCAGTTCACCACCGGCAATGGAGGGTGAAGCTTTGACAATGCCAGCCACTCGTGCTGGCGAAACGTCAGAAAAATCATTAGATGAACGTCGGCCGAAGAACCCGAGACAGAAGCCAATAGGCAGTTTGTTAATTCGACTACATTTCATTATCCTCGTTTTGCTTCTGTTGATGTTCATCTTATATCCTCCTTTCTAGATAAACTGCTCTTTCAAGTCTTATATCCTCCTTTCTAGATAAACTGCTCTTTCAAGTCCTTTGCTGTCATTTATAAAATTAAAACGTCGTCGGAAAACCTCAAAGTTCTTATGTCTTCTCGTCGGACTTTAATTCCTGCTCCTAATTTTTCTTTTGTTTCCTTTACTCTTCCTCAATATACAGATCAAATAACATTGGGGATACGCACAGCCGTGGCTCACTCCCTTCCCAACCCTTCGTGCCTCTCGAATCTTATAACTACCATCGTGTTTCTCTACAAATTGTAAGTAGCCTTTCGCTTCTTATATTTTACTCCTGCCATCTTTACAATTTGAACGAGAGTATTCCAGTCAACATTGTTATCAGCTTTCTCCAAGTCTACAAATGCTATGAGTAGTCATAGGGTCAGTCCTATATTTCTCCGGAATCCAAGCTGACCTTTCCGAGGTCGGCTTCTACGAGATCGTCCATTCTTCTGTAAAATATTGGTGTTAGTATTTTGCAGCTGTAACATTAGAAAAATAGTTCGACAGTTTTCACGTCTGTCAGCACCTATTTTCTTTGGAATTGGAATTACTATATTCTTCTTGATATGTATGGATATTTCACCTGTCTCACACATCTTGCTCACTAGACGGAATATTTTTATCGGGGCTGGCTCTCCCAGGGCTATCAGTAGCTCCTACGGAATGTTGTCTACTCCCTGGGTCTTATTTCGGCTTACGGCTTTCAGTGCTTTGTCAAATTGTTCAAGCAATATCATACATCCCTTCTCATCTATATCTACATCCTCTTCCATAATATAGCCCTAAATTGCATTTCTTTTGTGTAGACCCTCTATATGCTCCTTCCACCTTTCGGCTTTCCCTTCTTTGCTTAGGACTGGTTTTCCATCTGAGTTCTCTTTAATTTTTCTGTATGCAGCATCTGCCTTACCACTAGTGATACATGCTTCTACATCCTTACATTTGTCCTCCTGCATTCCTGCTTAGCCATTTTGCACGTCCTGTTGATCTCATTTTTCAGTAGTTTGTGTTCCCTTTCATCTGCCTAGTTTATTGGATTTTTATGTTTTCACCTTTCATTGATTAAATTGTAGGATTTCTACTAGCCCTCATCTCTTTACCTACTTGGTCCACTGCTGCCTTCACTATTTCATCTCTCAAAGCTACCCCTTCTTCTTCTACTGTGTTCCTCTCCCCTGTTCTTGCCAATCATCCCCTAATGACCCATTTGAAACTCGGTACGATCGCAGGTTCTTTTAGTTTATCCCAGTCACATATTCTTAAATTCTCGCCTTTTTGGTTTTAATCTGCAGTTCATAACCATTGAACTGGGGTCAGAATCCGCATCTGCCACCGGAAATATCTTACAATTGTAAACTTGGTTCTGAAATCTCTGTGTCACCGTTGTACAATCAATCCGAAACCTCTAGTGTCTCCAGGTCTCTTCCAAGTATAAAACCTTCTTTCATGATTATTAAACGGAGTGTTCGCTATGATTAAATTATGCTATGTGGAAAATTCTACTAGGCAGCTTCCTCTTTCATTTCTTTCCCCCGTTCCATATTCACCTACTACATTTCCCTCCCTTCCTTGTGCTGCTATTGAATTCCAGTCCTCCATGATTATTAAATTTTCGCCTCCCTTAATTATCGGAATCTTTTTTTTTTTATCTTATCATGTAAGTAGGCTGTTTAGGTTTTCTTATTGGTAACGTCACGTAGCGCTCTGTATGAAAATCACAGGCAGTGCTGTGTGCAGTCTGTGGCTAGTTTGCATTGTTGTCTGCCATTGTAGTGTTGGGCAGCTGGATGTTAACAGCGCGTAGCGTTGCGCAGTTGGAGGTGAGCCGCCAGCAGTGGTGGATGTGGGGAAGTGAGATGGCAGATTTTTGAGAATGGATAATCTGGAGGTGTGTCCTTCAGAAACAGTACATTTGTAAGAATGGATGTCATGAACTGCTATATACATTATGACTATTAAGGTAAATACATTGTTTGTTCTCTATCAAAATCTTTCTTTTGCTAACTATGCCTATCAGTAGTTAGTGCCTTCCTAGTTTGAATCTTTTATTTAGCTGGCAGTAGTGGCGCTCGCTGTATTGCAGTAGTTCGAGTAACGAAGATTTTTGTGAGGTAAGTGATTTGTGAAAGGTATAGTTTAATGTTAGTCAGGGCCATTCTTTTGTAGGGATTATTGAAAGTCAGATTGCGTTGCGCTAAAAAAATATTGTGTGTCAGTTTAAGCACAGTCATGTATAATTTTTCTAAGGGGACGTTTCAATCATACATTTCCTCAATCTCCTTCTCATCTGCGTAGTTAGTTGGCGTGTACTACTGTGATGGATGTGGATTTTTTGTCTACCTTGGCTACAACAATGATTTCACTATGCTGTTCATAGTAGCCTACCCGTATTTCTGTTTTTGAATTCATTAGCAAACCAATCCCTGCATTATCCCTATTTGATTTTGTATTTATAAACCTGTATTGACCTGACCAGAGTTCTTGTTCCTCCTGTCACCAAACTTCACTAATTCCCATTATACACTCCTGGAAATTGAAATAAGAACACCGTGAATTCATTGTCCCAGGAAGGGGAAACTTTATTGACACATTCCTGGGGTCAGATACATCACATGATCACACTGACAGAACCACAGGCACATAGACACAGGCAACAGAGCATGCACAATGTCGGCACTAGTACAGTGTATATCCACCTTTCGCAGCAATGCAGGCTGCTATTCTCCCATGGAGACGATCGTAGAGATGCTGGATGTAGTCCTGTGGAACGGCTTGCCATGCCATTTCCACCTGGCGCCTCAGTTGGACCAGCGTTCGTGCTGGACGTGCAGACCGCGTGAGACGACGCTTCATCCAGTCCCAAACATGCTCAATGGGGGACAGATCCGGAGATCTTGCTGGCCAGGGTAGTTGACTTACACCTTCTAGAGCACGTTGGGTGGCACGGGATACATGCGGACGTGCATTGTCCTGTTGGAACAGCAAGTTCCCTTGCCGGTCTAGGAATGGTAGAACGATGGGTTCGATGACGGTTTGGATGTACCGTGCACTATTCAGTGTCCCCTCGACGATCACCAGTGGTGTACGGCCAGTGTAGGAGATCGCTCCCCATACCATGATGCCGAGTGTTGGCCCTGTGTGCCTCGGTCGTATGCAGTCCTGATTGTGGCGCTCACCTGCACGGCGCCAAACACGCATACGACCATCATTGGCACCAAGGCAGAAGCAACTCTCATCGCTGAAGACGACACGTCTCCATTCGTCCCTCCATTCACGCCTGTCGCGACACCACTGGAGGCGGGCTGCACGATGTTGGGGCGTGAGCGGAAGACGGCCTAACGGTGTGCGGGACCGTAGCCCAGCTTCATGGAGACGGTTGCGAATGGTCCTCGCCGATACCCCAGGAGCAACAGTGTCCCTAATTTGCTGGGAAGTGGCGGTGCGGTCCCCTACGGCACTGCGTAGGATCCTACGGTCTTGGCGTGCATCCGTGCGTCGCTGCGGTCCGGTCCCAGGTCGACGGGCACGTGCACCTTCCGCCGACCACTGGCGACAACATCGATGTACTGTGGAGACCTCACGCCCCACGTGTTGAGCAATTCGGCTGTACGTCCACCCGGCCTCCCGCATGCCCACTATACGCCCTCGCTCAAAGTCCGTCAACTGCACATACGGTTCATGTCCACGCTGTCGCGGCATGCTACCAGTGTTAAAGACTGCGATGTAGCTCCGTATGCCACGGCAAACTGGCTGACACTGACGGCGGCGGTGCACAAATGCTGCGCAGCTAACGCCATTCGACGGCCAACACCGCGGTTCCTGGTGTGCCCGCTGTGCCGTGCGTGTGATCATTCTTGTACAGCCCTCTCGCAGTGTCCGGAGCAAGTATGGTGGGTCTGACATACCGGTGTCAATGTGTTCTTTTTTCCATTTCCAGGAGTGTATGTAACTGTAACCTATCCAGTTCCCTTTTTAAATTTTCTTCGGTTAAAGCATCTGACATTCCACGCTCCGATCCGTAGAACGCCATTATGTTTCTCCTGATAACGATGTCCTAAGGGGTAGTCCCCCCCCCCCCCCCCCCAGCTGGAGACCCGAGTGGGGGACTATTCTACCTCCGGAATATTGTACCTAATAGCATGCCATCATCATTTAACCATACAGTAGAGCTGCATGCCCTCGAGGAAAATTGCGGCTGAAGTTTCTCCTTGCTTTCAGCCGTTCATTGTTCCAGCAGAGCCGTTTTTGTTGATGTTACAAGGCCAGGCCAGTCAGTCATCCAGACTGCTAAAAATTATTAATGTAGAACAGTGATATATCTGGCATACATTTGTCTAGCTAGCGTAATAAATAATTAATGTTGCAGAATTATATATTAATGTCGGCCCGAAATAAGCCATTGCGAATGTGAAATGGTGGTTCATTAAAAACCACCGTAACCGCCAGAATGTTGCATTCAGGCGCGCAGATGTGCTTGCATTGTGTGGTACAGATGCCAGATGTGGGACGTAATTCCAAGCTTGTTGCACATGGTCAGTCAATATAGGGATAGTTAACGTTGGTTGTTGTCCAAGGTGTCCCACTGGTGTTGTACTGGAGACAGATCTGGTGGGCGAGTAGCCAAGGTAATTTGCTGGCACTCAATAGGGAATTTTGGGTTACAGAAGCGGCACATGGGCAAGAATTCCCCTGTTAATGAATAGCAGCACAATAGGTCGAATCACCAGACTGACGTACAAATTTGCAGTGAAGGATAACCACGAGTGTCCTCTTGCTCTCATACGAAATCGTACCCCAGACAATAACTCAACGTGTCTAGCATTGCAGACAAGTTGGTTGCAGGCCCTCAGCTGTCCTCCTCGTAACCAACACACAGCCATCACCGCCACCGAGGCAGAACCAGCTCTCATCAGAGCCTTCCACTGAGCTATCGCTTGACATCAGTGAAGTCGCAAATGGCGGCTGTTTACGGTAAGTGAAATGCACGCTACAGGGCGTTTGGCACGGAGCTGTCCTTGAAGTAACCGATGTGTAACAGTTAGTTGTATTACTGTTGTGCCAAATGTTGCTCAAATAGTGCTTCAGACGCCGTACAATGCGCCAGAGTCACACGCCGAACGCAATGGTCTTCCCTCTCGGTAGGGACACGTCGCTGTCGGAGTCTGGTCTTCTTGCCATAGTACATTCTCGTGAGCACCTCTGCCAACAATCATGTACAATGGCTACATACCTTCCTAGTCTTTTTCTAATATCGCAGAAGGGGCGTCCGGCTTCTAGCAGCCCTGTTACACGTCCTCGTTCGAGCACACTGAGTTGTTGGTAAAGGCGTCTGTGTCAGTTTGAAGGCATTGTTGGCTAACATCAACTCACGATGTGTATTTTAAAGCCAATCTGATTTGTATCCTCATAGAGGCGCTACTATCGCCACTCTTATGCGGCTGGCGCGAAATCTGAATAGGCATCATCTTTCAGATGCAGAAACCCACCTACCAACTTTCGTTTATATCGCACAACTCCTTCTAGGTCTGGCGATTTTTTTTCCGTCCGTGTGTATTGCTTCCTCATATCTTACTCACTCGTTCATCTCCCAAAAAGACCAAGAAGATGAAGTTACAGAGATATCATACCATACGGAAGCAAGCGCTAATCGTTCATTCCACGAACTATTCGCGACTCCAAAAGGAATGTTGAGAAGTGAGAGTATTACGCAGTACGCTGTCATGGCAATTTGTATGAGGATATCTGAGTTTAAAAAGCAGATGTGCAGATGCAATTTTATTTTCGCGTATCAGATTATTTGTTTTGAAGGTGGTATTTCCAATATTATGTTCCCGTCAACACCGAAGCAAGCTCAGATAACGAGGTCAAGATATTGAAAGGAAACATGCGAAAGCGACCAAAATTGTGAAATTTTTTTTATTGTACTTCCATTTACTATGTGGTGTGGGGATCTCAATTCCTGCTTATTACGTTCCAGTTCAACCCGGAAGTAAGACAAAAAATTATAATTAACAGAGGCTGGCACAAAGCCAAATCCCTTCGAGACGTGTAACCAATGGCACCCCATACCATCACGCCGGGTGATACGCCAGTATGGCGATGACGAATACACGCTTCCAATGTGCGTACACCGCGATGTCGCCAAACACGGATGCGACCATCATGATGCTGTAAACAGAACCAGGATTCATCCCAAAAAATGATGTTTTGTCGTTCGTGCACCCAGATTCGTCGTTGAGTACACCATCGCAGGCGCTCCTATCTGTGATGCAGCGTCAAGGGTAACCGCAGCCATGGTCTCCGAGCTGACAGTCCATGCCACTGCAAACGTCGTCGAACTGTTCGTGCAGATGGTTGTCTCAGGGATCGAGACGTGCCTGCAAGATCATTTACAGCCATGCGGATAAGATGCCTGTGATCTCTACTGCTAGTGATACGAGGCCGTTGGGATCCAGCACGGCGTTCCGTATTACCCTCCTGAATCCACCGATTCCATAGTCTGCTAACAGTCATTGGATCTCGACCAAGGCGAGCAGCAATGTCGCGATACGATAAACTGCAATCGCGATAGGCTACAATCCGACGTTTATCAAAGTCGGAAACATGATGGTACGCATTTCTCCTCCTCACACCAGGCATCACAATAACGTTTCACCAGGCAACGCCGGTCAACTGCTGTTTGTGTATGAGAAATCGGTTGGAAACTTTCCTCATGTCAGCACGTTGTAGATGTCGCCACCGGCGCCAACCTTGTGTGAATGCTTTGAAAAGCTAATCATTTGCGTATCACATCATCTTCTTGCTGTCGGTTAAATTTCGCGTCTGTAGCACGTCATCTTCTTGGTGTAGCAATTATAATGGCCAGTAGTGTATGTTTACACACATTTGTAGTAATGGTATATCAAACTTTGTAAGAATCTATATTAGCTTCGTTCTGACAGATTTTTCGAAAAAGGTGGATTTGGACTCACGTTGTTGAAAAAAATTCAGTTGTTTATAATTAGAAACGTATAACTTCAGTAAGCATGACACACGTTTGTGTGTATCCTTATAACATTCCTCAAGAAATGTGCGAAATGTAGTTATATTTCCTTGAATGCTTTAGACTTTGTAAGGCTTTTTTTCAAACTTCACATACGTCTCTCCCTTAAGGAAATGTGTGGTAGTCATTATCCTTGACAAAGAGGTAAATAATGAAAGAAAATGCTACAAGTATGAATGCTGCAATTTCAGCACAATTCTTTATTATAAAAAATACAGTCTTTAGAACAACTGGAATGTCATTGTCGAAACATTCACTGAACAGAGAACAGCTGAAAGCCAGGAGAGTTTAGACACCTGCTGCAGATCGGATCCAGGAGCGCAGGTTGCCGACGTTTGCGTAGACACCGGGGGCGGCCTCGCACTGTGAATTTCCCCAGGAGACGATGCCCACCTGGGTGTTTCCGTTGACCAGGGGACCGCCGGAGTCTCCGTTGCAGACGCTCAAGCCGGCCTGGCCGGCGCACACCATGCGGGCGGTCACAGTGTTGATGTTGGCGAAGATGCTCCTGCAGGTGTTGCGATCCACGATGCCGATGTCGACCTTCTGCAGGGTGCTGGCTGCTGGCCCGTCCGTGTACGTGGTTCCCCAACCAGTCACCGTCACTGCGAGACCACCTGGTGGGTCGTAGCCGTCAGAGGGCAGGCTGACGGCCTGAGCGTTCGTGCCGAGGAGGGATCCAGACACCTGCCAAATACGAAAGAAAATTTTGCTAACAGTTACTCCCAACTCATCTCTAATATATATTCTACGGTGGAATTGTGTAGGCTTCGAAAGGAAGGGCGAACGTGCTATTATAGAGGAAACATTTCCAACGTGTGAGACATAAAACTACTCAGGTCTGTCGCTTATTAACTGAGGAGAGCGGAGGAGTCGTGCTGTAACTCGCACCTGCGGCAGCTAGAGGAGCGGTGTAGAGAAAAAATGGTTCAAATGGCTCTGAGCACTATGGGACTCAACTGCTGTGGTCATTAGTCCCCTAGAACTTAGAACTACTTAAACCTAACTAACCTAAGGACATCACACACATCCATGCCCGAGGCAGGATTCGAACCTGCGACCGTAGCAGTCGCACGGTTCCGGACTGCGCGCCTAGAACCGCGAGACCACCGCGGCCGGCGCGGTGTAGAGGAACATTCGCAGCTCCGCCTCCCTTTCACAGTGCAGGTGCTTTTCCAATGGTTTTTGCTTCCTTCTGAGCCTCCACGAGGACATTTCTAGCCTATACGTTGAATCTTCCCTTCAAAGAGAGCTAGACAATGCACTTGATGAACCTAGAGTTGCTTTCATTCAATTCACTACAAAGATACCGAATGTTCAAAAGATAATTTTTTAGTGGTTATAGTAATAGTATTGCATCAATTATTGGTTCGATTGGAAAGGTTGGTAGCCACTAGAAAAAAAAGTTTGTAGCCCTACGTCACTGAAGACGTTAAACTAACAATATGCATCTACTCCAAACAGAAGTGATTCCGTGCTGCAACACCATATTTATTTTGGCGTATTTAGCTGTTTTGCTGTATAAGTTGTAGTATGTCGTTTCAAGGTAACGACGCACTGAAGATTTATCACGGACATCTCACTCTTGTCGTAAAATGTCAGCTAACGACGCGTCAACGAATAAGCCATCAAGAGGTAGGACAAAAGACGAAAATCATGTGACTTTTACGTAGCGTAATGTTTAACATCGTAGATTACGTTCCTGAAGGAAGTGGGTTCGACATTAGCGCTCTGCTGTGAACTAATATGTGTTTTTTTCTTCTCACCTTCGCGTTTTTAAACCATTCTGGCATTTCTTTATGAACGTAATACAAGTATCGTGTGCAATATTCGATGCTCTTTATGTTGCCGTCTGATTAGAAAACTGAGAATGGAATAAGTATTGTGCTGTCTATTTCCGAATGTGTGTCCATTCCTACATCTACATGGATACTCTGAAAATCACATTTAAGGGCCTGCTAGAGGGTAATGGTCATGTGTAATACTTGGTCGGGCCAATCAGTGAAAGGGTTCCACATCATTTGTGGTTGGCTTTCATAGCGTGCGCCACTCAGCGGCGGAGTTTCCACCTAACAAGGCAACTGCTCACGTCGAAACTTGCTGTGAATTATTTTATACAGGAGAAATTCATCAAAAGAAACACAGTTTCAAAATTTTTAGCTGCTAAGACAAACCGGCAGTACTTTTTTTTTAAAAAAAATTGAAAACTGCAAAAAATTGTGGCTATCCAGGTAGTTGGGGAAATGTACGCCTCTAGCGAAAGTGCAGCAGACTATGCATGTGAAATATTGCTGGCATACGCCATTGGTTGATGGCAATTCAGTAATAAGATAACACGGTGCAACACGATTGTAATTTGATAAGCGAATTGCAGTTTCCATTGAGAGTTTCTCTGACACAATTGCTGCTGTTCGCTTTAATTTGCAACACATTTAATATCCATAATATTTGGCAGTTGCTTTTGTGTTATCACTGACTACTAAAAAGGGAGATAAAACAACTGATTTCCATTGTGTTTTCTTTGTCTACGCCTGCTGACAGGTTTCAGGGTTTTATAGTTATGTGGACTCAAATTAATGTTTTGAACCTTAAAATGAGAAATAAGAACGTGGTATGCAGTCGAAGTCACCATATTCTCCTGAAGATCCACATATGTGTTATTTATCAGTTGATTTCTTGGACATTCATTCGAATGATGCCAAAATTTCTTTGCAAATTGTGGAAACATTAGAAGAAATAGGAAATAACTCCGTCGATTCAGTGACAGACGAAAACCGTAACTTATTTTGGAAAACAAAGAATGGAGAATATGCTTAAATTTAAGCGGTGTGCAAAGTATGTTTTATTTCGTAGAATCTGAAAGTGAACTGTATGAACAGAAGAAAGATTTACACGAAGTAGAAATATGCGACGATGAAAACCGCAAAAGTGTGAAAGGTAAACTATTCGGAAGATTTAGAACAATCCGAAAGAGTCAGTACTCCGTTACTGAGGGAAATGTATCAGACTGAGCTTTAACTTCCTGGCAGATTAAAACTGTGTGCCCGACCGAGACTCGAACTCGGGACCTTTGCCTTTCGCGGGCAAGTGGTAGAGCACTTGCCCGCGAAAGGCAAAGGTCCCGAGTTCGAGTCTCGGTCGGGCACACAGTTTTAATCTGCCAGGAAGTTTCATGTCAGCGCACACTCCGCTGCAGAGTGAAAATCTCATTCTGGAAGACTGAGCTTTCTGAATTGCAAGTGAGATGACAGTATTGATTTCCAGGCTATTTTGGTCTGATTAAACAATTTCAGGAAATTATACGGAAAAGGAAGTCACAAAATTACGAAGTTTACTTCAGGTAAATGTGCAGAGTAGATGTGATTAGTAGATAATACTAAAGAGAAATTCGTAGCTGACGTGAAGACGAAGCTTCTTGTTACCCCTAAAACGATGTGTATAAAGCTATTAAGGTTTCGTGCAAGAATTGTGTGCGAACTGTGCTTAATCAATGCGAGTGAGAAAAAGATAAAGTCGATTGTGCAATTGATGAATGGGATATCAAATTCGTATACCACAATAGCAGTGGTAAGTGGCAGTGGTCAGTGGTCAGTGGTCTTCAGGATCCTCAAGGCAAAATTAGGACCAAATATTTTAGGTAGCACAATTTAACTGCCAAAATCTTGTAAATTGGAAGAGAATAATGTTCAATGTTACATCTGAAATGTCTCTCACCAGCTGCGGAATATTATTAATTGCTTTTCTTTTACTCTTGATCTCTTGATCTGAACTTTAACGACACCTCTTTATTTCAGAGCAAGAAGAAAAGTCTGTTAATGAGATGCGGATTCCAACCAAAATAACGGTGCCTCAGCCCTCTCGACAAAGAATGTCTTCAACAGTATAAAGCATTTTTAGGAAATCCTCGGACTATATAACATTCAGTTTTATCAGTGGAATAGTATTATCAAACTCCAGTAATTAGTAGATTGTTGTTTGCGTTACACTTTTCTACGAATTAGTCTGACAAGCAGCTTAACGTGCGGAACAACGGCCACGGCAATTTCTTAATCCCTCTGAGTACTGACCAAATCAATCTAGTAATTACTGTGATGTGCCTGAATGCATTAGTTTCACTTTTACCAGGTGTGAGAAAAATTGTTGTTTTCGTCATCCCACAGATACCGCATTTTTGTGACGACTACAGGGAACAAAAACGTACTGTGTCATTGTTACTAAAATACAAATTATTCAAAAATTAAGTAAAAAATGTTGTACAGGAATCGCCATTTCTTCAAATTAAAGTCTCAATTGACTCATGTTGTCTGTAAAGTAACATCGTCCACTGCCGCCGGGCGCTGTGGCCGTGCGGTTCTAGGCGCTACAGTCTGGAACCGCGCGACTGCTACGGTCGCAGGTTCGAATCCTGCCTCAGGCATGGATGTGTGTGATGTCCTTAGGTTAGTTAGGTTTAAGTAGTTCTAAGTTCTCGGGGACTGAAGGCCTCAGATGTTAAGTCCCTTAGTGCTCAGAGCCATTTCAACCATTTGAACAATGCCTTGATTTTTCTAGATTTCCGGTCAGTTTTGAAACGATTATATCTGCAACAGTTTAGCTGTCATTAGTAACCGCAGGTTATTCAAAAATTGATGATTTGAGGCCTTGTTGGTATGGTTTAAGTGCTTAAAATTGACATGTGTGCATTTTTGACTTCGCAGTACGCAGAGTCATTACCTTGTCACATCTCCATCTGCTTATTCACCGGTTCGAGCTCTAGGCGGGAAGGGCTCTACAAAACCGCTGTTTTTCATGCGGAATAAATCAGTTACTTAATATTTCTTTTTCTCAAAAAAAAACTTGAAATGTGTCTTAGCACCTAAAATTTTTACGATTTATTTCTTTCGGTGTATTCTCCCTGCGTGAAAAATTTCAGATTAGGTTTCGACATCTTAGATTGGACCATTCCGTTCAAAGATGCAGTAATCTGGCAGTGTCTGGCCCGAACGCATATTATGGATGAACATATAAAATAATTTTGTAGAACACAAGATGTGATTTTAACATCGCGATACTGGTCGGGGATTCAAAATCCCACTTTCAATTAATTAATCCTGCCTCTCGGTGGCAGATTTCGAGTATCATATTGGGTTATGGAATGTGTTTGAATTCCATTACATTATTAGGATTTCATATTGTTCTTTATGGAATATTTATCCCTCTCTCTCTGTTCTTTATATTTGGGTTGGGCCAATAATCTCTCCCCTGTTCCTTTACAGCTCGAAGATCATCCTCTTTCTCCAATTGCATGCGGAGTGTTTGTATCTTCAGCAATTGAGAAAAAATAGCATAAAACGCATTTTTTATAGGAACCTGGAAAAGTTCATATTTTCAGTAAAGCAAGACAATTTGTATGACCCATTGGCCGATTGGTATGTACCATATGTGTTCAACTCGTAAATTTGGTCATACCTGACATACCACAGCTAGTAGAACATAGAAGCAGCTATAACTGTTCATGTTTCGAACACAAAACAAACTGTCCTTATCGACATCGAATCTGATTATACGCACATTTATATATTGTTTTGTGATTTTTATCATTAATAATAAAACTGGCAGAACATTAAGGAAATTCGTACTCTGCTCTCAGTGTAATTCCCTATGTGACTTACATAAAACCGGTCAGACACATTGGTGAAGCATAAATCTAAGTCCAGGAGTAACTTAAGTGACGAAAATTTCAACGTCAGTGCTTAAGAGAGCCATACACTGTGAAAAATGCTTCATTAATTTCGAGGCCACATAGAACATTCCTGTTTGCTGTGTTATTCAGTATTGCACAGCTATGAATTCAGCTCAAGATATGGACAGTTCATTTATACATTTTAGAAACATCCACAAGTAAATGTGACATATGTTTGATGAGAACAGACTAAAAACTGTGAACTAATTTGGTGACCCATACTTTCAGCCACTGGGACTCACCTGTACGACTGCGATATCGTAGTCTATAGTGCGGCTGTCGTACGACGCGTGCATGTAACCAGAGGAGGCCCTCAGCACGGTACCACCGCTCCCACGAATTGAAGACCCCGCTCGGAAAGTCATCAGAAGGAGGCTCATACCGTCCACGCAGTGAGAGGCCGTCAGCGCCCAGCTGGAGCTGATGATGGACGCTCCGCAAATGTGCGAACCGCCATACTGGAAGGACAGCTGCCACGGGTAGTCGGCAATGTTGGCGTTGGAGCCTCCAATGATGCGGCCGTTACCCCGGCTCCACAGCCTGGCCGGCGAGGGCGCGGCAAGGGCGGAACCCAAGAGGCACACCAAGAAGAGGGCGAGGCGCTGCATGGTGGAAGCGGTGGTGCAGCCCTCTCAGACCCCGACCTATATATACTGTAAGAGACCCAAGGACGAGTGCCCTATCTCAGTCGGGGGTAATCCATGTACTTGAAAAAAACCTCTGAGTCGGATTCCTTATCTGCTGAGATAAAGCACTTAGAAATCGATGTAGACCTTGATACGACCCTCTCAATGGCGTCACACAGCTCATTGATATAAAACAGCTACTTCTTTCACTGTTCAGCCATTTCACGAACTGATATACAGGGTGTTACAAAAAGGTACGGCCAAACTTTCAAGAAACATTCCTCACACACAAATAAAGAAAAGATGTTACGTGGACATGAGTCCGGAAACGCTTAATTTCCATGTTAGAGCTCATTTTAGTTTCGTCAGTATGTACTGTACTTCGTCGATTCACCGCCAGTTGGCCGAATTGAAGAAAGGTAATGTTGACTTCGGTGCTTGTGTTGACATGCGACTCATTGCTCTACAGTACTAGCATGAAGCACATCAGTACGTAGCATCAACAGGTTAGTGTTCATCACGAACGTGGTTTTGCAGTCAGTGCAATGTTTACAAATGCGGGGTTGGCATATGCCCATTTGATGTATGGGTTAGCACGGGGCAATAGCCGTGGCGCGGTACGTTTGTATCGAGACAGATTTCCAGAACGAAGGTGTCCCGACAGGAAAATGTTCGAAGCAATTGATCGGCGTCTTAGGGAGCACGGAACATTCCAGCCTATGACTCGCGACTGGGGAAGACCTAGAACGACGAGGACAACTGCAATGGACGAGGCAATTCTTCGTGCAGTTGACGATAACCCTAATGTCAGCGTCAGAGAAGTTGCTGCTGTACAAGGTAACGTTAACCACGTCACTGTATGGGGAGTGCTACGGGAGAACCAGTTGTTTCCGTACCATGTACAGCGTGTGCAGGCACTATCAGCAGCTGATTGGCCTCCACGGGTACACTTCTGCGAATGGTTCATCCAACAGTGTGTCAATCCTCATTTCAGTGCAAATGTTCTCTTTACGGATGAGGCTTCATTCGAACGTGATCAAATTGTAAATGTTCACAATCAACATGTGTGGGCTGACGAGAATCCGCACTCAATTGTGCAATCACGTCATCAACACAGATTTTCTGTGAACGTTTGGGCAGGCATTGTTGGTGATGTCTTGATTGGGCCCCATTTTCTTGCACCTACGCTCAATGGAGCACGTTATCACGATTTCATACGGGATACTCTACCTGTGCTGCTAGAACATGTGCCTTTACAAGTACGACACAACATGTGGTTCACGCACGAGGGAGCTCCTGCACATTTCAGTCGAAGTATTCGTACGCTTCTCAACAACAGATTCGGTGACCGATGGATTGGTAGTGGCGGACCAATTCCGTGGCCTCCACGCTCTCCTGACGTCAACCCTCTTGACTTTCATTTATGGGGGCATTTGAAAGCTCTTGTCTACGCAACCCCGGTACCAAATGTAGAGACTCTTCGTGCTCGTATTCTGGACGGCTGTGATACAATACGCCATTCTCCAGGGCTGCATCAGCGCATCAGGGATTCCATGCAACGGATGGTGGATGCATGTATCCTCTCTAACGGAGGACATTTTGAACATTTCATGTAACAAAGTGTTTGAAGTCACGCTGGTACGTTCTGTGGCTGTGTGTTTCCATTCCATGATTAATGTGATTTGAAGAGAAGTAACAAAATGAGCTCTAACATGGAAATTAAGCGTTTCCGGACACATGTCCACATAACATATTTTCTTTCTTTGTGTGTGAGGAATGTTTCCTGAAAGTTTGGCCGTACCTTTTTGTAACACCCTGTCTATTATGGTGTAGATAATGGTTACGGTGTAAGAGTTTCTGAGTACTGTAACCGCAGCGTGTTAAGGGATTGGGCTGCTCAGCATTACTTTGTAACAGTTATGAGTCATATTCCTGCTGAAATGTTCTAATAGGGTAATGTGAAAGATCGCTTCACGCAAATTCTCTTGCTTTTGTTTATTGTCTATGCTATGTCATACGTAGTAAGTAGCGGTTAGTCTTCTGCACTTGAATATGTTGAAAATTAAGACTTGGCTAACCACAAAAACTGGTCTCTTGCATGAGCAGAACAGGTCGTCTTTCGCAGACGCTGTCTTGGCTGAGATCATCGTCTAACGCTTTGTAAACGGACACGTCTGATGGGTCTAGGTCTAGGTCTAGGTCATGGCGACAAGTGCTGTGTCCCTGAATTTTCGTAATATTACAGGGGTGCAGCTGAAAGACCATTAATTAATTTTTTTCAGCAGATATTTATTGTACAATAAACGCTGTTGAGATGTACCCCTCAGTTGCAGGGTGGGTGATATTAAACCAGTGCACTCTAGAAGTCTCTGGAATAGACCGTAGCCTTCTCAGTTTAATATTAGCATTATAAATTAATTTCTTCACTTTCTAGAATCGAGAACAGGGGGAGGTGGCAATTCGTCTTGCAAAGCAGCGCTTCTCTTTTGAACGCTGGAAAGTAATTGAATCATTCCTCCCAGAATTTTCATGTGTATCAGTACTCCGTAAGCCACGATACTGTGTATGTTGGCTGGTACATAGACCGGTATAGTTTTTCCTCCATACTATTCCATTCTTACATGGCGAGAACGAAGAATTTTGGAACTTTTTTTTCTGGACTGGTCTCGTGGAATTTTGAAAGTAGAGTTTCGATTTTTGCCAACGTATTTATTATACTGTCTACCATCGCTGTTCACTGAGCATTTCAATGACGCTCTCCGTTTGTCTAAACAGACCCGTGAAACATCGTAGAATTGTTCTTCGAATCTCTTCTATTTCTAACTTTTTTATTCAGGCACGTGGTCACGGTATCAGTAGGACTAACAACAGTCTATTATTCTTTTTATTTTTAATTTTTTTTTAATTTAGTGAGTTTTACGTCGCTGGAATTCTCTAGCGAAATGTTTCGTGCTTCCTTAAATTTTCTCAATACATCTAGAAATCTCCTGGTAAGCGTCCCAGGTTAAAGAGCAAACCTCGAGAATATGTCGAACGCGGGTTATGTAAACCGCTTGGTCTGTGGATGAATCGCATTTCGCGTATTTTGTTCAGCTATTTTAGTCTGTTTCTGCCTGTTATTCCTAGAAATTTTACGACTGTCGACGTTCTCCATGGGGTATCAGCAATAGTGTAAGTAAACAGTAATGGATCTCACAGGCACGTGTGTATGGCAAATTTCGCTCTGGCAGATGTTTTAGGCGACTTCTGTCATCGCCAACTGGTCCATCCTGTGCAGGCATGGCAAATCGTACCATTTAGAAATTTACAGTTCTGAAGAGAGCACTGATAAATTGGAAGTGAACGCGTTCATTTACAAATAAAGAGACTTCACAGCCTGGTACTTGAAAATCTTGATAATAGACAGCTACATTTGCATATGTGAGTTCTTTGGTCGAAGTTACACGCGGCACCACGCTCATTTATGCCACATTCATTTTCACCTTTTAATTCCCTTCGCGTGCGCTGATAATAAAGTTTCGGAAGCCCACAACTATGTCGTCTGCTAACAGTCTCAGAGAGCTGCAGCAGTTATTTGCTCCGCCTATGTCGTGACGGATAAGGTCCTACATCACGTAAGCCGAACACTTCTTCTAGTGTCTCCTCATTGCAAACAACGTACATGATTCAAATACATTTACAACTTTCCTCTCTAATGGAGCAAAAGCGTGGAGCCTCACACTCTGGCACGACGACGGTTCAGACAAAGAGGTGTCCCCACGTGCGAAAAATAGGCCGGAGCTCAGAAGTTCGTGTGAAGTGCAAAGTTTGTTAGTGATATCCCATTAGCACCAACAATAACCACAGTTCTTCGCAACGCCGCCGTGGACGTGTCACGCGATGGGAAGGTCGCTACACCCCGACTTAGCTACGTGTCGTTCGTTCTTTTGACGCCTCTGCGATGGAGGTCGGAACCGAATCCGCAGCGTTAAAATCACGTAGTGTCCAATAAGTGGCCGGGGGAAACACTTCGGACACATGTCCGCTCGTAATCGACACGAAAAGGCCTCAGGGAGTGGCACGAATGGCGCCAATGAAACTTCCCTTGAGATCTTGATTACCACTCATTTCGTAATATAAAACGACAGCTTGCAGTGCGATGACCAACAGGAAGACGCTCTTGACACAATCTTTGTTGCTGCTGACATCTCCACATCACTTAAATCCTTCTGTAAGAAACCTGACCTCACCTCTCTAGAGTGCAGAGAAACCGCAATTTTTGCTCTGGTGTACATCTTGCCACCACTATCGACTGTTTAAAGCCATCTGACGAAATTTTTTCGTGAAGCAACACAGCGTTCTTATGCTTTTTCAATGTTCCTGTTTCACGTCTTCCTGTGGAGCGATCATGGACGGGTGCGAGATTGACATATGAGTGAATAAAACGGCAAAGGATCCTCTCTAAACCCGCCCCCCCCACCCCCCCGTGGCACCCTCCCACATTTACTGAGAATATTAAAAATGTACCTTTACGGAGAAATCCTTCAAAGTAGTGCTAGGAGCCTGCAGGCAGGCAACTAGCACAGGATGGGGTGTCAAGTGGTTGCCTGCTTGCAGGCGCCTGGCAATACTTTGAAGGTTTTCTCTATAATGGCACATTTCTTAAAACCACCTTACATGTGACATGAACTTCTGACCTCTGGACTTTTCATTGCGTTTGTCGACGAGCTGTCGAGCCAGAGGAAGACGTCACAGGGCGCCACGCTTTTGCACCACCACAGAGGAAGGTTGCATGGACAAACTTCAAATTTATGCATCGCTGTGGGAGACAATTACGATGTTTCGAAAAAAGGATCCTTTAATTCTATTCAGCAGTGCACATCGAAGACCTACTGGACATATTTTTCTTTTATGAAACCCAGTCAATACAGTTTAAAAATATCAGTGGTTCAATCTCCAGAAAAGGGAATACTCATCTCCCACATATAATTCAGTTATATGTTATATCAGCCCCAATATAATACATGTAAGTCATGACAGTTTTGTTGCTGCGTTACTCGTTTGGATACATCATTAACAAACACCGTTGCAGCCAATATTTTCAAGAGAGAGCTGGCATGTAGTTACAGCACTACGTCAACGTCGTACGTGGGTGTAACTAACAGTAACTGCATCATCTACAAATCTTCGTTCATAGAGACCATTCGATACCTTAAAAATGGTAAAAGTCTTCCCAAGTCAACAACCTCTTTCAGGCTTCGTAATTTTGCTCATGGCAAATGGTATCTTTAGTGACAGTTGGTTATAGCTATTTACAGAAACAACGTGAAAGTCACTGAATAACAAAGAGGAAAGGACTGTATATTCACACAGATAACGTCTGACTATTTGGACCGTTGTATGCTGAGAATAATTCAGTATATTGTTTATGTACTTCAATTTCGGAAACTACATACAGATAAAACTTTCCTATGTTTCATTTTTACCACAATGAACAGTTTTTATCACAATGAACAGCACTCTCTCTATCGCTGTACACCGTGTTCGCTCTTCGCCGACACACGACGCTTTGATTGGAGAACTGTCCATTTTCCGTCCCTATCGACCACCAGGCATCGCAGTGGGCAACGCCCCACTTCTGTCTGTGTAGGCGACCATGTCTCTGTAGCTACAACCGATCTCTCTTGCTGTCCTGTACTACAGTGTAATGCTAAACAAAACTTTCAGTAATTGCGCTTGTAACATAAATAAAAAAAAGATACTGACACACATTCACTTCGTAGTATAATGCTGAAATTTTATCAAGATAGTTTCTATCGAGAATATAAAATATTCCGCGCCAATAATATTTGCATGTCTTCGAGAACATATGTGTACCGTGTAGTTCTGCCCACCATTCTTAGAGTCGAGATGATTTGCCACATTAGTTTCACAAACTACTCATACTGTGTAAGACTTTTCATAGATCTAGGCACACTAGCTACTGCTCCTCGTTTTATTAGTCCTTAAAAATATTTGTTGTATAGAAATCCCGTATTCCATCTGACAGCACACATCTCAACATTGGAATGTGAACAGTAAACATGACGACTAAATACCCCTTTTGTCGTGCAAAACTTCCGCATTATACAGAAGCACATCAGTTTCAACACTTGGCAAGTAACCGTAATAGCAGTAGATAAAACTAATTAAGGTTTAGAAGAAGCTGCAAGATTTACTTGTAGTCAGGTATATCTACCCTAGTGACGAATTTCTTAGCGTTATTAAGTTATGCGCATTACATTAATAATATCATAAGATACGAATACTGCAAGAATTAGACTTCCGTACGTCTTGAATGAAATAATGTCATCAGTAAATGATAATACTAAGAGCTCTATTTTTAAAAAAATACCCATTTATCATAGTCTCGAAATTATTTCACTTACATTCTTATTTACACGCTTATTTGTTGCTATGTGTGTTTACGTTGTAAATGGAAATAAGAATTAAATGCAACCGTATTTGTCACAGTTGCTTTATTCGAACAGCTTAGAGATAGGCTACGATTTGGAGAAAAAGATGTGACTACTCTAAAATGAATCTTTCAACCGACAGTGAACCGTTCAATGTTATTACACTTTGGAGTCAGTACATTAAATGAATGTAATCTCATTTATATGCGAGTTATCAAGCTGAACGATGCTATCTTCTGACGCCAAGGTTCATTAACCAACGGTGTCACGTGTATTTTACAATAATCACACAATATCACAAGTAATAAATTTCCAAGATATCTCTGGGTAACATTACTTCAGTTTTCAATCTGTCTTGTCTGCAGCGATCAAATCTCCGTCCAGGAACCTAGATTTAGGTCTTCCGTGCTTCGTCTGAAAAGAAAGACAGCTTATTTTACTCCTCATCCTTGTATAATCCGATTTTATGTTTCATGTTTGATATCCTTGTCGCCGGGATGTTAGACTTAATCTCTTCTCGTTATCGATTTTCAGTCAGAAGCCTTGTCATCATCAGTACGATAAAACTGACGCAAAATCAACGTCGCCAGTAAAGACAACAAAGGAAATAACTTACAAATCACTCTCAATTATCGGAAAACAGTCTTAAATAGCTCTTGTTACAGTGTACAAAAATTTAGTAGAGAGAACAATGGATGATATTGTAAACCTTATATTTAAAACTCTTTACTTCGTTTGAAATATACTGGAGAGCCAAAGAAACTGGTACACCTGCCTAATATCGTGTAGGGCTCCTGCGACGCGCAGAACTGCCGCAACACGACGTCGCATGGACTCGACTAATGTCTGAAGTAGTGATGGAGGGAACTGACACCATGAATCGTGCAGAGCTGTCGATAAATTCGTGACAGTACGGGGGAGTGGAAACCTGAACAGCACGCTGCAAGGCATCCCAGATATACTCAACAACGCTCATGTCTGCTGACCAGCGGAAGTGTTTAAACTCGGAGGAATGTTCCTGGGTCCCCTGTATAGCCATTTTGGGCTTGTTGGGTGTCGAATTGTCCTACTCGAATTGTCCACGTCTGTCGGAATTCACAATGGATATGAATGGATGCAGATGATCAGACAGGATGCTTACGTACGTGTCAACTGTCAAGAGACGTATCAGCGATCCCATGCACACCAACACCACAGGCCCCACACCATTACAGAGCCTCCACCAGCTGTAACAGTCCCCTGCTCACATGCAGGGGCCATGGATCCATGAGGTTGTCTCCATACCCGTATACGTCCAACCGCTCGATACAATTTGAAACGAGACTTGCCCGATCATGCAAAGTGTTTCCAGTCATCAACAGTCCAATGTTTGTGCTGATGAGCCCAGGTGAGGAGCAGAGCTTTGTGTCATGTAGGGTACAAGAGTGGGCCTATGGCTCCGAAAGCCCATATCTATGATGTTTCGATGAATGGTTCGCATGCTGATACTTGTTGATAGCCCAGCAATGAAATCGGCAGCAAGTTTCGGAAGGGTTGCACTTCTGTCACTTTCAACGATTCTCTTCATTCGTCGTTGGCCCCTTTCGTGCAGGATCTTCTTCTGGCCGCAGCGATGTAGGAGAGGTGATGTTTTACCGGGTTCCTTATATTGACGGTACAATCGTGAAATGGTCGTACTGGAAAATCTGTACTTCATCGCTACCTCGGAGATGCTGTGCCCCGTCGCTCGTGCGCCGACTATAACACTACGTGCAAACTCACTTCAATCTTGGTAACCTGTCATTGTAGCAGAAGTAACCGATCTAACGACTTCACCAGACGCTTGTTTTCTTATAGATACGTTGCGAACCGCAGTGCTATCTTCTGCTTGTTTACATTTCTCTGTATGTGAATGCCATGCCTATATCAGTTTCTTTGGCGCTTCAGTACCTAATTATCCGTCAGTTTCACTGTATCACACACCGATTTAGTATGTAACAACTAGAGCAATTTCCGAGAACTTATGGACAAAGCAATCTTTTTTTTTTATTTTAATGGCGCTGACTGGGGCTAATAGGTACCAACTCGATAATATTTCTCTCTTCGTCAGTCACTGTCACAGTCCAATACCAAATTTGGAAAAATTTCCTATTACCTCTGTTTCCTATTAATGTTTGCTTTGCTTATCAAGTGCGTGCCGTGCGACAGGTACATCCAGCATTTATTCGCCTGTTACGATACAACCGTCGCAGCAAGCGTTTCTGGCGGTGCAGTGCCCGCTGGATGTCGCGCCGATGGGGAGGACAGAGGCTGGAGGACCTAGGGAGAGCAGCGTGGAGAAACATTGCTTATGGGCCTGTTGCTGGGTGTGCGCCGAGCAGCTCTGTTGGGCTGTTCTAATGAACTTGGCTGATGAGCGCTGGCTGCGGCAACCGGTGTTTGCACGGCACGGAGATGAGGCACGTGTAGTCCTAGTCCTGTTGGTATCCACAGAACGTGTGCACGTCTCGCTACTTAGTACCGCACTTGTAAAAACAGCAGGGCCTACCAGAAGGTCCATTTTGGAGATTATTCAAGCCCTGAAGCGTAACACGGAGGGTTGTAATGTATCAAATGGCTCTGAGCACTATGGGACTTAACATCTTAGGTCATCAGTCCCCTAGAACGTAGAACTACTTAAACCTAACTTAACCTAAGGGCATCACACACATCCATGCCCGAGGCAGGATTCGAACCTGCGACCGTAGCAGTCCCGCGGTTCCGGACTGCAGCGCCTACAACCGCAAGACCACCGCGGCCGGCTGTAATGTATCAGTTGATAAATAAATTTGCACTCTGTGTACTAACTCTAAACTATTTTTCTCACTTAGGAAGTGGACTGTAAGAAGAAGAGACAAAGAAGTACAGACGACTGTGATCTAAAAAAACTGTACGTGCTTCTTCACACGGCTTTTTTTCCAGGGAGAGCCTCGTTAGCGTTTAGAGATGCGTCTTCATGTATACTATTATCAATGCTACTGTGTCTCCATTGAATCAGTCTTGCTCTGACGAAGTACAAATAAACCAGAGAAAAGGTTAGGTGAACATAGTACAAAATTATTATCTTTCTGTGTTTCCTTTTCATCTGTTATACTACAGCCCGTGGTCGCACAGGCTTTCCTGTTCACTATCAGAGTCACAGTAGTGATAATTGTGTAGCGTAAATTCTGTTGCTAGTGTAGCGGTCATTTTACCTTGTTATTTATATTGCTTGGATAATAGTATATATAAAAGCCGGTACCACCACAGATTATTAGCGCTGCTCGATATTACTCAAAAATAGCTACAAAGTCGGCTCCAAATCTCTGAAAATAAAAAAAATTACAAAACTGATCAATTTTATGCAAAAATACCTCCAAAATCGCCTAAAAATCGCTGAAAATATCTGTTACTAAAGAAACCCATTTTATGCAAAAGCAATCCACAAAATAGCCAAAATATTACACTAGTACTCAAGTTTTAAAAGGTGCTAAGCGTTTCCTACCATATACCATCCACTCATCACCGAGTTTCAGGCCTCCGACATTCTGTATGTCAAGTCTGTCATGCTGATCTTCTTCAGAATTAACAGACTGCCCCATTTATGCTGCCTGAAACACACCATCCTTCCCCATCAGACTCAGCACAGAGACCTGCCTCTGGATTAACAAAGTGCTCCATTTTAATTCAGGTTGTTTAGGACTGGTCTTAGACGCTGTCTGGGATGATTATGAACTGTACAGAACCGAGGACAGAAAGTATTCTGCCAGATGGCTGGCCCTCTCTGCACGTAACGCTTTAACGACCGCCAGCGTGGCCAGTCCGTGTTGTCAACGCACTATACAGAATTTGGTTGAGATAAAGCAACTTCGACCTTGTGTACGTAGTTGGTATTTGCTTTACAAAGTTGGTTTGAGAACATTTAGAAACATATAAAATAATATCATAAATAACAAAAGAAAATAATTGACAACATATTCTTCTTTCTGTTCCTCCAGAAACAAAATACATTGAAATGTTGAAAACTTTATAAATTTAGAGATAACTAAAGTATAATATAATGTTTAATTACAAATTAGCTACCAGACGGCACTATCACATGTTAATTCATAGCACCATTCATAGTGGCGCTACATTAGCTCAGTCCAAGTCAGAAATCGTGGTATGGTTTGCCTATCTTAGGGTGCACAAAATTGGTTTTGTTGTAACTTTTTAATTTTTATACGTAATTGAATTCTGATTCCATTTTTCGATAGTGTCGGTGTCCCTAAGGAACCGCTACCCGCCATACATGGAAGTAAGTCGGATGCCTAACTCTCAGAGGAAAGGGACAAAATATTTTTTCTTAAGTTCTCAGCCAAATATTACTGATTTTAAACATTCAAAATGCTAACATCATCTACGTCAAGAAAGCTATCCATAGAAAGAGTAAAGAAAAAAGAAGATATCATCTTCTGAAAGATGTACTAAATATTTCTGTTTTTCTTGCTTTTATCTTTCTTAAAATACCTGAGATTGAAATATAACCATGCAGTTAACCCTTCTATAGCTTTTCCTAATTTCTATTCATTAATCCACCTACAAATTTTCAGTAAGTTTTCTGTGCTTTCAGTCATATGTCAAGTTTTGCTTACCATACATAGTTACATAAGCTTATGTCTTATCAGGTAATTTATCACTGAAGACAGTACACGCTTTTATTGTTGTTTTCTGTGTGGCTAAAACATTCTTTCTATATGTCATGTTTATAACATAAATAGGGTGGTTAGTAAAATAATTGTATGGATTCATGTTAGCACCTCTTTCCAGTTGTGTAACACACTGAAAATCACAGAAAACATCACAAGGTTTCAGAAAGCGATTTGATCCATCTAAATTCCTCATTTTTTGAGGAAAGCCTCATTATCACCATTTTCCAGATTGATATTCTGCAGTTAACATGGTCAAATAACGATGAGTCTTTAAGTTCATTAGTTTTTGTATCTCTCTGGACTACAATAAATATGAAGTATGGCATATTAAATTCCATTGAGTTATAGTAATTAGAGATGTTTAATTCAAAGTTTCTATTGTCACATTATCCAGCAGCTTCTTGAGTCTACAAGTCATAAAAAGGAATAGGCATTTTTGCGTTTTTGAGGGATTCTTGTTCTATTGCAAGCTCATATTCAGGACAGTAATTTCCGTACTATTTACAACTATCTTACCTATTTTAGGCAGTGTTCCGGCAACTTTGATTTCTGCCTGCATTTTTGGTAGCCCATCTTACAAGCTGAATTCCATGTAAATGATACAGATAAATCTCATTCCTACATCTTTTCTCTGGTATCCTTGAAAAATCCTCCAAGCAATTCCAGAGGATATAGCACTTCACTAATATTTTGCGTCCCTTTACTATTGCTTATGATAGTACCTTGCAAACATATTTTATCAGAAATAGACGAATTTAGCAGAAATATGACTGCTGAGGAAATAAAAGGATGTTCAGTTCTATAAACAATGTTATTTCCTTTCCTATAACTTACGAAATCAAGAAACTTTAAAGGGAAAGTGTCAATGACTTTAATATTCGTCTCCCTGCATATGCTGTAAAATCTGTTCCATCTTCCTGAATTACATTAAAATTGATACAGAACAATGAGCTCAGTAGGATGTAACCATCAGTCTCTTATATTTACATTAATTTCCACATCCGCCCTGATAGCTGAGTGGTCAGCGCGGCCGAATGCTGTGCAAAGGGGCCAAGGTTCGATTCCGGGATGGGTCGGAGGTTTTCTCCTCTCAGGGACTGGGTTTTGTGTTGTATTAATCATCATCATCATATCATCCACATCGACGCGCAAGTCACTGAAGTGGAATCAACTCAACAGGCTTGCACGTAGCCTGACATAAACATTAGACTGGCATTAAAAGCTCGAGCTACAAATGAGATTATATTACCAGTGCACACAAAGCCTGCTACTGAGAAGGACAATCGCAAAAATTTTTAAACGCTGAGTACGTTTCCATCATTGACATGACATATTCGTTTTGGCAAGCAGCAATCACTTCTCATTCCAGGAAATATACTGCTTGCATATTCGGGGGCGAACATACCAGTTCTGCTTTCAACCCTTCGGACTGAACGTCAGTTCTAGCATATTCATAACTGCTTTAGATAAAGTATTTGGAAACTAATTAGTAGAAAGTGTGACACATTACGTAGATTACATTCTTGTCACCACAAAAGACGTGGAAGAAACCTCACGAAATACTTGAAAAAATTATGTAAGAATTTGCACAAGCTGGTGTAACAGCAAACATTAAGATATCTAAATTTTTATGTAGTGGGATAAGGTATCCAGAGCACATAATCAATCCACAAGGTATACTCCCTAATCTGCGTAAGTTATATGCTATCAAAATATTCCTAGTCCACGTACTAAAACACAAGTGGAGTCATTTCTAGGGCTCTGTTCTTTCTTCCAGTGTTTCCTATCACAACAACTGTTAAACAATAAATACATTCTACGTACTTTTACTTCAGAAAAATCATATACTGATCTGGACACAGCAGTACCAGCAACATTTTGAAAACATCAACATGCATAAGTAAATTCAAACATTCTAAATCGTTCAGATTTTAGTCCAGACTTTTGTATGAAATGTGCTGCGTCATGCAGTGGCTTACGATCTTGACTAGTCCAGATGATTAAGGAAGGAGAGCAGGAACAGGTAAGGATCACTGGATTTTCAAGCCAAGCCTTAAGCGAATACGAATCCACATATTCAACAGAAGGCATTCGAGAACTGCTGTGTGAACGATCTCATCATTGGAAAATCTCTTTCCCTCCAGATGTTCTTTCAGGAATGGTGCAAAATCCGGACTTCCCGATCACCATCATTATGTCTACTTGGCCTAGGTCAAATTGTTGGCGACATTTCACTATGGTTCGACATCAAATTGCTTTAATCCACATCCCGCTAGAATTTCAGGGTGAAGCTGTGCGGGGATTGACATTTTGCTGACAAGAATCGTTGTGTTCCGTGTTAACTTTGGGTTAAACTTCCACTCGCCGCATCATTTGACTCATGTGCTATCGATAGAGGGACTGGGGGATTGTGGTGGGAGGGGAGGGTGAGGGAGATTCAGAAGCAGCAAAGATTTTACTAACGTATTCTTCTACTAAAGGACACAAATAAAATTTTAACAAATCCATATTCACATTGCATTATAAAAGAATTTAACAGTAAAAAGAATTATGCATGATGTTAATAAGGTAATAGAAGCTTTAACTATATGAATTGATTAACAACCTTTACCTCAAGTATCAGTGAGATTATTAAACAATAAAAGCAAGAAAAAACTTTAAATATTTGTTACCCACTCTTATTTTAAGACAGTGCTGAATTGAAAAGAATAGCAAGTAATGGATTACTATAAAGGACAAATGCAGCAAAAGTATAAACAACGTTTAGATCTCCAAAACATCAATATCCACACAAATCAGAACTGGTGACCAAACACACAGGAGATACAAACCACTCTTAGTTAAAACTTCAGAAGTTTTAAAATTACAGTTTTGGTGATGGCAAACTATTTTATTTTGAATATACGATTAAACCACAGGTTATAAACAAAGACAGTTATGAGTCAAGTTTCAACTATATCCTACTTTACTACTCCAGCTATCACTACAGCTTGAGAACAACAAAGAGGCTATCGTCCACCACGCACGGTACTATGGCTTGCGAAATCTCTATGTAGATGTAAATGTAGACTATAATGAGAATTTAACTGTGTACATTGTGTAAGCAGTATACAGGAAACACAAGAGCAGTAGTGTGTCCTACATGTCATGTGACGCTTGTGAGAAACATATATTTCAGTACATTGGAGAAGTGGTTCGAGTTTAAACTCCAGCTTGTTTAACACCATCATTTGCTTCCTTCTTAACGCTGCTGTATGTGTTGCAGTACTGTATATCGATGGTGATCTAGAATATCTTCCTGGCTCTTCTCCTCTTCCTTTTCACATATCCTTCTAAGCCTATATAACTCCCTCTCTCCATTTTAATATATACATGACGTTATAAAAGTATTCCATATTTTGAGAGGTGATTAATGGGCGAGAACAATAGAAAAATTTCCAGTAAATATAAATGCATAGCCTTAAAGCTATAAGCACTTGTTCATCTTAGCTATTGTGTAGCACGTCTGTTGTGTTCTTCTGAAGTTCATTTGTGTGTTTTTCTTGTACTGTACAAGTATCGACGCAGATTTATGTGTAGATGTCGACACAAAATATCATATATAATTTTGTACTGGAAAGTCCATACCTTTGACTGGACTTCACAGATGTAAAGACACCCACCTCATGCCCTGACCGGCGAGATATCTGTATTTTAAACGTCTGAAACATGTCTGAGACACGAAGGCATCCACTTTACTCCTTCAAACACATAAACAGATATCAGACATGTAACAGACCCTCACGTTTTGTCACAGACGTATCATCACAGGAGTAAACTGAAAATGGCTACACTTCCTTTTTCTTACCTAGGTTTTCTGGAGGTTTCCCTTTGTTGTAAGGCAAATGCCTAAACAATGAATCCCCTCCTAAATATATCTGCATCACTTTTGCGGAAAATGACTGGCCCCTACAATGGGTCGTATCTGTGTCAACCTGCTGCACTCTTCTTTATAGAACATGATACGTATTAAATAGCTGAGGAGACGTATTTCAGCTCGTCAGTCGACTCCAAAAACACTCCAATTCTGCACAAAGTTTTCGCTAAGAAAGGTAAAGGTTTGTCTCTAGAGATCTTAAACTACTTCAGAGACCACATCACGTTAGATCCAAGAAAATAAGACTTCTCTGACTAAGGGAAATTATTATCTTATTGCTGCAAAAGAAAATTTCTAATTTTGGTATTTTCTTCCCTCAGAGGAACCCGTCTAATGATATATTTTAGAAATTACTAGACGCTAAAAGCCTTGTCACTAATCGTCACATTTGCTTGTCATCTTTTAATCAGCATCTCCAGGAAATGCATTCATTTTCTTGAATATGATTAACCACTTTTATGTAACATATTCCAAACAACTACTGCACTTATTCTCAACTTCTTACTGCTCATTTAGAAAATTATTTTCCAGTTCAGTTGTAAGGTGGGCATGTCGTTCGGATTTCTGTAAGTTATGCATCTGCAAGTCAGGGAGAGATGGAGTTATTGTTAAACAATGTTTGGTCTTGTTATGGCAAAGTCTTTGCGTATGCGCAGTCTGATGCATTATTAGTTTCAGCGTGGTAGGTGATGGACATATTCAGTACTACTGTGTTGACTTGGGATTGTGTCTGTCAGATAAAGAAAAATTTATTATTAAGAACAAAAAAAATGAACATGGTGTATACTGTAAAGTGCGAAGAATATAAATTTTGAATAATGTTATTATCTTCGAAGAGAAGAAGTCTGAGGCAAGACTGCAGGACTGCGCAACTAACTTGTCGGAATGATTATTGTCAGCTAGTTAACTTTCTCAAAGCTGAGAGAAGAATCACCGCTTTCCTGAGCCATGCGTGAAGATATTAACTGATTAAGCTGTATCTTTGTATAGAAATTTCCTGTTAACACTGTAATCTTATCAAATCAGTGGTCACTTTGATAAACATAGTATCGTTTAGACAAATGTTATGTGTGAAAAGCATGCGAAATTTTTTTCTGTCTTTATGAACAAAATCAATGCCTTGGAACATCATTTCATAGGAATATTTACTCTCTCCACCCCACTGTTTGCAGAAGGTTTACCATTATGCATTACAACATTCCACCATGTGGTACGCAACAGTCTGAATGTTGTTCGGAAATTTTATTTAAGAATAGAAATCTAGCTTAGCCGCTGCCTGCTCGATGTTTGCTGTTGAACTTTCGAGAAATCTGCAACAATGTTGTCAAAATTCGAGGTAAGTGGACATTTTGATTAGGGCCAGATAATTGTTTTACTTCAGTTACGCATTCAAGATAAAGACAACTTGTATTCAGACCAGATACAGGTCAGTTTAAGTTGGATAACAGTTTGTAGGCACGTAGTTTTGGTAATACGAAGATTTTGTAGAGTGGAAGGTAAATTTGGGCTAGGTTTCATGCAGAAACTTATAGTTGGGAGCTTACATATATGGACCTCTTTCGCCAAGATAATTCTTGGGTTCTTCTGGTTATACATAGATTGTGTAAGATTTCCCAACAAAAAAAAAAAAAAAAAAAAAAAAAAGAAAAGGAAAAAATATACGACTGCGGTAATTTTACTAATGTTTTTTAAGGCAATTTATTTCAATTCCTCTTTCAGTTCATCGATATTTTGGATCGTTTGTCGATTATCGCTTACTTTACTACATAAAGAGTTGCCATAATAGTACAAATTCGGTGTGGATTTCATTGATTTGTTGTGCGTGCACGATAATATTTTCTTTTTTAATTGTAGCAATTTTGTTTTTCCGAGAAATAGTGTTTCATCAGGTTTGCCACCACAGAAAACAATATGAAAATCCGCCGTAGCACAAGACAACAGAGTGTGTTACAAAATAACGCGTTGGTACAGGATGAACATGATGTATATACTGTAAAGATTTGTTACTGGTAGGTTTGATCATCACGCGAGTGTTACGGAAATGCTTCAGGAACTCGGGTGAGAGTCTCTGGAGGGAAGAAGGCGATCTTTCGTGAATCGTTACTGAGGAAATTTAGAGAACCAGCATTTGAGGCTGACTGCAGTACAATTTTATTGCCGCCAACTTATATTTCGCGGAAAGACCACAAAGATAAGATAAGAGAGATTAGGGCTCGTACATAGGTATATAGGCAGTCATTTTTCCCTCGTTCTGTTTGGGAGTGGAACAGCGTGAGAGGCTAGTTGTGGTACGAGGTACCCTCCGCCACGCACCGTATGGTGGATTGCGGGGTATGTGTGGAGATGTAGATGTAGAGATAAACCCCACCGAGCGATTAGCTACTACCAAAGTTTACACGAGACTGCAAGAAAATGCACGGATCCAAAATTATGAACCAATTTACCAAACAATAATGAAGCAGAAGAAAAGATAGGTAATGATAACGCAATTTCTGAAATTGAGTCTATCGGCGATAAGTCACCACAGTCTAGAGAAATATTTCTACGAACACAGTCCACATCATTTCCAGTGAACGATTGTATAGAACCACACTGCATGAATCCGACAAATTTTGTAGAATCAATTCGTCTGACGCTTAAAGAAAAACAAGATGAAATTAGTAAGGAAATCGACAAATCACAGGATGAAGATAGCAAATCACTTACGGAAGAAATAAAAAAATTACACGAAGAGAATAGAAAAGCAAAGGAAGGGATGAAATTCAAAACATAAAATTTTTCAGCTGAGATTAGGGAAGAAATTTAAAATGATCAACCAACAATTACTACTTTTGCAACTAGGTTACGTAACCTTAAAATAGAACACGAAAACATGAAAACAAACCAGCATAGTGACAAGGACGAATGTTAGCTAAAATCAAGGGAAGTTACGAGTGCGATAGTTACATAGATAAAAGAACAGAGCGCATAAATTAACACAACGGTAAAAGAAATTAGCATATAAGTCGAAAGTTTGACATTAAATTTTGAAGAACGAAAACAACAATTAAGCTCAATTAAAGAAAAATTTGATGACCTGACAATGCAAATGGTAAAAATTGCACCCACTGCAGATAGTCAAATACACACTACCAGGACAGTTTTCAGACACAGCAGAATACCTGTTACTAATAAATTTTAAAGACGCCCAGGAGAAAAGTAACCAAGAAAATTAGCGTTATAGGAACACTATGAATGAAAGAGTCGAGCATATTTAAACAAAGTTTAACCGCGAGGAGCGAAAGGACGAATTTACCGTTTACATTCATAATCAAAAACGTTTGGTGACCAGACAGATTCAAGACATTTGTGTGATTTTCCACGAGAACAGTTACCACACCTCCAGATACGACAATGAATCGCCGACGTGATGCAATAGAGGACGATCTGGTTCACGTAAAAATGGTAACTTCCATTACGAACACTTTTTGACAGTACGTGAATTCAAGGTATTGAGGATTTAGAGTAACAAAATTCTCCACCATGCTTTGGTTGATCGGTTCCTTTATTCTTTACCACCAAATTGAGCAGTTGAACTTAAAGTAGAACCTGCCGCAAGAATGCGCTTAATAGTGAGAGTTCACCAAAGTGTAAATGATTTCTGCCGATAACTTTTGTCGGCTTACTCGCGCAGGCCACGTAAGATCGGGTAAAAGATAGCGTAATAATAATACGAAATTTTGAACTTCTCTAGCTCAGCAAAATACTTCAAAGGCATGGTCAGCAGAAATCGGTACTTAGCAAACCCACACTGTCCGTCAGAGCTAATTCTCATTTGTTTAACAAAGTTACCTACGCATCTGAGACAGGTAATTTTGGGCGGTAGAGGTAAAGATGATTTAGAAGAATTTTCAACATTACTTCAGGAATTGGAATTGTACAGTGACAAACACAATAATATTCACAACAGAAACTGAGACACACAAGATGCTTTTTACCACGTGGAAACAAAACCTGTTGCTAGTCACATAACAGACACAAGCAAAGAAACTATTACTGGCGGGATAACCGACATCGTCCTTTTGATGGAAAATTCTCCCAGTTGAATAATGATTATTGTGATAGAAGTCATTAACAGAGCTCTAACAACAAGTATGATAACAGACATCACAATAAATACGGTACAAAGGACAGGCGCTATCATAATTATCATATCAATCAAAATAATCACAAACAGTACGGTAATTCAGATGGCAATCTTACAAATTCTCGTGGGTACAGTTCAGGTAGATCAAACCCGCAAAATACATCGAACAACAACAATTTTGCAAATAGCAACCAACACAGTCACGCTAATTAATATCGTAATTCACAATGGCAAAATTCTGGAAGGGCAAGTGCAGCCCAATAGATAGAAATAACTCAAGTTATATTAGAAAATTCAAGAGATAATCAACGACGAGGAAACAGTATAAGGCAAATTGCGGATCACACAAAATACACTGCTGCCAAAACTTTGAATGTCGTGCGCTTTGGAGACATTACACACATTTTACTGGAAGAGACTGATGACAAACAAAACACTGTAGAACATCCAATAACAAACATAGGCAATATCTATTCTTTCCACTATCTTTGTTCCTGATAGCCCTATTTCTGTCGTCAGTGATGTGCGTTCCACAAATATATGACAACTTTAACTTTACGTAGGATTAAACTACAAGCAACGATTTCTGGAAAAAGTGTTGATGTGAAACATCAAACCTGTTCAGACTTTTGTTTCAAGGCTATAAATTTTGGATTATATTTTTGATTGTTCCTCTCTTGTCCACTGAAATAATGTTAGAATAATGTTAGGAGAAACATTTTTAAACATATAAAAAGCTGTTTTGAATATCAGTGACGTAGAAATACAAATGGAAGTGGACGGTAAATCAGTTTCATTAACATTTCAAGACTGGGTCTCGAAACAAGAAGAAGAGGAAACTGTTTATGTTCTATGACAGATATTGTTGTTGTTGTGGTCTTCAGTCCTGCGACTGGTTCGATGCAGCTCTCCATGCTACTCTATCCTGTGCAAGCTTCTTCATCTCCCAGTACCTACTGCAGCCTACATCTTTCTGAATCTGCTTAGTGTATTCATCTCTTGGTATCCCTCTACGATTTTTACCCTCCACACTGCCCTCCAATACTAAATTGGTGATCCCTCGATGTCTCGCAACATGTCTTACCAACCGATCCCTTCTTCTAGTCAAGTTGTGCCACAAGCTCCTCTTCTCCCCAATTCTATTCAATACCTCCTCATTAGTTATGTGATCTACCCATCCAATCTTCAGCATTCTTCTGTAGCACCACATTTCGAAAGCTTCTATTCTCTTCTTGTCCAAACTATTTAACGTGCACGTTTCACTTCCATACATGGCTACACTGCATACAAATACTTTCAGAAACGACTTCCTGACATTTAAATCTATACTCGATGTTAACAAATTTTTCTTCTTCAGAAACGCTTTCCTTGCCATTGCCAGTCTACATTTTATATCCTCTCTACTTCAACCATCGTCAGTTATTTTGCGCCCCAAATAGCAAAACTCCTTTACTACTTTAAGTGTTTCATTTCCTAATCCAATTCCCTCAGCATCACCCGACTTAATTCGACTACATTCCATTATACTCGTTTTGCTTTTGTTGATGTTCATCTTATAACCTCCTTTCAAGACACTGTCCATTCCGTTCAACTGCTTTCCAAGTGCTTTGCTGTCTCTGACAGAATTACAATGTCATCGGCGAACCTCAAAGTTTTATTTCGTCTCCATGGATTTTAATACCTACTCGGAACTTTTCTTTTGTTTCCTTTACTGCTTGCTCAATATACAGATTGAATAACATCGGGGATAGGCTACAACTCTGCCTCACTCCCTTCCAAACCACTGCTTCCCTTTCATACCCCTCGACTCTTATAACTGCCATCTGATTTCTGTACAAATTGTAAATAGCCTTTCGCTCCCTGTATTTTACCCCTGCCACCTTCAGAATTAGAAAGAGAGTATTCCAGTCAACATTGTCAAAAGCTTTCTCTAAATCTACAAATGCAAGAAACGTAGGTTTGCCTTTCCTTAATCTTTCTTCTAAGATAAGTCGTAGGGTCAGTATTGCCTCACGTGTTCCAACATTTCTACGGAATCCAAACTGATCTTCCCCGACGTCGGCTTCTATCAGATTTTCCATTCGTCTGTAAAGAATTCGCGTTAGTATTTTGCAGCTGTGGCTTATTAAACTGATTGTTCGATAATTTTCACATCTGTCAATATCTGCTTTCTTTGGGATTGGAATTATTATACTCTTCTTGACGTCTGAGGGTATTTCGCCTGTCTCATACATCTTGCTCACCAGATGGTACAGTTTTGTCAGAATTGGTTCTCCCAAGGCCGTCAGTAGCTCTAAAGGAATGTTGCTACTCCCGGGGCCTTGTTTCGACAGGTCTTTCAGTGCTCTGTCAAACTCTTTACGCAGTATTGTATCTCCCATTTCGTCTTCATCGACATTCTCTTCCATTTCCAGAATATTGTCCTCAAGTACGTCGCCCTTGTATAGACCCTCTATATACTCCTTTCACGTTTCTGCTTTCCCTTCCATGCTTAGAACTGGGTTTCCATCTGAGCTCTTTTCTCCAAAGGTCTCTTTAATTTTCCTGTAGGCTGTATCTATCTTACCCCTAGTGAGATAAGCGTCTACATCCTTACATTTGTCCTCTAGCCATCCCTGGTTAGCCATTTTGCACTTCCTGTCGATATCATTTTTGAGACGTTTGTATTCCTTTTTGCCTGCTTCATTTACTGCATTTTTATATTTTCTCCTTTCATCAATTAAATTCAATATTTCTTCTGTTACCCAAGGGTTTCTACTAGCCCTCGTCTTTTTACCTATTTGATCCTCTGCTGCCTTTACTATTTCATCCCTCAAAGCTATCCATTCTTCTTCTATTGTATTTCTTTCCCCCATTCCTGTCAATTTTTCCTTATGCTCTCCCTGAAACTTTGTACAACCTCCGGTTCTTTCAGTTTATCCAGGTCCCATCTTAAGTTCACACCTTTTTGCAGTTTCTTCAGTTTTAATCTTCAGTTCATAACCAATAGATTGTGGTCAGAGTCCACATCTGCCCCTGGAAATGTATTCCAATATCTGATACCTTTTAGTATCTCCAGGGGTCTTCCATGTATGCAACCTTCTTTCATGACTCTTGAACCAAGTGTTAGCTTTTCCTACTCTCAAATTCTAGTCACCCGTGACTATTAAATTTTCGTCTCCCTTCACTACCTGAATAATTTCTTTTATCTCATCATACATTTCATCAATTTCTACATCATCTGCAGAGCTAGCTGGCATATAAACTTGTACTGTTGTAGTAGGCGTGGGTTTCGTGTCTATCGTGGCCACAATAATGCGTTCACTACGCAGTTTGTAGTAGCTTACCCGCACTCCTATTTTTTATTCATTATTAAACTTACTCCTGCATTACCCCTATTTGATTTTGTATTTATAGCCCTGTATTCACCAGACCAAAAGTCTTGTTCCTCCTGCCACCGAACTTCACTAATTCCCACTATATCTAACTTTAACCTATCCATTTCCCTTTTTAAATTTTCTAACTTACTTACCCGATTAAGGGATCTGACATTCCACGCTCCGATCCGTAGAACGCCAGTTTTCTTTCTCCTGATAGCGACGTCCTCTTGAGTAGTCCCCGCCTGGAGATCCGATTGGGGGACTGTTTTACCTCCGTAATATTTTACCCAAGAGGACGCCATCATCATTTAATCATACAGTAAAGCTGCATGCCCTCGGGAAAAATTACGGCTGTAGTTTCCCCTTGCTTTCAGCCGTTCGCAGTACCAGAACAGCAAGGCCATTTCGGTTAGTGTTACAAGGCCAGATCAGTCAATCATCCAGACTGTTGCCCCTGCAACTACTGAAAGGGCTGCTGCCCCTCTTCAGGAACCACTCGTTTGTCTGGCCTCTCAACAGATACCCCTCCGTTGTGGTTGCACCTACGGTTCGGCTATCTGTATCGCTGAAGCACGCAAGCCTCCCCACCAACGGCAAGGTCCATGGTTTAAGGGGGGAGGGGGGGCTTTGACAGATAATGCATCGCATATTCCATCAGAATATTTTCGTGATGACAAAAGTTGTGCACATACTTTTTACGGTGAAAATGGATCAGAAAACCGATATACAGAATCTCATTAGAGAAAAGTAGAGTAGCGCAATGTGTAGAATTTTACAGAAAGAATCTTCTTGACATTATGCGCACGCATTCCATTATTTTTACACATTGTGCAGGAACGATTAATGGTTTTCGATATAAATTCCAGGTTAAAGGGCACAATAAGTTTTGCGTTAAACCAGATTGCTACAGTGATAAAGTGAAGGCAGAAATTCAGTCCAGGGAATCATAGAATCTTTAGCCAGTTCATATAACGGCTTATTACTTATTGTGAAGAAGAAAGATGGCTCTACTACATTTGGATTCTAGACAGATTAACACTGTTATTTCGAAAGAAAGAGATCGATCACAAACATTAGAAGAACTTTTGCAAGATTTCTGTGGTATACAATTTTTATCTTCTGTAGATTTATGCATACGTCTTTTGGAGTTAGACCCAGATTGTAGAAAATATCCGGTTTTCTTACGTGTTTGTATGTGCTACCACTTTCCTAAGTTACCTGTGGGCCTCATCATCTCGTCAGCTGCCTTTATTCGAGGTTTGAACACTTTTTCACTTGACTACTTCAAAACACATGTAGACATCCTATGCTGACAATATACTTACAGAAGAAGAATCTTGGTCGCAGCATCTCTGTATTTTGAGAAACTTATTGCACATTTTTGAGGATTCGGAAATCACTGTCAGCTCAGAATTTGGAAAAATTAGAGTAAAATTTCTTGGTCATATAATTTCATGGGGCAGCTAGGGCAGTCCCCTCTTCCTTCCACAAAACTTCACCTTCGAAGTTTCGTTGGTTTAACGATTCTTTATTGGTGTTTCTTAAATACGAAAATTCTTACCACTCCTACATTATGTTCACCTCTTGGAAAAACACCTTAGGGCACTGGGATGAACATGCACAGTCACACTTTCAAACGTTAGAAAGATGCACTTCCTAATGCTTCAATACTTGCTCATCCTGATTTATCACAAGATTTTTGCTTATCAACGAACTCGTTGAAAATTTTACTTGTCGTTCATCTGATCCAAGACTATGAAGAGTATGGTAAACTATGCAGAGAAATATAGCCTTTGCTATTCATGCCTTAATAAATCTGAAAAAACTTATTCTGTAATCGAGTTGGAAGCATTGGCAGTTTTTTGGTCATTTTCTAACTTTCGGTTCTTCTTGTTTGAATCATATTAAGGTGCACATAGATCACGACCACTCCACTTTTTAATGTCATCTGAACTAAATGGTTATCGTTTCAAACGATGAGTTCTCTATTTGCAAGTGTTTTACTTCATTGTTGTTCAGATTCCTGGTACTCGAAATGTTGTAGTGGACAATTTATCATTTGCTCCTATTGGTTTTATCAAGAACGCTTGTGAAAATGATTTGGACAGAAACTTCAGTTTGTTGTATATACGAAACATAGCATTTGAAACCTTATCTTTTCTCCTTCAGCAGATATAGTGCATGAACAGGATGAGGATCCCATCTGAAAAGATGTAAAATGTAAATAGTACGACAAAATTAAGTTTGCAATAAGACAATTGCATGTGGTACGTAACAACATTCTTTTCAAAACATATACAGTCAGTGACTCTGTCTGGGTTGTGTGCATACATGATGATTTTGCAAATCAGCTCATTTAGTATATACAGCTGCGCTATGCTCATTTTGATCCGAAAAATGCTTTCACGAACTTCGCACTACTTGTTACTTTAATATGCAGAAAAGAATACAGAAAGTTTTAACAAAATGAAAATTTTGTAAGAAAGCCAAACCATCGACCACTTCACATCGAGCTTCATCATTTCCTATAACTCCCTTTAAATCAAAAGAGTTGGCTGCAGTACACCTGTTAGGACCTCTTGTCAGAACACTCAATGGATTCTCATACATTTCTGTTGCTGTTGAATTGGCTTCAAAATTAGTTCCATTTACTTCTTTATGAAAAACTTCTGCCAAAACAGTATCCAAAGATCTTTTCAATAATTTTCTACGAGAAGTTGGTCACATTGATAACGTCATTTCCGAAACGGTCCACAATTTCGCTCAAATGTGTGGTTACGCAGTTTTCGACGTCACAAACTTAGACCTGTTTTTATTTCACGCTATCGGCCTCGGTCCCATCCTTCAGACGCTTTATGCGAGAAATCAACAAGCTGTGCAGAATATACGACCATCCTTAATACAAGACTTGGGACAAACACATTCACACATCAAGAGATTCTCAACGAGTTACCACACGATTCTACAACATTATCTCTGTTACTTGATCACAAAAATCAACAACAACCTGATGGTGTCCAGCTTCGATGAAATTACGTCATAGGGAAGCAGCAGATATAGCGCTAAACAACATCAAAACTGCTACAACAGGGACAAGCAAACATAAAAAAGCTACAGATTGGACAGAAAATTAGGCTTAAATCTCATCCTTGATCTTGTAAAATCAAACATCTTTATCAAAAATTCTTTCTTATACGTAAGAGACGTAATAGGATTCGTCTAATTGTACACGACAATGTAGTGGAAAGTGAAACTATCCAGACACGCAGGAGGAAGGGACTTCCATCATGTTCCACATATCAAACTAACAGAATAATCCTATTTACCAAAGTTCGACCCATATAACAGAACTTCATATCACCTGTTTCGCAAATATTTCTTGTATTACAGAGCACACCACCAGTTAGCGAGAAACTATGCTATTGCACCGTATGCCAAAGCGAATCCCGTCGCGTACCAGGAACTTTTATGCAAGAAACTTCACTTATCACGCAGTAAATTGAACGATTTGCTGCCACGGTGTGTATGCTAAACAAACTGCTACGAGCTTCGAAATTTCACCTAGAATCCGAATAAGAACCAATAATTCCTGTGTTGTTTACGCGAGAAATACCTTTGGCTATACACAGTGCTGACAATACAGAGATATATAACGTTTTCTACCACTTTTGATGAAATATACGGGTTCTTACGATGGTAATTGTGTTGTCTGGAAAGAAGAGTAATAGGTATTTTGATAAGACGTTTTTCAGGATCTATTGTGGGGTAGTGAAGTTCAGTTTACTGAACTGAAATGTTCACATTTATAGCCATGAGGTGCTGTTTATGTAGGAATGAGTGGACGAAAACAGAGCAGGGAATTGTTATTGGAATTGTATATTGAGACGAAGGCAGCCAAAATGATTAATGTTGTTATAGGATTATTAGACTTATATTGGTGGGTACATGCGATGATAATTATGAGATTTGTGATGCATAATGTTATAGAGTGAAGCAATGATTATAGTGATTATTGTAGAGAAAGAGTAAGTAATGATTAGGGCATAGAGACCCTGATTAAGAATATCCTGTGGAGTCATTCTGTATAGATATTATAATTGTTTATTTTCATGCCTATTACTGCACACTTTCACATGATTTAGTTGTCCGTTGTTTCTGTAATCCATTGTGATAAAACCCATGATATTATTTTTTCCTTAGTTCTTTACAAAGAAATCTGTTGCTATCATTACACTATATGTGCATTCCATATAAACGACGATGTAAAATCTTTTTACTCCTGTCTTAATATAGGTGATTGTATATTAAATTTGACAAATTGTAACTGATTGACCAGTCACTGCAAATGACTGAGACATACCAGGGCAGAAGAAATATGTCTGCTTATTATGTACTGAAATGTTCAGTGTCACATATTGGCATACATCACTGACACAAGCTGCAGCTGACTTTCATAAGGACGTCTTCTATACTACAAAATGGCTTAGGAGTTACCAATGGATCTGCAGTCTGCTTCAAGCTGATATTACGACATATTTCTTTTTGTGCATATGTGAGGTTGTCAGTTGAGAACTGTACCTAGTCTCATTGAGTCTCCTTCCACGTAACTTCCCACAACAAAGACATAATTGCAATGAGCTAAAAAAAAGTTTAGTCGTACAATCTTCTACCTACATTTATCATGCAAATTACTGCTGCCATATGTGGCTGTGCTTCAGATATCTAGGCCTTGTGGGATGTACTGTCTATTTGCTACAAGAACAGAGTAGATCACCAATGCTAATTACTATAATACAAAATGTGACTTATGCACATTCAAAATAACCCTATGCAGAACACTTTCATATACATCAACAAACATGATAAGCTCTCTGAGGTGAATTCTGTTCATTACTTCATTCACATGTCATTGAATTTTGTAAATATTTTCTTCACTTCTTTAACTTATATACTTGTAAAGTTATTTTTCTCCTTGTTTTTGTAACATGTTTTGTATATATCTATCCATAATATACTATCTGAAACGACCCTTGTATAAAATTGTACTCACAGAAGGTGGAGGATATGTAAGGTGGGCATGTCATTTTGCAGTTTGTAAGTCAGAGAGAGAGAGCAAGTTATGTTACTGTCAAACAATTTTTAGTCTTGCTGTGGCACAGTCTTTGCCTCTGCACAATCTGATATATACTATGTTGAAGCTTGGTAGGTGATGAACATATTCAGTAGCCAAAAATGCCTATTCTGCCTAGTTAGCAACGTGACCCCAGTTCGAGTCCTATCTGTGGGCTGGCCGTTGTGGCCGAGCGGTTCTAGGCGCTTCAGTCTGGAACCGCGTTACTGCTGTGGTCGCAGGTTCGAATCCTGCCTCGGGTATGGATGTGCGTGATGTTCTTAGATTAGTTAGGTTTATGTAGTTCTTAGTCTAGGGGACTGATGACTTTAGATGTTAAGTCACATAGTGCATAGAGCCATTTTTTAGCCTGGCCGTGGCACAAATTTTAATTCATTTCTTCAGCTTTCATCCCCATCATATATTCAGTAGTTCTGTGTTGACTTGTGATTGTATCTATCAGATGAAGAAAGATTTATTGTGAAGGACAACAAGGATGAATATGATGTATATACTGGAAGGCGAAACGAGACTAAATTTTGGATAATGTCATTATTTTTGAAGTGAAGACGTTTGAGGTAAAACTGCAGCACTGAGCAGGTAGTGATTATTGTCAGGTTGTTAACATGCTCAGAGTTGAGAGAAACGCCATCCCACTTCCTTGAGCCACATATTAAGATATCAACTGATTAAGCTGTTTGGAAATTCTCTGTTAACATTGCACCCTTTTTCAAATCATTGTTCACATTCTTAAGCATAGTATTGTTCAGACCAATGCTATGTCTGAAGATCACGTGCAATGTTACTCTGTCTGTATGAAGGCGTACCGGTACTTCATTCTAAGATCGTGTGAATAAGTTTAAGCACCTGGATTCCACGATCACTGTTGACAGCTGACTCACCAAAGAGGTAACAACAGAACTCAGGCAGCCTGGATGAAGTAGCGAAGAACAACTGGAGTCACTTGCGATCGCAGGATGAAAGATAATTTAAAATTAAAAATCTATGGCACTGTTATCCGTCAAGTCGCCTTGTATGGTTGTGAGTGCTGGCCGATTACAGTTGAGACAGAACGCAGCCTAAGTGTAATGGAAACGAAGATGCTAAGGTGGACAGCTGGCCTCACTAAGTCAGATCACGTGTCCAATGACAGCATTAGTCAATGACAGCATTAGGAAACAGTTTGGTGCTGCATCAGCGCAAGACAAAATACATGAGAAACGTCATCGATGGTGTGGGCATGTTTTACAGACCGGTGATGACTATATTGCCAAGACGGGTTACACATTTGAAGTCAACGACAGAAGACCTAAAGGACGAACTAAGAAACGTTGGGCTGACACGTGAACATTTACCCAGATGCAGCCCGTGATAGAGCGAAATGGAGACAACAGACCTGTGTAGTGTACCCTGAAAGTACGCGGGAAAAACGCTGGAGGAAAAGAAGAAGAAGATTTACTGTCCCTATCCCACTAAAGAAGGTTTATCATTTTGCATTACCACATTCCACCATGTGATATGCAACAGTTTTAATGTTGACATTTTGAAAAAATGGGACTTCTGCCGGATGTTTGCGTTGTTCTCGCACGGCATTTCGAAGGCGTAAGTCGCTGTCTTCTTCTGGTACTACCCGAGAATGGTCCTTGGGCGGATCGAGTCCTGGATTTATGACTGCAAGGTGCTGGGCGCTCGCTAGTCGGTCGGCACTGAATCGGTGTTCCCTCCGCGGTCCGCGCCCACCGGAGGCAGCTCTCATGGTCCACCGGTGTTCCCCCTGCCGTCCGCGCCCGTCTCGGCCGCTCCCTGGGGTCGTGGTCGTCATCTGTAGTGTCTGATGCTCTGTATCCTGGCTGTTTCCTTGGTCTCCACTTCTATTTATTGCTGGGCACTTTGTAACTGGTCCTCGCCACGTCGAGTGTTTCGTTTGCAGTCTGCGCCCGCCAGCCCCGGCTCCCATGGTCCCCTCTGGTTACTGGTGTTCCGGCCGCCGTCCGCGGTTTACTTGAACCTCCTATAGGGTCGCAGTCGTCATCTTGGGAGTATCAGGACAAATCTGTAGTGTCAAGGCTGTTTTCTTGATCACCACTCCATTTTCTGTGAAATCTCGATATGTTTTGCGTTGATCTTTCAGAAGTTCAAGATCCAGACCCCCAGCCCTGCTGAGCTGATATCCAGTGTCACGGTTGATAAGATTCTCCGTGATCTTGTACTCAATGGACTCTTTTATGACAATGTTTCAATATCTAGGAGTCTGTGGAGTCTGTGTGACAATCTTGGTTTCAATTTAGTTCGAAGAGTGACCGAGCTCTAGACAGTTTTCTGGTATGGCTGATTTGGTTGCCTGTCTGAGTCTGATGTGCCTCTGGTGTTCTTTACACCTGATGTCCACAGACCTGGTGGTCTGGCCGATGTATGACATCCTACACTTGCATGGTATGTTGTAAATGCCTGGCTTCATAAGCCGAGGTCATCATTTACATTCCCGAACATCGTCCCAATCTTAGTGGGTGGGCAATACGCTCTTGATTTCATGTTTCATGAGAATTCAGCTGATTTTAGCAGAGACTGGTCCAGCATATGGCAAGTATAGCACCCTCTTCGTCTCCTCTGGTTCTTCTATTGGATTCTGTGGTTGACTGGCAGGCCAAAGTGACTTCTGGATGTCTCTAGATAAGAATCCATTCTTGCTGAACACCTGCTGTAAGTGTTCTATTTTCAGCGCCAAACTTTCAGGGTCTAACAGAGTTCGTGCTCTGTGGACTAGAGTTTTAGCACTCTGCTCTTCTGTGCTGGATGGTGACAGCTGTTGGCTTGCAGGTATAACATAGTGTTAGTCGGTTTGCGGTTCACATTGTGCCAAAATTTGCCATCAGACTTGCTCTTGAGTGATACATCCAGGAATAGGAGTTGTCCATCATTCGACAGTTCCATTGTGAATGTTATATTCGGGTGGCGTGAATTCAAATGTTCCAGAATATCATCTAGCTTCTCCCTGCCTGCGGCCAAATGACAAAGGTGTCCATCCACATATCTAAAAAAGCACTTGGGTTGATATGTGCCTGATGTAAGTGCCTCCTCCTCTTCAAATCTTTCCATGAATAGGTTGGCAACCACTCGTGATACAGTGCTGCACATTGCCACCCCTTCCCTTTCCTCATAAAATTGACCCCCATATGGGAAGTACATCGAGGTTAGTACATGCCTGAATAAGTCGTGGAGAGCTCCATCGAACCTCTCTCCAATAAGCTCGAGTGAGCCATTCAGTGGCACTAGTATGAAGAGAGACACCACATCGATACTAACCATTATGTCAGAGTCCACAATGCCTAGATGCCTCAGCTTTTGCAGGAAGTTCTCTGAATTCCGAATGTGGTTCACACATTTGCCCACATGTGTTGCCAGCATCTTCTAAGGTATTTTGCAGTACGATAGGTATTGCTGACAATAGGTCGAAGAGTAACTCCATCCTTGTGAACCTTGGGGAGTCCAAACAGCCTTGCTGGTCCTGGCGCTTTGGAATGCAGTTTTTTGATGAATTGTTTAGGCAGGCCCGTCTCCTTCAGGAGTGGCCTGGTCTTTTTGTCCACTTTGTCCGTGGTGTCAGCTCCCGTTGGTTTGTATGCAGGATCCTCCAGAAATTGTTGCACTTTTCTGTCATAATCTATCTTCTTTAGGATGACTGGAGTTCCCCTTGTCTGCTGGCATCACCACAATGCTGTCATCCCCCGAGAGCTGCCTGATTGCCAACCTTTAGTTGCTTGAGATGTTGGATTTGGGTGGCTTCGTCTTGGTGAGCGTCCTACATCTCACTTTACTGATCTCTTCAGTCAGACTGGATGGTAGCGTATTGGTCGCTTGTTGTACTCTACTGATGAAAGCTGCGACAGGCACGTTCCTGGGTTTCACTGCAAAGTTGAGGCCCTTGGTGAGTACTTTTAAGGTGATCTCGTTGAGCTGCTTACCACTCATGTTAACCACTGTACGCATGTTCCCATTCTTGACTCGAACCTCCCAAGGACCATTCTCGGGTAGCACCTAAAGAAGGCAGCGAGCTACGCCGTCGAAATATCTTGCGACAAAGACGCGAAAATCTGGCTGAAGTCCAGTTTTTTTTAAATGTCATCAGATCGCCGAGAAACCCTGAAGAATTAGTTTGAATGTTATTTGGAAATTTTATTTATGAATACAGTGCTAGCTTAGCCGCTGCCTGATTGCTGTTTGCCGTTGTGGTTTCGAGAAATCTGCAACAATGTTGTCAAAACAGTCAGTTACTCCATGTGTTCCCCATATTAGCGAGCATATTACACGTTTCTGGCTGTATAAAACAGCAGGAAGAAACTACATTGAATAATAAAAAAAAAACAAGAAGGAGAGAGTATTGTATCAAGAGTGCTTGTCGTGTCACATGAAGGCTTGCACACCAATACGGCCATAGGGAAATTTCCGCCATTTTTCACAGTTTTCGTTTTTGCCAGATATGACGCTGTGCTCGTTCTGCACATTTAAGTGTTGTATAATACGTTACAGTTCTTTGTAATTTTCGATGAGGATAGAAGCTGAAGCAATGAATTATAATTTGTGCCACAGCCAGGACTTAAACATGGGTCTGTTGCTTACCAGGCAGATATACTAACCATTGCATCAGCATATCAATACGGTTATCAAAGCTGCTCGGACTATCCTATTCCAATGCTCTCCCTAACGCTAATTTCAGTTCACGCCTCCCATTCCTATATCGTCAGTATTGCCGAAGCTCTCCGACGATGGAATACCACTTCATGTTTACATGTAATGGGGAAATCCTGCCTGTCTTTTTTTTTTTTTGGATCTACGATGTTTATACAACACGCAGCTAATCAAGGCATACTACGCACGTCGTCCGTGCACCAACGTGTGCCCTGTGTGCTGATTGTAGGCACATTCAGGTTGTGATAAGGATCTTCGGCTCGCGGCTGTGGGTGAAGTGAGAAGACAGTATTTTGTAAGTCAGTATGCAGCACGATTTGGAAAGCACTTGTAATGTGGGCCTGGTTAGCCGAGGTGGCTACAGGAAGTGTATTGTGGTTATGCTCCCCCCTGCATACCATGTCGGGACTTGATAGTTGAGCAGTATTGGTATCACAGCCGGCATTACCAGCCCGTGTTAACTGTAGAGAAGTTACCTAAGATACCGTGGTGGATTACATCGGCACAGCTAAACTTCCAGGAGGAGTAGGCTATAGCAGTACAAGGAACATTACATACACCTTTACGTTTCCTGTGGAACCTTAGGTGCTTCACTTAGCTAAATTGTACTTGAGAGGCGTCTTGCCAGCTTCGTGACTTCAGAATGTGTGTTGGAACCTTCTTGACGAATTCAGCCGTTAGGAGGAACAATTTATTGATACAGTGATCACAGGCGGCGCCTCCGTTTTGACCATGGTATTTATTCACGTAAGCAGTTACATTTTGGGGATTGTACACTGCTGGCCACCGTAAATGCAACACCCTGAAGGAAGCATCCGAATCAAGTGAAATTTACACCATGAGTTTGCAGCGATGAGATATGCAACTGTTTAGAATTTCAGCGCAGACGCACATCACGCACGCCTGTGGCGCCACCTCATAGCGCCATTTAAGGCTTGGCGATTTCGACGAGTGTACGTTCGGCACGTGTGTTTACCTTGTGGTTGTTTCACAAGACGATCAGTTATGCCTCGTAGACAACAGCGAACATCTTTTGATCAAGTATCCGAGTTCGACAGAGGAAGGATAGTGGCTTACCGAGATTGTGGATTATCATACAGAGAAATCGCTAGTCGTGTTGGACGAAACCAAACAACTGTAATGCGGATATGTGACCGTTGGATGCAGGAGGGTACGACGGACCGACGTGGTCGATCGCATTCACCTCGGTGCACCACTGCACGTGCTGATAGGCAAATTGTGCGCATGGCAGTGACGGATCGCTCAGTGACATCCCGAACCATAGCACAGCACATTGCGTCTGTAACGCATCATCCAGTGTCTGCGCGTACCATTCGACGCCGTTTACAGCAGAGTGGTCTGTCCGCAAGACGTCCATTGCTTCCTCTACCATTGACGCAGAACCACAGACGTCTCCGTCGCCAATGGTGTGATGACAGACGGATGTGGACGGCAGAATGGAATGACGTTGTCTTTACTGACGAGGCACGCTTCTGTCTGCAGCACCACGATGGTCGGATTCGAGTGTAGAGACACCGTGGAGAGAGGATGCTGGACAGCTGCATTATGCACCGCCACACTGGTCTTGCACCGGGTATTATGGTATGGGGCGGTATTGGATATTACTCTCGCACGCCTCTAGTACGCATTGCCGGTACTTTAAATAGCCGGCGCTACATATCGGAGGTGCTGGAGCCAGTTGTCCTTCCTTACCTTCAGGGCTCAGCCACAGCCATATTTCAACAGGATAATGCGCGACCACACGTGCCACGTATTGTCCAAAGGTTCTTCGTCAAGAACCAGATTGAATTGCTTCCCTGGCCGGCTCGCTCTCCGGATGTTTCGCCGACAGAAAACATGTGGTCCATGGTTGCTCAACGAGTGACCCAGATTACATCCCCAGCTGCCACACCAGATGATCTTTGGCAACGTGTGGAAGCTGCTTGGGCTGCTGTACCCCAGGAACACATCCAACGTCTTTTCGACTCAATGCCGAGACGTGTGGCAGCGGTGATCTCCAACAATAGCGGCTACAAAATAAATTTTGTTGTGCTACCTCTTGTCTTTCTTGGTGTTGCATTTACGGTGGCCAGCAGTGTATTTATGAACATTTTTTCACTGTGTTTAGTTGGCATTAAGGTACAAGTCGTCCAGTCTAATAAGTCAATAACATACAAAAGTTTAGTGCATTGAGTGACGATCGTCTTTGAATGGTGTTTTGGAGTTGTTAGTTTGAATTTTGTGATTTCGCTTTATCTGTTACCGAGATTTCTGTTAGAAGATAAATGTAATTATGCTCGCCAGTAATTTCATGGGGTACAATCATAAATCTTTTTGTTATCCAGTTTATTAAAAATTTAACCTTCATAGTGTGGGTTGGGGTACAGACCTTATCGTACATAATAATAATAATAATACCTAAAAACTCATTGAAAATTGCTTGCTGTCATTCGGAAGGCAGTTTTGAGTGTCACCAGTTTATTACACCTAGTGCTGTGAGGCAATTTGATGGAATAAAAGGCATAGTACATAGACTGTTATGATAGCGAATCCAGTGTTTGTTGAATGAATGCTAAAATTTGTCATTTTTCGGATGGACAGAAGTACTGTGTTATACAGACTGTTTTGATGGACACGTGGATATTACGCATGGAATATAGTGCCCTCTTGATGCTTTCCATCTTGTTGCCAGTAACAATGGGCATCATTGCTCTCTTACAAACTCCCTAGTACAACAAATATAAGATAAACTGAAGCAACCACAATCCCCATTGCATGGTATAAAACAAATACCAAAATTTGCCAGTCTCCCATTTCTCTGTAATATGTCATACAAGCTTTCCAGAGTACATAATATAAAAATAAATCAGCTGTGCTTCATACAGTAATACAGAGCTTCTTTACAGACAAACAAGCAGAAACTTGGGAGCCCAGTATGAAGTGCACTTGGATGCGCCCTGACCCAAATATTGAAACAGGCCCAGCTTTGCGTTAAACATCGCCCATCATTAACACCTGGTGAGGTCAGTGACAACCTTTCTGTGTTAAACATTCCTTACAGGTTACGCACGAAACTCTCTGAATAGTTACAGGTTTATATTCACCAAAACATCACCTAACATCTCATAAAATTCTGAACGAATGAATATCATTACAGAACTTTCTCTCCAAAATTTTTAACTGATCCTAGCAACAAAAGACCTTCAAAAATACAATAATCTGATGTAACCACCTGGCTGCATTATTTATTATTCTACCACACACTCTCAGTAAATCTACTCATATACACACCTACAGCTTTTGATGTTCATTTCTGTGAGATGTGTATGCTTGCAACTCTTTCACTGTTTTTTTTCGTGAATCAAGTATTTCACTGTGCTATGTAACCTATAACTGTTTTTTCTTTATTATTTTGTATTGCCATGCTTACACAAACTAACTGTTTATCTATAACTTGATCCATATTACATATTTAGTGTCACTGTATGCACACACTGACATTTCGTAAAGATCCCTTGCGTTTATTGTCAATGCTCGTAAATATTTTATTCTGTAATTCAATGCACCTCCCATTAAAGGTCATGATGTGGCAAAGTTAAATATATAGCATTCTCATACTCTTTGTGTTTACTATGAGTGTTTCTTACTGTTAAAGAAAGGGAACCTAAATACTGTATGGTAAAATGAAGTGAACAGAAAAAGTTTTCAACTTAAAACAACAGACTGACAATTGAAAGATAAATATCGACATCAAAATCAAATGAGATTATAGGTTCTGTGCTTAACATTGAACTCATAATTAGATTTGTGATTTAGCAAACAGCTTTTATACCATAAAAAGGGACGTTGGTGTTTCCATTCATACCACGGAGAGGCATGAGTAGAAACAGCAATCTTATTATTTTCTCGATTTATTTGTCTTTGAGGTAAACAGGAACATTCCAAAATCTGTGTTTGATCTAGGTCAATAAGAAACAAAACTTACCTGGTTGAAAGAATTTTTATTCAGTTCAAAAACTGAAAATATTATGGGAACAGTGATATTTTTTTCTGTTTCCCAAACATAAATTTTATCACTCTAATTGCTTTTATGGTAATATTAAATTGATGAGCTTACTTCGATTGTTAATCGACTAACTCATTGACATGAAAATGATGTTTGGATCTACAACTGGTATACCTGCAGGTAACAAGAACCTTTCGAACCACATCTCCATGAGTAAAAACTGAATCCATACCTCTAAAATTATTTTCAAAATTAAGTCACCATAACATTTTCCTAACAAATTTTACCGGCAAGCAATCTAAATAACTAGTTACTTTTTCCATTTACCTTAATCTCAGCATAATCTCCTGGGAAGAGAACAGTGCCAGTTGATTCTTTATTTCCGTCAAATTCTTGGTCTTTCTCTGGTGAAACACTGATGATTATTACTCTTTCTATCAACACACAGATTCCAAAAATACAGCTCTACTTATTAAGCTTATCCATTATGGATATTTTAGAACCCATGATTATTTATTCAATGTAAATATATAAAACTACAACGAGTCACTTTTTTGAAGTAGGTGTAACAAATTTTAATGCATCGCTATGACTGTTGCTTATCTGTAGATCTGGATTCAAAATTCAAATCTGCACTTACTGAAACAGTACAGGCGGCTTTTTTGTTAGTATTTTGTTAGTATCCTTGTGTCTGCTTCCATTATGATGACCAGTCAGTACCACATCACACACTTTCACACAAAACATATGCATATAGTCTGTGTTAGTGAAACGTTGCCAGCATCTGGGATGGGCTATAGAACTGTTAGTTGTTACATTGATCTTGACACAAAAATTTGACATAGGCCTACTTTGATTAAAGATATTGTTTGTATTAAAGTCGATATGTGAGCAAATACTTTAATAAAGATTGGAATTAACATGAATGTCTATGAATAAAGTAATACAGAGCTATAGTTTTTACAATGAACTGCAGCAATTTGTATAATGAAGAACATTGTATTTAAAAACAAGAACAAAAATTCAAATAACCTACTGCCTTGTTTCTGTTGTTACATTATCATTATCTGGAATATTTGTAAAGTAGATTTATTTTATTTCAGCTAGAGCTAATATGTATAAAAGTTATAGTTCTTGTACTGAACTGAGGCTCTTTGTATGAAACAGATACATTCTGTCTTAGTAACTAAACAAATGTAGCTTTAGCTTACTTCTTACCCAACACAATCATTCTGCAAAAACACAGAACAAAATCTCCAGATACTCTATTTTGGCAAGAAAGGCATCGTACTTAACCTTGATGAAGAAACTGAAATCTTTTTGAAGACAAATACAGCATCTGTATACTTATTCGATGACTAAACTGAACTGAAAAACCAATTTATTCTTGAGAATTTCGAAGACTGACTAGTTAAGAACAGGTAATCAATCAACCAACACTGACCTCCTACCAACCCTCCCCCTCCCCTAACCTTTCCTCTATCCCTTCTTTACATCCCACTGTTCTGGTGTCAACATAAATATCCTATCACAGAATAAATCCTATACTGTATTTCTAAATGTTGAAATCCTATACTGTTAAGAGAAATCAGTACTATTATACATATTCCCTTTAGCTGAAATAAACAGGATCTGCCTCTAGTAATATTCCAGATTATGTTGATGTAGGTACAGAAATAAGTCATCATTCATTTGAAATTTTCTTCTTGGTTTAAATATAAAGTTCATGGTCATATAAACAGTTCATTGCAAATACTAAAAGTTTTACACTTATTTCCTCTAGCTGAAATAAACAGAAACTACCTTTACTACTGTTCCAGATCACGTTAATGTACGAACGGAAACAACTCAACTGTTCATTTGAAGCGTAAAAATGATGTTGGAATATACAACTGACTGCTAAGTCAATGACCAAACTGAACTGAGAAACAAATTTTTCCTTCATAATTTCGAAGACTTACTAGTTAAAATCAGGTAATCAATTCATTAAAAAGTTCATGGTTATACAAACATTTTTAGCTCACTGCAAATACTATAACTTTTATAAATTTTATCTCTATCTGAATTAAAGATAATCAGCCTTTGCTAATATTTCATATCATGTTATGCAAGAACAGAAATAAGTCAGCAGTTATTTAAATTTAAAGTTTATGTTCATAAAAACATTCGCATTTCATTGCAAATACTATAAGTCTGTGTTTTTTATTGCTGAACATTCATGTTAATTCTTGATTAAAGTAGTTGCTCATAAATTGTCAGTATTATATGTTAATATACAAACTGAAATAAGTCATCACACCACGTTTGTTGTCTTAGAAATTTATTTATTTTGTTTTTAGATCTCATGTTAACGCCAGTTTCGATTGAACTCTTCGCCCACATATCGACTTTAGTACATGCAAAGAAGAAGAAATAATATACCTAATCAGAGTATGACTATGTCATTTCTTTGTGTCAAGATCTTTCTAACAAGCAACAATTGTATGGCTCATGCTGGTCACTGACAAAGTTTCGCTACTATAGTTTATATGCATACATATTGTGTAAAAGCGTGTGAAGTGGTATTAGCTAGCCATCACAATGGAAGAAGACAGAAGAATACCGACAAAAAAGCCGGCCATACTTTTTTAGTAAGCGCAAAACTAAATTTTGAATCCAGATGCAAAGATAAACAATACTAATGGCGACGCATTGAAGCATATCCTCTCTTCTTGTCACAGAACCAACACGCAGCATTATGTTTCAAATAGACATGTAACGTCCGGAAAAGCATCTGAAGATAAGCCTGAAAAGGTTCGAAAACCGGTTCACAGAATAATAAGTAATTATTTCAAAAAAGAAGGGGTTGCGGTTTTATGCATTTACAACTACACTTTTCCAATTAGACAAAACACAAGTCAAATTAAAGTATACATTAAAACTAAACATTTAACGTATCAAAAGAGTTTGTGAATTTGCTTGCCATGCACTTAAATTAAAACAGAACACTTTAGATTGGTACTTCCAAATAAATTTTGAAATAAGCAAATTGGGCACATCGTCCTTGGTGTGCCATCAAATGAACAAATTATCAACTGACATTGTTGTCAATTAAGAAATTCGTCATTTCTGTATTAGACTGATGCACTACCAACCTAGACAAACAGATATTAGAATAATGTTCCCATTTATCCTCTGACACGATAGCAAAGAACTATCTCGGAAGTTTTGTTTCTATTCACGTCAGTGACCTTTGTTCCTATTAACTCAGTTTTAGAGTGTGTGTGTGTGTGTGTGTGTGTGTGTGTGTGTGTGTGTGTGTGTGTGTGTAAGCTGACTAAAATGTATATTATGGAAATGAGTTTGTTACATATAACAAGATGCAAATAAATGTAATTATCTTAAAGCACTGTGATCTTTTAATTCGCGCCCATTTTATTAAGTTATACTCAAATTCCTGTAATTTTCACCATCATTACGATAGAGACCAACAGCTAGTGATTCAGAAAATTATGTTTCTGTAAAAAACACATATGACGATGTGCCTACAGTGTCCCAAAAACTGCACTGCCTGACAAAAAATGTGAAGTACCCAGAGCGGGAGGAGGAAACGAAATAAAACTTCACGTTTTGAGAGGGTATGTCATTACTAAATCTAGTCACATTTACAAAGAACTAGTCTGTATGAATACATCAGTAAGTTTCTATCGCATATAGTTTCCCATGCTTACAGTATATTATATTGTTAGGAGACAGTGCTTGGTTTGTAGTTACCCCCTTCAAGAGAGGCCCACTTGATTAGGTCAGCATCCAAGCACATGGTTTAGTAGGCGAACGATATTCATGGGAAAGCTACTCATCCGTGATCGAAAGTTGTGCTGGTAAGCCCGTAAAATTATGTGCATGAGGACAGCCAAACCACATATGGTGAATGTAAAATCAATTAAAGACGCAATAAAATTAACTCCTGACAGGATATACGTATAGCTGGAGACGTAAAGTAAGGTGAGTATTAATGGGTGATTAATTTCTAAAATGTCATGACTTAACGCGATTTGTGACTTGAAAATTAAAAATTATATCTCCTCTCCAGCAATATAATTAGAATCTTACTGAGCTCCGTTGGACAAATATATTGCACTAGGATTGTGAGGTACCATCCTGCATTTCATACGGGTGAACTTCAAATCACCGAGAAACTAAATTTCTATCTAAACTGTGATCTGCTAGTTTTTATTATACTCATTATGCCACAGAGCTTTGTAGTGTACCAAAAGCATTTTATACCATCTTCAGCTGCCTCAGCTGCTTAACGTATTCCGGTCTATAAGCCCATCACATCGTCGCCAATCGGTCACTATTCATTACTTTGTTTTTATAACCGTTCATTAACTATTAAAACGAAATTTATTATTGATTTTATCTGTGTTTTCTATTTTTCTATTGACAAGATTTTCACTGTCCTTCTTATGCCGTTGAGGACGTCATCCAGTGTAACACAACCTCTGTTTCGTCTCCGAAACATATCTGTGACATAAAATCACCTACTGTAGTTGGCCTCTGGGATGCTTGCGTATTTCGCCGCTACACAGAATGTTTGAGATGAATATCATGTTGCGAAGCTCCATATGGGTCTGTGTAAGCAAGTGTTTTACAGCGTTCGTCTGGTTTTACCGCATACCCACGGCAATTTTCTCTCTATGTGTCGGTGATACTCATATGTGATAATTCAGCCAGAGTATTAAAGCTTCACATTTGTTCGCTGTAGATGCCTCCTGTATATATTTTATTTCCTATAATTGATTTTCCCTTTATTGGTCACAAATCTGGTCTTAGCTTTTGAGATTTCATAGTTCAGAACTCTTTTCCAATTATTCGACAGTTGCCTCAGTCACTCTAAAGACAACCTACAGAAAACTTTCCATTTGCTTCGTAACACAGCCAAGTTCTATAACAGTGGGACTATGGTAACAGTCGGATTATTGGCATTGTGTTATTAATATCTTTATTTTGATGGATCTGAATAGATGGAGGGCATAGAGCGCTTCATTGTCTATATTACTAACCGACTAACGCAATTCATGTCCATGGATCACGATCCACGTCGTAGGGTGTCCATCTAACAGCTTCCAGGGGCAACAACATTTGGTTTTAAATATCTCATACAATTACTGACAGACTTTAAAAATTTGAAATGCTGACATAATCTACTCATTAACTATGTAGCCCACAACGTGCAAACTACCCAAACTATATACCTACAGTATTTGAGAATTACAGCACTTAGCGACTTCCACATAAAATTTAAACATAATTAATTTCAAACTTCTATGAAAGTTACCTTCGATAACACCCCACAAAATGATGAAAGAAAGGAAAGGTTATCTCTTACGACTTTTTCGCTGTCCTTGCAGTTAAATTTCAGCATTAGGCATGACTATTTAATGTATTACTTCTTTACTACTAAACCTATTTGGTTCACATTCTGCAGGCGGTATCCAAATACACCACTGAATGTATGTGCAAAAATATATCAGTTTACGAAATATAGTTCAGTATATATTACTTCATAAACATTGAGATGCATGAAAAACTGGCTTCTACTTAATGGAGCGTAAATTATCCGGATTATATTCATGCAAGCTGTCATAATGAGAGCTCTTGGCGACTTCCAACGAACTTTAGACGTAATTTCAAAAATTTAAAAAAATTTTTTCTCCCTTACATGCTTAACGTCAAAATATTCAAGGCATTAACTCATTTGTTAAGTAATCAAATGTTAGAACTAATTTCATAAGTGTAATTTCGATTCTTTAAAGAAACTGGTATTTTCTAGTACCCGTGTGTACAGTATTAATAACCCTGTTGACTGGAAGGAAATTTGTCTATCCCCACTGAAACGAACCCAGATTTTCTCATCGACACCAGTAATGGTAACAGAAAAAACTGGCCAGGTGCGACTTGGACTGGTGCACTAAGGGTACTAAGGGTACGTTACTCATTCCGGGAATCGAGTATCTAGACAATTTTCTCTCTCATCGACATTGATATTCGCTGGATATCGGTCCCAGGGATCCCAAGATTTTTGAGAACGTTTTAATTTCAGTAATATAAATTTGACATGAAGAGGCAACAATTATTATAATAATCACTAGTTCTCCATCCACGTTGACTGGGTCGCAAGGACAAAAGTCATACATGCGCAAGGAATGACTTTATTGCTCTATGATGCATTTCGGAGTTAGTCCATCATCAGATAACGAGGAGCGATTATTCCACGTAGATAGGGCGTTTCAAATTGTATGCGAAACAAACATTCGCAGACTAGTTGTTTCATATACAACAGAAGCGATTACTGCATATAGATACGGCGTTTCAAATCGCTCCTGGATATCTTATGATGGATAAATTTGGAAATTGCGTCATATGAGCAAAGCCGTCATTCCTTGCCTGATATTTGACTTTTACTACTGCGATCCAGTCTGCTTGGATGCAGAATTACTGCCTGTTTTTATTTCAAGTTAGACATCGGATAGCAAGCGACAAAGAAATTATTTCCGTATGATATAATTGCAAATTAACGATTTTCAGATTCTTGTCTTTACTTGTACTGTGAAACCTTACTTGTTGCCACATTTATGATTTTAGGTCAATGGGAAATACGGTATAAGTTTAGTTCGTCTGCGAGTATCCAAACATATAACATAACGGCCGTGCCTTTGGAATGAATTGACTTAGAAGCTTATGTTTATCACACCACCAAGATTCCACAGCTCTTAGTATGTGATGTAAATTTCAAGTTCGTACGTCTTAAGAGACAGACTCTCTTAAAGACAGACTCTTTTCGTGTGATATAATTACAAAAATTATCGTTCTCGGATTCTTTCCTTTCGTCTTACTGTGAAACCTTAATTTTTGCCCATTTTCATGACTTCTAGGCCAGTGGGAAGTATCCTTCACGTTTTGATGAGTGAGTTTGGAGAATTAAAATATGTGACACTAATGGTATCTTTCGATGACATTCACTTAGAAGGTTCAATGATTTACACTCCCAAGGGATCATAGACCTCAATATGTGAGGTAAATTTCAATTTGATACCTGTATCCTTTTCTGAGAAAAAGAGTTGTCAATAGTTGGACAGACAGACAGAAATACTGGCAAACGAACGACAAAGTCATCCCGTAAGAGTTCTGTTTTTATCGATTGAGGTACGGAATCTTGAAAGATGTCCATGGCCTCAGTATGCTCTACGAAAATCATAGCATTCTCTTACATAGTTTTAATGTTGAAAAATTACAATAAAGAGTCATTTATTTTCATACTTATTTATTTGTGAAAGTTCATCTCGTATACAACTGAAATATTCTTGTCAAAAGGTGCAGAGGCACATTGCAGAGAGCAGCTGTGACCCAGGAGGCCTTAGACGCCTGCTGCAGATCGGATCCAGGAGCGCAGGTTTCCGACGTTGGCGTAGACGCCGGGGCTGGCCTCGCAGGGGCTGACCCCCCAGGAGACGATGCCCACCTGCGTGCTGCCGCTGACCAGGGGGCCGCCCGAGTCTCCGCTGCAGACGCTTTGGCCCGCGCTGCCGGCGCACACCATGCGGGCCGTCACGGTGTTCACATTGGCGAAGATGCTCTGGCAGGTGGAGCGCGCCACGATGCTGATGTCCAGCTTCTGCAGGTTGCTCGGGGCCGGGCCGTCTGTGTACGTGGATCCCCAGCCTGTGACGGTCACGGCCAGGCCTCCGGCGGGGTCGTAGCCGTCGGATGGCAGGCTGACGGCCTGGGCGTTCGTGCCGAGCAGGGAGCCAGACACCTGGAACAGGAAACGATGCACAGATGATTTGTGTGTGAATGACGGTTGTATCACTGACTTATCAAATGTCATGGTATGGTGGGGAAGGGGGAGAGGGGCAAGAAGTGATGGCGCAGATGTGCACATCTCTTGCGCCAAGTGCAGTTGTATAGCAGATCTTCTGAGAAGTGGTGGTGCAAATGAGTTGTGTAACATGCAACGAGGTCGAGAACTGACGTCGTTCGAAAGGGATATGATGGTTGTTGCCTGACGGGTGGGAATTTCGATTTCGGCAGTGATGCAGTAATTTGTCTTCAAGATGTATCGTGAATGGCTAAATGAGGGTGTCACAGTCGGCAACAGACGAACTACCGGCCGTCCTACCACCCTCAATGACAGTGAACGGCGATGTCTTAGACGGATCGTCAATACTGCCACAAGGGCAACAGTGGAACAACTCATGCCTGAGTTCAACACAGGACGTGTTACACATGTGTCCCTGCGGATAATCAGTAGGAAATGGGTTCCACGGGGTAAAGGAGCCGGCGCCGCATGAAGGTGCTGCTGTTAATCAGATGTATCACGATTTCAACTGCACTATCCCAAAGGGAGGCGCCGGCCGAAGAGGCCGTGCTGTTCTAGGCGCTGCAGTCTGGAACCGCGAGACCGCTACGGTCGCAGGTTCGAATCCTGCATCGGGCATGGATGTGTGTGATGTCCTTGGGTTAGTTAGGTATAACTAGTTCTAAGTTCTAGGGGACTAATGACCTCAGAAGTTGAGTCCCATAGTGCTCAGAGCCATTTGAACCATTTTTGAACCAAAGGGAGGCACCGTGCGTGTCGCTGACCACATGAATCGATGTATAATACATGCCAAGAAGGTGTCTCTATCATGGTCTGAGATGCATTTTCCTGGTATGGAATGGGTCCCCTTGTTGTCGTGAAAGAGACTTGGAATGATCCACAGTATGTTGTGCTATTTGGGGACTACCTCCATCCATTTTTATCCTTCCAGCAACCTGACGGTTCACCGGTGTTTCAAAGTGCTAAAGAGAAGCAACATCGTTTCTGTGTCGCCTGTGAATGGTTCCAGGAACAAGGAGGAGAGGTCGAAAGACTTAGATGGCCACCCCAGAGCCCGGATTTGAACCCCTCTGAGCGTATACATAAAGGCATGGAACGCAGGCTCCACGCCATCGATACACTGATCCTGCATTCACGAAGAGACCAGAATTGTCCGCCACTCTGAAAATTATTTGGTGTCGCATGGTTCCAGAGGAGTAGTGGCGTCTTGTAGACTAACTTCGATAGCGTCTCATTGCAGTCCACACGGTCAGATAAGGGAGAACAGGATATTAGGTGCCTATTCCTATGACATCTGCAAAGTCACTGTGGCTTTGTGCATGATACAAAGTCTTAACGCACAATTAAGCGCTACCTCTATTATTTAAGAAAGCAGAGACTGTCTACGATCCACTGAAAATGCTAAGGTGCCTCTTTATTATCCCTATTTGTGACTAACGAAGTAGGCAGCTGGATTAGTGTGTTGTCCATCTGATGTATGGGTTCTCTAAAATCATGTAATGTAATAGACGCATACACAATTAAATCATCTAGTAGGCCTTTTATTTTTCTTCTTCGAACCATTCTCATTTACATAATCTAAGCATATCTGTTACAGTTCACAAATATGCAAGTCCTACGACCCTAGCAGTCTGTGTCCCGATTCTTCCATTTATTCCGTAAGCCATAAGTAATACCAAGTACTAGAGTAGTGTCACCAAACAGGTCATAACAACGATCTCTTAGCGATTTCGGTAAAAGATAGGCTGTCAGGATATTCTAAATGCCAATCAGCTTTTCGCCTCTACTGCTTCAAATTGCACGTGTTACTTAAATTTAGTATTATGTAGTAGTGTTTACCATTAGAATGGAACGATGTCACTGCCTTCACAGGGTTATCACTTCTCTTTTAATCCGATATAACTGAGTTTACATTTGTGTACGATATTGTTTTTCATTGCAAGTGGAATTTGTTTCTATGGTGCATAAGATTTACCTCGAATATTCAACACGATAGCCACAGACGAGTCTTGAAACTGCTATCCAAGCTATTCGAACATTCAGAAAATAAGCTGTTCTATCATAAGTTCTTCGTGCTCTCTGAATTCGATGGGGTGTATGTTGAAACATCGGCTTCTAGGAGTCAATGACATATAAGATGCTGCGCTCTTTCAGAATCCAAAAGCACACATTGGGTTCCTGCTTGTAGGACTTCGTCGGCTCTCCCTAAATCAGAAGAATGGTAAGGCATATGCCATCAAAACAGATATTGATAATATTCTAACGTGGTGTTTTGATCACCTTCTGCTTCAGAACGGTTTTATCTTGCACACTTCAAACTTTTTTTCATATTCTGTACCATAGTCCTAATTATATAGGAAATGACGTAAAAATAGGCCTTTAGGTTCGAGGCCTGAGCGAGTTACTCACCTGAACGACGGCGACGTCATAGTCCACCGTATTGCTGTCGTATGATGCGTGCATGTAGCCAGAGGAGGCCCTCTGGACGGTGCCACCGCTTCCGCGAATGGACGATCCGGCTCTGAAAGTCATCAGCAGGAGGCTCATACCGTCCACGCAGTGAGCGGCCGTCAGCGCCCACGTGGAGCTGATGATGGAGGCTCCGCAGATGTGCGAACCGCCATACTGGAAGGACAGCTGCCACGGGTAGTTGGCGATGTTGGCGTTGCTTCCTCCGATGATGCGGCTGTTGCCCCTGCTCCAGAGCCTGGTGCGGGCCGGCAAGGCTACGGCAGAGCCGAGCAGACACACGAACAAGAGGGCGAGGCGCTGCATTCTGGAGGCGGTGGCTAGAGGCTGCTGGGGTCGCACACTATTTATACTGTTAAGACGTGCACAGTCACAAATAGTTGTCAGTGTCTTATCAGCGTTCTGGAATTCTCGCTCATCCAGAAAAAAAGTTGATGATGCTGCTTTATCGAGCGTGATAAGTTGCCACATAGGTTTTTCCTGAGGTGTTGCCACAGTCACTTACAAGTGGTTGAGATAATTAGTTTTACTGATTCAAAGGTCTCTTTCAATTGCCTGTAATGAACGGAAAATAACTGGTGTTATATTTCCACGACGCATGATTTGAGGATGGAAAGTTTATTCAAAGAAGACTGCACAACAATAAGTGCACAGTTCTAAAAAATTGAGTCATTGCCAAATGGAAGTATGCGACCTTCAATAAGTGTTTGTATAGTAACTTATTTACCGCTCAAAAGTTTGTAATTTGGATATTACCAGTCTCAGCACCAAACCACAGTCTTCAGGTATGATTAATCCTCCAAAAAGGATCGACTAGAAGTACATCAGTTGTAGTTATGCACTTTGATCGTTACTAAATCCTTATTTTCAACACGTGAGGAAGTCATGTAGATTTTAGACTTCACGAAGTTCAATGTGCCTAACTGTAGTTGTTATACAGGGTGTATCAAAAGGCTCATCCTATTTTTAAAAAACAATAACTATTATGGTATTTGAAATATGTGCGGGAACAACGTATTGTTAGAAAGAGCAAACCCTAGAGATTTGCGTGGGTCCCGTTAGGTAGCAGCAGTGTACGCCCACTTCAGTTCTAGTAAAAATGGTGTCGGGACAACAGAAAGCGTTTTGTGTTCTACGTTTTGCGCAGTACAGGGCAGTAATAACCGCTCAGCGTGGCTTTCAGACTTGGCATGGTGTGGATCCTCCAACAGCACAGAGCATTACACGATGGCATGAACAATTCCGAGAAACAGGTTGTTTGTGTAAAGGCAAATCGCCGTGCTGTCCCCGAGTGTCTGACACAGACGTCGAACGCGTCCGCCATAGTTTCACAAGAAATCAGCGGAAATCCGTTCGCCGTACATCTCGACAGCTCTACATACTGCCAATGTCCGACTGGCGTGTGTTGCGTCAACTTTCACACACGAAACCATACAAAATTTAGTTACAGCAAACTGTTTATGAAGGCGACAAACAACAACATGTGTAGTTTTGTAATTTTTTTCTTGGAGAGATACAGGATGACAGTTTTCTTCCATGCTTAGTGTTTCCATTTACATGGAAACGTGAACTGTCATAATGTGAGAACATGGGGTACGCAACAACCACATGAAGTTGTACGACATGACAGGGACTCCAAAATTTTGTGCATTTCAGGGGAAAAGGTGTATGGTCCATTTTTCTTGTTACAGTAAGCACATACCTCGATATGCTTGAGAAATTTCTTTTCCCACAATTAGAGACTCATTCGAACGACTTCAGTTACCAGTAGAATGAGTCATCGCCACACTGACATCTGCAAGAGCGGGAATTTCGAAATCAAAGAATTACTCAACGATGGATCTGTAGCACTGGACCAAACAATTCAGTCTTACATTACTGACCTCCAAGGTCACTGGACCTGACTGTATGTGATTCTTTCTCGTGCGGGTTTATAAAAGACTCTCTTTATGTGCTTCCGTTACCAACAACAATGAATGTACTGAGACATCGTATAACACAAGCTGTGGAAGCTGTAACTCAAGACATGGTCGCAGCAGTGTGGGAACAGTTTGGATACCTCACTGACATATGCCGTGTATCTCAAGGGGGCCACATTGAACTCCTACGTTAAGGTAGGAAAGAAAACTTGTTGAGTTTTCCCTTCACCAAAAAACAAAATTCATTGCATACGTTTATTAGTTTCAGAAGTATAGACGTCAAATTGGATGATTCTTTTTCATACACCCTGTATATCTGTATACAGATATACAGGGAGTATTAAGTCGGGTGATTCTGAGGGAATTAGATTAGGAAATGAGACACTTAAAGTAGTAAAGGAGTTTTGCTATTTGGGGAGCAAAATAACTGATGATGGTCGAAGTAGAGAGGATATAAAATGTAGACTGGCAATGGCATTGAAAGCGTTTCTGAAGAAGAGAAATTTGTTAACATCGAGTATAGATTTAAATATCAGGAAGTCGTTCCTGTAAGTATTTGTATGGAGTGTAGCCATGTATGGAAGTGAAACATGGACAATAAATAGTTTGGACAAGAAGAGAATAGAAGCTTTCGAAATGTGGTGCTACAGAAGAATGTTGAAGATTAGGTGGGTAGATCACGTAACTAATGAGGAGGTATTGAATAGGATTGGGGAGAAGAGAAGTTTGTGGCACAACTTGACTAGAAGAAGGGATCGGTTGGTAGGACATGTCCTGAGGCATCAAGGGATCAACAATTTAGCATTGTAGGGCAGCGTGGAAGGTAAAAATGGTAGAGGGAGACCAAGAGGTGAATACACTAAGCAGATTCAGAAGGATGTAGGTTGCCGTGAGTACTGGGAGATGAAGGAGCTTGCACAGGATAGATTAGCATGGAGAGCTGCATCAAACCAGCCTCAGGACTGAAGACCACAACAACAACTGTATATCTATTAGGTGTACAACTTTGCCTCCGCCATTTTGCAATAGACTGCAGTAGTGGTGCAAGTCGTTCGTTGTAAGTGTCATACAGTAAGCTTAGGCATTTGAGAACATAACGCCATCAAAAATCAGACAATATTGGATTGCATCATAAAGTAATTCTCGAGTGAATACGCCTACTTATGAGCCCAATTCTCGTCATCTGCGGGAGGGTTTAATTTTCTACTTTGATATGAAGAAATCTGCGGCTGAGGCTCATAAAAAGCTGGGTAAGACCTACGATGAGACGCTTGTTAGTAACAGAACTTCGCAGAAAATGGTTTCCATGCTTCAAGAATGGTGATTTTGACGCCGATGACCGGCATAGTTTGGGAAAGAGAGAAATCTTTCGATGTTATTGGACCCGACGGGAACGATGACAGGAGATCGCTGTCGAAAGCAATTGATGTGTCTGGGCCGAGCACTGAAAGACAAACGGCCACACTATAGCGACAGACATGAAAAAATGATTTTACAGCATGACAGTGCACGACCCCATGTCGAAAATCCCGTCAAAACATACTTGGAAACGTTGAAATGGGAAGTTCTACCACACCCTCTGACTGCCACCGTTCTCGATCTACGGCACACGATCTAGCTGACGAGCACTTGCGGTCATATGAGTAAGTGCAAAATAAGATCGATTCATGGCTCCCCTCAAAGCATGCCAAGTTTATACACTGCGGGATTCGTATGCTGCACCAAAGCTAGGAGAAAGCAGTGGCCAACGATGGCGAATACTTTGAATAGTACATTTTTGGTAAGTTCTTCACAATAAAGTCTCGATCTTCGAGAAAAAACGGTGGAAGCAAAGTTGTGGACCTAGTAGATGATGATTTGTAGTGGATTAGTGCAACAGAAGATGGCAACCGGATGCTGTGAATCCGTAGATAGCATTAAAATTGATGTACGTATGAATGTATGTGTTTTGTGTGTGTGTGTGTGTACCGCATGAGGTATTACGTCATAATTTGCTTCTTATTTACGACAAACTGGATTCGCGAGCCTTTTTGCAGACAGTATGCGCAAACAACAGTGAACGTAACGAGAAAATTATATCATTTTACAACACATATTTCAGGTGATATGACGTCATAAAAATTAATCATGCGGGGGGGGGGGGGGGGAGTGCTACATGCTACTGTTTCCCTGCTAGTATTAGATATTTTTAAGCGGACGTAACGTAAGAAATTATTATACATAGATCGGTAACACTGATGAACAGCTACGGCTTTGAATATAAGAGAAAAGAAATGTCACATATTGACTGAAAGGTGAATTAGTTTCATGGACACGTCGCGAGTTATGAAGAGTTAGGTAATTTGGTAAGTCACCTAAGGGTCAGGGCTAAAAATTGTAGTGGGTAAGTACACTGAAGAGGGCCTACCTTACGGTACCAACGCAGGCTAGTAGAGAGTTGCACGGGATAGATTGGGGACGAGAAATGGTTCAAATGGCTCTGAGCACTATGGGACTTAACATCTGAGGTTATCAGTCCCCTACTTACACCTAACTAACATAAGGACATCACACACATCCATGCCCGAGGCAGGTATCGAACCTGCGACCGTAGCGATCGCGCGGTTCCAGACTGAAGCGCCTAGAACCGCTCGGCCACTCCGGCCGGCTTGGAGTGGAGAGCTGCAGCAGACGAGTTTCCTAACTGTTCGCAACAAGAGGTGACTACTACATGAGGCAGGTATCTTAATTTACCGCCTTCTTAATTTTATGTGTTACATGTAGAGACGTAATTATGCCACATTACTTGCTAACGTATTACTTAAACCGTACATCACGCTCAAATTATCCGAACGATCTGAACTGCTCTTCGCCCGATTTGCATGCAGCCTACATAACGTAACTGCCTTGCAGTTTTTCCAACTTTGTTTCGGAACAAACGTTCGGCTATACAAAATGGTTTGTGTGGTAATTAACTCCAGGTGTAAATTAGTACCACGATACTACAAATATCAGGAAACACTTGAGACAGTCATTAACGCTTGTAAACTCAAATTTAATGATATAATTGACATTGTAAACTATTAACACTCTCATTAGTATTTGACACAAATAATGCAAGCAATTCTTAACACTAAATTATTCCGTAATCCCTACTCAAAACTACATCTCTTGCGAATAAGAGATTCTCAAGAATATCTTGGCTCCCAAATACACGAAGTATTCTTGCTCTCTAAAAGGTTTTTTAACCATCTATTAACAGTCGTTCACTGCGCCAGCGCTTTTGTGTAAAATGAGTACTGAACTAAGTAGCCACAAGAACAAGGAGCTCTATCGTAATAAAAGGATCAACAACCTGTCACTAGTGATTTCACAATTTTCGTGATGGCACGTTGCTCTATGTGCTGTTCGAAAAACCACTTATCGCACTTATTTAACACAAAGTGACATTGCAATGGAAGTTATTAATGAGCTGATAGCTGTACATGCGTCTGCACTTTAAATGACATGAACAACTGTTTCGTTGTGGTAGTGGATAGAGACCCAATACTAACTACGCAATACAATCGTTTTTGATCGAGATTCGTCCACAGCACTGATCATCATTGCTGGCTAGATTTCAAGAGATGTAATATAATACAGTTTTGAACAGAATCAGTTAGCAATTCTGAACTTTAAATTACATGACAAAAGTTTTTGTAGTGGATCGGGACAGTTGTCCGGAAAATGTTGTCCCTGGTAACTAACCACAAAAGATGTCAGATATGGTTTGATTCCCACGTAACTGATTTGAAACGACGTGTTATACGTGCTGGATGGCGATTGGAACCCAGCACCTAATCCGACTGTTACGTAAACACAGTCAAATTCCAGATATGAATTTTCTCAGCAGTAGCGAGATGTTTGGAACTACAGTTCTAAATGGTTCAAATGGCTCCAAACACTGCGGGACTTAATATCTGAGGTCATTAGTCCCCTAGACTTAGAACTACTTAAACCTAACTAACCTAAGGACATCACACACATCCATGCCCGAGGCAGGATTCGAACCTGCGACCGTAGCACCCGCGTGGTTCCAGACTGAAGCGCCTAGAACCGCTCGGTCACAGCGGCCGGCTTGGAACTGCAGTGACGAGGCAATTAATCACTTCTGCATTCCCAGCATTCCAACCAGGCACCTATCGTAGTTCTTTTCTCGGCAAGAGTGGACATTAAATATAGGTTTCTTTGACGAGAAGCGAGATGTGCGCATGTTGAACTATAAGTGACGCGACGAAGACTACAGTGATGGCTGGGAATCGAGCCCCGCTCGTATCGTCGTTGCCTACACACGAAGACACGTTAACAGCCGATTTTTTTCACCAGTAGCTATGAGTGTCACGTGTGAACTTATAACGACGTGACGGAAGACCGGCGTCTGTGTCTAAACCGTCACACATTGTTACTGATAATGAATGAATAGATGTAAAATATCTAAATAAATATCTATCAACAGTTAGGAGTGCTCATACTAAAGCCTGAAAGGAATTAGGATCTTGACAGGTGGAGAACGTGGAACCTCGAAGAAATAACATATTGATGGCGCTGCGTCGTCACGAATAAATCAAATTCCGTGAAACCAGTACCAATATATTCAACATCTCAAGCGGAAATAAAAGAAGAAGGGCCTTATGACCTTGTATGGTGTCTGATTCCTTAACTAAAATAAAGGTACTAGTCTAAGAAAGATTACTAATGACAAAGGTTCTGCATGCTGCTCTTACGCTTCTGGCATTGCCCAACGTAACTTGTAATCGGTAGCGAAGGGACATCAAGTTTAGTGCGCATTTGAAACTACGTTGGGATAATTTGTTCTTCATTTGGAGTAATCAGGAGTAAATAGAATCTACCAGCGCCTACTAAAAACTTTCGCCTGTAGAGGGAATTGAACCCTGACCCTAGAGATATTAATCTAGTATCAAGACCCACCTTTCTTTTCTGGAAGACGCTGGTAAGCACCAGGTAGGCGAAGGCAAAGAGGGCAGGGATCTTTGACTTCGAGGCCTGGCCACGATGGATCCCCCATGCCTGTCGCTGAGTCGCTCCATAATTTCCTTTTAATGCATTTTTTTCCTTTTTTCTAATAATTCATCCAGAAGAGGAACTTTCTGAGGTGAGCGACGGATTCTAAGTTCGTCTTCACTATAGTTTGTGTTCCAATTTATTTCGCAGTATGTAACAAGTTATCCGATGCATCAGTTTCCCGAGGTGTGTTTGCCAAGTTGATCTTCTCTAAATTCCGATCGCTCCACTCGCCAGAAGCTTCGTAATGTTATTTTCGATAATTCGTGTAGCGATGAGTCTATCGCACAACAGAAGAGACTGGGTCAGTCACTTCTTCTGGTAAAAAGAAGTTCTGACATACGGAATGGAATAAAATAGATATAATAAAGAGTACGAGGTCTTCTTTCATGAGGACAAAGGTTTCTCCCGAGATTGCTTCAACACAAAATATTGTGCTTCTGAGCTAGGTCTGTACCTGAGAGTGGATTTCTGTTTCCTTGAATAAAATACAAAATAAATACGTAAAAAATACCGAATGAGAAAAAAGAGTTTAACGAGTTTTAGTTATTTTGTTTTGTACATTAGATCCTGTTCTATTCACTTTAAACACTGTCTTTCACAAAACTATATTTAATAAAAAATTTGCGAAAGTTTTCTTATACTATTTCGTCTTCATTAGGGTATGATGTTAAAGGAAAAGATACATGCCGAAATCATCTCTCGTTTTTTTTCGGTCAATAGATAATACATTGTTTGGCCTTTTGGTTAGTTTATCGCATTTCGTTTTGTAAGTGGATATAGCTGATCACTAGGATTCAAAGAATCGGCTGGCAGATAGCGGGGTACTCCTCATGTTATCGTGCCTGACATTTGTGTGATAACTCGACAGGTTTACTTAGCTTCACTGCACACAAACTTACGTTCTACGGTGTCTTTTCGGTCACAATTCTCACACGTTGGCGAATCACTCAGATGGAGTGCATGAACCTTCGCTTTAGTTGCTACTTTTCTTTTTTCTGCCCTTTTTCACATTTGTCGGTAATTGAGAGGTGCTGATATTTTCCCCTGTAATGAGGGGAATTTTGTTCAGTCACATTTCTGCTTATGTTTTCCATTAACTTTCCCTATATGTTCTTAATTCCTACCATATTCGACTGGCGGACTCTGGTTTGAATATAACTGAGTTCGAATAAACATTGTTGAAAATGATAAGAAGCAATGCAGGTGTGCCGTATATCCTTGGGTGGAGTCAAGACAGTGGAAGTAATTTCGTCTAGTGACTGGGACGTGAGGCTGGTGGACGTCTTCTTCCACAGCTTGTATGTGGGAGTCACGAATAAAGCTTGTGACTTCCTTCCAACGTCGTTCAATTTTAATCCCCCGTTTCCTGCTGAGAGGGTCAAAGTGTCAAATTTGACTTTGAAAATGTTACCACGAGTTACAAAATGACCCAAATCTCACAGAATTCTTGTTGCTCTTTCACTTGGTATGGGTAAAACCTGTGCTTCATAATTGAATTTAGAGACCATGTACATAATTGTAAAGACTGCCCTTCGCATGTCGTCACGTCTTCTAACGCTACGTTCTTTCTTGCTGGCTCTCGCTCTGGAAAGGTTTTCCTGTATTATACGTATAGTCGATATGTAGAATTTTCAAGTGGCTGACCACATTGAGTTCTCCGGTGCTTTGTAAAGATATTCCTACATACATAATGCCTGATATAGTTTTGCTTAGCTTCGTACCTGATGTAAGTTCGTATTTGTTGAAGAACTGCAATGCCTTCTCCATGTCAATGTAACCAGTGATCACAAGACCCACATCATCTGTATATGTGTTACATATGATATTTTGGCCTGGTATGTGCAGCCGTCGCAGTTGGTTCTGGAGAGTGGCTAGTAGGGAATCAATGGAAATGGCAAATAATATCATCGATAAAGGACAACCTTGTCGCACCGACCTCGTGAATGCAAGTTGCCAGGTTATCTGACCATAAACCATGATTTTTCGATGTGGTGTTCTTCATAATTCTACCAATGATGTTGACAAAGTACTGAATAAAATCCAGTGTAGTCCTTCTTTTGATAAGGTACAGGTGGCAACCCTATCGGCATCTTTCAAGCTTTGTTTTTGAGACTCAAGACTCCGAGATGTAGCTGTGCTAAGCCTGCCTTAAAGATTTTATGACAGCCCTTCTTGTGCTTCGCAATTAACAGGGCTGCCAGACACTAGGTAAGCAAGATGGCCATTTATTTCCTTTTCAGTTTCGTTCTGCGTTGTGAGAACAGTCCCTTCAGTTCTATTCTGTGATAATTTTTCTACGTCCTCTCTCCTGTTGGACTATGACATGAAATACTGAAATTGCTTCATCGAAAACAGTACCTTGCGTTCTCGCACGTATTTGAAACTCTTCCGTTTTCGCCTCAGTGCCAAAATGTTGGGTTTGATTTGTTTGATCGCAACATAATTTTCAGTAACAATGAGAAAAACCTTGGCTGTTTTCCTCTACCAGAAGTACTTTTCCCGCTAATAGTCGATTGAGATTGACGTATATCCTATCCGAGAGAATTGCTGAGAAATTAGTAATGAACGTAAAACAAGGCGCGCCACAGTTTTTGTGCTCCCACGTGTCAGTTAAATTGAACTCTTGAATTATGTATTCCAGTTCAGTAGACGATTTAAAACTAGCGATTTTATCTTTGGGACGTAGGACAAAGTTAAAATCGTCCGCTAAAGTGATGTTATCGTAATGAAGTCCAAGGAGGGGGACAATTTCATTATTAAAAAACACTTCGGTTGCATCGTTTGCTGCTGTCAATGAAGCATATATGTTAACCGTTTGGGCGTTTTAGATAGCGATCCCTGTATTACTTGTAAGTTTTTCAACGTGAATGACATATCCTCTTTCGAGAGTATCACTGTCCGCAGCTCACCTCCGGTTCCAGTGTTAATTACAGCGCTATACCCAAAAGATATCGTTCAGTGCAAGGCCCGTTACTCCTTGAAGTAGAAAAATATCAGTATCTACTGCACATACGATTTCAAGCTAATTAACTTCAGAGAACTATCTATGCTGTTGGTGTTCAAAGCTGCAATACTGTAGGCTTGAGATGGGTTCATAATCTACTACGTCTTCAAAAATTCAAATCTCATCACACGCCGTCAGTATGGAAGCTGTCAACAAGTGTCAGACACATATTCGCCTACTGTTACTTAGCCCGCATGACTTAATCGTTCATGAGCGGAGGCTGACAGAGCTTCTCTGAAAGTTAGGGGAGTATCTCTGATTTCCTCATCTTCCGCTGTCTCCTCCGCCCAGTTCTTCTCAAGCGGATACATGAACAAGTCATTCGCGTTTGTACTGCGGATTTCTGCGGCAGCTCTGTGAGGGGCCACAGTTCTGGTTTGTTTTGCTTCCTCGAAACTCGGTGCACTACTGGTGGCTGGTGTGTGAAGAGATTCAGGCTGAGTACGATTACAGCATTCTTCCGAACTATCATTTAACTCCAGCACTACTTGCAGGACCCTTTCGGGCACGAGTGGAACAATTTGCTCAGCAGCTTGATGTGCAATCCTTCGATTCTTATTTTTTGTGGGGGAGCAGTTTTTCGGTGAGCTTGCAGAGTTTTCCGCTGCAGTATCTTGTTCAGATTCAGTGACGTTCCCGTCAGTAGACGGTGTACCTGATTTCGTAATACTACTCGAAAGTGACTTGTTCAGAGGTTCCTTGGAACGTTGAGTCGGTTGCGGTGCGGCCGGGATGACCTCCGCTACTTCAGTGACTTTCTTTGGAATACCGTTATCAGTAGCATTATCAGTTTGAGGAGTGACCAGAACGGGTGTGGAGGGCGGAAGTCCAGTGACAGGCGCCTCGTCCGTTATCCGATGGAGGAGGTAGCCGCAGGACTGACAGCTCCTGCGGCCGGCACCTGGTTCGCGCGCCGTTGTATACATTGGGCTCGCACGTGACCTATCGAGCCTCACCCCGCGCACGCTCTAGGCTGTCCCTCGTACATGACGGCACCTCGGTGGCACAAACGCTAATATACCGTTAGACGGGATGTGTTTCTATAGTTCCATTTTAAGTTGTCTAATACCGTTCAACATAGAAAACTGATGTGAATTTTATTTTATTTTATTTATTTTTTAGTACATGGCTGCACGTTCAGAGACCGTGTATAGTTACAATTAAAAGAAAACAGCCCTCAATTACTTATTTTTAACGAATTAGCTAGGAGTGTCTTCCTCAGAATTTACACCAAATAATGGTCTATAACATGGTCACAGAATTATGACTAAAATCGTATGAAACTAATTATAAGTATGGAATTATTGTGAAAGACTGGCAGTACTTATATGTCATTTATAAAATAATAAATATGCCAAAAGGGCTTTAGTCATAAAGGTATTTACGATAAAAAAATGATGGCGAGCCACTAACGGCTGCTCGTTACTTCCGCGGTGCAGGTTGTAAACGGGCTGAGGTGCCCGCGTTAACAATTGCGGCCAGATGAACATGGCACTGCAACGAGCGCACCATCTAGTTTTGTAGATACAATTAGGCTACTTCACATTGAAATATAGGCAGAAATTATCATAAATTAACAGTATTTGGTACATAATGGAAAGCAATGTTTGTTTGATAGTAGCGTACAACATACATCAATGCTTATAACAATAAGGTAAAACATGAAAGTATCATTATGAAAATGTAGATAGGACTGAATGACAACTTTTAGAAAGCAATACTGACGTGAAATACAGCCAAGAAGCATTTGATAATTAGAAAACATAGGACTACCTTAGAAGGAAAAGAACATTTCGGCAACCTGCACAAGGAGACCCGAAGTCAGATATCGATTAATGGCTTTATACCGTTGAAAAAATTTTTGTTACGGAGGCTATCCTTTCGAGCTAGATGCTTGAAAATATCTAATTCTTCTAGAATGTCTACTCAACACCCTTTCTTTTCGGTGTGCAGAATGTTGCTACCGCAGATGGCTTTAGGCGAATGGCCTGTAATTAGAAGATGGTCGGCAAAAGATGAATTTTGGGGGCTAGTGCCATTTATTCTTAGCAAGTGTTCTTTATATCTGGTAGTGAAGGCACGCTCAGTTTGTCCTATATAGTAAGAGGTGCAAGTATCGCAGATAATTTTGTAGACACCAGAATTTTCTAAAGGGGAACGAATAGAATGTAAATTATGAATGAAGTTTTTTTCAAATTGTTATGAGTAGAAAAAGCAACGTTGCAATCGTATTTCTTTAGAAGAATGCTTTGGGACGACACTACTGCATTTATTTGCTTGCCCGGAAATTCTAATGGTAGTTGGAAAATACTCACTTTCTTACACCGAAGCCGGCGTGGGTAACACTAACTTCATCAACGCTTCCTTCAGAATGCATAAACCTGAAGTTCCCCCAAATAGTTATATTAGGTTTGTAAATAAAACCTGCCTTTTCATGCTGCAACTTAATTTATTTGTCCCAGACGCGTTTCGCCTATTTCTTACTCTAAGGCATCTTCAGTGGGATCTATAACGATACAGTTTTGTTATTTTTAGATTATCAAACACTTCACGTCAAGTTTTTTATGCAAATAAGTAATTACTTACACTTTGCTGGGATCTGCCTTTCCTCTCAATTGGTCTACCATTTTATTTCCGAAACATGAGCTCGATTTTGTATCCCAAACGTTTTCACACTGTTCACCGTTTCTCTCCTTCTTCTTTGTGGTGTGCTAATATTCTTTATCCTCTAATTGTAGTTATTTGTTCAAACATTGTGCTTTAACAGTGTAAATATTGTAACTTCATTATGTGTTTCCTTCTCTTTGGTTTGTTTTCCTACCTGTTGCCAGCCTAATGAAGTATAAGTTCAAAATTGAGTGTGTGAGTGTGTGTGTGTGTGTGTGTGTGAGAGAGAGAGAGAGAGAGAGAGAGAGAATGAACAGTGTATACATGTTTTCTTTTTTTTTTTTTCATGTGTGTATGTGGGGGGGGGGGGGGCGGGAGCGGTTGGAGGATTCAGTTGTAGTGTTTTGAATACGAATGTCATAACTGTTAGAGAGTTGTTAAAAGCTTCGGTCGTCAGTTAATTTGACTTTTGGTTTCAATGTTCTGTGGAGGACTTCGAGAACAAGTGAGTGAAAAGGTGTTGGGTGGTATTATTATTATTATTATTATTATATTAGTAGTCTTTGGGAGCATTACTCCATTATTTTTCTGTTACGGTAAACAATGAGTTGTTTGGCATGTATACCTGATCATTGAACAGGGCTTTCCTATCTGCTTTGGATTGCTGTATGTGGAAATTTTCTTGCAAGGCTGATTCTAATTATCATTGATTCTAATGATTGTTGATTCTAACTATGTTCATGTCTTCTTCTCTAGTGGTTGGTGTGTGATTATATGCTCTTAGGTGTTCTGCACATATAGAGTCGTTTGTCCCATACTTCTAGGCTCTCATGTGTTGTTTGCATCTAACATCAAATGTTCTACCTATTTGCCCTATGTATCTGCCTTCACAAATGTTACACTGTACTTGATATATACCTGCTTTCTGTTGTATGTCTCTGTTTTCGTCAGTTTGGGGGTATATTTTTGTATAGAACTGTGTGTTGTGTATGCATTTTCAAAAGACAGGGAATAATCTGAACATAACAAAAATGTGTCATTATGATTCCACTGAAGATGCCTTAGAGTAAGGAAAAGGCGAACCGCGTCTAGTACAAATAAATTAAGTTGCAGTAAGAAAAGGCGGTTTTATTTACAAAACAACTATCTCTGTACTTGTCACTGAGGATGGCCACGGAAACAAAATTGTTGCTGCAGTAGGTTCGACAATTTTATCACAAAGATCGGCTTTTATCAGTTTAACGTAGAAAACAGTATCCCCCATCGATAGCTATAAAGTAAATCATGACAACCTACCTTCTCAAACTCTTCAAGAAAAAATTAAATTCATAAGAGTTAGATTTAACATAGTTCCGATTAAAAGGTGAACTTCAAACTGTCTGCCGTATTAAGTTCACTCATACTTCCATCTTCTGTTATTCATGAATACGCGAGCACCACAGTGGAAAGCAGCAATAAGCTATCAGACTTTCACAGGCAAGGAGCTGACTTCCGCTTGTCGCGGCGTTCGGACGTTCTCGCTAGCGCGCTCATCGTGGCCGTTCTTTGTTTATGTTAGACGAACGAATGTGGGGCTTCGTACTCTTCGCGCTATTCCTAGTATTTCCCTACTTATATCATCGGTTTTCCTGGAAAATAATTAACGTGCAGCGTAGCGTTCACTGGATTGTTTATGTTTTCTTCGTCATGCTTTCGCGGCGGTAGTGCAGTTTAGTTCAGTGTAAGACGGCCGAAACCCCAGATACGGATCGGGTCATACTGTCGGCACTAGAAATCTCTCATCAAAACGTACCGACAGACGCTCCGTTGCTACCGATGTCCGACAACCACGGTGAGATCCAGCAAAGTGAATTACAACTCCAGGAAACACAGCTTCTCCTACACCATCAATAGCAGGAGCTACAGCATTGCCCCGCACAGCAGCTTCTGCACCACCATCATCAACTGCAGTTTCACCAGCAACAACTGGCTCAACAGCAGTTGTTTCAACTGTTGCAGCTACAACAACAGCAACTCCAGCAACCTCAACGCAAACAACAACAGTTGCATCAGGTTGGTCAGCAAGTTAGCCATCCCACCGACCCTTCCAGCTTCGTGCTTGGAACTAATGCACCTGCAGGGCATCAGCATGAAAGTGGTCCCCTTAGTAAACGGCTGTGTGTCGACTCACCTCCAGTTCCAGACTGTGGTATGTGTGAGTTACTGGGTTCGGATCCCCTATCTAGTAATGGTAGAGTGCAGACAAACTCGGAACGGTCTCTGAGTCAACTATTGACTTCCACTGCTGCAGTCGTACGGCCAAGTGTCAACAATCGGTAGATGCAGGACCCTATATTGTCTGTGGAGAGCTTACATAAGAATGTAGGCAAACTCCATCCTACGCCGGTAGGCTGGTTATTACTTTCCTATAAATCTCATCTCAAGCATGACATTGTTAATGAAGCAGAAACAATATTAGAACTGAAAACTGCTGCGTTGATAGAAGTTCCTATTTTCAAAGATCGTAAGCTTGATGTCTATATTTCAAACCTCCTGCTTCATACATATGCCGTTATTCGTGATGTTGACATCTGCTTAACAGACAAGGAGATCGTTTACGCAATGGAGAGCATATATACGCTAAGAAATATCGTTCAAATCCTGAACAAATGATGCCGATTCCAGTTTGTGTGGTGGTGCTCCCGTTCCAAATTCTGCCCTCACATATTGCTACTCCGGGGACGCGTTTTCTAATGGAACAGTACGTCGCTCCAGTCATTCAATGTAGAAATTTCTGGCATTTTCGTCATCGAACAAGCCGATGTAGGAGTCATACTCGTTGCACCAAGTGTGATGGTCAACTCGCAGCGGATTCATGTACTGCCCCGTTTTCGACAGGATTAAATTGCTCTGGTCCGCACGCAGTGAGAGACCGTTCATTCGTGGCCTTTCACTATAAACAAGAGCTCCAACGTGCAAAGGCATACGCCACGTCGGGGTATCCCGCACTCCGCTGCTCATCGATAATCTCCTAGTCCCCAATATCCCCTTCACTTACCGCCGATACTTCCAAGGCATTCCTTGCAAATGATAGTCGTCTTACGAGATAGTTCTAAGTGAACAACGCTACGACCACTCCATGTAGGCTTTCACGGCCGGCGTCTTCATCAATAAACACTTCCGGGCTAAGTTGCCGTGGTCGATCTGTAGAACTTCTTCTCCCTGACGTTTCATTCTCAACTACGGAGAACATCTTCGGAGGTGAGTCAACGACTGGCTGCTAGGAGCTGGGGCCGCCGCTCATATGGATATCATAGGGGGCGCCACCACACGTCACGTGGCGTCGATGTGCAGCTATCTCTGGCTATCGTCTGTTCTCTCGATTGCAGGCAATCGATTGTCACGTGATTGATGCAACGTCGACCGCCATATCTTATCCAATTTTAATCCTTCTTCTTTACGATTAAAATTGTATTGATGTTTGTGGATTTCAATTGCCTCTCTATACATACGTGCATATTAATGCGACGTCCTCGCTAGCACGCTTGTTTCACCAAATTTTATTTCGTGATCTCCATCCTTAAAAACATGTTCCGCTACTGCTGATTTGTCGATATGTCCCAAGCGACAGTTTCTTTTGTGCTCCGTCAACCGTGTATTGATGCTTCTTTTTGTAGTTCCTATGTAAACCCTGCCACAACTGCACGGAATTTTATATACCCCTGGGGTGGCTAGGGGGTGACGAGCATCTTTTGTTGATCTTAGGCATTCACTAATTTTCTTAGTAGGTCTGAAAATGGTCTCTACGTGAAACTTGGCTAGTACTTTCCCAATGCGATCCGTGATATTATGGATGAACGGAAGAAATACTTTTCCAGCTGATGGTTGTTGCTGTCTCCTATTTTTAGGCATTTTTCTATTTGGGTGAAGTGCTCGGTTAACCTCGTTTTTCGTATAAGCATTTTTCGCAAAGGCCATTCGTAAATGACATATCGACAAATCAGCAGTAGCGGAACATGTTTTTAAGGATGGAGATCACGAAATAAAATTTGGTGAAACAAGCGTGCTAGCGAGGACGTCGCATTATTATACACGTATGCATAGAGAGGCAATTGAAATCCTCAAACATCAATACAATTTTAATCGTAAAGAAGAAGGATTAAAACTGGATAAGATATGGCCGTCGACGTTGCATCAATCACGTGACAATCGATTGCCTGCAATCGAGAGAACAGACGATAGCCAGAGATAGCTACACATCGACGCCACGTGACGTGCGGTGGTGCCCTCTACGATATCCATATAAGCGGCGCCCCAGCTCCTAGGAGCCAGTCGTTGACTCACCTCCGAAGATGTTCTCCGTAGTTGAGAACGAAACGTCAGGGAGAAGAAGTTTTACTGATCGACCACGGCAACTTAGCCCGGAAGTGTTTATTGATGGCTACGACCACTGTTACCCAATTAGGCTCTCCCTCAGGTTGCAGGGTATTGTCTACATTACCTGCAATTGGCAGAGAGATTGGGTGACATCTCTGGCTGAAAGGTCCATCGAAATGGCGAGCTCCTTGGCTAGTCTGGCGACAGGGATTCTCAGACATTTGTCTCGAATATTCTGTCTCCGATCATCTCCCCCAATTCCTGCTGCCACCGAACCAATATCCTCCTCAGTACAGCCAACAACCGCTTCCGCTTTGTAATAACAACTAATATGTCATCAAAACGATTATCTCGTTTATCATGCACTTCTTGGCAGACACAAAGACACAGCCACTTGGAACTTTACGAGTATAAGCCTTACGACAATTATTAACGACTCCACTTTCGTTTAGCACCTGTGACGGGATTTAGGATCCTCCAAAGGAATGCAAAATATGCGATTGACAATCAGTGAGCCCTTCAGCGGTAGATAGCAGCGGCTGCCATCTCAGAGACAAGGTTTCAACCAGGTTCTCTTGTCCGCTTTCGAGGACACCAGGTTTATCGGTGAGGCGATGGTCGAGGAGACGTCGCCCTATTCTTTACTAATGGACTCTATCACACCCCAGTAAAGATATCCCACGTGGCTGTCGGCAGCTTTGAAACGATAGCGGCCAGGCCTTCTACTCCAATCGGTCGTCTCACCGACGTGTCTCTTTACAGCCGGCCTAGGTCGTATATTCCCACTGAAAAGTGTTACGCACTGGTTCGACAGATGGGATCCCCATTATTATTTTGTGAGGGTCTTAACGCACTCAAAATACTGTGGGGCTGTGACTATAATGATAGGTTTGGTGACACGATCCTTGAAATTCTCGACGAGTTCAGTCGTATCCTCCCCAATGATGTATCCACTACGTTACTTCCATTACCTGGACAGAGACCTTCAGCGGTCGATTTTAATCTCTGTTCGACGTGACTTTGTTTTTTACATGTAATGATCTTCCCTATCCTACGGGGTCTAGCTAATACATTTTTCTTATATCAACTTTCACTACAACGCCTGTCACGGCCTATAGGCCGTCTCTTAAGTGGAACGTTATGCAGGTAGATTGGTCACGGTATGGCGCACTGATGGATGTCTAGCTATCGTCATTCTCCATCTTGGGCGTCCTTGAAAATAAGGTACATTATGTTTAGGAATTATATCAATGTAGCAGCATCGCATTATACTCCACAGGAGAGGATTATAACTGGCACCAGCCGATCCCCAGTTCCCTGGTGGCTCCCAGAATGTTCGTGTCAGATGACTAAATTCAGAATGGCTTGCAGTCGTCTTAAATGGCATACCACGTGGGAGAACTATGCTGCTTACAAACGGATAGACGCACCCACCAATCGCTTTCTCAAGGTCCGCAAGAAATAACAATGAAGGAAGTTTCTTGAAGAACTACCTGTGCACCATCCTGAAGGACATATTATGTCGATGGTGAACAGGTTCGGCCGGAAACCGTAACTCGCAAGTGGTTGCAGATATGGGTAGACGAGTTTGCCGCCATTGTCACACCTCTAACTGCCACGCCGGAACCCATTAATCTCGTGGCGACAGCTGCCGCTGCCGATGTACGAGAATGGTTTACCCACGCCATTCTCTCTCGCCGAACTCCACAGGGCCCTGACGTCCTCATCAGATACATCGCCTGGCTATGCCCAGATCCACCAATCCATAGTTATAAATTTATCTGACGATGCTGAATGTGTTCTTGAGGATATCTTTAATGACATGTGGTTCCTGATGACAGGACGACTCAGATATTGGTGCCCATATTGAACCCTAGGACACACACCTAGGACCTCCTATTGCCCAATTATACTGTCGTCCTGCGTACGTGAGACATCCGAACGTCCGCTCAAGTTTAGCTTAGAATGGTGGTTGGAACACGAGAACTTGCCAATACGGACTCAAAACGAATTTTGTGAGGGCAGAAGTATTTAATATTACATCGCTTGCGACGGTGATTGGAAAACCGTTCTTCACTAAAAGGTATTTAGCCGTCTTATTACTTTACTTTTCGAGGGCGTACGACTTTGTCCTGATACCTGAACTTATCAACAATTTGCAACTTGTGCATCTCCCGATGGCGGTTTTTCGGATTATGTACACTTTAACTGGTTGCCGTAACGTATATATTCGTGATCAGGAAAATGTGGTACATGGTCCCTACCCAGTGTCTCGTGACCTCCCGCAGGGCACGATACTTAATCCCGTACTATACACCCTATACGTTGCCGACCTGGAGACTGTTCAGCGGCCACACCAAAAGTTCTTCAGTATGCGGACGATGTCTGTATATACGCTCACTCGTCGTGCCTTTGGGTGACACGCCGACGCATGTGATATGTTAGCCACATGGGAGTTCAAGAATGGGTTCATTTTGTCATCTGTCAAATCGGTTGTTGTGATATTCACTGGGTTACGTCACAAGCTGTCTGGTAGCTTAAATATGGTGGCTTTCAAACCAATGTAAGTTTCTTGTGAGCCATTAGGGCATTACCCTAGCATTTAAAGAAATTGGCTATTTGGTGCTCATAATTTGTTAATAAGCTCTGCGGTAAATCTGTTTTAATTAAGTGGTTGTTTTTAATGCCTTGTCATTCTTTCTTGGCTTTATTGCTTACTCTTTTAATTATTTTAAGGAAATTTGTCGAAGTAATGTATGCTTCTGGAATTGATCTTAGATCATTTCGAAAACTGAGATCGTTTGAGGAGTGCATTACTGGTAAATGCTAGAAGTAAGCTTCTGTTTCGCATAGAAATTTCAGTTTGATGCAAACAAGTCTCTGCTTGTGTAGCCTAGGTGACTTATTGACTGTAAGTTTCTGAGCTTCATGATTTCACCCTATTCAGTTAAGATGTTTTAGGTGAGAAGATTATTACACTAACATTTTACCGTTTTATGTTATTAAACGATGTTTATTGATTGGCGACTCCATGTTGTCTTGTGCACTACGACCAGATAACAGGTATACTTGAAAAAAGAGACAGCATTGGTCGTATATTTTTTACTATTGCAAAATCGATTTTCTGTCACTGAGTGACCATCTTCAGTGCTATATTGTATAACTTAAATTGGGATGCACTGTTGTCACTAAGCTGTGTGATCGCCGTAAGCTTAGTGACAACAGTGCATCCCAATTTAAGTTATACAATATAGCACTGAAGATGGTCACTCAGTGACAGAAAATCGATTTTGCAATAGTAAAAAATATACGACCAATGCTGTCTCTTTTTTCAAGTAAACGATGTTTGTTCTGTGCAGTTTTCAGTAACGTTACTTTCTGATTATTATGACATATTTGAAGGATTTAGGCCATAACCTTACATTGGAGTGGACGAATTGCATTTTCTTAGCTTGTTTCCTTTAGTTCACCTGAGCCGCGTTTGTTAACAGCTTTTAGATTTGCGAGCTGCATGTCCGCTGTTTGGTGCGGCGCTTGGCTGTGGAGAATTGTTGCTGTTATGCATCAGCATGGCGTTTTTTGGGTGCTTTTGACTGCCTGACATTACCTTAGTGGAACTGTTTGCGCTAGCAGCTTATTTCTTTGTTTAGCATACGCTCAAATTTACAAACTCTTATGGTTAATGTTGTACCTCAAATATTTTAGGTCTCTCCTGATACTGGTAACTTTACTCTTTTAATTATTAAGCCTCAGGTTTCTAGATGACACTATTTCAACCTGTACTTATTGCGCTAAGATTTGGAAACTCTGAGCTTCGTTCCTCTGGTGGTCAATCTTTGAGATGTTTTTCTTATTACCTTGCGCTCACTTCCATATTGTATTTATTACATGCACGCAAAAAACAAATCTTGCTGTATCGCAACTATTGCCTCTTAACATTCATGGTTGGTCTGTTCTGAAGATTGGATGTTCGGACTTGTGATTTAGTAATCGCAACTGCAGATGATCCTTTCAAAGAGTGTGGTTACTTTCTTCCTCTTAGAGGGCGGAAGGAGGGGGGAGGGTGGAGGGAGAATTTCTACCACTTTTGTATTATTTTCCATTTGAAAATTATTTACACTCTTCCAAAGAATTATACTGCTTTGGAGTCCGTAGGTTGGTTGGGCTTATCTTACCTCAAAAGGGATCGCCTCAAATATGTTGTCAGGATTAGGAGCAGTTCTATTCGTAGTGGTGTCGTAGAACTTGGAGCCAAATTGTGCACGGCACTGGAAGTTGCTCTTCACATTTCCCCCGATACTGTCGGTGAGGTAGGTGTTGCTACTGCTACAGCTTCTGTAGCCTTTGAGGAACTTTCTGTCAATACTCAATTTTTGGAGGGAATCAACCTGCGTGGAAGAAAATCCGTAGACTACCAGCGCATTTCTTCCATTGGAGTAACTGACTTGCTAAATTAAATTATCTTGAGCTTACTGATCAGCAAAAGGAGACCGCTGGACATTTTATTGTTAGGGCGAAAGATTTATAGAACAGTAATGGTTTTTTGGCTTTGGGTAGTGAATTCGGTCGTATGGGAGAAGGTAATTTAGCTGTTACTCAGTTACAGGGTTTGAGGTTTGAGGAGACGCAAGCCACTGCTATGTCGGTATCTGATTCCTTTGCAAAGTTGCTCAATCCGATTATGTGAATGTTTATCAGGGTTTCTGAGTTGTTTGTTTCTAAGTTAAATCAAGTTCGTCAGGTGTCGTGGTTACACGTCCGCTTTGAGCTTCATGCCGATTCTTTGCAAGTTTTGCATTCAACGGTACTTTCTTTGCTCTATTCTTTGTGAAAAGGATTGTTGAGCGATTTGTTGTCGGACATACTTCGAAGTCAGTGTACTTTGCGCAGACTCAGAGCTCAGATAACAGAAAGAAATTTATCATCAGCCATTCATAAAGAGCCTGAGATTGCATACTATTGGCAAGCGCAAACGTCTAATGAGACGTTAAGAATATATTGAGCAGGTTCGTATGGCTGCCTCCGTCTTGAACACGAATTCTACCGAGCGAGATGATCTCTCGAATATTTATGAATGCATGAGACCAAAGGATCCTTCGCATTTTGTATCTGATCACAGACCTCCTACTTTTTCCTAGTTGAATGAATTACTCGATTCGAATGATGCACTTAAATTTGTGGATGAGCAACGGGAACAAGGTAGAGGCTTTCAATCTCTTAGTTTAATTTCAGAGAATAATTGTCATCAGTCACCCTGCAAGTCAGTAGTTAGTAAACGTTGTTTTTGGCGTGGGGCACATAGCCACCAGGGACATGAGTGACCAGTTAGACGTGCGCAAAGGCCTAACAGCTGATGCCACAGAGCGTGGGGTAAGACTCTTGTCAATAAGACTCCCGCTTGTTGGGCATACATTTGTGGCTTTGATAGACCTGCTCTTCCATGTTTTTCTGCTTGTCTCAACGGAGAGCCCGTTTATGACATCCTGGATTCAGGTCTTCTCTCTCTGTAGTGCCACGTGATCTTTCACGGCCTGGCGCTCTTGCGACCGTACAATCTGGTACATTCGCTACCAGTGATGAGGTACAGTGGCTATATTCCTACCAAGTCTTTCTGCAGTATCGCGGAATGAACATGCAGCTCTATCTCTCGAAGCCCTATTGAACGGCTCGATGAAACTCAGTGAGGTGCTGTTAATTGTGTCTTTGACGCCTTCAAGACATTATTGATTAACATCAAATCACCCCGTCCAAAGTTAACTAAAGCTTACGACCGTGACAGTGTGTATTTAAAGGAAACTTGATTTGCACCATCATAGTGGCGCTACTAGCACCATACGTAGGCGAGTGGTGCATTAGACATCATCTTTCAGATCCAGAAACAAGTCTACCAACGTTCCTTTGTCACACAATCCCTTCTTGGTGCTGTGACTCTTTTCTGTTGGTCTGTATTACTCCTTGAAACATTAAATGAGTTGGACCCAGCTGACGCGTGAATGTGTTCCCTCACTGAGCTTCGACTGTGTGTTCTGTAGATTTCGTCTACAGACTTGACTCGCACAAGTAAAAAATTTAGTTTTAGTTTTTTTGCATGTACTTTAGTTGTAATAATCAGTTATAAAGTTTATGTTCACTAAGGATTCATAGGATTCTCTACTGTATCTCCGCCAATAACAGAAAGTCGATAATTGGTATAGTCATTTATTTGTGAAAATTCGTCTTGTATACAACAGGAACATTCTTGTCAAAACGTGGAAATGCACATTGCAGAGAGCAGCTGTGACCCAGAAGGCCTTAGACACCTGCTGCAGAGCGGATCCAGGAGCGCAGGTTTCCGACGTTGGCGTAGACGCCGGGGCTGGCCTCGCAGGGGCTGACCCCCCAGGAGACGATGCCCACCTGCGTGCTGCCGCTGACCAGGGGGCCGCCCGAGTCTCCGCTGCAGACGCTCTGGCCCGCACTGCCGGCGCACACCATGCGGGCCGTCACGGTGTTCACGTTGGCGAAGATGCTCTGGCAGGTGGAGCGCGCCACGATGCTGATGTCCAGCTTCTGCAGGTTGCTCGGGGCCGGGCCGTCTGTGTACGTGGATCCCCAGCCTGTGACGGTCACGGCCAGGCCTCCGGCGGGGTCGTAGCCGTCGGATGGGAGGCTGACGGCCTGGGCGTTCGTGCCGAGCAGGGAGCCAGACACCTGGAACAGGAGACGAAGCAATTCTTATTTGTGTCTGAATGGCAGCGATATTATTCTGACCATTGTACACGATCTTAATGTACAATTATCCACTGCGTGTTTATTTCTTTCACTCTTGGAGTGATAATGTGGAGACTGTCTAGAGACGACTGTAAATGCTAGGCTGATTATTTATGATTCCTCTCTGATATTAATGACGTAAGCACTCAGACTGGTATCTTAACAGATGTATGGAACTTCCTGACAGATTAAAACTGTTTGCCGGACTGAGACTCGAACTCGGGACCTTTGCCTTTCGTGGGCAAGTGCTGTCAGGAAGTTTCATACCAGCGCACACTCCGCTGCAGAGTGAAAATCTCATTACAGAAACATCCCCCAGGCTGTGGCTAAGCCATGTCTCGGCAGTATCCTTTCTTTCAGGAGTGCTAGTTCTGCAAGGTTCGCAGAAGAGCTTCTGTGAGATTTGGATGGTAGGAGTCGAGGTACTGGCAGAACTGAAGTTGTGAGAACGGGTCGTGAGTCGTGCTTGGGTAGCTCAGTTTGTACAGTAGTTCCCCGCGAAAGACAAAGGTCCCAAGTTCGAGTCTCGGTCCGGCACACAGTTTTAATCTGTCAGGAAGTTTTATACGAGCGCACAATCCGCTGCAGAGCGAAAATCTCATTCTGGAGATCTATGGACTCTACACATTCATTGTAGTGGAACTGCTTTCCATCATATGGTATAATTTTGCTTCATCAAAAAATTTTTGTTTACATTCTTTAGACATATCTCTTACAGGTTCCAAAGTTATTATATCTTACGATCTCTGAGCTCATCAATCTTTGCAGTAACACATCAATCATACGATTCCCAGATTTTGGAGTAATATTACCAAGTAGGTCATAATATCGAACAATTCGTGATTTCATCACACAAATGCTTCTACTTACACATTTGATATATTTTCATTATTGAGTAGTACCGTTTGCCATTAGAGCTGAACGATATCTCTGTCTTCACAGAATTAACACTTCTCTTTTAATCAGCTGCAGGTAACCTTCTCCTGTATGCGCGTTGCTGTTCTCCACTGGAAGTGGAATTCCTGTCTGTGGTATCTAACATCTCCCTCGAATAATCCAATGAAATTGTTTTTATGTACACAGCACCGTAGCCGTCCAAGACTCCCTAAAGAGCTACCCATGCTAACCGATAAACTTATTATCTACATTCAGAAAATAAGTTGTTCTACACTTTTTCTTAGTGGCTTTCTGAATTTGATTCAGTATATGTTGGATTCTATACCACTAAAGTCAGTTCAAATGGCTCTGAGCACTATGGGACTTAACTTGTGAGGTCATCAGTCCACAAGAACTTAGAACTACTTAAACCTAACTAACCTAAGGACATCACACACATCCATACCCGAGGCAGGATTCGAACCTGCGACCGTAGCGGTCGCGCAGTTCCAGACTATAGCGCCTAGAAACGCTCAGCCACTCGGCCGGCGGTAAAGTCAGTGGCACAAAGAAATCGATTCATATATTTGATATGTAGCTATATTTTATAGTCTTCCAGTCCTAAAAACTTTGCGGACTGATTATTTCTGTATGCTCTTTAGACCTTCTAATTCCTGTTTACGATTGTCACCTAATCGTAGACGCAGACGAAACTAATCGTCCCAACATGGGAAGTAGGTCACTACCCATAGTTACATAGCTCTTCACAGGCCCTTAAAGATGACCTTGTGTAGCATTTTAAATCCACCTAAATTTAAAATTAGATGCCGTTTTATTCTCTCACTAGTGTTACAAACAAATCAGTCACCTACTGAGTGTAAGACGTATCGCTGCGTAACATAATAACGTGTTATCAGAGTTAATTCATATTTCCTGGTGATGCAAGTGCGTTACAAATACAAAGGAATCATGTTGGGGCTCAATTTCGAACATTATTGTTTACTATAGCTCAACATAAATGTTTGGACTTGTCTCGTACATATAAAAAATATAAACTGTCCACTCTGCATCAAAACCATATGTCCCTTTGTACCTGAAATAGAAAGATTTTCTCAAATCAGGAAGAGGGGAGTTGTATGCCGTATAAACAGGCACTGATATTATTATAACTTGACGTTTTGATGACCTTCTGATCGAGGGTGGCTCTACTTTGCACACAGCGTATGGTTTATTTAGCACAAAATAGCCCCTAATGATATAGGAGCTGACTAAAAAATAGGTCTTACGTGCAGGCCTGAGCGAGTTACTCACCTGAACGACGGCGACGTCATAGTCCACCGTATCGCTGTCGTACGACGCGTGCATGTAGCCAGAGGAGGCCCTCTGAACGGTGCCACCGCTTCCACGAATAGACGATCCGGCTCTGAAAGTCATCAGCAGGAGGCTCATACCGTCCACACAGTGAGCGGCCGTCAGCGCCCACGTGGAGCTGATGATGGAGGCTCCGCAGATGTGCGAACCGCCATACTGGAAGGACAGCTGCCAAGGGTAGTTGGCGATGTTGGCGTTGCTTCCTCCGATGATGCGGCTGTTGCCCCTGCTCCAGAGCCTGGTGCGGGCTGGCAAGGCTACGGCAGAGCCGAGCAGGCACACGAACAAGAGGGCGAGGCGCTGCATTCTGGAGGCGGTGGCTGCAGGCTGCTGGCGCCGCACACCATTTATACTGTTAAGAGGTGCACAGTCATAAGTAATTGGTAGTCTCTTATCAGCGTTCGGGAATTCTCCCTCATTGAGAAAAAGTTAATGGTGCTGTTTTATCGAGCGTGATAAGTTGCCTCATAGGTTTTCCCTGAGGTGTTGCCACAGTCACTTGTAAGTGGTTGAGATAATTAGTTGTAAGGATTCAGTGTTCTCCCTAAACTTTCGGTAATGCGCAGAAAATGCAGTTGGTGCGTAGTTTCCGCATTGGTAAGAAACTACCTTCATCTCGTATGTATTTTGTCGCTAGAAACTTTAAGAGACCCTCACTAATCAGTACCCTATGTTTCGTGTGGAGGAGAGATCCGAAATTTTTGATCCCTATGGCACAGTCAAGCACATGAAAAGTATTTTACCTCTGCTTTGAGATTCCCTTGAAAAGTGTTCTATGTGTCAATACGTGAAGTTCTGGTTACGGAATAATTTTTGTGTTTTGAGGAAAAATATATTTTTCTGAAGCTTTTGGCAGATAAACTACAGAAAATACCAAATAAACCGTCTGTGACATTTCCATCAAAATGCTCTGGTGTTATAAAGAATGGAAAATGACATTTCAGGCGAACAGCATTGAAAACTGTAGTATTTATGAATGTTTTTCTTTTTTTTAATTGTGAAAATTCATAGTTAGTTGATTTTGTCTACGCAAAAGTTGCTTCATTGTTGTGCTTCTTGTGGTGTTCCGTATAGAGTCTGGTTCAACGCGGCTTTCCGCGTTAATCTGTGCTGTGTGAGCTTCTTCATCTGTGAGTATCTGCTGCAACCTACATTCATTTAAACCTGCTTGCTCTTTTCACGTCCTCGTCTCAATCTTCAACTTTTACCTCCCAAGCTTTCCCTCATCAGCGAATTGACATTTCCTTGATGCCTCACGATGCGTCTTATCAACTGCTCCCTTCATTTAGTTGTTCCATAAACTCTTATTTGCACAATTCGATAGAGGTCAGTATTTAATCAATCTACCCATCTAATCTTGAGCATTCTTCTACAGCCCCACATCTCGAAAGTGTCTTTTATTTACTTGTCTGAAGCGATTATCCTCCTCGTTTCACTTCTGTACACTGCTACGGACCAGATAAAGCCCTTAGAAAATCGAACGTTTGTTTTGAAAATATGTATAAACTCTGTAGTCCTTCGTGTAAGTTAGAATTAACCCAAAGTTTTTGTCTTCATTCTTGTACAAGAAACTGTCCTGTGAAATTAGAGGAATCAGTCTGAAACATTATGTACAATTAAGTATACGATGGACTGGTCTAGTGACAACACACTAACTTACTTGTGACATCTCCGTTTACCTATCTCTTCTCTTCGGTGGCCTCTACATTTTATGGTAAAATTTATCGAAGGGAAAATGCTTCCCAGAGTATAGTATTTTCACATTGGCAAGTAATATTACGGCGGCAAGATAAATCAAATCTTTCAGTGTCGCAGGCATTGTTCGTTGAATGGTTTTGTATATTCTCCTCTAATTAGTCTGATCGAAATAACGAAGAAAGACTTTGCGTGCATATAAGGTTACAATTTTCTCTAATCTCCACGGTCACTCATTCGAGGAACTTGAAGAGTTTCTTTCCTGCCTTGTTAGTACTCATATGTAACAGGTACAGTAAAAGGCTACTTGCAAGTATCTATAGATTTAAACGCTGCTGGATGACGGGAACCCAGAAGTATAACAATGAAATGTTTAGTGACCTTGTTAAGTCACTCATAGGGGAAAACATTTCACAGTCAACATCATTATCCACTACTGAGTTTGGGCCATGAGGCAGTTCTGGTCTGTCAGTCGACCCTTACCTCCGTCTTCACAAACATGCCTTTCTTATCGGTCTGTTTTCAGTAGCTTGTTACGGTTGCGGTTCCTTGCTCATTTGAATGGGATAGTAGAGTCTTTTTTACCTGGATTCCTGGAATTTTTCCAGTACTGAGAAATACTCCAATTCCCATGAAGTGCAGTCTTCGTGGATGTGATTCAGTCTGCTGCAACCTTCAATTTTTCTGAGAAACTTCGTTGCTGTGACCAGAGATCAGATCATGTCATTGCCCTTCGACGCCATATTTAACTGCCATAGAGAGGAGACGAGACTGCCGGTGTCTTTTAAAATTTTATCTTCGTCACTGTGCGGCTAATTCTCGACAATAGTTCTGTATTCACTGGTTGTGTTCACGTTGCAGCCTAGATTATTAAAGGTCGATATTTGTTCACGGCACTGCCATCTGCGTATAAATTTTATCTCACAACTTTTATTCCCAAGTTAGTTTTTGCGATTCCACCCTTTTATGTTTGAGCTGTGTTACGTAACAAATCGACTGGTTTATGTAGGTCATCTTCAGAGGATGCTGTAAAGGCATTGCTATGGGAAAGGACTTGGGCATTAAAAGCTTTGTCGTTGGAGGAAGCTGTGAAACTGGAGCGATCTTTGAAGAGAACTTTGATAGCTTGCATCAGGTACACCGGAAAGCTTTCATCTTACATGGGCCGCGGTGGTCTCGCGGTTCTGGGCGCTCAGTCCGGAACCGCGCGACTGCTACGGTCGCAGGTTCGAATCCTGCCTCGGGCATGGATGTGTGTGATGTCCTTAGGTTAGTTAGGTTTAAGTAGTTCTAAGTTCTAGGGGACTGATGACCACAGATGTTAAGTCCCATAGTGCACAGAGCCATTTGAGCCATCTTACATGTTTCTCACTATCTACTTCATTTCATTCTGATATCTTGGTATCGTCGATGAATGTAATGTGCTCTTCAAACATTTTCTCAATAACTTTAACGTCGATTTCAGAAGAATACCGGAATGATTACAAAAATCAAAGTAAATCTTAAGAGAGATAATTTGTTCTACATTTCATTTTATACCCATAATGTTCATCAAGAAATAACACAACAAATTTATCGTTCATACATTTCATTGCTAATATATCAACAACCATTCTTCGCGAAACCACTGCGAAGTGACTGGAAGAGGGTTTTTCTCTCGTACGACCCATTAGGACTTCTTCATGTTCCATTCCCGTATGCGGCACGGGAAGAATGGTTATGGTTGTGAATCGTGTAACTAGCGTTATTTGGTCTTCGTGATCCCTACGGAAGTGTTAGATGTGGAGTTGTATTACATTTCCTTATCATTTTAGGCTTTCACGGCCGGTTTTCTTTGGTGAAGACTTCCTGACTACAAAGGCGTGGTCGATATATGGAAGTGTACTCTGACGTTTCGTCTGTGAATGTGGGAAAGCCTGTGAGTGTGGGAAACATTTCGGATGGAAAACGGCAACTGTATCAAGGGCTATAGGGGGTCCTGACTTTATTGAGCTGCATAGATGGCACCATCATTCGTCATGTGATGCAAGCTGATGACGGCGCTAACGCCCTCGATGAAAGGTAATTAACCGTCATTTTGTTGCCACCTAAGTCGACCTTCTTTTCTGTTTAAATTATTATTATATTTGTAAAACTCTATGGCCTGCTATAGATTTGCGAATTGCAATGAGTTTTTATGGTTAAAATGGTCATCCCACTGAAATTTATGTCGTGATTTCCATCCCTTCTGTTACGGCCTATGTCTCAGTACGTCATTCGAGGCAGTACCTTTTGTGTTCGAGTAAGCGAGTCTTAGTACTTGTTTCTGTGACTAGACTGTATACTGGCCGACAACTCTAAGGAATTTTATATAACCAAGGGGTTCCTAGTGACTGCCACACAACTTTCTCCTTTCGTAAGCATTCTTTTATCTTTTTGGTTGATCAGAAAATTGACTCATATCCTTACGTGGATAGTGGTTTCCCAGTGCGAAGCGTGATCTTGTTAACAAACCGAAGGAAAACGTTCCTCGTTGGTAGTGGTTAGTCCTCACTAGTCCCGGGTATTTCTGCTCTTGGGTTGAGGGCTCGGTCCGCACTACGCACGGATATCTGAAGGACCACTGCATCGTCTTCTTAACAATACAGGCACTGCAATGCCGTATTTATCCGCCGACATCGAGCAAGCGGCTTTCAAGCTAAATGTGTCACTATACGGGAATATATGTAACGAGTGTAAGTGTTGTAGACACATGACTGACGACATATGGCTGTGAGTCGTGCTCGGATAGCCAAAGGTAAGGCAACCACTCGCGAAACGTGAGTCCCAGTCACGCAGAGATTTTCACTGTTGTGACTCCGTTCTAGAGCTGATGGTTGTCCAAATTGACAATCGCGAATACATCTAATGTAGTGTAATTAAAATGTCCTCTCCTGTATGAGAATTATGTAATGTGTGTACGAGTAGAGGCTGTGACACAGGGATGACGACATTTGGAAGTCCCTGAGTCTCGCCGTGGATACAACACTGATAGTCAAAGTTTATTCAGCTGATGATTGTACGTATTTCATGTACTGAATTAAAAAGTTGACACGAGGTTTTCATTGTCACGTCCCCCTACCTATAAGTGAAGTTTGGTGAGATTTTGTCGGACCCGTCGTCTCACTATTTTGAGCTTACGTAATTAACAGACGTCACCCTTGCCCCTTGAAGGTGTAACCATTATTCTTGTCAGTCAGCCTTAAATCATTCATCTGTCTAATACATAAATCACTTCGAAATTTTATTATTACTGTCCACCAAGATTTTAGTGATACCTGGAGACTAATATGCTTTTATTTTTGCTACATGAGGACTGTTTGTGCCAAAAGATTTTGGCAACACTGTGCAAGCAACTACTATCAAATTCCGATTACGATGTCTGATCTAGGATAGCCTTTTGTTGCCCTACTTTTAAACGTGAACATAATTATGCAAATTGTTTTTGATGTATGTGATACTAGTTAATCTAAGCTGCGTCGTACTACCTGTAAATGAATGTAAAGACCGATAATCATTAATATTCAGAATGACTTTCTCAGGAAACAGTCACGTGTAATGGCAACTGTTGAGTAAGAAAAACTGTGAGACACCAGGTGACATGGAGCGTGTGTACCAGACCATGTTTCGCATGTACAATGTCTGTAAGAAAGTTGGTGGTCGCCACATAGAGCCGCTGTTGTAATGCATCAGAACTATTCTCTACATTTTTGTTTCGGAATAATGTAAATACTCAATGTTCAAGCGGTAATACAAACAAACTTGCTTAAGAGATAAATGGATGTTTCGTTATATTTCTTTTCGAGCTGTTGCCCTATAACAGCGCTGCGTCACGCCTAATTCAATTTCTCAAGCAGAAGTTGATGAGTTAAAAATCTGAACTGAAATCGTCGTAGAACGTGAACGGTACGTTTTCAGGCATGGTTTCCTATCCATACTGTTATGTACTCATTCCCCTCCACAAGTCCTGGAAGTTTGTAACGGAAGTTTCCAAACATTCTGTACAGTTAAATGGCCGCTGCTATATAACGCAAAGCCGCAGGTGCGTTCTTAGCTGCCGCTAGCACAAAAGAAGCAATAATTGTATAGGTAGCATCACATTCAAGTGGTTACTGATAAAGGAAACCGCGGCAGTTTCAGGAAAGAACTACTAGACAACGCTGTAGTCTCATACTCTACCCTCGTCTATGAGCAACAGAGTCTATGAAACTGCATCAAGACGTTAAGGGCTGAACAATTAAGATACTCGTCTTCCTTTGAAATCCACTCTTCAAATTTCAAGCACACTATCGTGTCATTAATTTCTAGTTTGCCTGTGTACGGTTAAGGTTAAAAATCGCTTTATGTTCACTCAAGAAATCAACACCCAAAATTATTTCTCTAGTCAGTAATGGGTCTATTAGAAAATTTGCCGAAAACTAATGTCCTTCACACGCAAAATCAAAAAGCGTTTGGTTCCTCACATCAACGCTCGTTCTTGTAAATTTCGCTTCTTACCTTCTTATGTTGTAGTGGTAATGCCACACAGGAATCTATCTTCCCACATTTAGTGAATTCAGCGTCTAATGTACTCCAAATTTACTATATTTATATCTTTGGTTGAAACGCTTTCCAGTGTATCGTTTGTCGACTGCGCCACATGTCATTGTTGTGACGGACTGTGCCACATACTATTGTCGTGACAGACTGCCACACGGCATTGTTATCACAGACCCTCTCGTCGGATTACGACGGGAAGGTGGCCTGATCTCAATGATCTCAGCGCTCCGCTCTGCGCTAATATTTCTTGGACTTCGCCAGTTCTGATTTGATCTTCCGCCATAGTTATTTTAGTTAAAATAGTTTTCATTCTCATAACGTCTTCGATTCCACAAAGTCCGATCTTTGTTTCTGCCTTAGTAATCTCCGCAACTGTGAAAGTTACCTCTGGAAGGCCAATTCTTTACACAGAATGGCTGATGAATCGCAGGATGTCTATTGTCTTCTCTGTTACTATTAAACTGTTCTCTTGAGTGTCACTGTCCCGATAATACTGTAGTTGATAGATTCTTCTGTGATTGTCATTATTGTTGTAATGGAATGGTCGCTCATCATTGTGAAATTCAAGTTCTTGTGGCAGACCTTTAAATGCTTGTGTATCATCTTTACAACGAACAGCCAAATCTGTATGTCTTAATGTAAACGGGAACTTCATCGAACAGTTACATATTAGTTCAGAGGGGCGGTAATAATTAGTCAAAAACTGATTCTTTCATACTAGGTACTGGAAAAAACGTGCCAAACTTGAGAGATGAGACATTTCAAGGTTCTTGAGCATAATATTGCTGTGTTTGATGCGCTCTTGTAAGCTGACTAAAACGCGTGACAGAAGTTTCCATATGTTTGACGTTCTGTTGCAAATGAACACATTCTTGTAACTGGTTCGCCCTCGAGGTAACTGCACATGAATTCTTATTTGTGACCATTTGGTCATGTTACGTGGAAGAGAATAATCAAACTGTAGTAGCCACTCCCATGCGTGAATTCTATTACCAACATTTCTAAAAACATTGAGCTTCCAATCAGTGAGAAAATGCTTTCAATTACTACCATCATTCTTGTGTGAGCATGAATTTTCCAGTTATCGTCTCTCCAAAAGTGTAACGTTCACAAATAACTACTCCCACATGCAATGAGTCTGTTTGCTCATCAGATTGTCCAATATCAAAACTGTCTCACCTATTGCCATTACCTGCCTCATCGATGTTATTTTCGACACGAGAAAGCTGTTCGTGAATTTCCTTAACGTGTTGTTTACATTGTTGATTAATGGTGATTTGATTTTATTTGAAACACATTGCAACGACTGAGATTCCTTTGTGTAGGTAAAGGGGACTGGTGAGTGTCATTAGCATTTTTATCAAAATTGTTTGATAATTGTGCCATACACGTAATGAGTTCCTCAACCTGTTTTGTAGTTTAATATTTACAGACTCGTTTAATAATTCTGGCCTGCATGTATCGTGCTTATTCTCGTAGTCTTTCAGCTGCAACTTTCTACAGACTTGAAATCCTCACATATCTCCTTCCTAATCCGTTTCAGTAACTCATTCAAGTACATCAAAAGTACATCTCTAAGATTCTTATTATTCTCTTCTAGCCTTCTAGCAATGTTCTCATCCTGTGTTTCGATATTTTTATTAATTTCATTCCTAAAGTTTTCCATCTCCAATCTAAGCCCTTTACTAGTATCTTCCGTTTTTTCTTGTTTTCTGCTAACGTATTTATTATACGATATATAGTATCCTCGTTCACATCTATAGATTTACTATTTCAAGAGGAAGGGGCTATATCAGACGGCACAATTTGCGACGGATCATTGCTGTCAAGTTCACACTACTATTGAAACATGGAGAAGTTGTGTCAGCTTGCATTAATGACGTAGTGGAAGGACCTAAACCTTCAACCACTGAGCTAGAACGTTATGAGAAGTCACATCCTAAAGAATTATTTTCAAGTATAAAACCTATTGCAGTCTTATGTTCATCTCTAATTTCTGAAAAGTTACTACTCTGATCGTATTTGTCTGTCATCGTTGTGCCTGCCTCTCGTGAACCATTAATGTCAGAGGGCCCAGTTCCCTTCTAAATCTAATTTGAAGCAGCTTCTCCTAAATCTCTGTCATTAATCTGGATCTGGAATGAAACTTACAAATATTTGAACACAGTCAGTGAATAAATACTAAACTCAATTAACTGCAGAAGTCATATAAAGCTATTAACAGCGCAAACGGTTGTAAGAGCGGAGAGCAGCTACGAAGGCGGGTGAGAGTCGGATGCGCAGAAGCATGCGGAAATATACCATGTGGCTCACAGCCAATCGCGCGCTAGAGACATTCTTGTCTTCGTTCTGAGCGGGTCGTGCTGTGTTCGGAAGTTCTACCTGTTTATTTCAGTCGTTGTGTTCCGTGCTAAGTGATGACTGCCTTCATAGTGTTCATTATGAGTTATGGTAAGCAATCATGCCAAGTGCTACACAAATAGGCAAGAGGAGTAGTGTTACGTGTGTACCAATACTTTAAAGAGTCAATTTTCCGTTGAATCCACGCCGGCACAAGGCGCGTCGCGCCGTTGCCAAATGCCAGGAGCAGACAGCTGAAGCCTGTGGTATTGGTTTGAGGACCGTTCAGAGAACATCCAGCGAAGCTAAGACGTCTGTACAAGCCTGCGGCTCAGCTGTTTTCAAATCACCAGGGAAGCAACACAACCGCAAAAAAGAAGTGTGAGAGCTAGACGATTTTATGAAAAACATTTTGCGGCGCATAGTGTTCAGCATGTGTGCTGAAGGCGAGTATCCAACAGCAGAGAAACTAGATTCGCGTATCAAAGAAGCTGCAAATTTTAACGGAAGCAAATGGGTCATGTTGAGGATACTGAAAGACATGGGGTTCAGGCATCAGAAAACGAACGGTGGTAGGAAATTATTAATGGAACGAAGCGGTATTGTAGCTGAAAGGACTGTGTTTTTGAGAACAGTGCAGGAGATCAGAGAAGTTGCACATCTCGAATTTGTTACTTACATGAACCTTTCGTTAATCAGAACCGCGCAAGGGCTATGTGCTGGAAAATGAGCGATGGGTATGGTGGATTAAAAGTTCCTGTTGGTAAGGGTAACAGATTTACAGTGCTTCATGTCGGATCAGCAGATACTGGCTTTATTCCGCAGGGTAAGCTGATTTTTAAGTCACCTAAAGCTATGAATTCTGAAGATTACCACTCTGAAATGACGTACAGCGTCTTCAAAGGGTGGTTTACACAACAGTTATTGCCGCATATTCCTGCGTCTTCAGTTATAGTCATGGACAATGCGAGCATCCTCTCAGTGCAAGTGAACAAAGCTCCAACTACGAGCTCCAAAAAGGCAGACATTATTGTATGGCTGTCATCTAACGGAATACCTCATAACTCGTCGCATATCAGAGCAGGATTGTTGATTCTTATCAATCAACACAAGACTGCATACAGAGTTTATGAGGTGGACAAATTGCAAAGCAGTATGGACACTGTATCGTTAGATTACCAACATACCATTGCCATTACAACCTAATTGAAAGCACATATTGCGGAAAAGAACAATACATTCAAAATTGCAGATGTTGAGAGACCTACACATGAGGCAATAGACAGCATCTCAACATCTGCAAGTGCAACTTGCGTAAGACACGCAGAAAAACTGCTAGATGAAGATTACAACAGGGGAATTGGCAGGTACACGGTTATGGAACCATTCGTCATAAATCTTGCTGAATCTAATTCATCTACGTCGGACACCGAAGACGATGGAGTGGATTTCTTGTTATGAAGTATGTAAATACCAATTACCGCTACTTATGACTTTGTGTGACTGTACTGCAGCAGCATAAAAACTATTAGTAGCTCAAATTTTATCTTTGACCTCGTAACGATGCCGTTTTATTTATAAAACATATTTCGTTCAATTAAGTACACACACTATAACGCTGTAGCAGGTAACACAATGAAAGAAAATTGGCCTTTAGTAACACATTAAACGTTCAGTTTCTGATATCCTTATGGTCACAAGTTATTAAAGCTTGAAAATGCTTTAAATATATTCGATCACTGTGGGTGCCTAATGTAAGCAACGCAAAAATTCTTTTGGTTAACGAAACAAATCCTTGCCGGTCAAAAGACGAACATTAACACTGACAGTATATAAAGAAAGAATGAAGCTACATCATGATTACTGAGAGAACAGTGTGTGTATCGCCTTGAAATAGAAGCTCTTCCGTCTGTGTTTGCCTTACAGAGAAACTGTACTTTTGGAAGGGATCTGCCTTGAGCAAAACACAATTGTTTCTTTTCGTACTATCACTCAAAATGGCACTGAGCACTATGGGACTTATCATCTGAGGTCATCAGTCCCCTAGAACTTGGAACTACTTAAACCTAACTAACCTAAATACATCACACACATCCACGCCCGAGGCAGGATTCAAACCTGCGACCGTAGCGGTCACGCGGTTCCAGACTGAATCGCCTAGAACCGCTTGGCCACACCGGCCGGCGTGCTATCACTCAGAGATGTTTCGTTGGGTTCCAGCATCATCGCTGGGCCTTCATTTGCTTTCTGTTATACAATAGGAAAAACGGTTGTTATTATTTACATATATATAAATTAGTGTTTTTAAGAAAGTATTTACAAATCTGAAAACAGCATAAGATTTTGTATATATATCATGTTACCACATGCAGTGGTTTTCCTGGTTTTTTTATGTTTTTTTACAGCTGTTTTACTTTCAGAGTCTGTCGTCTTCTACCATATAGAACTTAACGTAGAGTAATTATTTATCTCGATATTTTGTACGATTGGGAATGTTGTGATTGAGTTCAATAATAATTAATTCTATGTGGAAGGTTGTTCGTGTGCGCGCGTAAGGAATCTCGTTACTAAGAATGCAGTTCTTAAGGTTCACTGTGGACCAATGTTTGTGCTAGAGCGCCGTCAGCTGTCTCAGTGCGTGAACTGACGGAAGAGTATCGGCAGCGTAGCAACGTATCTTCCCTCTCTATCTCTCTCTCTGCGCAGAACGCGACCCTCACCCTCCTTCGTAGCTGCACTCCGCTCTAACAGTAGGTTTACATGAAAATATAATCAGAAAATCCAATCGCATCAATAAGTTTCCGTTTGAAATGAAAATACAGAGCAAAGAGTTTTGATTCAACTTCGCAATCAAAATACTACTAGGAAGATCGTATACTGAGCAGAAAGATCGACAGGTCAAACTAATTAAGCTTCTTTGCTTTTAGTAACTGGAAACTGTGACTGCTAAAACCTTTCGCTAGCAATGTTAGATCAAGCACTTTTACATTCTAATTAGTCACATATAGAATCGCTTTTGCTACACTACTTTTAAATACTAACATCATCATCGTCCAATAAACTTTTTCTGGGTTTGTGACCGCATTGTCAATATGTATAAATATACCGACGTTTCGGTCCCTGTTTCAAGCGAAAAGTAAAGGTCAAAACCCAAAAACTTTTTATTGAATGTGAAAATGGCCGCGGAATCCTTCATTTATATAGTTATCGCCATCAGTATTTCCTTCCAGCAATCCGGATAGGAACTCTTTGAACGATATGCCTCCATTGATTTCTGTCTTGGTATGGCTTTTCTCTCCTCATTGTATCCCGTGTTACTCCTCTTGAGATTTTCGGTAATTTGGTCTGTCCATCTTTTCCTTGGCCGCCCTGTCCGTAGCTCCAGTATCCACATACTGACGTGCAGCTAGAGTCGGGTGCATTCACTTCACATTACCTAGTAGTACAGTCCTTAAATGCGAACATTTTAGGTTAGTCTTTACCGTTACGGTGACTGGTAACAGTAAACTTGTTGTTGAAGATGGCTGGGAGGTTTCTAGCCGAAATATCCCAAGAAGAATTGTCGCTGTCCCGAGTGCACGCCCGAAAGATGATGGAACATTATGTCCGCCGGGAAAACTTCAAGAATCACTTCAGTAAACTTGTTGTTTCATTTAATGTCAGTACAGTCTTGCTGAGCTTATTCTTTCGCCCATGGTCAAGGTCACCCACAGGTCTCTCCTAAAATATTCGTTCCTTACTGTCTCTCCTCGTTTTTATAGAACTGACCTACGGAACTTCATTTCACATGCATGATATCTCTTCTCTTTTACCAATAACACAGGTCTCCAGACTATATGTCGTGATTGGCATTAGACATGTTTTTTGCATGGTCTATTTAGCTCTTAAAGGGACTCCTTTGTCACAGATTAGGTTTCATACTTGGAGGAAGAATCTGGATCATTTTGCTACTCCGTTTAAAACTTCTAGTTTGCCATCTCAGTCACCTATATGAGCCTATCGAGATACTTGAAACTTTTTGCACATTCAACTTCCTGCCGGCCATTGTAGCTGAGTGGTTCTAGGCGCTTCAATCCGGAACCACGGTCCTGCAACGGTCGCAGGTTCGAATCCTGCCTCGGGCATGGATGTGTGTGATGCCCATACGTTGGTCAGGTTTAAGTAGTTCTAAGTCTAGGGGACTGATGACCTCAGATGTTAAGTCCCATAGTGCTTAGAGCCATTTTTCAACTTCCTCTCGTTCTAGCATGATGTTTTAAACTTTGGGTGTCCTAATCATCCTCATTGCTTCTGTCTTGCTCTTATTCAAAGTCAACTTAAATTCGTCAAAGTTTGTCCAGTAATCCATCCCCCTCTGAACCTCCATTTCTGTCTCTCGCCAAATGGCGATGGCATCAGCAAACGCAAAAGCACTGAGATCTTCGTTTACTACAGCCTTGATTTCTTTCATGATTGTGTCCATAAGTGTATGTAGAGTAATGGGGAAAGTCAAGATAGATAAATAGATAGATAGATAGATAGATGGATAGGTAGATTAGTTTGTCGTTCCATACACCCGTGCTGAGGAGATACTCGTGGATGTGGAAAGTGTCAATTTTTTTAAGCTGAAATAACAATACTAATAGTATCAATATATAAAATACATCATTTGCTTCTATTAAAAAAATCGTCAATGGAGTAGAAGGAGTTGGCCGCTAGTAAATCTTCCCATTTAAACTGATCTGTATTTGTATTCTGTCTTTCTGAACACCTCTCTTTGTCCTAAGCCATTTTGACCTTCCATCTTCTGCTTGTACGCTTCTTTCACAACCTTCATACAGTACCGGAACTTGTTAATTTCATGAATCACGGACATTGTTTTCTCAAGTATTCCCATATTTTACCCCCCCCCCCCCCCCCGGTACAATGATGTATGTGTATCCTTTCTCCAAATCCAGGAATACTATTGATTGCCAAATCTTTTCCTTTTTCCCAATACTTCTCCATTAACTGACAGAGGGAAAATGAGGTCTACCCTTCTACTGTTACTTCTGAATCCATGCTGTTGTTTCTCAAATTTATGTTCTATGATTCTTGCAGTCAATTTTCTGTTATCTTTTCCATTGCCTTAAGGCAATGTGATAGAAGTGGGGTTCCTTGATAGTTGGTGCCCTTCTTTTTACTTAATTTTTAAACAGTGATATTACAATTTCTTCTTTCCAGTCATTTAACACTTTGTTATCAGCTCATCTACTCCTGCCGCCTTCTGACCTTTCACCTGTTTCAGGGCGTTTTCAGTTCCTGCCCAAGATATTGGATGCTGTTCTCCCTATACTTCAATGTGTTCACTGTCACTTTCTTGTTCACTTTCCCCATTCAGCAAGATTTAAAAATAATTATTCATTACTTCCCTGATGCCTTCCACGTGCCTGATAATATTCCCATCATCTATTTCAATAGCTTCTGTATCTTTTCCTTCACATCCTTTACTTTTCGCCGGCCGGTGTGGCCGAGCGGTTCTAGGCGCTACAGTCTGGAACCGCGAGATCGCTACGGTCGCAGGTTCGAATCCTGCCTCGGGCATGGATGTGTGTGATATCCTTAGGTTAGTTATGTTTAAGTAGTTCTAAGCTCTAGAGGACTGATGACCTCAGATGTTGAGTCCCATAGTGCTCAGAGCCATTTGAACCTTTACTTCTCAACAACCCATTGACTGTTTTCGGTTCCCCTTCCTGTCTCTCTCTAGTTTCTGGTTGAATGTTTCCAGTCTCTTCTGCTTTCCTTCCTTGTTTGGAATTTTTTCTGTCGGCGCTCGTGCTCCAGTGTCATCCCATTGTGCTCACCTTTTGGCACCAGTCCTTCGTTCTGCTCTCTTTTTTTTTTTTTTTTTACAATCTCCATGTTTTTATTTGCTGTATTACTTTCTTTAATTCTGTCTTTTGCTCTATTGTTCAATCTACTGATTACTTTCTCCTTTGCTTTACCTTTTGTTTTGCCTTATACTTGTATGGCATTGCTGACTATTAGCGCACTAAACAGGTTCCAACCTTGCTCCACACTATCAGTCTGTGTTACTAGCAATGTTTGTGCTATTAACTTCTGGAAAGTTTTCCTATTATCTTCCTCTTTCATCTTCCATTTCTTAATTTTAGGTATTCTTTGTACAGCAGTCACTCTTTTAGTCTTGCAATTTAGATCAGCTACTGGTAAACACTGACTTGGTATAACTTTAGTGTCCCTCACTTTTTTTGCAATTAATTCGTCTGCTAAGACATAGTCGATATCTGTCTTAGATTTCCCATTCCAGCAATATCTAGCAATTTTATGGCTGTCTCGCTCTTTGAAGAAATTATTCTTTATTAAAAACGTATTCCTTGTTCATTGATTTAGAATTTCTTCACCTCAACGTTTCTTTTCTTATATTCAAATTCACCTTCTCGTATGAATTTTTATCATTAGCAGTCTCAGCATCCAACTCCCCAATTACCGTTATGTTATCCTCTCTTACTTGGTCTTCCAGTTCTTCAAGAAATACACTTTTTCACACTCACTACACCCTTGTTGAGGCGCATTCACTTGGGGTATAGTAAAACTAGTATCTCCCTTGTTTACTCTCGCTTCAATTATCTTTTCACGTTCTAAACTTACGTCTGTAATGGAATTAATGTCTTCGTGAAACATGAGGCCCGCCCCATTCTTTGCCAACTTATTGTGAGCATGCCAGTATAATTTTTACCCACTTCTGCAACTTTGCATTATCGTGCAAATCACTTCTGATGTATGTGATCCCAAGTAATCTTATCTGTATCTGGTTATCTGTGTATGATCGTAAAGAACGTTTATTAGTAATATTCCACAACACACCCTCTCGCACGCTCTGACTGACAACTGCTTCCGACTGCTTCGCACGCCCGAGCTCTGTTCAATAACACCACAGACTTTGATATCGAAAGAACACGTGCCATCCATGGGTTCGGCCTTCAAACATGCCCGAAGTCGTAAACATTCTAAATAAACTGTCAAATACCCCCCCAAAAAAATCTGGCGTTTCTCGGGATATAAACGTCTTTCACAACCATTTATCGTAATATGTACAACTTTCAATTTCTTTTGTCTTGGATACTGGGTGGATTCCTTATGAAGGTATTATTTAGCGTCTGTAGCTTTGCTCTACAATTTATAGCCGTAAGCTCAGTCCACCCGTTTCATCACTGATGCATCCAGAAAATTAAGTTGTCCATTGCTCTGTTTCTCAATCATAAACTGAATTTTTGGATCGATATCAAGAAGACATCCGGCTTCTCTTTCATGTTAAAAAGGTTAAGATATATTTTATCTATGTACGTCGACTTTGCGTCAACAGAAAGACAATGAAAGATTTTAAAAAATGGTTCAAATGGCTCTGAGCACTATGGGACTTAACTTCTGAGGTCATCAGTCCCCTAGAACGTAGAACTACTTAAACCTAACTAACCTAAGGACATCACACATCCATGCCCAAGGCAGGATTCGAACCTGCGACCGTAGCGGTTGCGCGGTTCCAGACTGCAGCGCCTAGAACCTCTCGGCCAAAAGATTTTTAATCGAGAACAATAGCTTGTGGTATTAAGTCTAATGCTTTTCAGGAGTAGACAGAAATATGAATTGCGCTTAATATAATCGATGTTTCGACGTATTCACTAATAGTTATCAAATACTGGAAGCAAGACACTCAAGTTTTTATCTGTTTAATATATTTCTTATTGTCAGTTGCCAATCATGTATTGTGACTTCCGCTACTCCCTGTCTTAGATGATTTGTTTTTAGTTGTCGAACAGCGTTGACTACTTCATTTTCCGCCATATGTCGACAAGGCAGTTACTTTTATCAGGTGCTTCGAAAATGTTTGGCAACCTGCTAAATTCCACTCCGTCTACGCAGCGATCACACATGAGATCTCTGCTGAAGAAGTGCATTGCTTTCTCATTTCTACGTAACGGAGTAAGTCGTGGGAAAGGTTGTCTCATTTCAGGTTATGCCACGAGTAGCAGCAAATTTCTGTGGCTCTACGCGGCGCATGGAGCGAGTTTAGGAACGATGTGTGAGTAGGTTGTTACATGCAGTTTTGTACTGAACACAGGTCACGTCGCGAGTTTATTGGCTTCCTGTGTAAAGGTCACAGTGCTGGATATTACATAAGAGCTCGTGTTTCTACGTTCAGCAGTATCTTAGGTACATCTTGAATATTGGACAGAAAATGTTTCCATTACCCCACACACGACGACCATAAATGTTTGACGTCAAGTCGACTCCGCTGTGCCATATAACGCGATCGACGGACAGCTGTGAGTCAAGCCCCTCAGGTTTGAATTATAAACTTTTGGAAGACATTTCGACACTGTACCGAGCTAAATGTAACTCATAGGCATGAGCAGGCAATGACCGACATCGCCTCCAAGGCCTTTCCACGAATTTCGGCTCTCACTATATTACGCTGAAGAACCAAAGGAACTGGTCACCTGTCAAATATCGTGTAAGGCCCGGCGAGCACGCAGATCCCGGAACAGACAGGATAACCCTTAAGACGAAAAGCATATCCAACCTTCCCTGACCAGTTGTTAGACTTAATGATGCAATTTTGTATACGAAGAGAAGAATCATTTGGCACGGCAAGATTTATGCCGACCATGTTAGAACACACGGACGGACGTACTTCGATTATGCTCAAACTGGTAGCAAATGTTACGTACACATCGAACACCCATAGCATCAATAATGAACTTCCTGAAACGATCAAGCAACTTATTTCTGAACCCCCCAAAATAGTTAATGACGTAAACATAGATGTAAAGTGTCTACAAGAGCCATATACCAGCTAAGGCAAATTGACATGCTTTCTGACAAATGTAATAACCATAACCAGTAATCAGGACAGCAAAGAAGCAGTTTCCATATTAATTAAGCATACACTGAAGAGCCAAAGAAACAGATACACCTGCCTAATATCGTGTAAGAGCCTCGCGAGCATTCAGAAGTGCCGCAACACGACATGGCATGGACTCGACTAATGTGTGAAGTACATCTGGAGGGAACTGACACCATGAATTTTGCAGGGCTGTCCATAAATCCGAAAAAGGACGAGGGGGTGGAGAGCTCATCTGAACAGCGCGTTCGAAGGCATCCCAGATATGCTAAATAATTTTCATGTCTGGGGAGTTTGGTGGCCAGTGGAAGTGTTTAAACTCCGAAGAGCGTTGCTGGAGCCATTCTGTAGCAATTCTGGACATGTGGGGTGTCGCATTGTCCTGCTGGTACAGCCCAAGTCCGTCAGAATGCACAAAGAACATGATTGGATGCAGGTGATCAGACAGGATGCTTACTTACGTGTCACCTGTCAGAATCGCAGCTAGACGTATCAGCGGTCCTGCATCACTCGAGCTACACATGCTTGAACGGTCCCACGCTGAAACGCAGGATCAATGGATTCATTACGTTTTCTCCATACCTATACACATCCATCCGCTCGATACAATTTGAAATGCGACTCTTCCGACCAGGGAACATGTTTCCAGTCATCAACAGTCCGATGTCGGTGCTGACGGGCCAAGGGAAGGCGTAAAGCATTGTTTCGTGCAGTCATCACGGACACACGAGTGGGCCTTCTGCTCTGAAAGCCCATATCGATGATGTTTCGTTGAATGATTCGTACGCTGACACTTGTTGATGGCCAGGCACTGAAATCTGCAGCAGTTTGCGGAAGGATTGCACTTCTGTCACGTTGAACGATTTTCTTCACTCTTCGTCGGTCCCTTACTTGCAGGATCTTCTTCCAGCCACAGCGATGTCGGAGATTTGATGTTTTCCTGGATTCACGGTGCAGTCATGAAATGGTCGTACGGGAAACTCTCCATTTCATCGCTACCTCCGAGATGCTGTGTCTTATTGCTCGTCCGCGGACTAGAACACCATATTCAGACCAACTAAAATCTTGATAACCTGCCATTGTAGTACCAGTAACCTTTCTAACAACTGCACCAGACACTTGCCTTGTATAGGCATTGCCGATCACAGCGCCATATTCTGCCTGTTTACATAGCTCTCTATTTGATTACGCATACCTCTACCAGTTTCTTTGGCGCTTCAGTGTACGTCAAATACACGTCAAGTCCGGTTAGCCGCGCGGTCTAACGCGCTGCCTCCCGGGCGGGCAGGCGTGCTTGTCTCCGGCACGAATCCTCCCGGCTGATTAACGTCGAGGTCCGGAGCGTCAGCTAGCATGTAAATGGTTTTTAAGGCGGTTTTCCATCGAACTCAGCGAATGAGGGCTGTTTCCCGTTATTCCACCTCAGTCGCCGATTGCTGCGCAGACGCTGTCTCCACGTATGCATACACCATAATTACCCTTCCACGCAGACATTAGAGGTTACACTCGTCTGGTATAAGACGATCCCGAGGGGGGGAGGGGGGGAGGAGGGTTCCACTGAGGGCCGAACTGCACACTAAACCTGGGTTCGGTGTGGGATGGCGGTGGGGTTGGTGGACTGCTGTGGCCTGTTGTGGGGTTGTGAACCACTGAGGACTACGGGACGAGGAAGCCTCTCTCTCCCCAGATTAATACACAACACACACACACACATCTATCGCGAAAGCATAAACATGAATAAACCGGAAATAGGACTAAAGGCGATCAGCGCTGTATCTCACTCCCTCGGTTCCGGCATGAAGCAGTCTTTCCAGTGCTACCTAACGTCCTAGACTTTCGATCGCTGCTTTTCTAGTTTGCTCTCTGTAAGTCAATTCGATTGAACCGTTATCTGCGGCTTCGTTTGCGTCATAAATGATTACAAAGTTTCCATTTGGTTCTCAAATGCCATTTTCGTTAAGCGATTTGCTAGTAACTGACTATGGTTGCTCATATAGACGCTCCAGTATCGATCCCGAAAATGCAGTCCTAGCTGCTAGATATCCTCTTCCACGATCTATTCATATAGATATATCTTCTTCCACGATCTATGTTCATTTTCTTGTAAATGTTCAACCGTTTCTCAAGCGTGCTTGGTTTCCTAGGTTCCTTGTTGCTTGTGAAAAATAGTGGTTAAAGTGGACGAAATGATCTCATACGAAGTGATATAAGGAGTCACATTTCCATAATCAGTGTTCGTTCCCATATAAAAACCCACGCGTTTTTCAATCTGTTTTTTGGATGTTAGGTTTCCGATTTCATATAGAGTGATGTAAAACGATGGTTTTCCTGTTTCAAAATCTGTGTTCTGTTACGTTCCAGTTCTACCTTGGCAGGTCCCGGAAGCCAAACTGCCTGTATCAGTGACCAGCAGGCTGCCAGCTAGGGCGAAATGCTGAGCGAGATGTGGCAGACACGAAAGCTATTGCAACACCGACACGATGAAACGACCGAGCATCCAAGTCTGCAAGCGAGGCACGATGACGTCATGGAAGCCGAGATATACCGTCATACTAGTGACAAAGCAGAGCGTCGTAAGGAGGTCTAGATACAATCCAACAACAAATATTCAACTGTCAAGCCAGCAGAAAAGTGCTTCTCAAAGGTGAAACTGCGGAAGTCTGAAGTCACTTGGAGACCTGACAATGAGGACAGACCAGGACACACATGATGTGATTGGCATCCACAACACTGCAGAGTGCACCGAAAGCGCCAACATAAATACCGCATCCTTCTTAACAAATGTCTGACTGCTGAGTGTGCCGGCCCGCTGGTGGCCGAGCGGTTCTAGGTGCTTCAGTCTGGAACCGCGCGACCGCTACGGTCGCAGGTTCGAATCCTGCCTCGGGCATGGATGTGTGTGATGTCCTTAGCTTAGTTAGATTTAAGTCCCATAGTGCTCAGAGCCATTTGAACCACTTGAACTGCTGAGTGTGAATTAAAGACGCCCATTGCATAATCCCAGCCCTTGTGACAGTGCGCTTTGGAGGTCCACACTCAGCACGCCTAGCTGTCTTCGATCACCTGTGGAGCCACAAGTCCGGCTGGAAGTAGCCCGCTACTGCCAGCTGCACTGCCGACATCCGAGGCCACGCTGATGGGACGCGAAGGCCGCGATCTCCCTGGAGGTCCGCTGGTGACCTGCGTCATGAGAACGTTGTCCTCACACCGTATCCCGCACGCCTCTCTCCTGACGACTATACGTGTCCAGGACCGGATTGCTACAGTTCGCTTCCGTTAAAAATTTTAACTATTTTTTCCAAATGCTTAGATTTTAATTTCCTAATTGTTTTTCTAAATGTTTGTTAAAGCGGGGGAAGCGATTACGTAAGGCGTGGTGTAAGAAGAAAGATTGCTCGGGTGACCAGAAATTTACTCATATTCAATAAACCAAGCACATGTCGCACACCATTTGAGTCGCTGCAACTCTGGCATCATCAGTTAATCATTGCCTTGTTAGTAGCACATTGAGGGTTACAAGTACCACTCGACACCACAGTCAAAAGCGAAAATTTAAAAAAAAATGTGGATGCAGAAACTGATTAATATAGTGAAAAAATGATAGCAAAATACAGTCTGACATAATGAGAAATTAAAATTCACATAAAACTGTTTATTTTACTGAAAGGAAAGCAAAGCAAAAGACCATGTGACACAATGGAAAGTTGAAATTCACGTTTACACTCATTTAATGCACCTATAAATAGGACTGTATCAGTACTGCACAATGCAATCAATTATTAACTTCTCAGAACTATATTAAAATGAAGTTATTTGCTATTAGTGACTACCTTATCCTGGATTCCTGAAAAAAGATTTTTGAAGGGTGTTTTTATACTATAATTAGACACGCAGTTTAGCTGAAATCTATATTCTGTCTTCAAAGCACCAATGCAGTAAAACCAGTTTCGTAAAGATAGCGTGTTGAAAATGGTAACAGTATACGAAATTCTCTTGTGTTCAGAACAGAAAACTTGTCATCCAGCCTTGCCCTAATTTGAAAGAGCAATTTATTACTAAACTGTCTTTTGATTTCGCCACTTGTCATGAAGCCTATGAAAATTTCTTCTTCGGCTGTTGAATGACCTTCGGGACTACCATGAAATGTATCGGTAACTCAGCCGTAGCCCTCCGCAAAAGTTTCGACAACAAGTAAGTACTTCTCCATTTCCAAGCGTAGTTAAGTGACTTTTTATTGTTACAAAAAATTGCCTTTTCATGTTTTTCATCAGCCTTTTAGCTGATAAATTACGACGAATCTAATCCTCATCCACCATTCCGTGGTACGATGGTTGTCATTAGATCGTATAAGAAACCATAATCTTATACCAGAGACTACAGACTGAACGGGAAAGAGTATGTCCAACGGATGCCTAGTAATAGGATAACTAAATATGAAACCCAACCGGAAAGAGAGACGTTGGACACCCCTTAAAGAGACAGCACGTACAGCTGTGAAGAGAAATGGGCCAAAGGGCCTAATGCTTGACGTGAGTGACGATATTGATTTTTCAGAAACTAGAATTACGATACCTGTATAGGAATCGACTATTTTCTACATGGCTCAAAGTAAACGAAAAGCTCATAATCGCTCAATGACGTTCGTACTTACACGCAAGGAGAGTGTGAGATGCTGAATGTGGAGATCCAACTTCTGATACAGTACTGTGTGGCCCTGAACCATGAAAGAGAGCGACAAAATTAGTGTAGTTTGCATTCCAGTTGATCAAAAGGAAAACAAGAAAGGATACAGGGTTGACATAATTTACAGCAAAATATGGGAAGTTTCATTCTCTTTCCGCATTTGATGGAAGCTGACATCAATCTGTGGAATTCTTCTGGGGACATCAGTCGATCTTTATTCGTTCTGGGCGGATCGGATCTCCCACCAGGTGAGCCAGTCGTGAGCGCTCGGAAGTGGGAATCGTTGGTGGTCAGAGTATAGCTGACGTGTTGGTGGGAGGGGGAGGAGGGGATGGTCGCGCTTCAAGTTCCAGAGCCATCAGCCTGTCCTGTTTGGACCTTTAAACCAGGTAACAAAACTGGCGAATTTTTCATTTTAGTCATCCCAAGTGGAGCTGAGAAGAAAGCCGCTGTCTCTGTCCACGGTATTTTCGAGCACTCTTATTTCTGTCGCTTTCTAGTCAACAGAATCCCAGAAAGGCTTGGTGTGACATAGCACTGTCGTGTCTCCGAAGTCGAACATTTGTCCGTCGTAGATGCTGCTGTATAGTTTGAAACGTCCCCTTTTGAACAATTTTACTAGACTGTGCTTAACCTGACACACAATATTTTTTAGCGCAACGCAATCTGACTTTCACTAATCTCTACAAGAGAATGGCCCTGACTAACATTAACCTGTACTTTTCACAAATCACTTACCTCACAAAAATCTTGGTTACTCCCACTACTGCAATACAGCGAGCGCCACTACTGCCAGCTAAATAAAAGATTCAAACTATGGAAGGCACTAACTACTGATAGGGATAGTTAGCAAATGAAAGATATTAATAGAGAACAAACAATGTATTTACCTTGATATCATCATATATATAGCAGTTCATGACAAATTACAAAACTCCGCCAACTCTGTCCCCACATCCACCACTGCTGGCGGCTCACCTCCAACTGCGCAACGCTACGCGCTGTTCACAGCCAGCTGCCTAACACTACAATGGCGAGTATTACAACAATGCAAAGCAGCCACAGACTGCACACAGCACAGCCAGTGATTTTCATACAGAGGCGGCGTTACCAATAAAAAAACCTAAACAGGCTACTTACACACAGACTGCACACAGCACAGCCAGTGATTTTCATACAGAGGCGGCGTTACCAATAAAAAAACCTAAACAGCCTACTTACAAGTTCGCTACGGTCGACTTGTCCGTGTGACCGAGGTGGACGTCCGCCATCTGCATCTGGCTCATGTGCAATAGCCATATCCACACGTGGTCTTAGTCCTAAGAGATCTTTAATGGAGGGTGCGAGCCACCAACTCTGAATGCAGGGCAGAAAACCGTCTTCATAATAAAAATTTTAAAGATAATTTTCCGCTTTCCATGCAACATCCGGTGGGACCCAGACACTTCGCCGGAAGATGGCAAGTAAGAAACATGCCACAATACCTACATCTACGTCTACAGCTACGAGGGATATTCTGAAAGTAAGTTCCGATCGGTCAAGAAATGGAAACCACTGTGAAAATCTAATAAAGCTTTGCACAGAAGAGTTCTACAGTGTCTCCAGTATCCCTGTCGGTTACATCACTTCGCTCTTTTCACTTCTGAGCGCATGGTGAGCACATAAAGATGCATGGAAAATAGTGTCTCCCGCCAATTATGAGGTCCTGGTGAGAGATTGCGCCTCGTGTTATGCAGCCCACATTACAGAGCTGTGATACGGTTCCTACTTTGTGATAAATCTCGGTCGCAGTCTGCAGGGGCAATGAAAATGCTCCTGCAGCAGCGTTTTCGATGGGAAGTGTTTGATCACCCGCACTACAGCCAGTAATGGCTCCCTCTGTTTTCTCCTCTGCTCACATTAACTACTGGCTAACCTACTATTATTATCTATTTCACTTATTTAAAATTATATATTTTTTAAACTGAATGAAGGTTTGCATTTTGTTTTCTTTGAATAGAGGTTTTGCAAATAATATTGTAACATGTTTTGAAGATAAGTATCACACTCACATGAAGCCACCGCTTCCGTTCACTTACCCCGTAACAATATGCAGCTTGTGAATTTTGTGCGTGCTAGCATCTTAAGTTGCCACATATTCCGAGATTTGGTTATTGGACAGTTCTGATGACTGACTAACAGTTACTGTACCCGTCATAGGGGTCAAGAATATTACAAAGACACCATCTGCTGTAAACAGGCGAAATACCCTCAGACTTCAAGAAGAATATAATAATTCCAATCCCAAAGAAAGCAGGTGTTGACAGATGTGAAAATTACCGAACTATCAGTTTAATAAGCCACGGCTGCAAAATACTAACGCGAATTCTTTACAGACGAATGGAAAAACTAGTAGAAGCCGACCTCGGGGAAGATCAGTTTGGATTCCGTAGAAATACTGGAACACGTGAGGCAATACTGACCTCACGACTTATCTTAGAAGAAAGATTAAGGAAAGGCAAACCTACGTTTCTAGCATTTGTAGACTTAGAGAAAGCTTTTGACAATGTTAACTGGAATACTCTCTTTCAAATTATAAAGGTGGCAGGGGTAAAATACAGGGAGCGAAAGGCTACTTACAATTTGTACAGAAACCAGATGGCAGTTATAAGAGTCGAGGGACATGAAAGGGAAGCAGTGGTTGGGAAGGGAGTAAGACAGGGTTGTAGCCTCTCCCCGATGTTATTCAATCTGTATATTGAGTAAGCAGTAAAGGAATCAAAAGAAAAATTCGGAGTAGCTATTAAAATCCATGGAGAAGAAATAAAAACTTTGAGGTTTGCCGATGACATTGTAATGCTGTCAGAGACAGCAAAGGACTTGGAAGAGCAGTTCAACGGAATGGATGGTGTCTTGAAGGGAGGATATAAGATGAACATCAACAAAAGCAAAACGAGGATAATGGAATGTAGTCGAATTAAGTCGGGTGATGTTGAGGGTATTAGATTAGGAAATGAGACACTTAAAGTAGTAAAGGAGTTTTGCTATTTGGGGAGCAAAATAACTGATGATGGTCGAAGTAGAGAGGATATAAAATGTAGACTGGCAATGGCAAGGAAAGCGTTTCTGAAGAAGAGAAATTTGTTAACATCGAGTATAGATTTAAGTGTCAGGAAGTCATTTCTGAAAGTATTTGTATGGAGTGTAGCCATCTATGGAAGTGAAACATGGACGGTAAATAGTTTGGACAAGAAGAGAATAGAAGCTTTCGAAATGTGGTACTACAGAAGAATGCTGAAGATTAGATGGGTAGATCACATAACTAATGAGGAGGTACTAAATAGGATTGGGGAGAAGAGGAGTTTGTGGCACAACTTGACCAGAAGAAGGGATCGGTTGGTAGGACATGTTCTGAGGCATCAAGGGATCACCAATTTAGTATTGGAGGGCAGCGTGGAGGGTAAAAATCGTAGGGGGAGACCAAGAGATGACTACTCTAAGCAGATTCAGAAGGATGTAGGTTGCAGTAGGTACTGGGAGATGAAGAAGCTTGCACAGGATAGAGTAGCATGGAGAGCTGCATCAAACCAGTCTCAGGACTGAAGACCACAACAACAACAACATGTGTGCACTGTGAACAACTATGGATACAACCATAATTATTAACTTTTCTCACACAGACATACTCATCTAACGATCGATGTATGCCGTTAGTTAAAAAGTTTCGGGACTAGATTAATAAAAAAAAGAGAAATGTGGTTTTAAGGCTTCACGTATTGCACATAACCTCCCTGCACTTCTTCCTCCCCTCCACTGCCCCCCTTCCCCCGCCCCACCGTCCCAATTGATTGCAACGCACAAAGCGTTCATACAAGTACGTGAAACTGTCATAAAAGTACTTCTTTGGGATTTTGGGATGCTGTTCCACTTGTGCACCACGTTGCTTTGAACGGCGATTGTGTCGTCAAAACGTTCACCCTTCATGTGAGTTTCTGCACTATGTCGTTTTGTGATTGCATTATAGTGATAACACCAATGTTCGCCATCCATGGTGAGTGTTTCTAGGAAAGAACTGTCTGTGTTTTGCATTTCAATCAAGTCGCAGCAGGCGTGTCAGCGTCGTTCTTTTGTTCGTGAGGAAAGATATGCAGTACAAATTTTGGCGACTCCTTTCTATTCTTCATAACATTCTAGAGAATGGCTGGAACCTTTGATTTAGAAATGTTTCTCCGTTGTGACTTGTGGCACAATAACGTTGATACTACAACGCAAGTCCACTGTTTTATACAGTCTGCTCGCAACTGACTGGTAGAGTACGTATGTGTCGTTTACACTCGTTAGATAAAGCTGCCACCATTCATGCTGTTCTGATGTCGCTTACACGCCATGAATAAAACCAGTCTTGGAAATTTCTGAATGGACAGTGCAGAAAGATATCACATATGGCCGTGGATGTTCTCATTTCTGTGCACGTATGTCATTAGTTAATTTTAAGGAGAAAAATCGACTTACTCGATTTAGTTGAGAAAAAAACATTCATTTCAGAGCAATTAATAGTTACAGTCAATTTATGTAATTAGATCAAACATAGATGAGTCGAGGCACAAAGTGTGTTATACATCAGTCAAAGCTCGAACCCAGGAACGCAGGTTTCCAACATTAGGGAAGACGCCAGGGCCGTCTTCACATTGCAGGTTTGCCCACGAGACGATGCCCACCTGGGTGCTGACGCTGACCAGAGGACCTCCAGAGTCGCCGCTGCAGACAGTCCGGTTCACCTCGCCCGCACACACCATCCGCTCAGTAACACTGTTTATGCTCGCGAACATGTCCTGGCAAGTTAACCGGTCCACAATACTGATGTCCGTTTTCTGCAGAGTGTCGGGAAGTGCGCATGACTGTTAGTGGTTCCCCATCCCGTCACTGCCAGGGCTATCATACCCGTCTGATGCTACGACCACGGCCTGTGTGTTGTCGCCAAGTAGAGACCCAGAACGCCTGGAAAGCCAGCAGAAACAATGACATTCTCGTGAAATTCAAATTTTTCTGCATACCCAGTGTTCGAATACCTCGCTGGTCTACGGACAGTTAAATTCCTCAGAAAGCACCGACATTTCGACCACTGTGGCATAGCACAGGACTTATTTATGGTTTTTGAAAGGTAACGCTAGTCTGAATGGTATCAGATGACTGAAAACTAATATGTGATATTCCCTTAACTTTTTATGCTGATTCCAAAATTGTTTTCAATTTTTTCCTATCGCGGTCAGTTTTTCCGCAATCTGCTACAAAATACATCGCTGTGCCTGTAGTTTATGGGTATTGTTGGAGGGAAATTTTGTCAACATGGTACTCTATATCTTTCGGTTGCTGCACCTGTTGAAGCTAGTTGTTATTGTGTGACCCTGAAAATGTTGTTTCTCTCACAGGCTAGCGTTACCAGTGCTATATTTTGATTATTCTGTATATTTAAGACAGTATTAATAAGACAGCTCGCCTGTTGTTTTCCAGTTACTGTAATGTAAGGTGCAAGTGTGTGGACAACCCAAATGCTTTTTGTTGTGTTGTGGAAATGCCTAAGAATGGTTAAAACAGACTTTGAGAAAAAACTTACCATGCTTATTTTAAAATGAAACGTGGTGACTAGCGCAAGTGATGGGCGCCAAAGACAGTTTGCCGCTATTGTGTTGAGGATTGTGGAAAGAAAACATGCATGCCATTTGCGATTCTAATGGCGTGGGGCTAGATTAAAAACCACCTTAATGACTGTTACTTCTGTTTAATTAATGTCCAAGGGTGTAGCTCCAGAAATAAGAAACAAATTGTGTATCCAAACTTAGATCCAGCCGTTGGGCCAGTTGCACATGGTAAAGATCTGCTTGCTCCTCTTCCTCCAGCAGTTTTAGGGAAAATGGCAGGAGGCGGTGATGAAAATTACCGAAGACGATAGTGATGTTTACCAGCCTGATTACGTCTTTACTCTACAATTATTCTCTCAGAGCGAACTTAATGATCTCGTACGAGATTAGAATTTCCCTAAGGAATCTGAGGAATTACTTGGCTCCCGTTTAAAAACTAAGAATCTACCGGAACTTAAAACACATTACTCATGGTGCAGACATAGAAAGAACTAGTTGCTTCTTTCTCATAAAACGACTCCCTAGTTTACAGCAGTGACGTAAACTTCTATGGCACTGAACGTGATCCTGCCCAGTGGGGACTTCCTAGATTCATCAACGAGGAGCCTGAAGGTGTGTTACTGCATAATAGGAACGTGCATGGGCACATTCGTGTGGTCCATTCATTTCAACTGAAAGAGGCATATGAGAAAATGAAGATACTCTTAACGAGTCTCCATTTTGAGAAATACGAAGGGCTAATCTGTGGTGACTTCAAAATTATCGGAAAAATATTAGGACAACAAGCGGGTTCACAAAACTGCCTTGCTTTATACGCGAATGGGACAGTCGGGCATGGAAAACACATTGGAGTGTCAGTTTGGCCAGAGTGGAGAAATTTTGTGCCTAGATATAATAATACCCTGCACGGACCGCTTGTAGAAACACAAAAAAAGAAAATCTTGCTTCCACCGCTAGGCACAAAATTGGGAAGACAGGACAGAAAAAGACACATGATTCGCCTTCCGACCAGTTATTGAGAACTTTCTGGCAATAACAAAGATCTTAACTGCAAGGCATTTGCTGAAAATATGTTGCAAAATTTGGAGAAGATGGGATGTAATATGATTATGAAAGTCCTCTTTCTACACTCACGTATGAACTACTTTCCGGAAAAGTTGGGACATTATAGTGAAGCTCAGGGTAAACGTTTCCACCAAGGTATGAAGGAGATGGGGAGGATGTACCAGGGGAACTGGGAAACATCTATTATGGCCGTATATTGTTGACATTGAAGAGGGAGAGTCATCACACAGAAGGATCTGCAAGGAGGTCAAAGAAGAGAAAGTTTAAAACTTAATGGAACGTTGTTGACTTAATGTTTTTTGACAAGGTAGTCACGAAATAAATTAGGTGGGCTCTGTAGAGTATTTCTTAAATGTCTTCTATTTTTTAAATGTGTTTTGATTATAAACTCACTTTATGTGAAATGGTGTTTGAATATATTTGTGCTCTCATAAGTAAAAGTCGTCGAAATATTACGTCTTATTTTGTGTAAATACCTGAAATGATAGACAAAAACGGAAGTTATTTCCAGAATCAGCATAAAAAACTGATTTAAGTACGCCTATGTTCAAGATGTCATCTGACAAAAAGTTTTTAAATACAGAATAGTTTAATCTGTTGCACGCAGAGCAGATGTTTATCCAATAGCGTATAGTCGCAGCTTGCCATATTTCTGTCAGACCAAGACTTCAGTTGAAGACCTCTGTGTGGTACTACGCTTGCAACGGCCAAGCGAATACTCTATAGATGCTGAGCATGACGTGCAGTGCAACGTGAAGCCTTTCGCGGCCACTTACTGGGACAGTACGATAAGGGAACCAACGGAAACAAGTTAACATGTGGCTTTATAAATACGGATTGAGAGTTTTTTTCTAGTTCTTTCGATCCTGGTCTAGGGGTAAATGAGTCGCACTCCTTCATTTGTCCTCTAGCGTGTACTGCGGATACAACTTGGTGAGAGCTACACCTAATAAGCAGTGGTGCTTTTGCGTAGTCTCTTTCATGATGTCCGTGCCTGCGCAGCTCCAACATTCGTGAGCTTATACTGCCGAGTAACTGGAGTAACAAGAGAATACGCTGACGAAGAGCGGCTTTATTCACAGCTAGCGCTCCCCCTCTTAATCATAAAAGGAACGAAAGGTATTAGATCAGTAATAATGCTTTGAAAATGACTCAAGAGTTATATGTAAAGTGCTCAGTGGTAGCAGCCGAATTTTCCATGCTGAATTCGCCGACTCCCCCCAATTACTCGAACGATTATATTCTTGTACTACGAACAGTAATTATAAAGGACCATGTGATATCATCCGATCCGTGGAGATCTTCCTGTCATAGAAATGGTTATAATCATTTCTATAGACTTCTGATATCTACAGAGAGACGCTGTCATCATGACTATACGTGTTGACTGTAGAGATCAGGTTTGTCTTCAGATCAGAATGGCGAGATTCTGTAGTTAAAATCCCCTGCATTCGTCTGTCTTTCTATTTCAGATGTCTTCACAACATCCTTAACCACTTTCTAATTAAGTTCACTTTGTTTTCAACCTCTGCAATGTTTCCTTCATTGTTCCCACTTAGATCACAGTAGCGAGTCCGAGCAACATTTCACTTGTTCTAGCTTAAACTTTCCTGAGAACGATCTCAGTTCGACTGTATATCTTCATTTAATGCTATATCACTTCACTCCTGTTTCCACATCTTTCCTATTTAATACGTCAGTACAATTCAGAGTTTTATTGTTAATTTTTCAGTCATATTTCACTTTCGCTCCGTGTTGTCTGAAGCGATTTGGTGCTAATCTGACTCAAGCAAGTACTGAAAAGTGAGTTTAGAGCATTTATAGAGTTATTCAGCAAACATTCATCTCACTCATTAGCAGGAGACACATTGAGACTGTTGCAGCAGTGGACATGAAAGACATCTCCCAGGAAAAAGAATTCGTGACCAGAATCTCATCGTGCACTTTAATGTCAGCAAATGCTGATTTCTTAAATCTCCTCAGTATTGCAACTACTCATCCATCAATCAAACAAGCTATTTCCTTGTCTATAGATACATTAGGGCTAGTGTATTACGTCCATCGAAATAGTTCATTGTCACAGAGAAAAAGAAGAGTTTTTTCTTCTTCTTCTTTATCCATTCATCTTTATTTATTGCTTTCTGGTTTATATGCTATCGATTTCAAAGTCAATAGCAAGAATGTATACGTCTGGGAGAATAGAGCACTATAATTAATGGAACAGACGTAAAACTACTAATTTATTCTGTGAAGTTATTATTTGCTGACGTGTCCACAGCCTTTAATCACCTTGGAAGCAACATGGTATTCAGTCTGTAATTTCTAGCACTCCACTGAAGTATGATACTAGAAAGAAATATTAAATATGAACCAAGAATACCGACAAAGGTTGTCGTATCATAATGCATTATAGTGCTTGTGTGTGAAAAATTCTCGTTGTCCAACAAATTTTTCTGGTATTATCATACCTCGGTAATTGGTATGCTCCAATCCCTTTAGTGTAGCAGTTTTGATTGCATTTCCTTCGTAATGTACAGAATGACGTGACCTTTCCTCCTCCTTTTCTTATGTGTAGGTTCAACTTCAGATTCAGTTGTATTGATACAATATAAGACACTATGAGTACACAATATCACATCCTGCTGGTTGTTCCTCAACAATGACTTTGAAACAAACCATATGTGCGTTATTTATATCGCTCTCCCGCCTTTTGTAACAATCACAGCATCTCAATAAATCATATGGAGTTATTGTTCAGAGGTCCGCCCCCGGTAGCTGAGTGGTCAGCGCGACAGACTGTCAATCCTAAGCGCTCGGGTTAGATTCCCGGCTGGGTCGGAGATTTTCTCCCCTCAGGGACTGGGTGTTGTGTTGTCGTAATCGTCATCATTTCATCCCCATCGACGAGCAAGTCGCCGAAGTGGCGTCAAATCGAAAGACTTGCGCCAGGCGAGCGGTCTATCCGACGGGAGGCCCTCGTCACACGCCATTATTATTATTATTCTTCAGAGATGTTGAGAGCAAAAGTGCCCTGTGTCATGGACATGGGGCTGTTTTGAAATCAACGAAAATTGCTTCACTGTATATTTCGGCAATTTGATAATACCCGGAGGTCTTTTTCACACTCAACGATCAGTCGCCCCTAACGAACACAGAAATCTACGTAGCAAGAAATGTCATAGAAGTGGACTTAGGGCCCTTCTCAAACAAGCGATTGAATTGTTTCAGACTGATATATAATTGTGGCGAAGTAAGTTTACGTCTACAGGTAGCTTCCTCGACTAGCAATGAAAACGTACCAGATACTGGGTTCGAACCCCACCACTGCTAAAATTTTGAATTAAAATCAATAGCAATCATGACCAAACACTTCCAGCATAAGAAGTCACCCTCATTCCGGTAACGGCCTTGTCAAAGAGGACAGAGGGAAGAACTGAGGTTCAGGGCATTCTCTTCCCCTTGCGTTTGGAAGGAAACGGCCCCTAGAAGGCGGTAGACTCGGCAGTTATCAAGAACGGCATGAGGATGCAGAAGGAAATGAAAACCGCTGCATTAAAGACACGCAATATGAATTCACAGAACATGTGGCCTTAATTAAAAAAGTGTCATGATGATCTCTCCACCGCCGGCCTAAGTGGCCGTGCGGTTAAAGGCGCTGCAGTCTGGAACCGCAAGACCGCTACGGTCGCAGGTTCGAATCCTGCCTCGGGCATGGATGTTTGTGATGTCCTTAGGTTAGTTAGGTTTAACTAGTTCTAAGTTCTAGGGGACTAATGACCTCAGTAGTTGAGTCCCATAGTGCTCAGAGCCATTTGAACCATTTGATCTCTCCACCGGCAAAATATTCCAGATTTGACCCCAGTTCGGATCTCTGGATGAGGACTACCAAGGGGGAGTCGACCATGAGGAAAAGATTGAATAACCAACGAGAGGATAACATTCTACGAATCGGAGCGTGGATTGTCAGAAGCTGAAGCTCGAAATTCCGAAAACAGAAACGCAGAGGCTCAATCTAGATATACTTTACGTCAGTGAATTGAGCTGGAAAGAAGACGAGGGTTTGTGGTCAGACGAGTATAGGGTAATATTAACAACAGAAAAAAATTCTATAATGGGAGTACGATGTGTTTGAATTGAGGGTAGGGCACACAGTGAGTTGCTGTGAACTGTTCACTGATAGGGTTGTTCTCGTGAGAATAGACAGTAAACCAACACCGACAAAAACAGTTCAGGTGCACATGCAGACGTCACAGGCAGGATATGAACACAGAAAGTATAGAATGATACTGATAGGGTACTTCAGTACGGAAAGGAGAATAAAATATAATTGTCATGGAGGACTGAAGTGTGATTGTACGCGACAGAGAAGAAGAAAGGTTTATGGGAGAATATAGACTTGGCAGTAGGAGTGAAAGACTCGAAAGGCTAAAATTGAGTTGTATCATAAATTTCAGTTAGTGATAACAAATACTCTGTTAGAGAATAACAAGAGGGAAAGTATACGTGGAAAAGGATGAGAGATATGGGTTGGCTTGCATATCAGTTAGATTACATCCTTGTGAGGCAGAGATTATGATATCAGGCATTGTATTGTAAGGCGTACCTAGGAGCAGATATGGACTCAGATCACCATTTAGTAATAGTGAAGAGTAGGTTGAATTTTGAGAGATTAGTCAGGAAGAATCAATGCGCAAGGAGGTACAAAAGTAATCAGGGAAATCCAGGAAAACAGCAATGGAAGTCACTTAGGAATGTTGTAAATAGGAAGTGCATGAAAGCTAAGGCAAAATGGCTTCATAAAAAATGTTTAAATATCGAAAAAGAGATGATTGTCGCAAAGACTGAACCAGAAATTGGTTAAATTAAAAGCAAGCGCAGAAACGCGTGCAATGGTAATACCACTGTTAGATGATTGTAAAGAAAGCTGAGGAAATGTTAGCTGGCGATCTATTTTGACATTAAGAAGGATAATGCCATAGAAAGTACTGAATATGGACTGAGAGCAAGATCCCTTCAGATCCAATGCTTAGGAAACGTCTCATGGAGAAATGAGGTAACATACCCATGCTAGTGGGGGAAATGCAGAGTTCGCCACCACGTCGAGAAAGGTATGCCATAGTACTGGTGTGCGCGCGCCTTGTGACTCAAAGCTTTTCATGAAATGGTGAGGATCACATCTTGGAGAGTGCCTTTATCGAATGCGAATATAGCCAATAATAAAAAATGTCCAGTTTGTCCGTTATGAGTATTTGTTTGTGCATCAGTACCTCTAGGCCAGAAACCCTGTATACTACTGCAGAGTATGTACTGCAATTTTAGTGTATGTTCCATTTCAACTATTTCAAGCAAAGTAATTTGCACTTGATATCTAGTTATAATTGGAATGACACATAACGTATACTTGACACTACCCTAAATATTGAGAGAAGAGGTGTATGTTCATGTTTCTTTTTTATTCTTATGTACTGCATGTGTGCACTCCCTAACGTTTCCCTGCTGTGTCGTGAGTCAATAATTTTATATTATTCTTTTTTTTTCTTGCACCTTGGGGTCTGTGAGTGAGCTTTCAGCAAGTGAGATGGAGTCTTCCAAAGATGGTGTAGTTGAAAGTTAAATAGTTCGATACTCTGCAATTTTACGAAAGAAACCAAAGATGTTGGTGACGAGGTTCGGTCAGGGGCAGGTGGCCAATCTGGTTCCAGAAATATTTTCATTTTGCACATGATGCTTTGTTCAATGGCTCAGCACGTGTTCTGGTGAGTAGTATTAGTATATACTGTATTTTCATTGACATGATAGCAAGGACAATGCTACATACCTGTGGACATCATTATTTGAGGATATTTGAGAATTGGAATTACTAAATATTCAGTAACCGTCCCCATGCCATTGAGTGCTGGAATTTCATGACGATAACTGTGAACTGCATGATTACAGATGTTCGAACAGCACCTTTTTTAGGGCAGGTAGAATATGAAGATGTCTAGTTCTAAGAAATGTCAGGACCCTTCAGTTTGGGAAAGAAATGAAACAGCAAAATTCTGGCACATTGGATTAGCAAACACAGCTGTTCGTAAAAAATTTTTAGTAATGAGTAGAGATTTATTTCCCTTCAGTTTTACTAAGAAGTAAAATTAGTTAACCACTTGCGTGCATTAATGAATTAGTGTCGTACAGTCCCACTGATATAATACGTTCCTCTGAATACCATGTGGCCACTGTTATAGATGTGTTAAGTGCTGCATGAGTTAAGTTAGCTTCTCACTTTCGTAGGGCACAAAGAGAGGCTGGAGGACTTGCCACACTCATCAGGAATTGGCGTAAATTGAATAACATAGACATTCATAAATTTTGAATAGAGAAGCATATGGAAGCATGTGCAACTGAAGCAGGATTTCATAAGTCATTTATAATAGTAAGTATATACTAAGTACCTGTAGATAATTTTAATCTGTTTGTAAATCCCTTTGAAGCTCTATTGGTCTATTTAAAAACAGAGTATGTGGTTGCTGTCGATTTCCTTGAAGACATTTCCAGTAAGAATTTATTGCAGTCACCGTCACTGTTATTCAACTTAATTCACAACTTTAGCTATCTGACCAAAATAGCTAAGGGTCCAAATATGGCTACTGATAATACCTTTATAGAAATTATTAATAAAACAAAATTATTTTACAGAACCAATAATAATAATGAGCCTCTCACAGCATGACATGCAGTTCCGTTTACTAGATGTTAACAGTAATCAGAATGTAAAATGTAGTAATTCTGATTTCATGAGGATAGTCATTAAGCCAAAACTCGTTTGTTTTAGGAAACTAATGAATGACATAAACTCGAGTGATGTATACAGTGCGTGCGGTTAAAGGCGCTGCAGTCTGGAACCGCAAGCCCGCTACGGTCGCAGGTTCGAATCCTGCCTCGGGCATGGATGTTTGTGATGTCCTTAGGTTAGTTAGGTTTAACTAGTTCTAAGTTCTAGGGGACTAATGACCTCAGCAGTTGAGTCCCATAGTGCTCAGAGCCATTTGATGTATACAGTGCTCATAACATGAATGAGAAATACAACACTTTTATTAATATTGTCCATAACTTTTTTGAAAACAGTTTTCCCCCAAAACTAACTGCGATTAGGGCATAGTCTACAAAAAAGCTATAGCTTACTCAAGGAGTAAAGGTATCCTGTAAGAGGAGAAGGAAACTGTATCTACCAGGCAGAAACAGCTCTGACACAAATGCTATAGACCCTTACAAAACATACTGTATTTTATTGAAGATAGTATCACAAACATCAAAGAAAATGCAATATCTGAAAAGGATAGTCACATGAGATAACAAAATAAAGACAATATGGGACACAATGAAGGAAAAGACTGATAGAATTGGAGTAGAAGAGGAGCATATAGCATTAAGAATAAATGATACACCGGTAACCTATATGTGCAGTGTTCTGAACTTTTCAATAAACACTTCATAACTGTTACTGAAAAGATGGGGTTGTCAGGTTCACTGAAAAGATGGGGTTGTCAGGTTCAGTAGATGCTGCCATTGAATATCACCAACAGGTCACTATAAATGGCCACAATGATATGAGTATGAACCTCGCAACACTTGTAGAAGTAATGTCCATCATGAAATCCTTAAAATCAAAATAATTGTAGTTGCTATGATAATATATCAACAAAATTGATTAAACAATGTACTTTTGAGTTTACTGACATTTTAAGTTATTTGTGTAACCAGTATTTTATCAACAGAACATTTCCTAAATGGAAGAAATATGCTGAAGTTAAGCCTTTATGTAAGAACGGAGATAAAGGAATACCATTAAACATATGTCCAATTTAACTTTTGCTCGTAATCTCGAAAATTTGAGAAACAATAATATACAGTCGTTTTCTTAACAATCCAACTGCAAGTAAAGTAATATCCAAGTCACAATTCAGATTTCGGCAGGATTCTGATACTGAGAAGACTACCTACCCATAAAGTAAGAATGTACTTAATTCACTAGCCAGTAAAATACAGGCTACTGGTATAATATGAAATGTGTCAAAGGCATTTGGCTTGTAAATCACAGTATCATTTTAAGTAAATTAGAATATTATGATGTAACAGGAAACGCTGCAAAATTGTTCAAATCCTCCATTTCCGACAGAAAACAAAGTCTGTTAATAGGAAAGAGACATGTATTAAATTATCAAGCATCATCCAACTGGGAACCAATAACGTGTGGTTTGCCCTAGTGTTCCATTTTAGGATCTTTATTTTTCTTTTGTATATCAATGACCTTTCATCAGTAACATTACCGGATACCAAGTTTGCTTGGTTTGGAAATACAAATATTGCAATAAATAGTAAATCAAGTACAGACTTAGAACTTTTGCCTACTGAGATTTTCATGGACATTTATAAGTGATTCCTAGCCATTCCTCCGTCACTAAACCTTGAAAAAAAACCATACTGCATGCAGTTCAGAATTTGTAAAAGCTATAATGCCAGTATATGCCTAAAACATGACGAAACCAGATAGGAGAAGTTGACACTGTTACATTCTTATGATTACATCTAGGAGGATCATATCACAGAACTGCTGAAATATCTACATAAATCTGTATTTGCTCTGTGAATTTTCTCAGACATAGCTGATATAAAAAGGAAAAAGCTGGCGTACTATGTTTACTTTCATTGCATAATGTCACGTGGGGTCATTTCCAGGGGTAGTTTTTCAAGCTTTCTGAGCCCAAAAACGTGCAGTAAATTATTTTTGGTGTGAACTCAAGAACGTCCTGCAGATGGCTATTTAAGGAATTGGCGATACTAACTACTGCATCCCAATATATGCATTCCTTAATGGAATTTGTTATTAAAAATATCTTTTTTTGTAACCAACACCTGAGTTCATGGAATCAGTACTAGAAATAGGAATAACTTTCGCAAAGATTCGAAATCATCTACTTTGATTGAGAAAAGTGTCCCTTATTCGCCAATACATATTTTCAATAGTGTTCCTGCAGTCATAAAAAATGTAACAAATAACAAACGTCATTTGAGAAGAATCTAAAAGTTTTATTGGTGGCCAAGTGCTTCTGTTTCACTGATAAAGTTTTTAGCCCAACCGGTTGATATATGTATGTTACTAATAATAACACATAATGTAAACATTGCATATAATCTGAGTTCTGTACAAATTTTGTGCAATAATGACATTATTGCAAATAAGCGTTGTAATTGTTTTTACTTTATTTTTTTATTTCATGATGTTTGGCTACAATAGCCTAGGAATTACATATCCATCTAAGTGTACTGAATATGTCATGTTTGGTGGCACGTTTTATGTCCTTCTAACTGGGCTTAAGATTCTTTTTTTTTTCCCTTTTTTCACCGAATCATCACCTACAAGGTCAATTTCATTTGGGACCTCTGGAAGACAAATTACCATATATGTTCTTATATTGCAAATATTGATTGTGTGTTCTTGTTTTCTGACATGATCGATATCCCAGAGGATCTCCTCAACATGGATTAACTGGATCAGAAAGTACATCTAATCTAATCTAAACGTAATAGTGTTCATTGTAGGACGTGACATACGTTAGAATTCAGTCTCGGTTTCCATTGTCGACGTGGGATAGCGGATGGTCTAATATTTAACAAAGTAATTCGCCGAAAGGCCATACAAATTTAAAAGTTATTTTGTTTTAGTTTCCCGACCAGTTTCGGCAATTCAATACGATGTCTTCAGACCCCATATGCACCTCTCAAAAATTATCGATATTGCCAAACTGGGGCCCTCTGTGCGTGTATCTCGTGAATTTTCAGGTGCTTCTTTTGAAGACTTTACTTCGTATCACAAGAAAAATATTAAAATACCATGAGGCATAACGCAATTAGCATCAACAGACTGACAGTTTGACTATAAAAGATTTCACTTACGTAAGAAGCAACAAGTGCTAGTGTGCCTAAAAGCTTACAGAGACTAATCACAATTAGGGTGCTTGTGTCTATGACATAATTCAAACGAAATAGATTGTCAGTCTTAAAGAAGTGAAACACCATTAAGACCTTATGTCACGTGCTACTCAAGAGCATAAATTTGTACCCAAAAATGACATACCTTGTAAGAAGGGGATGAAGAATGGCTACAATGACTAGGTGTAATTAGTAATCAGCTGATCGGTGACGCCGTGGGTCGATAAAGAAACGGTGCTATACTGAATTTTCGAGTATCCTGACGTAGAGGCCAGCCGCTGTATACGAGTTTTCAGCGAGGCGAGTAAGTGGCCCCGCCCCGGCTGACATACCCGACTGGACGGCGAGCGCGAGGACGCAGTGCGTACCTACAAGTCGTGTTTCCGTTTATGACCTCTACGTATAGCTCTTATAATAGCTGCAGCACAGCACATTCATAGTTATGGTTCAATTCTTTTATCTCGGCGGTTCGCGCATGCCCGCCCAGACGCGGGAGATACTGCGTTGCAGGTTGTACGCGCCAAGAGAAGCGGCCCCATAGTATAGTTCGCAAACTTACGTTTAGGGGGGAGCGCGCAGTTTATGAAGTAAAGCCACCACGGCCGCATTAACCCTTTCGCTGCTACAGAGACTTGCTCCCCGCATTCCGTGCTGTGCGCGATTTTGTCATCACTGCACTGCTCGCCTGTGCAGACACATGGGGTTTCGACTGCTTTGACACACTTTATTATTCGATTTCACAAGAACTATTTGGCCCAAACATTTGATTTTTATACATCTTCTTGACTGACACCTTCCCCCCATAAATGACTTAATTTTGTTTCGATGTTCAACGCAGTTATTGTGCAGCATTAGATGTAGTAAACCATTGCACGAAATTTTGAAGAGTTTGCAGAGGTGAAAGTCCATAGCGTATACTTTCCGTATGGTCGATTTTAGTTGCCACTAGAAATTTCAGAAAATTACATTCAAACGAATGAAATTCATGAAGTAAGACACCTCGATATTGTTTTTAAAAAAAGAAAATATTAAGCACTGAACAATGTTTTTTTTTTTTTCATTTTGTTCGTTATTGATCGTTGTGTTTGGTCGTTGCGGACGTCGCAAGACATCCTGTTCAAGTTCAGTGGTTGATCCTTCCACTGATTTTTTTTTTTTTTTTACAGAGGCCAACCGGCTTTCTGACCGAACACGTTGAGCTACCGTGCTGGCTTTTTTGTTCGTTCATCCGCTTGCTCAGTTTCTTTTTATTATTGTAAATGTAGGCTAAGGCACTGACCGAACATGCTGAGCTACCGTGCCGGCAAGCTTTGAATTCAGAACCTTTCGCTTAGCAGCCATTCACTTTAACCATTACGCTAACGCAACTCGTCATTTAATAGATCTCCCGGAGGACTTTAAAATATCACGCAAAATACCAACAAACACTGTTGGTATGACTATGAATTACTCACGTTTCGTCGAAGTACAACAGGAAATAGACAATTTCTGCTGTTCTTTATTGCGAAAAAGCGGTTATTGAGAATGATACAAGCACCTTTTCTTGCTATCGCCTGAATTAGGAGGATTATTGCTTGTTTGGTTTAATTAATTAATAGTATATGAAGCAATTGGTATAAAGAAAGCTTTTTCCAAACTTTCTATAAAAGAAAGTCTGCTATCAAGACATATCTTTTGTTCAATTACTTTATTTATGACTGAACGTTTCTAAAACTGAAGACACTCGTCCGTGCTCTGTACTGCAGTCGAGCTCTGGCAACGTCATTTTTTGTTCATTGGCTGACTGTGTTTTGTGACGTCAGATGCGCAGAACGAACCTAAACTCGGCCGCCATCGTAAATGACGCGCACTTTAATAACTTAAAACCTTAGTCACATTACGATAAAACATAGTAAAATGTATTAGGCACATTGATCACTATGCTACAAGGAGGCCCGCAGCTCGGACAAGCTATCACGCTGAAACATATTTAAACATAAATAAATTACGTTAAATATCAGTAAGACATTTCGACTGTATAACAAAGTTAAGGAAAAAACGAGAAAACAACTGAAAATGGTCGTTCTTAACATACAGCAAAAGGCATTAAGTAAATCGGGAAGTTATAAGTCATTTGAATCGACAAGTACAAACGTTCGTTTTAACTATTTGATATAAACTGCTGGTTAAGCAGACTGGCAAGTAAGAAATCATTTGGAAAGAGAGGAAATACAATCAAAGGCAACCTTTTTCTAAGCGAGAGCTGATCGTTCAGCAGATCTTTGGGTTCTGGACGGAGATGCTTCTAAATAAGAAACGAAATCAATGTTGTTAGTAGAAAATTAACTTCTGAATTACGTAACAGCGGGGGCATATAGTGCGTGTTCGGAGCTTACGGGTGCTCAACGCCGATATTATCAGCGCAGAAATCTTTCATGGACTTTCTGCCCCTCTTTTCATACAATCCGGCCATTATGAATTCTCGCCATAAACAATCTCGTTCCTGTGCCGACCGGTATTACTCGGAAGACTTTTGTCCGAATTCCTTAGACGTCGCTTGATCTGTGTTCAAATTCAGTCGCATCCTTAATGCACTGATAACTACATTAATCCTTTCCTGATGTGGCAAATAATCTGAAAAACTGAAAAAAGTTTTCAGAAAACCCAATGGATGGCAGCCAACATGCCTTTTGGCAGGCTAAAAGCGTTGTATGCCCTGTAATTGGATACTGTAATGTATCCCATCATTGATGTTACTAGGCTTGTCTGTAATATCCTGTTTCACCTCGAACATTTTGCTCTCAATTCGCGAAAAGTTTTGGTCAAACTTCTGTTCGCTACTTATCACTTTTTAACAATTGCCTTCAGGATCAGAAACTGTCTACCTCAAATTTGAGATTTTAGTTCTATATTCGCCATCAATTTCGGTTTTCAAACCGAAAACTTGTGCGTTCACTTTCGTTACTATTAAAGACTATATCGTTTCTTGGATATTCATGATTTCCTAATCAAAACGTCTCGATATCATTGCTCTGACCTTGCATAGTGACAACATTCGAATTTATGTTGTTTATTTCTATTTTTATGTCCATTATTGCAATATTTAGAACGCCGACTGTTTTGTCTACTTTTCCAACCTTTGGCTGATTTTAATCTCATGTGTTTTCATGATATTAGCTTGACTTTTCAGCAAGTCATTAAGGCTAGTAATACCTTTGCCAGTGTTTTCAGGTGATTCTCAAGCCTACCTTTTGTGCCTTGATTCTTTTTGCCTCGTGCCACAAGCTGACTATTAATGCTGCTAACTTGTGCTATGATTTGTGTAGATAAAATTGTCGATGTATTATTCATGGTCAAAGATTTTTCACTGACCTGGTCTACTGTCTCTTCATGCTCTGATTCTACCTCATGTGTTTCAATTGGTTCTTTCTCTGTTTGAGGCGAACAGAACGTATCAGCCGATTCATTCGCCTAATCACTATTTTCACGTAATCTTTCCCATTTGTTCCGCCCTTTAGTTCCTGTTTTGTTTTTAGACGGGCTCATTATCTGAATCTGACCATTTACGTACGCTTCGTATTCCAAGTAAGCCAGCTGACATCCTGTGGCGCTACCCGTGCATTCATTTCGGTAGCTGCTGTCGTGTTTCATGACGTTTCTCGGAACGCCCTAACTTCTCTCGTTTCCTCGCTTTGATCTGTTGCTGTTTTGTATCCAATACTGAATATGAGTTCCATTTTACTTCCTAAACCCCCGTAATATTTGCTGTTATTTTATCGAATTTTCTGCAAACTCGTGCCACTGGACATTCAATGCTAGTAATACGTTTGTTTCGCATTTAGTATTTCTGCTGCGATCTGCATTTAACTGAACAAAAACTCAAAGAATGCCCTGTCACGCACAGCGAAATATAAGACCTTTTCCCAGAAGTATCGTTAGTCCTGTAACTGGAAGAGCCAAGTACGGCGCTACCGGCTGCTGCTAAATTAGCTGTTCGCCAATGTTACTCCTGCCATAGGATTTGAGTTGACCCTTGTCGTGTGTAATGGAAAGTTATCGGACTATTTTCCATTTCTCGAAAGATTTCTGCAGAATTGTCGGCAATCAACCCACGTAATTAGGCAAATTTGTACCAAGTAATAGCACTGTTCATACAGAAAATTAGCTATTGGTATGGGCTTTACTTGTGACTGACGATATGTTTTGCAAATTAGATACGAGACAGTAGCGCACTTTAGCTAGTGATGTACCAGTGGTTTGGCATGAGCAATACGGGAGAGGTATTAAAAGGAAATGGATTTCTGAAAAAAAAAATGTTATTTGTTCCGATTACTTCTAGTTTTATCAGGGAGAATTTACTTCTGTATACTAAATGGAGCACGCTTCAGACTTGCGGTTCCTGAATCTGTGGCGGTTGGAATAATGGAAGCAACTTGCATATCATACGATATAAATGTTATAAAAATCGGCTGTTACATTCCATTAGTACTGTAATTGTAATTTGGAAATCAAAACTGGTTCAACAGTTCGTATGGGGTACCAGAAACCAATCTACCAGTGACTAAGATCAAGGCAGATTAGTTCTGTTTGAACACAGCATGAAAAACATGTTAACTCCAAACACATGAAACATAGATACCGTTACAGACCTGTGCGTTATTGCTTCCTTAAGCTGACTCTTCCAGTTTACTACACACTAACTGCTTTCATTGATGACAGTTTTTTTGCAGGTAACTTTGATACTGTATTGCTGTTTCAATAAGAACGATGTTTTCCTGGTAATCACATTGAAACATTAACTATCCTTGTATGAAAAATACGTGGAGTACTTCAGAAACACGGCCCAGTGAATGATTATGAAATGTACCATTCCACAAAATTTATTACATGTAGTTAAAGGAAGCAACTATTTTTCAATTCAGTTAACTAGGAGACTCGAAAACATTCCAGCAGTTGAAAAAGATCTCTGTGTAGGTAAATGACTATGGAATAAATATGAGTCTTCTATACAAAATTCATACAAAACAGTATTATTAACCGGATGAGAAACCAAATAACTGGGCCATGCAGTTATACATTACTCAACGGATTCACTGAGATGGCGGTGGTGACTATGGCCCTTCCCTTTCACTATTCAAAAGGACGACAAAAGTATCCATGGCTCATACTGTATACACACTCTGAAAATTCTCGTCTTGGCGTCGTGTTTTCGTACTACGGAGGTAACCACTGTATGCAATGAATTATAAGCAATATTTCTTCCACATTCGAGGCTATATTAACCTTGCTGCTCTTCTAGCCTCGGTCAGCATACAAGATGCGGAAAGTTGGTCTACTAGCCACCGACACTCAATGGTTGCCACCGATTGACTCTTACCGCAATGTAGGTATGAGGTTCGACGGCTAAATCCACCTTTTGTATCCCCGCCAAGTGGGTTTCGTCGCGGAGGGACTTCCATCTAGCTTTTACGTGATTACAAACCTACTTTCTCTATGCACGAACCAGTACCACAAGTAAATTTGTAGCATTTTCATTCTTTTACAGAACATAACTTACAAAATTACAGCCACAGATTAATTACAATGAAAGAAATGGACATAAAAATCGAATAAAACATTTATTTAGATCTTACATCAAATGTCATGATGTAGAAGTCACTTTAAACATAAGTAGGCAAAGAATTATATGAGTGAATACTAGTAATATTGATTTTGGTGTTGCACGTATCTGGTCTGTTTAGCAAAGTAAGAATCATGGGGGCATCATTCATATTAACTGCTAGGTTGAAACAAGATTGAGTAAGGATTTATTTTCATGAGTTTGCTGCCTTGGTGCATTCCACAACGTAAAAAAAAAGATGCTCCTTATAACGCTAATGAGTAATGGTAGTATTATAGCTGAAGACAAAAATCAGTCACCTATCTCTACTTCCATTATATTTAACAATAGACAAAAGACTCTGCTACAGGTAATGCGCTACCTCCGTATTATTTCCAGGATAGCGACTAGATATCGCCGTTACGCAAGAGCAGTCGTTTCATTTGTAACGGATAATATAGGATGTCAACGTATAAAACTAAAACTTGTAGGATTTGGTACCCATTACAATTCTAACTTTAAGAACTATTAGAAAAGTATGCCTTATACATTAATAATAGTTACAACGTTGCTAAAGAGGTGCTGCCTTGCACTCGAGCGGCAATTTATATAGGAACTGCAACTTCAACACCGTACTGCCGCTACCCATTTCTGAAGTACTTGATATAACATTTTCTGTTCTATAATTGCTATGTGTGTGATTACGAATGTAACTGTGCTGATACGAATGCGTTTGTGAATGAGCCCTGTGTCACTGCTGTTTTATATTTTAATTTTGTTTTTTGGAACAGGTGCTGAAATTCGATGCACGCTTGTGGAACCGTGGACCCATACTTTCCGCATATGTGACGATCATGTCACATGTTCATAACCAAAGAATGTTCGGTTCCGCCCATGTCGTAGCTTTAATGTCATAGTTCACCATGTAAGAACTTTATTTCTTGCTGTTGATTGTAACAATAATTCGAGAAAAATTGCAGCGAACGCTTTTTCTGATTTAACAGAGTTAACTTGATGATGTGGTATCTAGACTTCGAAACTAATAGTAAAATAAATCATCTACAAGGGCAGCTAAGTGGCTATTATTCAAGATGCCTACTGATTTAATTACGTAATATCGCCTGGAAACTGTTTAATTAAGCCTACCCGCGACTGGCCTACTTACATTGCGCAGAAATCTGTTAAATTAAAAAAAATAGTTTTAAGAAGCTTCTGCTGCTTATCTCTACGTTATGGGCTCCGATCAGTGAATTAAGGCACCATTTTGGTACTGCAACTCACGAGTAACTAAGGAAAGCCTCTGTCGTAATTGACTTGCTTTTGTAACTAATGTATCCTATGACATAATGTTAAATTATTATCGGTGCGTTCGCGCAACTCACCTCTTCAGCGTTAGCTTTGTTAACAATCATCCTAGTGCCAAAAACTGACACACTCCAGAAGTAGACTATCCGAGTCAGAGATAATCTGGGAGTCAAGGAAAAAGCTGCTTGTGTATTCCAGGAGAAATGTGGGAAGCAATCATAAACGCTTTTCTGTGTTTCTAGAAAGAGCCGAGAATGACGATCATCGGCAAGGTAAACGTTATTACCATCAAAATAACAACAGAGGTAATCCCAATGAGAATGAACAAAAAGTCGGCGACAGGTATCATGTTAATATGGTTCAACGAGGTACAGGCAGAGGTCGCGGTAGATTGTTTGCACAGCGACATTACCACGACAGCAATATCGCGGGAAACCGAGGACAGCATATACTGCGAGCCAAACTACCGCAGACAGATTTTCACATGCCAAACATAACAAACAGTAACGACGTAGAACTGATGAATTAAGTACACGAGAAAGCGACTGCTAGGCACCGCAGACTGCTGCAAGCGAGCGACAGTTGTGCCCAGGACTGAATCACTGTAGGCAGACAATAAAACAGCACAACTGCCAGTAACGAAGAAACCAGATCAGTCAGCTATACGTACGGAAGCTGTAGGTACGACAGCAAAACAGAATAAGGGCATCATAGCATTATGTAGTGAAACTGTTTCAGTAGATAATGACGCTGTAACTGGAGAAAACGTCAGCGTGTTCGTACGCGGGAAAGAAATCGTCTACATCAATTTAAATAATGACGAATTTCGCAAAAGTGTGTTGTCAGCGATTGCAAACTGCTGCGAGGAGATCGTCGATCTGTACCAAGAGTTATGTGAGTGGATTTCAAAAAGAATCATGTGACCGGAAGACTGGGTGGTAGGGAAAGGAGGGAAAGGGACTTCGTGAATGGGACGTGGCTCATTAGTACGGAACAAATGGAAGTATTTAGCGCAGCGCAGAGTTCGCGAGCAGAAATCGGTTAGGAGATGCAATCAGAGCAAAAAAAACAAAAAAAAAACTGCCAACAATCTACATCTAAATCTACACCGTACTCCAGGAGCCACCTAATGATAAGTGGCGGAGTGTATCTTTTGTACCACTAACTGAGCCTTCCAGCCCTGTTCCACTCGCGAATACCGCGTGGTAAGAATGATTGTCCATAAGTCTCTCTATTGGCTCTAATTTCTTGAATTTTTTCGTCCTGTTCATCTCTCGAGACGTATGTAGTGGGAAGTAGCGTGCTGTCCAACTCTTCCCCGAATGTACTCTCTCGAAGTTGCAATAGTAAATCTCTCCGTGATGCACAACGCCTCTCTTGTAACGTCTGCCAATGGAGTTTATTGAGAATCTCCGTAACGCTCTCGCTCCGGCAAAACTATCCCGTGACGAACCGTGCCGCTCTTCGTTGAATCTTCTCTATCTCTTCAATCAGTCCCATCTCGTAGGGATCCAAACAGATGAACAATACTCAAGAACCGGTCGGACAAGCGCCTTTTCAGCCATTTCTCTCGTGGATGATATACATTTCCTTACGATTCTTCCTATAAATCTGAGTTTGGTTTTCCCCAGTATTTGTTTTATGTGGTAATTCCACTTAAGCGGTTCTAGGCGCTTCAGTCCGGATCCGAGCGACTGCTACGGTCGCAGGTTCGAATCCTACCTCGGGCATGGATGTGTGTGATGTCCTTACCTTAGTTAGGTTTAAGTAATTGCAAAGTTCTAGAGGACTGATGACCTCAGATGTTAAGTCCCATAGAGCTCAGAGCCATTTGAACCATTCCACTTCAGGTCGCTCTGGATAGTTACTCCTAGGTATTTTACGGTAGATACTGTTTGCAACGGTTCGTCATCAATAGTGTAGTTGCACAGTGTAGTTTTCTCATGTATGCGCAATATGTTACATTTATTTATGTTCAGGGCAACTGTCAGAGCCTGCACCATTCATAAATTCTCTGGAGGACATTCTGCAAATGTTTACTATCTCCTGGCGTTTCTACTTTCTCATAGACAATCGCATTATGTGCGAAGAGCCTTAAAGAGCATACAACGCATTCTACTAGACGATTTATATATACTGTAAACAGTGACTTCCTTGTGGTACTCCGGAAATTACCTTTATATCTGTCGGTATTGCTCCGTTCAGAACGACTTTTTGAGATCTATCTGCAAGCAAATCTAAATGGCAATGCGGGACGGTATCAAATGCCTTCCTGAAGTCAAGGAACACGGCATCAACCTCGGCGCCGTTGTGCATGGCGTTGTTGATCTCATGGAGGAACAGAACGAGCTGAGTTTCACAGGATCTCTGTTTGTGGAATCCATGTTGATTTTTATACAGGAGATTTTCTTTCTCGAGAACCGTCACAATTCTTGAGCATAGAACATTTCCACGATTCTACAACAGATACATAGGTCTTTTAACTGCGTACATCTGTCCTATGGCCTTTCTTAAAAGCGGGAATGCTTTTTGCTAACAATTTGGTCAATTAACATAGGGTCGTATGCACTGTCCATCCTGCAGTTCATCGTGCCTTAAACACACCCTTGGAACAGGATTGTTTAGAAAAAGAAATATCTTTATTAAAATCGATAGCTATTAACAATGGATACGACATTATGTTAATTGACCAAATTGTTAGGAAAACATTGGCTGCAAAATGTTCATCCTTAGGAGATAACAGGGCGATAAAATGTGGGGGTAATAACTTTATTTATATTCCACTCTTGAGGAACGTATCATACAAGATAAGGAGACTTCTACAGAAGCAATACGGTTACAGAGTTCCGTTTTCCGTTAACAATAGCTTAAAACAAAGAGTGATTCATACTACTGGGGCACGGTAAGAACTTGGCATTAAATCCGGAGTTTACATAATTACTTGTAACGACTGCCCCAATTATTACGTTGGACAGACAGGTAGACTCATTAAAGTAAGATATAAAAAACACACGCAAGGTAAAAATGGGGAAAACGTGTGCAATTCCACGTTTGCTAAACATCTATTGCTCTTAAAGCATACGCCACGTAAACTGGATGACGTAGAATTGCTACACGAAGTGAGTAAGGGCTATAAATTGTTCGAGGAATTAGAGATTTTCAAACATCTGTCTCAAAAATATGGATTTATTCTTAACGAATAACTGCAGCTTAGAAACAAAAAATTTTTCGATAGTTTCAAACCGCTTCTTGCTCTAATGTAATGTAGTGCGGCTGACTAGAAGCTAGTTTTCTTACCTGTTGATGCTGGTGAGATGCTTCTTTCCTGTCTTGTTGGGATTTTACGTATTTTTTATGATTGTTGTTCTCGCTTTTCGATGTGTATGTGTGGTTTAAATGATTCTGTTATGTTTTTTATTCATGATGACAGATGGTTTCGATTTACTACAACATTTTGTTCGTTTTCGGTAGTATGTATCCTAGTGTTTAATTTTCGCGAGATTCTCGCATATAACACTCGTGCCCTCTGTCGCTGGATATGTTCCTTAGCGCAAGCTTCACCTGCTTGACACTAGGACACGGGCTAATTGGTGTTCAAATTTTCTATTGTACATAGGTGGTCAAATAGTTCTGATATGTTTTATTATTAAGAGAGAGGGTTTGAATTAGCAGAACCTTTAACATTTTGACGCGCATGAGTATGTATCTCGTGTTTTAATGTGCGCGAGTGTCTCGTGCAAACCACAACTGCCCTCTCTCGTTGAAACTGTGTGCCCTAGTGCTTCCACACCCTATTCAAGCTAGTTCACAGGCTAAGTAATGACAGTACGCCGTGCTCGCATCGACCATCTCTTCATAAGTATGCTGTAGAGACGGTGGTGATATTTTACTTTTAACTACACACGACGCCTTTAGCACGATTGTTTTATGCATCTCCTCTGCAGGATGTGACTTTATTGACTAAAAGTTTATGTGCTTTTAATACTTCGGTAATTTTCATGGTTCCTTAAAGCCATAATTTTTTTTATCTCAGTTATGTTGCTACGTTTTTTGTTAATGAACGTGTCTTCCTGTTCAGGTGTATATTTAGATATACTGAAACCGTGGTAAAGAATTTCAATATATCTTTGTCTTGCAACTGTTTGGCCGTTATCATTTACCGTGAAAATCTATAAGAGTATAAGGAGCATAATAATTTATGAGCTCTTGCTATTAAAAATTTGTAATTGATATCGCCTAAAATAATCACTGTTGTTTAGTGTGTTGCAATGAGAATCAGAGATGCTAAATAATTACGGTGTAGCTGCTTCAAACAATCTCTTGCATAAAAATTCGTCAATCAAATGAATTAGAATTAATATTGTTGTTTTAAGTATTTTCCATAACTTGTCACTCGTCAGATACTTAAACGTCATATTTCATTAACAGACTACTTGAAGATATTTATACGGCAACACATCACAATCGGCTGTAGTACTGCAAATCAAAGTCGTCGTAAATTCTTAAGAGCAGAGATGCATTTATGTTAATGTCTCACTGTCGTGTGTAAACTTAAGTTTGGATTCTGGTCAGTCAGTGGTTTCAGAAATGCACATTTCAGGTAAAAGGTTTCAGTAAGAATTTTATCACACACCCACTGAATGATCCGTAATACTTTCAATAATATGTTGCACTTTCGCAAAGTGCACACTACAGCCACATATTAAGAGCGTTACGTTAGTTAAAAAAGGAGCACAAGCAAACCTAGATAGAAAAGTACTGATACAAGGATATTATTACGCTGACCACTTTTTTCAGTTTAAGAATGATCAGCAGCATTTTGAAAAAACGATGCCCATTTTCCGGCTAGAAATGGCTATCGGCTCGTCGGTAACAGGGTCCGGCACCTCGTTGTCTGCTAATCGCTCCAGAAGAATACGAAACAAATAGGAAAAAACACAAACACTCATCGTACGAGGTGCGACAATAAAGTGATGAGACTGATTTTATTTCCAAGATGTGGCAACCCTGAAGGCTTGCGTAGGCACAATATCTTTGAACTTGGTCTATAAGCTGCTTCTAGTCCAAGTGGCACAGCGATGCAACGGCTTAGTCGTGAGTTGTCCTGCAATAAGTTAACACGTGTTTGTGTCTCTCGTCACGGAAATGGAACCGCATAATATTGCGCAACGGTATGCCATTTCTTTTTGCGTTAAATTGGGTGAAAACGCGACGACAACTTATGGTAAGCTTCAGAAACCTTTTGGAGAGGAGGTTACGTCTAGAGCTCAAGTTTTTCGTTGGTATAAAATGTTTAGTGAAGGCAGAACGTAATGAAGATGAACACCGCAGTGGACGACCATCAACCTCATGGACGGATGTCAACTTGGCCAGGGTGCGTGAACTCGTACGATCTGATCGAAGACTACCCGTGAAAATGATTGCAGAAGAACTGAACATCAATGGAGAAACGGTCTGTCTAATAATAACTGAAGACCTTGGTATGAGTGAGATTGCTGATAATTGGATTCTGCATCACGATAATGCGCCATCCCATACTGCTCTGTCAGAACAAGAATTTTTGACCTGAAAACAAATTTCAGTACTACCACAGCAACCTTATTCACCAGACATCGCTCCGTGCGACTTTTTTCTATTTCCAAGAGTCAAACCGGCGGTCGAGGTACACCATTTTCAAACAACACAAGATGTCCAAAAAGCTGTGACGGAGGGTTTGGGGGATATTACAGAAGATGAGTTTCAGAAATGTTACCACCAACGGCAGAAGCGCTGGAAAAAGTGTGTGCAATCATAAGGGAACTACTTTGAAGGAGACAACACTAAACTTGACTAAAACAGTAAGCAAAATTTTTTGTCACATTAGTCTCATTGCTTTATTGTCGCACCTCGTACTTTGGAACGCAAACTGAAGCCTGATGCTATTCCATTTCTATTTCTCTCAACCTACATAGTTGATTTAGGACGTAGTAATGAATATTCGGGCGCAAATACGAAGTTGACATAAAGTACTTGAAAATATTTTACTAAATTGAAGAAATGTATTTGTAAATTGAGAATGTCATTGTAGGTCAGCTGTATAAGTTATCAGTGACAACCAAATTTCCCACTTGACTCAAGCGATCGCCCTAACCACATTATTTTCCTTAACCACTCTGTCCTATCACGAGCGAGCGCCTTAAACATTTTTCTTACTCTTTTCTAGTTATTTGTTTTTATTTTATTTTGAAGACTATTCTAACGTAGTGTGTAGCCGCGGCCTCTCCCGCCCGAGGTTCGAGTCCCCCCTCGGGCATGGGTGTGTGTGTTGTTCTTAGCATAAGTTAGTTTAAGTAGTGTGTAAGTCTAGGGACCGATGACCTAAGCAGTTTGGTCCCTTAGTAATTCACTCACTCACACACACACACACACACACACACACACACACACACACACACACACACACACATAGCGTGTATACAAGTCATTGCCATCGTACACAAAAACCATTATGAAAATATAATAAAATATGTATGAAAATGTAATAAAGTATGTATTTAATGTTTCTCTATAATAATCATCTACACATTATCAGACAGACCAAAGAGGACAGTCAAAGCTAAATAATGAGGTCACTGCGATGTTGAACCATAGTCTTTTTTTATTTTTTAGTGCGTTGAAGCGCACAAAAAGACTCTGAACAGCCCATCAAGTTTTCGGCGACCACAGTATAATAAAAAGAATAAATTAATAGTGGATTATTGGCACACGGCTGGCGCATGGTCGTGCACGTTTTATATGCGAAACTATTCTTAGTTCCGTCTTGTACGTCAGGATCCATAAAAAGAGGAGCATCAGATCATTTTATCTAGCCCATTACGCCCTAGCTGCGAGGGGCATCCACGAAAAATAATTGGCAAAAAAATAACGGTATTGGTAAGGTTTTATCAAAAAGTCATGGTGTTCCTGTAAAATGGCCAATGGCCTCATCCTATGTACTGTCTGCTAACGCATACTGTTTTGATACCCGTCAGGGCGTGGGTCTTCCAGGCGACTCTGCGAACAGAGTAGGGATTCAACCATACCGACACTGTGCAGTCGAATCCACTTCTCGCGCCGAGCGGTTCTAGGCGCTACAGTCTGGAAGCGCGCGACCGCCACGGTCGCAGGTTCGAATCCTGCCTCGGGCATGGATGTGTGTGATGTCCTTAGGTTAGTTAGGTTTAAGTAGTTCTAAGTTCTAGGGGACTGATGACCACAGCAGTTAAGTCCCATAGTGCTCAGAGCCATTTGAACTATTTTCCACGTCTCGCGTTTCTCATTAACGACAACGTACAAGGAGGCGCCCACGATCCGTACCGCGATAACGACAGTGGATGGTGCTCCACACAAGGGGCCATAGAGCCTGGGATGGCTACTCTCAGTCACATTGTGGGCATGGTTCCACCTCGTTAAATGAGCTATATCCCTCCCTTGCAACTGGTGCTAAGGTGCTGGAAATGTCAGCATACACAGAGCCTGATATCTAATATTAAGTCAACTAAAACCATTGCTTGAATTGTAGGTACAGACCAGTGTGGATTTATCCCTGGACATTCAGTCACCGACCACTCTTCTCATTCAGACAAATAATGGAGAAATTTTATGAATTCATCTGATATTCATTGACTTCTATCATCCAGATGACAGCATTAATTGAAGAGCCCTCTGGTAGATCACGCAAGAGTTCAGCATACCAGTGAAGTACATTAGGCTGATAGCACCTTGTTACAATGCATCAAGTTGCCAAGTACTGTCAGCATCCTTCACAGCTAAGAATAGCTTCAGATACACCAGTTCTCTCTCACCAGTCCTGTTCAACATAACACTAGAAAAGGTAAGATGTATAGTTGGCCATAACAGGGTGATGGAGACGGTTGGAAGTGATACTATCCTTGTGTTTGCAGATGATGTGGTGACTGTGAGCGAAACTCTGAATGAGGTGAGAGCTGATACCTGTCGATTTCTGCTAGAAGCGACCGAACTAGGGTTACTGGTCAACGATGAGAAAACAAAGTATAACGTACGACATGGACGTCACAAATACAGAGTGCCACAGCTTTGAAAGAGCTGAAAGATGCAAGTACCTGGTTTCAATATTGTCGAATAAAAATGAAACATAGATGGAAATTTGACGAAGAATAATAGGTGCGAACTGGATGTATTACAGTTTAAACCACCTACACATATCATATCCCAGGATAGCAACATACAGCTATACATGTCACTAGTCCGATCGGTCATATTGTATGGTTGTGAGATATCGGCAACTATACAGTCAATGGAAGAGCGCATCCGTGCAATTCAGAGGAAGTTTTTAAGGGAAATGTATGGCCCAATAAACAATACAGAAGCTGCAAGACGGTAATGAAGGCACAATGAAAATCTGTGTCGGTGGTATAAGAAAGCTAATACTGGGAGAGCGATTGCAAATAGAAGGCTGCAGCGGGCAGGACATGTTCAACAAGCAGATGGCACTCTCCCAAACAGAGCGTTTCTACAGCAGCCAACTGGTAGACGTCGAAGAAGTCGTGCCGGCCGGCATGGCCGAGCGGTTTTAGGCGCTACAGCCTGGAACCGCGCGACCGCTACGGTCGCAAGTTTGAATCCTGTCTCGGGCATGGATGTGTGTGATGTCCTTACGTTAGTTTAAGTAGTTCTACGTTCTAGGGGACTGACGACCTCAGAAGTTAAGTCCCATAGTGCTCAGAACCATTTCAACCATTTGAACCATTTTTGAAGAAGTCGTCCGTGAACGTGATGGAGTGATAGGACAGTAACCCTGGAAGAAGCAAATTCGTCAGCATTGAACATGCCTGAGATAGACGTAGATAGACAAACATATGTAATAAATTTCTTTGATGTTACAAATATTTTGTCATGATTCATGGACTTGATGTATTAATCATTTCATCATGTTCCATGTATGCCCTGCATTTGTATATTTTTGTCTTCTGCCATGGGCCTCAATGACCTGTGTATGTGCAATAAATAATGATGACGATGAGCAGCAACTAATCAACTATACAATACTTACAGCGGCAGAGATACATAATAGTAAGATGAGTTTATGAGTTTTGTAATTATTTTCAATGTTTACAGTGTATGGGGTCTAGCAGCGGCAGGTGAAGAACCACACACACACACACACACATCTACAAAACTACAACAAATGATTCATCTATTTGTTCCACACACACTCACGAACACACACACACACACACACACACACACACACACACACACACACGCACACGCACGCACACGCACACAGTCACTTAAGTGAATACTGTGCAAATGGGAAGGTTCCAGCCCATCCTCACAGAAGAAGCATATGTCGCTGTGATGCAACAAACTGACTTTCAGTTGCTCTGCAGTATGTATCATATGGACCCAGGACTGAAAGACTGCTTGCTGGAGATTCAGCACCAGCAAACAGATATTCCTTATAGTCTTTGATTGTGTGCACCTGTGAAGCCACACCAAACGCAAGCTTTGCCGGTCTCTGTGTGGCACCTGCATCTAAACACTATGAATAAATCTTCGATCTGAGCCCTACAAACTCCAGAATCTGTGAGCCATACGCATCGTCCTTCATCAGCCCAATAACCTTCTTGTTCTGAGGTGTTATGCTGTGGATTACAGGCCGTAAATCTAGAGGTGTCGATTTCCTTGGGATTGCACCTAATTAATTCACATGAATTGCAGCATTTCACCCGGTAGATTAAACAGTTTGTATCCATACCAAGTAACTTGATGTCACCAAAGTTCGGTTCCATGAACTTGGAATCAGTACATGCCAAGTTTGGAGAGATAAAGAACACACATATATAGACAGGCTTCATGAACTCCACTGAAACCTTAGTCATATGCACAGCGAATAATCCTTCATTGAAGATTGTAGTCTAATTAAAATTTGACCTGGTGATGTAATCTCTTGCACCATAATACTCATCTCAACGATAAACTAAATGAATATCACAATGATTTCTAACATTCTCCATGGTTTTGCCAAAACTGAATTTTCCATTACTTTATATTTTTTTTCAAGATCACGTATCACAAAAGCCCTCTGTTATGTGTTTAAATGAATAAACTCCTTCAGCCAGGGATGCTGCTTCAGGGATGTGCTGCAGATGATTCTAAGAAGTTGCGTTCCCAACCCGAGACATTTCTGGAGGTTTCTATAGCGTAGAATGCATCTCTCTTTATTCTCCGGCATCGTCATCAGCTTAGATGTGGAACCAATTCGCAGAACTAGACACTCCAGTCACAATGGCAAGTCACTGTGCGTATCATACGAATCAGTGGGGTTTTCCAGGTCGGCCTCAAGGGTATATTCCCTACCAGCATCAGCAGCCACACTGAGGATCCTATCCTTCAGTCTGACAAAATTCATATTTGGACGGACATCAAAACCACCAAAACAGCAGAGGTTGTCACATGGCCTGTCAGAGATTGTTCACATCCAAGTGAATAGACTAACTAAAATCGTCAGATGGCCTGTACTCCCCCTCTTTTAATCACACGTTATTCGCCTAGGCATACCTGTGATCCCACCGGCAAATTTCCTGCCGAATCCTGCATTCGAGAACAAAGTAACATATCAACATATGTCAATAGTTTAATATGTGTGTTTTTTAATATTGCGTCGCATGAAAGCCCGGGTGCAGTGTAATAGGAAATAGGATCCAGTGTGCAAGTCCCCAGACTTGCACTCCGGACTTTCTCAAAAACAACTGTAAGTAATTGCACATTTGTCTTGATGTGGAATTTAGCGTATCCTCTAAATGAGATATGGTGTACTCCTGCCAAACATTCACCATGCGCCTATGCTCCACATCCATTATGGCAGTGCCTGTGAATTTGCTGGTGAATGTCTTTATATTCTGTAACGTGCTTTCGTGGAGTCTCTTTATCAAATCCATTTATTCGTAAGAAAGACCCCTTTCTTCGTTGCAAGCTGAAACTTTGCATCATCAGTAAATGCAGACCGAATGATACGCAAATCCTCTCGATGCATCACCTCAACCAGTTTCGAAGAGGTGGCTGCATAAAGTGTAGTGAGTCCATAATGGGAGCGATATTGTGGACATCATCCGCTTCGAGAATGAAATGTATTTTTCTACACTGTAAGGTACGAGACTGACCTTATCATTCTCCAAGCCGAAAGCACCTAAGTGCTCAATGAGAAAGCGAGCATTGTGCCGACTAAAATTATGGAAGAAGAGAGGTACGTACGTGTCGTGACACTTTGTACTTCTCGTTGCATGTGCTGTGGGCTGCACCACAGAGCGTCCCTATTACTCGTAGATGACAGTGATCTCTATGTGGAGTTTCCCCTTTTCTAACCACAGGTGGGTCACAAATACGATGTTTAACCACTTGCTTGTATAAAGCATCAAACCCCTGCGAGTTGGTCGTTGGAATGTGTTTGCTATAAAGATGATCAACATCTGAATCATGTTTTTGGAGCTCTGAGAGCAATCTCGTGAGATTATCCTGAACTTATGATTCAAGTTTGTTTTGTCTTGAATCATGCAAGCATATGGCATCATGCTGCATATGGCATGTGTCATTTTGTGAAAGTGGTATGAAAGATTTTAGGATTACCTTAACAGTATGCCACAGGAACTAGATAACACTGAACATCAGCGTATACAATAAAGGGACATCGTTCCCGGTAGTGGGTGTTCTTAATCTTTAAGAACTTTTAATCCTCAGTGGGCAGTTTCACATTTACTGGCTCCAAGCTCAAGCAATCAGTCACACATCTTTCTAAAAACTCACACTTAGACAATTTAGGCATCTGTGGAAAAAGTGCCTTGCCCCCTTATTTTTACTCACGTAGGAAGAAAATAGGCGGGACACGTTTTTGATTCCAACATAGTGTTGCTTCCCGCCGTTGGAGAAAAGCAATAAATCTACATGTTTAGCATGGAGACTGGCTACTTCGGAAAAGTAGAGGGGTTCATCTACTTTATGCTTCACATCCCCTGTTTTGCTTTTCATTCCATCTACATGCAGGCGTGAACCAAGTATATAGAGTTCTGCCTCTCGATTTTTGGAAATCTGGGACTGAACAGGGAATGAGGTGCCATCGAAGTTACAATGCCTGTGCACATTAGATGTCTTGTAGTATCTGTATGATATTCATTCTTTCGGTAATTTTTATCGCAAGCCACAAGTGGCCATGAAAAGCAGTAGTCATCCTACTCCTATATATTCCGGACGTCAATAGATATCATTTTAGCGGCAATATTATCTGGCAGAGGGGTGAAATAGGACCCCCCCCCCCCATTAACTGGATTTTAAATATGCAAGTACACATCAAGATGGAGCACGCAGGAAAGCCACTCACCAAATCCTCTTCCCTTCACATTGGGAAAACGCCTTAGTTTGATGCTTTTGGTAAAACTTCGGTACCACAATGCAATCGATATGTTCTATCATATCACGCCACCCTCCGCACACAGTTCGTTGATTACTGTCCCTGGAACATCATTGCTTCCTTCTTCATGGGAGGACAGCAGCTCACAGCAGGGAACTGCTTTGCACCTGATGGTGGCATGCTGCTGGGCGTTGAGGGTTTCAGGCAGTTCCAACAGCGCTTGGGATGCATGAAGAAAGGAAGGCAGATTCTGAAATCAAGCATTGACGTTATCAATGCGGGACTGTAAGATCCTATTCCTGAAACCACCAGCAACCACAGAATAATCTTATGTGTCAGCGTGAACAAGGCGGGCTGTGGGGCTGCTACTGCCGGACCCTGGACAGGTTGATAGCAGTGTCGTCACTAGCGCTGCCCTGCTACTGCTAGGCCGAAGGCTGTGGCCTGAGGTGATGCAGGCATTGATGACACTGTCCCACTATCACTAGACCGAGGTGATGCAGGCATCGACGATCGCTCTCATGAAGTGTCGGAAAGAGGCGTTGTGAGCCGACTTCCATCTGCAATGGAAGAAGAGGCGCAGTTGATTAGTATCACACACAGATACTACACTCATGCTCATAAATTAAGAATAATTGCAGAATGTGGTGGCACACAACGTGACACTACACAAAACTGGCGCTAATATCATAGGCACATAGGGAACACACAGGGCACAGATCTGTAAGTCCAGTGTATTGGTGATAAGTTGAGAAAACCGTCCCGAAACACATGTGCTACAAAATGCCACTGTTTCCTGCGCATGTACCCAACATCAGTATGGGATATGATCGCCATCCACACGTACACACGCCGCACACCGGGTTGTCACGCTCTGGATCAGATGGTTCAGCAGGTGCCAGGGTACAGCCTCCCATTCTTGCACCAGGGCCAGTCGGAGCTTGTGAAGTGCCCTAGGGGTTCGAAGACGTGCAGCCGTACGTCGACCGAGAGCATCCCAGACGTGTTCGATGGGGTTTAGGTTTGGAGAACAGGCAGGCCACTCTATTCCCCTAATATGTTTCAAGGTCCTCCTCCACGATGGAAGCTCGGTTGGGCCGTGCGTTATCATCCCACTGCACCCTTGGAAAGGCAGACATACTAGTGCAAAATGACGTCCCGATAACACCTGACCTGTTACAGTTCCTCTGTCAAAGACATGCAGGGGTGTACGTGCACCAATCATAATCCCACCCCACATTATCAAACCACGACCTCTATACAGGTCCCTTTCAAGGACATTAAGGAGTTGGTAACTGGTTCCTGGTTCACGCCAGATGAAAACCGGTGAGAATCACTGTTCAGATTATACCTGGACTCGTTCGTGAACATAAACTGTGACCACTGTTGCAATGACCATGTACTGTGTTCTTGACACCAGGCTTTGCGGGCTCTCCTGTGGCCAGGGATCAGTGGAATGCACCTTGCAGGTCTCCAGGCGAATAAACCATGTCTGTTCAGTCGTCTGTATATTGTGTGTCTGAAGACAACTGTTCCAGTGGCTGCGGTAAGGTCCCAAACAAGTCTATGTGCAGTACTCCGTGGCCGCCCGCGGGCACTGATGGTGAGATATCGGTGTTCTTGCGGTTTGTACACTGTGGACGTCCCGACTGTAGCGCCTGGAAACGTTTCCTGTCTGCTGGAATCGTTGGCATAATCTTGAGATTACACTTTGTGGCACACGGAGGACCCGTGCTACGACCTGCTGTATTTGACAAGCCTCCAGTCACCCTAGTATTCTACCCCTTATAACGTCATCAATACGTGTTCTTTGAGCCAATTTCAACACACAGTCACCATTAGCACGTCTGAAAATGTCTGCCCACTTACTCGCTGCACCGTACTCTGACATGCTCCGCCGGCCGGTGTGGCCACGCGGTTCTAGGCGCTACAGTCTGGAACCGCGTGACCGCTACGGTCGCAGGTTCGAATCCTGCCTCGGGCATGGATGTGTGTGATGTCCTTAGGTTAGTTAGGTTTAAGTAGTTCTAAGTTCTAGGGGACTGATGACCTCAGATGTTAAGTCCCATAGTGCTCAGAGCCATTTGAACCATTTTGACATGCTCGAACACATCTCTGCTTATGTGGACTGCTGCCAGCGCCACCGTGCGACGACCGCAGGTAAAATGCATCGAATGGTCATACCCCGAGGTGATTTAAGCCTGCAAATCGTCCACCAGAGCGTTTTTTTACCAATTATCAGCATTATCCTTAATTTATGAGCATGAGTGTTGTAAAAAACATGTACATCCACCAATGTAATTAAATCCTGATACCTACGTTGAGGTTCGGCAATGATAAGTGCTTTCATCCACTCATCATCTTAGGTTGCTATATTCTAATACCTTTTGGTTTAGTTTCCTTTAAGCTTCCCTTGCAACATCAGCATCAAGTGAATCCAGAAAAAAATAAAAAAACACAGTATTCAAACATAAAATATTATTATTATTCATAGAATAAGTACTCATGTATCTGCCTCTCAAAAAGTGCTGTCATCCCCCATGAGCTCTGACAGGAAAGTGGCGTCAATGGTGCTTGTTGTGACAGACAAGTATCGATCTGATCACCTAAAGGAAAAAAAAAAAACGATAAAGAGACACACAAGTATCACATGCTAATATGAAGAAAAAAATACAAATTACACAAATATAAGAAAAAATTATGTTCGCCTTCGTATAAATCACGCCTACTCATAATCTTGTTCATCGTCCATTAGCTCTTTCCTAAATAATGCCAATGACTTGTCACCTAAAAGCGTTAACGTAGTGCTTGCAACCAGCTTGTCATCATCTGACAACCGAGCACTCTTACTAATACCTTCATCATCATCTCTTGCAGAGCACTTCATGCATTGTCAGACCGACATGAGAAGCAGCTCTTCGGTGCTGATCGGTATACAGGGGGCTTTGCTTTTGGGTGCAGGTGCACATGCACAGAAAGAAACAGAAGTCTGTATTCAAGCGAATCTAGCACAGTGCTTTTCGTGAGAGCGAGAGGTGGACAAGGAGCTCTCCTCTGCACGTTCTAACAAGCCTACCACGACAAAGCTCAAAATTTAATAATGATTTTGGTGTTGCTCACGCTGCTAAATACTGCATTTTCGGGCAAAAACAAAGTTATTATGTGGCAGGTGTCATTAGAGCACAGTTAATAAAGTCAGTTCATGAAATAATGGATAAACTAGGCACTCATCTTTTCGTGTTTCCCACGTTGGTCTCGTTGTAAAATCGTGGCTCAATCGTCGAAAATCTAGGTGGTGATGATTCCAAGCTCGGATGCAAAGAGGCCTAGGTTTTATTCTGCTATATTCAAAAGTTTTATAGATGTGTTTCACAAACCATTCTTGAAGATTAAACCATTGAAAGTTAGCACAATGGTGATGTAAAAAAATAATCATCACTCCGAATTTAAGTTACACTTCTTTTTTATTACTTTTGCTGCAATATCACGCAACACACAAAACATCACTTCACAATACAAAACATACTTGAAAACATCTTCCTCACTGTTAAAGTTCACATTTTATAAACTGGCTACAATATGCGTCTTTCCAACATGACGTCCAAGACTTGACCTTCTCAAGGTCCGACTCTCTAACTAACTGCTTACGCGCCCAAAAATCAAGTTACAAGTACGTCAAAGATCATAGTGACAAAAGAAAGAATACACATAAGAATAATATCATTGCAATACAAACATATCGATGTATCAAAGTACCTCTACATTAATGAAATCAAATCTAAATGTTGTCTCAGAAATATGTTAACTACTTTACAGAAACAAGGTAGAATATTGCTGGTATCGAGAGGTTGAGTTGAGGTACCGTAATGGTTACGTAATTCAAGTACCATTACAACGTGATATGTACGTACGAGAAGTCCAACACTGCTACGAGCATATTCGCATTGCTTGTAATCCGACGCCTCTGCATGTGGTGCATATGCGGTACAAGGACATTGTTTCATTGTAATCTAACCAACGTTGGGTGGCCAGTTGTTACATGTCAACATCTGCTTATCAGTACAGTCATCGCACAGGTCCTTGTAAGGGCCCCTGGCGTTTCTTCTTCTGGAGAGGAGAGCAATGGAATGGGTAAATATTCACCTAAAGCCTGTAAATGGAAGGTGGAAAATAGGAAATGAATAAATATATATATAGCTTTTTTTAAGAAACACTTTATTTTGTAGTAACCCAACAGAATAATAGTTCTACATTTTCTGAAAATCCCGTGTTGTCCACTTCCTTATTCAACTTCTTGAAGGAGGTCATCCTTCTGTTTCCAGATTATGCATAGACGCACATTTATAAATTTCTTCACGAAATCTTCTCACAGCCTTTCTACGTCTACATCAACACTGATACCCTGCAAATCACACTTAAGTGACTGGCAAAGGGTTCATCGGACCTTCTACACAATAGTTCTCTATTATTTCACTCTCGAACCTATATCTATCCTGCGAGTTCTGATTTTCCGCTATTTTATTATGCTGATCGTTTCTCCCTATGTAGGTCGGTGTCAACAAAATATTTTCGCATTCGGAGGAGAAAGCTGGTGATTGAAATGTCGTGAGAAGATTCTGCCGCAACGAAAACCGCCTTTGTTTGAGTGGACTCCATCCCAAATCCTGTGTCATGTCCGCCACACTCTCTACCCTATTTCGCGATAATACAAAACGTGCTGCTCTTTGTTGGACTTCCTCGATGTACTCCGTTAATCCTATCTGATGGGAATCCTAGATACCGCTGCAGTACTCCAAAAGAGGAGGGACAAGAGTAGTGTAGGCAGTCTCGTTAGTAGATCCGTTACAATTTTTAAGTGTTCTGCCAATGAAACTCAGTCTTTGGTTTGCCTTCCCCACAAAAATTTCTGTGTGTTCCTTCCAATTGAAATTGTTCTTAATCGCAATTCCTACTTATTTAGTTGAATTTACGACTTTTAGATTAGACTGATTTATCGTGTAACCGAAGTTTACCGTTTAGTACTCAAATGGATGACCTCACACTTTTCATTGTTTAGGGTCAACTGCCAATTTTGGCACCATTGTGATAACTTATCTCAAACGTTTTGCATCATCATCTGAAAAAAAACCTATGATGGATACTAAGATTGTCTCCTAAATAGTTTATAAAGATTAGGAATAGCAGAGGCCCTGTAGCGCTACCTTGGAGAGCACCAGAAATCACTTCTGTTTTACTCGATGACTTTTCATCAGATACTACGAACTGTGATCTTCCTGACAGGAAATCACCAATACAGTCACATAACTGAGACGATATTCCATGAAAATGCAATTTCACTACAAGCCACTTGTCTCGTACAGTGTCAAAAAATACTTTGATGTGAACTATGCCCTCTCCACGATCAAGTGCTTTGAGCGATGACACCCTGTCTTCACACGCCAACCCTTCAGTGCCCCATCGTCCCAAGTCAGCCGCGCCGCAGTTTTTCGAGTTCGAGAACGCTGCATTCAGCTAGAGGCTGTGGGTGATGCAACAACTTTTGAATACCTTATTAGTACTTGCTGACATCGGAAACTCCAAGGAATGCTACATCTTTTAAACACGAATCGTTCACATTCATAGTAACACCCTTGCGTGTCTGTAACTATCTTTTCTCTTTGCGGCATCATTACGTAATGTCTCCACTTTTGTCGACATGTTGTACAATTCCCGTTAGTGGCGAGCAGTTTACCAAAACGCAGGAAATTATTCGAATTATTCTAATTCAGTGCATACTTCCACAGTTGTATTCTTCACCGCCTCATGTTGCTTCGAACAATATGTCAACCACAAGTCTGGTAAGCCCTTAAACTTTTGAGGGATACATATGGATCCGAAAACATCCTTGCTCGCGTAATATGACATGTAAATTTTGCGAATATGTTGTGTAATATCCATAAGTGTTTCTACTCCAGTTTTGCTGTAGATTATCGTATGGAAAAATCGGGGAGTTTTGATTACAACTGTTAAATACGCTTCTATCCTTTCAGGATTTCCCTTCCTTCTCGTTTGCAGCGCTATAATAATGGCGCAAGACATCTTGGCAAGATGACTGTGGAAGGATCGGGTATTTAATTAAGTCAAATGTATGAGAAGTTGAGGGCAGTTACACTCTTGAATTCAGCACCCTTTAAAGTTTCAAATTATCTTCATCTGATAGCGATAGGTGTGATACTTTCAGTATCAATTCAACGTGCACAGTTTTATGCTTATCTTCTCCTTGCCCCAGAAAGTACGAGCTGTTATATGTAGCACTTCACACTAGAATCAGCTTCTGCTTAGCGTTCATCAAATTGTGATTGCTGTCTTCAAAGAATCCCATTAACATTTTGAGTGGCATGCACACACTAAAGGAGTTATCTATCGATCCGTCTATATATCATCCAGTATTTTGTAGAGTATTCAGATCCGATGCTGATGGAGAGACGGATTTCTTGAGTATACATGTGGTCATCTCGTTTCTTGAGTATGCATTTGATCACCACGTTTCTGGTACGGTCGATTTCAACTCTATGAAGCTTGTGTTTTATTTCTTGAAACAAGAAGGCAAATGCATAACACGTAAGGCGCGTTGTTACTGATAGTTCTGTGGCTTTCTTAGGTGTAAATACTCCCTCCAAATATAATAATTTCTTGCTTACAAGTATCAGTCTGTCTTGATGCTGAATAATGATTCGTACCTCATCGATATTGTTTAACCTCGCTAAGGCAAACGGTTTGTGGGAATAACATTCCTGGCTGATGATGTGATCGTCATATTAAACTGGAGTCGTTACTACGAATGACGTCATTGCGAGGTTTCAATCCAATGCATTTGATTTAATGTACTCCTAATTCTCACATGTTACAGCGTTCTGCTTCCACTGCGAAGTGGTTTCCTGATGGTTAGATATGCCGTATTTGTACTTCATACCCATAATTCGGCTTCAGATGAAGATGTACTATAATTTTCCCACCGCAAAAATCTGCTCAATTCACGTTCTGATGTATTATATTCACCTCTAGTTCGTCTAATGTTTGAACAGTCACAGGGAGATATATTGGACTACTGTGAATCTCTGCTACTTTATAACCAGGGTCCACTGTAGGAAAGAATGCTTATATAGTATAGACTAATCTGTAGTTAAGGTACGAATTCATCATTATATCGAATCGTACTGACTTGCAGTAGGTCCACTGGCTAATTCCATTCGTAAATTTTGTCATTACTATGCTCCAGGAGTTGCCCCTGGAGAAATGTAGTAGCGATCCTACTGAACCTTTGTGACTAAGTCCCAATGTTTCTTCTGTTATTTACTTCTGTTTTCAGCGTGTTAAAGCTTGCATCTCACTCATACATTATTAAAAATCGTTTAATTCGTGCAACTGAATCGACAATGTCGTAGCAGCAAGGTGGTGTTACCACACCTTCCCCACCCCCTACATGCAGTTTATTACGAGGGTTGGAAATTAAATAGTGGAAACTGTTTATTTACACCTCGTACAAAATAGAGACGTGTTTCAAGGTTTTACTGACCTTCGAAGTAGTCACCAGCATTGTGTATAACCCGTCTGCAGCGATGTGGAAGTCGTAAGATACTCTTAGCAGTGCCAGTTGAGTAAACAGTTCGAGCGGCGCGGTCTATTTCCCGATAGATTTGTAGCAGTTCTGAAGCGAATGCCGTGAAGTGTTTCCTTTAGTTTAGAAATCGAGTTGAACTCACGAGGGCTTAGGTCAGGGGAGTGCAGTACGTTGTATAGCAATTAGCAGTCCCATCAGACAAAGAAGTCAGTAACAGCTTGCACTGTACGTGCTCGAGCATAGTCCAGCAAAATGATGGTCAGGTCTTGCAGAAAGTGTCGTCACTTCTCTTTCTAAGCCGGTCGTAGGTTGTGTTCCAAAAATGAACAGTTTTTACCTCAGTGTTACTGACTGTGCAGTTGTACGTGTGTTTCCAGACAGATCAATGCTATACTGCACCTCCCCCCTCCTTACATGTACTGGAACGAAGTAGTTCGATTTTAATTTAACCGAAAGTTCTTTTAGAGTTGGAGTGCATAAAATCGCATCTCAGCTTCGAATGATGCGGTGGCGGGCATACTGCTTGTCTTTATGCAATTGCCTGGAAAAATGTTTGTCATGAATGTCCACAGAGGTATGAATTTAAGTCTTGATGACGGCAATTATTATATAAAACCTGGTTCCCGTCGGCGAAGTAACGGCAAAATTCTTCAGGCGGCATTAAATTGCCGAATAAGTCGAAGTACATTGGCCATTAAAATTGCTACACCACGAAGATGTGCTACAGACGCGAAATGTAACCGACAGGAAGAAGATGCTGTGATATGCAAATGATTAGCTTTTCAGAGCATTCACACAAGGTTGGGGCCGGTGGCGACGCCTACATCGTGCTGACATGAGGAAAGTTTCCAACCGATATCTCATACACAAACAGCAGTTGACCGGCGTTGCCTGGTGAAACTTTGTTGTGATGCCTCGTGTAAGGAGGAGAAATGAGTACCATCATGTTTCCGACTTTGATAAAGGTCGGATTGTAGCCTATCGCGATTGTGGTTTATCGTATCGTGACATTGCTGGTCGCGTTGGTCGAGATCCAATGACAGTAGAATATGGAATCGGTGGGTTCAGGAGGGTAGTACGGAATACCGTGCTGGATCCCAACGGCATCGTGTCACTAGCAGTTGAGATGACAGGCATCTTATCCGCATGGCTGTAACGGATGGTGCAGCCACGTCTCAATCTCTGAGTCAACAGGTGGGGACGTTTGCAACACAACAACCACGTGCACGAACAGTTCGACGACGTTTGCAGCAGCATAGACCATCAGCTCGGAGACCATGGCTGCGGTTACCCTTGACGCTGCATCACAGACAGGAGCGCCTGCGATGCTGTACTCAACGACGAACCTGTGTGCACTAATGGCAAAACGTAATTTTTTTTTATGAATCCAGGTTCCGTTTACAGCATCATGATGGTGTTTGACGACATGGCGGTGAACGCACATTGGAAGCGTGTATTCGTCATTGCCATACAGGCATATCACCCGGCGTGATGGTATGTGGTGCCATTGGTTACACGTCTCGGTCACCTCTTGTTCGCACTGAATGCACTTTGAACAGTGGACGATACATTTCAGATGTGTTACGACCCGTGGCTCTACCCTTCATTCGATCCCTGCGAAATCCTACATTTCAGCAGGATAATGCACGACCATATGTTGCAGGTCCTGTTCGGGCCTTTCTGGATACAGAAAATGTTCGACTACTGCCCTGGCCAGCACATTCTGGTCAATGGTGGCCGAGCAACTGGCTCTTCACAATACGCCAGTCACTACTCTTGATGAACTGTGGTATCGTGTTGAAGCTGTATGGGCAGCTGTACCTGTACACGCCATCCAAGCTCTGTTTGACTCAATGTCCAGGCGTATCAAGGCCATTAATACGGCCAGAGGTGGTTATTCTGGGTACTGATTTCTCAGGATCTATGCACCGAAATTGCGTGAAAATGTAATCACATGTCAGTTCCAGTAAATATATTTGTCCAATGAATACGCGTTTATCGTCTGCATTTCTTCTTGGTGTAGCAATTTTAATGGCCAGTAGTGTACTAGAAGCACAACCCAGTGAGTTCCATATCCTCCTACGACGTCCAAATTTACAATACTACATTCTACGGACTTGCACATCGCCTCGGACAGTGTGTCCCATACAAAAACACCGCAGAATCGCGGGATGTTGAGTTTTCTGATGGGTTTAATCATATCGATGTTTGTAAGTGCTCTGTCCGGTAGTATCGCTATCGTTTTTTTATGTACAACCGTAGCCCTTTCCTGTAATTGGTTTTCAGCATAGGCCTTTACCGATTGTGGCGGCCCCCATGGCCATATAAGGTTCTGATTTTCTTTTAATTGATTTTCAGCGTTTCAGGCAATCTTTACTTCTTGAGTTATGGCAGAAGCTCCCCTAACTAACGAACCAATTACTTGTGGCCCAGCAAATGCAGGCGTTAGAAACAGAATTATTCCGCCAGATTTCTTCGATACTAGCAAGACCCTGGGCGTTTTAACACATCTATCAGTTCCTCCGTTCTGGTGCAAATCCCCTTTCAATGCTGTCACCGCTGATTAGATGCAATTTTTAAACATCTCGTAGGTTTTTTCTTCTTTTTTTTAGTGTGCGATGAGCAGCATTCATTATTTCGTTGGAGGTTATTCCAGCACCCAGTTTAGGTTTGGCATGCATTGCCTTATCAACCATAAATGCAGCATTACATTGTCATGTGACAGTATTTTTTCTTTGAGTTACCTGTCTAGCCTCATTAGCTAACATCTTGTCTGCAATGCGACCATCTTTATTTGTAGCGTAAGCAGTGTCGTGCTATTTGCATGCCTTTTGGAAATTTGTGGTAAGGTTTTATGGGACCAAACTGCTGAGGTCATCGGTCCCTAAGCTTACACACTGCTTAATGTAACTTAAACTAACTTACGGTAGGGACCACACACACACACACACACACACACATGCCCGAGGGAGTACTCGAACCTCCCACTGGGGAAGCCGCGCGGACAGTGACAAGGCGCCCTAGACCGCTCGGCCAACCCGCGCGGCTAAGCATGCCTTATCTAGGATGTTAATTCCCTTATCACAACGAGCTAGGTGTTGTTTCAGTCTCGCTTCAGGTCCACAAAAACCGTATGCAGGGATATGGAGTTCGAATGGTACGTTCTCGAGAATCCACTCCCACCTCTGTTGACATCTTTCGTAGAACACAAGTCACTCTACTGCATGATGTGAGGTTTACGTTGCCTACTATACAGCAAATTGCGAGATTTCACCCAGCCGTTGTACTCTGATGAGAACCCAAGCCATTTTACCAGTGCCCTCATGACGTCTTATGAACCTCTGAACGAGGAACACGTTTGGTTCAGAGCTCTTCTGTAATTCCTCTATGGAAAAACTCGCTGCTATTTCTTCACCATCACTGATGTATGTTCTGGATTGTGCTGCTGCTTGGAAACTGTAAATATCTCTGTTGATCAGTTCGGTAGGTACGACTTCTTAAACGCGGCTTTGTGTTTCGTGATACCAGAACACCTAGGTTGATCTTCTGCTTGCGCGGATCCAGTGTCTTAATACGGCTGTATACTGTATGTAGAAGTCCATTGCTGTGGACATCAATAGCGCTTTTATTAATCGTATGGTGAGTGTTGTAATTACACTCCTCAGTGATTTATGGTAGGATGTTTAGCCCTTTGTACGTCCCTTGGAGATTAAAATGCTTCCACATCCAGTTGTTGATCGTCCTGTTCAACCATTCGACAATTTCAAATTGGAGAACTTTGAACACTTATTAATTGCACATCGTTCCACTATCGCTTTGAAATAGCTATAGTAAAATTCGTCTGCATGGATGGTCTGAAGGTTGTTGGGACACCGATTCGCTTCAGTCTGCAACAATTGCATTGTGTGTGTGTGTGTGTGTGTGTGTGTGTGTGTGTGTGCGTGCGTGTAATTGCGCTTATTTCCCCGTCTTTTGCTTCTTCTATTTCCCTTCTTTCCTGCATTCTTCTATAGTCCGTGACTGCACTTTCAGACTCTCATTTACTGGCTTAAACATTTCCAAGAGATGCTGATCTCATTGCAACGGCCCTAACATTAACAATCGTAGCTTTCGTCGAATGGCCTACTGCTTCTCGATAGCTTTACGCTTCGTCGACCACATGCTGTGTATACTAAGCCATTTTTGAGACTAGTTTACAACTTATATATATATATATATATATATATATATATATATATATATATATATATATACTTTGCGGTTACTTGTGATGATGGGAGTCAAGCGCCTTTAATACCGCGTTATATATGTCAACGCTATCTGTTGTTATTGCGTCGACTTCTTCAGTTTTGCCATTGACATGTAGTTTATACAGGGTGTTTCAAAAATGACCGGTATATTTGAAACGGCAATACAAACTAAACGAGCAGCGATAGAAATTGTAAGTAGGCTGTTTAGGTTTTTTTATTGGTAACGCCACCTCTGTATGAAAATCACTGGCTGTGCTGTGTGCAGTCTGTGGCTGCTTTGCATTGTTGTAATACTCGCCATTGTAGTGTTAGGCAGCTGGCTGTGAACAGCGCGTAGCGTTGCGCAGTTGGAGGTGAGCCGCCATCAGTGGTGGATGTGGGGAGAGAGATGGCGGAGTTTTGAAATTTGTCATGAACTGCTATATATATTATGACTATTGAGGTAAATACATTGGTTGTTGTCTATCAAAATCTTTCATTTGCTAACTATGCCCATCAGTAGTTAGTGCCTTCAGTAGTTTGAATCTTTTATTTAGCTGGCAGTAGTGGCGCTCGCTTTATTGCAGTAGCTCGAGTAACCAAGTTTTTTGTAAGTGATTTGTGAAAGGTATAGGTTAATATTAGTCAGGGCCATTCTTTTGTAGGGATTTTTGAAAGTCAGATTGCGTTGCGCTAAAAATTTTTGTGTGTCAGTTTAAGCACAGTCCTGTATAATTGTTGTAAGGGGACGTTACATATGTCGACCCATAGCCTAGGATACCTCACTGGAATCTTCTGATTTTTTTCTTGTTGTTTGTGTAATTAGTGTAGCTATTGTTTATTGCTAGCGCGTAATTATAGAGAGAATTTCCTTTGCAGTTGCAGTCTTTCATTGTTGTACAGTAAAACAGTTGTGGCATGCATGTAGATTTGCACCAAGTATTTCGCAGCTGCAATTAACTAGATATTATTTTCAGTGCTATGTTAATGTCTTCTCTTGTTTTTGCTCTTAAAATTGTGCTTTTCTGTGTTATCGTGTGAAATATTGTGACAGTAATGGCGTGTGAAAAACGTAACACTAGGGTCCAAAGTAAACTGAGAAATAATAGTGACGACGAGCGTAGCTTATCAGCACCACTGTGTAATGAATTAACAGACATTCAAAGTAGTAATTTGGTAACTGTGCATAGGGAAATGGAGCGGGCGTCAAATAATGGCGTAGACAATGAAACAAGTAGTGAACAGGGAAGCATTATCGATCGATCGGTCGGCAATAGCTCACCTCAGGAATCCGAAATGACACGACACGATCTCGCAAATACTGTAGATTCAGGTTTTGGGTTCTCACCGTTTTCTCAAATAAGTCAAGACACATTTTCTGCTTGTCAAAATGTGAATGTTTCCGGTGCAAATTCACTGCCGAAAAGCACTGAGGAACATGTTCCAGACACCAGTGCATTGTTATTACAATTAATACAACAAATGGGACAAACACAGCAAAAGCTTCAAAAGTTAGACACAATGGAACAAAATCTTCGAAAGTTAGACACAGTGGAACAAAATCAGAGACAAACACAGCAAAAGCTTCAAACGTTAGACACAATGGAACAAAATCAGAGACAAACACAGCAACAGATAGACACAATGGAACAAAATCAGAGCCAAACACAGCAAAAGCTTCAAAAGTTAGACACCACACTTGAACAAACACGTGAAGATTTAACTACTGAGTTACATAACATTGAATCGAAATGTCAAAAAGTCTGTAATGACGTAAAAACACAGATTTGTGAGCATTTCCAACCTATTTTTTCGCGTCATGAAAATGCATTACAGAATCACGAAGCAGCCATAAAAGAACTGCAAACTATTGTTCATGAAAATCACGACACACTGCAAGCTAAAATTGACTCAGTTGCATCTACCGATTCGGTTATGCAACTTGTAAAAACTCAGGAAAACTTAAAGGACACAGTAGATACGATTTCAACACAAATGGACACTCTGAAACTTGGTTCAGAAAAACACACAGAGGAAATAATTTCACTAACGGATAAAGTAGCCGAACTTTCAGATCAGTTCACTAACTTATCTACAAAGGTAGATGATGATCTGAATGACACCAGACCTGTAGCCATCAATGACACAGAAGAGAGCGAACAAATGAGGAAACTGAAACAAAATCTGAATCAAATTAATACGCAACACCAAAGAGAAATCCGGGAAGTACAAGATCAGCTGACACAGGTAATACAAGAATTACGTATTTCAGAGGACACTCGCGCTCCAACACGGGAAGAGGGACTTAGAAATACGGAAAAGCCGCAAAATAATAACACAGGGCATTTCGGAATTTATGAAAGACATTGGCAATGTGCACCGAATTTTGAGATGGAACGGCCGACACGACCTAACAATGACCGATATGCGACTCGCCGACACGATGATTTTGACTATAAGCTGTTCATTACTACACGTAAATTTAAAACATTTAAGAATTCTGGCAACGACATTCATCCACAAGCGTGGCTCCATCAATTCTCTCATTGTTTTCCTCCCAACTGGTCATTACAGCACAGATTAGAATTTATGTGTGGCTACTTAGAGAATGAACCAGCTGTAAGAATGCGATCGGTCATTCACGATTGTCACAGTGAAGGAAAATTTTCTCATGCCTTCCTCTCAGTATATTGATCTCAAGCTACACAAGACCGAGTAAAACATAGCATCATAATGATGAATCATTTCGAACAATCTGAATTTTCCAGTCTTGTGAAATATTTTGAGGACATGTTGCACAAGAATCAGTACCTGTCAAACCCATACAGCCCCTCAGAACTCATCCGCATTTGCTTAATCAAATTGCCTGAACATTTACGACATATTATTTTGGCAGGACGTTGCAAAGACGACATTGAAGCTTTTCAGGGACTCTTACAAGAATTAGAAATTGATACAGACAGTCGCGGGATGCGCAAACAGGAAAACAATCACTATAGGTCACATCCGTCACAATTCCGTGACGACAAAAACAATAACTGGACACGACAAGTCTATTCTTACAACGCAAATCGTGACCAAAACAGACACCACCCATATGACAAACATTGGCGGAGTAATAATAGTTACAGAGAAAGATCGCATTTCCGTAGTAATGACTATCACAGAGACAATCAGAGAAACAGACAATATGGGAACCAAAACAATTATTATCAAGGGAGGCAGAATAACTTCAGACGCAACAGTTCGACGCGCAGTTACGATTCAGAGAGAAATTCTCCACGTGCAGGGCCTTCTCGTCAGAGTGAATTTGTAGAAGTTAGGTCTCCTAATCCCAATAACGGCGCGCGCCAACAAAGAGACAGACAATGACTCGCACAGCAGGCAGCCGCGTGCGCCCGCTGGCTCCGAGAAAAATAACACAAGACGCTAGCCTTGAGAAAAATTTTAGCATTCTTTACCAACGTATACCACATGATAATTGCATTGAAGTTGAAACTCTGCGTACTAGGAAGAGTAAAGGTTTACACCACATTTCACATGTAAAACCATTTATTGAGAGATAATCTGCTTTTTAACTTTGTCTTTGCCACAAAACTTTTCACTTCACATTTCTAGTATACTTTGTCAGACTTAAGAAACTGTTAACATGCAACAATGTTTGAAGTTAAATGTCCAGTCTAGAACCTAGGGAACATTTTTAAACAGAAATTACGAATGCATTGTTATTGTGAACAGACGAGACAGTGTTATTGTGTGTGTACATTCTTGCTTGTTAGTTGCACGATTACGTAACGACTATCAGGCTTACATACTTAGGACACATACTGGTACTGCTAATGAGATTCTAATGCAACATTTTGGTTTACTTGAAAATACATTCTGGATTTAAAGTACTTTCAGTGAGATACCAGATGACACAGTGGTTAGTTTATGTGACAGCTACACGATTTTATCACGACGCTACTAATGAGTGACAATTTACAATGTTGCTTTTGCGGTGTATCTGTTTTATATCTGCACAGTTTTCTGAATTCTTCTGGGACGTAGAACATGTTTTAGTAGGACCTTTTGTGGTATAGCTACAATGAGACAGCCTTTTCTGTAGCACAACAATACGTTACATTATAGTACTTTCTTGATCATGGTAAGGTACGTAATAACTACGATATCTATACACAAAGCATTTCACTTTTGTTTATCATGAGGTAAGTACATTGACTTCTGCAGAACTTGGCTTTCGGAGGACGATAACTACGAGACTTCCACAGAGATTATCTTACAACATGACACACAGTTTAGCGCTACAGTACACGTATTTGAGTGATTAATTTCGCACTTAAAACATTAATTTTTTTAAGATATTTGATGTACAATGATACAAGGGTTTTCCATGATATATTTCATTCCATTGCTGTAATCTGTAACACCTGAGGGTATAATTACATTAATCCTCAGGGGGGTACACGCTTACTTTGTGTACCATGTGTTTGGCAAGCACAAGGAGCCCTAGCTAATATGGTATTTGCTTATACAACTTTACACATCGGTACCATATTTCTCCAACACAGAATTACATAGCTATCTGATTATTTAACAGAGAAACAAAATGTTTTTTTATGTCAGTGACACATGTTTACGCAATTACACAGTTGGATAACTTCACACTTATGAAATTGTATTTTGTCTGTACTTTGTGAACTGTTCATATTTTTTCAGAACAATTGTGATACTATGAGAGCTTTGAATGATATATTTGGTATGGGATCACGATTTTTAAAGTACATTTGAGGCAGATGACACTTTTGACATGAGCAGATAATTTTTTTTAGGTTTTGAAATTATTGGAGGAAGCTACGACGATTTTGAGAGTTGACTGAGGTGTTATGATATTATTACGATGACTATGTGTATTATGCTGTTGCGGTATGTTTATGATCAATAAGCTGATGCTATATGAGTTATTTGAGTATGCTATGTATCTGTTATCATAAAATATTGAAGAAGTGTCGACGAATAAGGTAAGGAATAATGAGTAGTGGTTAGGGACTCACTCTGGTTTGTGAAACAGGTTGTTGGAAACCAAGAATCGTACTTTAAGAGTTATGAAATGTATGTAAATGTGTGAAATTATTACAATGCCGACGAAAACTTTTTGGACACTGTTATATCAATAGGATTTTCTTTCTACAGATTTGTAACGCAAATTCTTGACCTGTGAAATATTTTTATACGAGACTGCCACTGTAGCGGAAACTGTTGTCGTAAATATTTCGGTAAGAAAGTTAAATGACCACCTGGACGTAATGCGTCATGGGCACCCAGATGGGCGACAGTCGCCTGGAAAGAAGTCATTAGTGTGTGCCAGAGGCGCAGGTGGAGAAGAAAAAAAAAAGGGAGGCCATTATCCTCGCTATTGACGTTCCTTTGTAGAGAGCATCGCAAAAACGACACGGTCGAACTTGAAAACATATGATTACACTGTGGAGCTCTTAATTTATGATATTTACAGAAATGCCTAATGAAATGACGAGAAATATTTTTACATCTGCACACCTGATAATGACAAGCGTCTTTCTACGAGAGTTGAGAGCTACTGACTTACGAAATGCCATATAGCTATTGAATGATGTTTTTATGCTTTGCTTTTCATAGTTGCTTATTTCATTTGATATCTAGTTTCCAGCTGTGTTGCAGCATTGCTTTTATAAAATAAAATGCATTTGCTAATGTGAACAATTTCTGTCAACAGATCTATTAAATAATAATTTTGTAATCCACATTCTTAAAAAAAGGAGCACTTGGAAAGGAAAGAACAATAAGAAGGGACTAGTAACAGTAACTGCACACATAATTTTCTTTTCAAGTACATGGTAATATTTTTTACAATAAGTTGTTGAGGTGCACCACTTTAATTACATAGACATTAAGATATGAATAGACATTTCCCTTATCTGCATTGTTGACTTCAGTGTAATATTTTTTTCTGCTTGAGCTTTGTCATGTTTAGATATAAGCTGCTGTTTGCCAGGCATAGTGTCACTGAATTTGACTTTGTGTTACTCTGCTAAGCCAGTTTACTACTGATTTATTTTTCTTGTTTGTTGCTCATTGCCTTATATTAGTTGTAATATTGTTGCTTACTTTGCCTATTTAAATTTTTTGTCATTGATGTTTGTGTTAATTGTTTTGTGCTGCTGCATTGCCTCGTCCCTTAGTTTAGCATCTGAGCTCAGTAGATTTAAGTTAGCTTAAGAGGGGGTAGACTATAGAAGAGAATGAGTTGCGATGAATTGGAAGAAATTCATTGAGAAGTTATACGAAAAAAGTACAGAAAGCAGGTATAGGTAGGATTTTCTTGGAAATAAATAATGAGGTAAGAAATATGTGAAATAAATACAGAAAGCATCCTTGGATAGGATTTTTTTGGTGGAATCAAAGGTTGAAATAAGACGAAAGATCTATGGAATGAAGTTTTGGGTTGGACTGCAGTACCAAATGTTACACTGAAAACAAACCCTGTCCTTTCCTTTTGTGTTATCCCACTATGTGTTTGTGTACCCTTGTGTATTTGTTTTCTTCCTGTCTCTGTGTATTGTTTCATAGAATTTTTTTCTCTTCTAATACTAAGCTACATTCACTATGATGAGGAATACTGTTATCCTCAAATATAATTTGCATTAATAATATGTTATTTTCTTTGTAAAAATATTTATAGACATTATTAATTCTGTTTTGTTTCAATGCTCATGTGTGAAATTAATGTTTCGAAAACTATTCTCATTATTTTATTTATTTACTTATGTCATAATTCCTGTAACACTGATGTATATGTCTATTTCGATTCTTTTGTAAAGTTTGTTACTACAAATGTTATCTGTATTGTTATGTTCTTTAATGATGTATTTTGTACCTTTGTAATTGTATTCTTATGTTATAAAATTGTAATTGCCACCAGTTCATCATATTATTAACTTGTAAGTTCCATTTCACTGCACACATTTCTGTTGGTCATAGTATATGGACAATATGTGAGAAGTAGGGACTTTAGTGTTTGCACGTGTGTTAATAATTCAGCAAGGGACTGGATAACAGCATTGCTGGTTCTAAGGACAATTCCAAAAACTTTGTGAGTGCACAAGTGGTGGTTTATGGACTTGCTATATTGTCCGCAAGACTCTTCAATGGTGATTGTGCACCTGCAAAGTCACAACAGATGGCTGCTGGCCATTTCTACAAGGACTACAGTGGGTCTACGCCTTTGCTGACTCACCAGTACCATTATTTCTACAAGGACTGCAGTGGGTCTGCACCTCTGGTGGCCCATCAGTACCGTAATCTCTACCAGGACTACAGTGGGTCTGCTCTGTGATGACCTACCTACCAATACTCTTCAAAACTTCGACTGACTCTGCTGTGGGTTTGCTCTGTTGTGGCCCATTACCTGTCAGCAGGTCAAGAGTCAGCACTGTCTTTCCGTTGGAAGGACAACACTACTTCTTCAAGACTGCATGGAAATCCACTACTTCTGTGTGCAATTTCTTTTACTAATGAGACTTTGTGAAAAAAAACTGTAATTACTATTATGATGAATGATGAGGACTATCTTTATGGACTGTGATAAAATTGTAGCTTTTGACCAACATCGTATCAATAAGTGTGTGCATTTGATTTCTTTGTTATTGTAATTACGATTATGAAAAATTTTAACAAATATGTATTGCCCAGTGCCCAAACTAATTTGTAAAATTTTTTGTGGGGAGCATGGGGGCTATGTAAGTAGGCTGTTTAGGTTTTTTTATTGGTAACGCCACCTCTGTATGAAAATCACTGGCTGTGCTGTGTGCAGTCTGTGGCTGCTTTGCATTGTTGTAATACTCGCCATTGTAGTGTTAGGCAGCTGGCTGTGAACAGCGCGTAGCGTTGCGCAGTTGGAGGTGAGCCGCCAGCAGTGGTGGATGTGGGGAGAGAGATGGCGGAGTTTTGAAATTTGTCATGAACTGCTATATATATTATGACTATTGAGGTAAATACATTGGTTGTTGTCTATCAAAATCTTTCATTTGCTAACTATGCCCATCAGTAGTTAGTGCCTTCAGTAGTTTGAATCTTTTATTTAGCTGGCAGTAGTGGCGCTCGCTTTATTGCAGTAGCTCGAGTAACCAAGATTTTTGTGAGGTAAGTGATTTGTGAAAGGTATAGGTTAATGTTAGTCAGGGCCATTCTTTTGTAGGGATTTTTGAAAGTCAGATTGCGTTGCTCTAAAAAATATTGTGTGTCAGTTTAAGCTCAGTCTCGCGTATAATTGTTCTAAGGGGACGTTAGAAAATACACGGTTTGTTGCAATATGCTTGGGACAACAGTACATTTTCAAGCAGACAAACTTTCGAAATTACAGTAGTTACAATTGTCAACAACAGATGGCGCTGCGGTCTGGGAAACTCTATAGTACGATATTTTCCACATATCCCCCATGCGTAGCAATAATATGGCGTAGTCTCTGAATGAAATTACCCGAAACCTTTGACAACGTGTCTGGCGGAATGGCTTCACATGCAGATGAGATGTACTGCTTCAGCTGTTCAATTGTTTCTGGATTCTGGCGGTACACCTGGTCTTTCAAGTGTCCCCACAGAAAGAAGTCACAGGGGTTCATGTCTGGCGAATATGGAGGCCAATCCACGCCACCTCCTGTATGTTTCGGATAGCCCAAAGCAATCACACGATCATCGAAATATTCATTCAGGAAATTAAAGACGTCGGCCGTGCGATGTGGCCGGGCACCATCTTGCATAAACCACGAGGTGTTCGCAGTGTCGTCTAAGGCAGTTTGTACCGCCACAAATTCACGAAGAATGTCCAGATAGCGTGATCGTTTCGGATCTGAAAAATGGGCCAATGATTCCTTTGGAAGAAATGGCGGCCCAGACCAGTACTTTTTGAGGATGCAGGGACAATGGGACTGCAACATGGGGCTTTTCGGTTCCCCATATGCGCCAGTTCTGTTTATTGACGAAGCCGTCCAGGTGAAAATAAGCTTTGTCAGTAAACCAAATGCTGCCCACATGCATATCGGTGTCATCAATCCTGTGCACTATATCGTTAGCGAATGTCTCTCGTGCAGCAATGGTAGCAGCGCTGAGGGGTTGCCGCGTTTGAATTTTGTATGGATAGAGGTGTAAACTCTGGCGCATGAGACGATACGTGGACGTTGGCGTCATTTGGACCGCAGCTGCAACACGGCGAACGGAAACCCGAGGCCGCTGTTGGATCACCTGCTGCACTAGCTGCGTGTTGCCCTCTGTGGTTGCCGTACGCGGTCGCCCTACATTTCCAGCACGTTCATCCGTCACGTTCCCAGTCCGTTGAAATTTTGCAAACAGATCCTTTATTGTATCGCTTTTCGGTCCTTTGGTTACATTAAACCTCCGTTGAAAACTTCGTCTTGTTGCAACAACACTGTGTTCTAGGCTGTGGAATTCCAACACCAGAAAGATCCTCTGTTCTAAGGAATAAACCATGTTGTCCACAGCACACTTGCACGTTGTGAACAGCACACGCTTACAGCAGAAAGACGACGTACAGAATGGCGCACCCACAGACTGCGTTGTCTTCTATATCTTTCACATCACTTGCAGCGCCATCTGTTGTTGAAAATTGTAACTACTGTAATTTCGAAAGGTTGTCCGCCTGAAAATGTACTGTTGTCCCAAGCATATTGCAACAAACGGTGTATTTCTATCGCTGCTCGTTTAGTTTTTATTACCATTTCAAATATACCGGTCATTTTTGAAACACCCTGTATTACTGTATTGTATCAATCAACACCTTAACATATATAGCCCCCGTCTTTCCAGTTTCATTAATTTAGCTTTGATTGCCTCGATTTTTCCGTCAAATAGATGCATATGCTTTGCTCCCTCTGAAGGAGTGTTTACCATAGGTGCAAATTTGTCTACAGTCTGTACTACCTTCTGATGCTACGCGTTTTATGCAGAATGCCATTGTAGTTTCGTTTGTATCTGCTCTCATTCAGCTTCCTAGTTACACCTATTATAAGACAACCATACTGCGAACTATACCAGCAATTCCCATATATGCTAACGAATCCATTGAATGACAAACCATTTCCCACATGTGCTTGGTAAATACGTTTTAAAAGCAGACTGTCTATTTGAAAGCAATAATAACTTTTGCATTATCAATACCAACTACTTCGGGATCCTTAACTCTGTCTGGCTGAAATAAAGTTTACTGACTTTCATATGGCGACCAAAGTAGAAATACCTGCGGATCTCATTGTGGTTTTCCACTGCGACGAGTCCAATATGACTACACTGTTCAGCTTTACCTTTCCAAGCGGTAAGATGTCACTGCCTTCGCTGAATGTCTGCTATGTTACTCCTTCAGTGCCATGCCAAATCTCTTGCAGTAGCCGATATTTTGGCTAAAACAGAGTTTTTGCAATAGTATATACATGCTCGAACAGGACTCTCTCAGACTGTGCTAACAGTGTTAGAATTAGATTAGTTTTCCCACAGCCTGAAGACCTAATAACCAATATCATTAAGTAATGATCCATTCATCTTGTTCATCTAGCTTCCAACTTCATCATTGCAGAGCCACTCGCTTCCTATAGGACCCCTGTTGAGATGTAGTTCCATCAGCTCAGTCATGGTCGTAACTGGTGGTTCACATTGGAATGCTGGGGGTTTTATAAACTCTTACAGCTGGGTATATAAGTAAACTTGAGTAAGATCGTAATTCAGTGTCCACATCTGGTAGTGCTGAACCATATGCTTCGACTAGAGGGACGTGGTCCATTATTGTTTGGTACTGATAGAAGTAGTTTATGTTTGTTATTGTTACACTAGTATGTAAAAAAAAGTCCACTTATTTACATTTTCCAGAAATATTTTATTTTATAAAGTTCATCATCTTACATTTTCACAAGAAAAAAAGAAGTTGGTAGAGCACCTTCCTGCGAAAGGCAAAGGTAAACAAAAAAAAAAATTATCATAGCATCTGCCTAGTAAACAGGCGATCCGGCTTCTAATTTCGGTCCACCACAAATTTTCAACTTTCCTCATTGATTTCAACGAATGCCTACTCTCAGTCGGCCGGCCGAAGTAGCCGTGCGGTTAAAGGCGCTGCAGTCTGGAACCGCAAGACCGCTACGGTCGCAGGTTCGAATCCTGCCTCGGGCATGGATGTTTGTGATGTCCTTAGGTTAGTTAGGTTTAACTAGTTCTAAGTTCTAGGGGACTAATGACCTCAGCAGTTGAGTCCCATAGTGCTCAGAGCCATTTGAACCATTTTGAACCTACTCTCAGTCAATGTCTGTAATTCCTTCGAGTCTTAAACAAGATTGTTTTTAGTATAGGCGGTGTTTAACAGCTTTCATAAAGGTTAGGAACAGTGCAATATAGTACGTAGCTGTACGTCTTTGCCCTTGAGTGTCAGCTGCTTGCTGCTGTTGCTAATTCGTTGTCGTTGATCGTAGAGTATCGGACGACAGTACACGATGGTCAATGATGACTGCTAAGTCTAGTAACGTTACTTCCGGATAAGCCATAATTTCTGAGGTTGTGGTTAGGCTGGGAGCTAAGAGAACAGGTTAAACTTCTGCGAATGAAACAAAATACCTACCAACTACGTTTACGAAGTTTTGAAAATTACAAACAACAATGTGATTAGTTACTCGCATACGTTTCACGATTGCTGACGGGAATGCTACAAAGCAATATGCAATGAAATGAACATGTGAGGATTGTGGTAGGGAAGGCGAATGCGCCAGTTTAATGTATTGGGAGAATTTTGGGAAAGTGTGATACATCTGTAAAGAAGACAGCATATAGGACGCTAGTGAGACTTTTCTAGAGTACTGCTCGATACACACCAGGTCGGATTAAAGGGAGAGATTGTAGTAATTCAGAGGCGGGCTGCTAGAGTTGTTACCGGTAGGTTCGAACAACACCCAAGTGTTACGCAGACGCTTCGGGAACTCAGATTGCTATTCCTGCATGGAAGGTGATGTTCTCTCCGAGGAACACTAGTGAGACAATTTAGAAAAATGGCATTCCAAACTCAATGTAGAACGGTTCTACAGCTGCCAACATACATCTCGCGCAAGGACACGAAGATAAAGTACGACAAATAAGAGCGCATACAGAGGCATATAGATAATCGTTTTTCCCTCGTTCTGTTTGCCAGTGGAACAGGAAAGTAAATGACTAGTAGTGGTACAATTTACCCTCCGCCACTGGTGGCTTGCGGAGAATGTATATATATGTAGATGCAGATGTAGATGTACAACTATTACCAGTAGCAACAAGCAGCGGAAGGGCCGAAGACCAGGTAAGTCCACTTTTATATTTATTTTTATTTCGAAAGTTTGTTTCAGTCACACTCTGATCATTCTCGAGGTATAAAAGACCTATGTAACTGCACCTTATTGTATTGTGATTGTCTGTGTACTGCATATATTCTGTTGTTTATTGCATTTACATCTTTCCTACAATATAACATAAGTCTTTATCAGCAATGTCAAGAAATCTCCCTCGCATTGAGGCGTCTGATTCCTTTAGAAGCTTTTATCTCTATGGGAGTATCGAATAATCTGTGTCCTCTAACAGTGATACTAGAGAAGGGAACACATCTAGCGTACAACTTTCCAATTGCTTTTGCCACAGCTCTAATTTCTTTATGAACTCCATCATTTTTCCATTCCAAGATAGTACAATTGCTAGATTATCTTGAAGTGAAGGGTTAAGAGTATTTAGTGTCTCTAAATTGTCGGTGATAAAAGCCATTTTCAATAGAAAATCTCCGCTGCTGGAACGGTCTGCCCGAGAGTGATTTCTCTTTTAAGAAACGGAATACCTCATTCCTCAAGTCGATCATTCTTTTTAGTACTTTACCCCTAAATGCCATCTAGAATTACTAAAAAAAGAGCAATTGAGTGTTTTCAGGACCCTTCTCCTCACCTAGCTCTTCGAAAAGCATTGAATTCATGCGAGAGGTGTTCAGTAGGTGATGCAACAACTTTTTCTGAAAGCAATTTGGTTTTAATCGGGACTCCAGTCCACCACATTATTCCCCATTCTTGTGGCTAAAAATCCCTATTTTCCATTATAATCTCCGTTCAATGTGGCGGCCTGACATGACTTTACACGATGGCCTGTGTACCCACATGGTACCACTCTACTGGTCGACGTAGAAGACCATGTCTTGCTGCATCAATAACCTCTCGATCATCCACGTAATGCTTCGCGCAGAGGGCATCCTTCATTGGAGCAATCAGATGGAATTCGAAATGTGTGAGATCCGGGCTATAGGGTGGGTAAGGAAGAAATGTGAAGGAGTTTCGTGAGCCCTACTCGGCTGCACGAACTGAGGCCTTGCGTTGTCATGGAGAAGTTCGTTTGCATTTCTGTGACGGCGAACGTCATGAATCGTTTCTTCAGTTTCTTGAGAGCAGCACAGTTGTGTGTGGCCGGCAGACACGCGGAAGATTGCACAGGTTTGCGTGACCTTTTTTGCAGAGGGGGCGGACGCCTCGCCCAACGACTCACCATGCTTTTGTTCACTGCCAGGTCCCCGCAAGATATTTTCCAATCGTCTACAAATATCTGCGATGCTCTGTTTTCCGCCAAAAGGAACCAAGGTCGATGGTAAGGGGGACGGGCGCTATGGGGGCTATAGCCCCCCTCCTCCCAAACGAGTACCATGTTATACTGGATAAAATGACTTCAGAAATATATTACTTCAATAGATTCAATCATTTTCTATAATTATGTAGCAATATAGCTTGCAATGTATTTCAAACACATTTTAACAAAAGAATAAGAGCGGCAAATAGCTTACGACCTAAACGAATAAGTATGATTTAACTTGAAATGGGCTTCTTATATTTATTAATATACTTTGGATGTATATTCATGTACTAGTACCACTTACAATAATCAAGAAAGCCAAATATGCCCGGTATGCCTACCAACACTTTAATTGCTGACCCCAGACAAAGACTTCGAAATCGCCGGACATCTGGATCAAATCGTATTATTTTCTCGGACACACACATTCTGTAGACACGGTTTTACCCTAAACTCCAAAACAGTTACCAAAAACTAAGCAACATCAAATTTCACCAGTTTGTCGGTGGAGGACCCCAACTCTCCTTTGTTAAGCGATATTCCATTCCCCAAAACCCCTACCCCCCCTCCCGCCCCCTTGACCGATTTCTAGAATCGCCCCTGAAAGGAAATCAACGACTGTTTTCTGCCCGGAACGCATCTCGGTTATGGACGCCATTTGGAAGGCCACGTATAGCGCCACCACCTATCGGAATTTCTGGGAACTATAGAGGATGAAGCGGTAATATTTTACCCAGTCTCACAACAAATTTCGCACTTTTTCAACCGAAATTGACCGAAATAAAGTGTGACTTTACTTTTTTAACACCTTCGTAGATTTCACCTTAATAATATCAACTACTTCTGTAATCGTTTGCAGCATTCCGTAAAGGGGTGGACTAAGTCCTTTAGCGGCCAGTGTCTTCCAATGAATCATGAAACGAGCCCACGCTGCATCAGGAGCTGCAGCTAGAACTTTCGCTCGAAATCTACCACGAATTACACACAATGAACGAGCTCCATCTATGCATACTGCAAAACACCTACTCCATGGTATCCAGTTCTCATTTAAAAAATGAATTCATCATGTCAAAAAGGCTCTGATGTGTATATATTTTCAATATCGGCTCAGAATACTCCGTTCCTTCTCCGCTGCGCCTAACAAGGAACTCCCTCTTGAGGGCGAGGTCGGAAAAGGCCAATGATGTTTATGGGATTCGACGCCCCTCATATTATCTAGGATGGAGCCACAATATTGGCTGTTAATTGCTACAGGGTGTGGGATTGCTGGATCCAGTGGTTAGGACAGCATGACGCCATGCAGCATATTTGAACTACTTAGACGACGACTAACTCACAACAGTGCTAATGATGTTGATACAAAGAAGAGTGATAGCAACGATAAACAAAGAAATCTTTGTATTATATCTACAACAACAGTCGCCGAAGTTGACATTACATCACACAGGAACCCAACAAATTTTGCAGACTCAGAAAGAAGTGGTAGATGAAATACACTCCTGGAAATGGAAAAAAGAACACATTGACACCGGTGTGTCAGACCCACCATACTTGCTCCGGACACTGCGAGAGGGCTGTACAAGCAATGATCACACGCACGGCACAGCGGACACACCAGGAACCGCGGTGTTGGCCGTCGAATGGCGCTAGCTGCGCAGCATTTGTGCACCGCCGCCGTCAGTGTCAGCCAGTTTGCCGTGGCATACGGAGCTCCATCGCAGTCTTTAACACTGGTAGCATGCCGCGACAGCGTGGACGTGAACCGTATGTGCAGTTGACGGACTTTGAGCGAGGGCGTATAGTGGGCATGCGGGAGGCCGGGTGGACGTACCGCCGAATTGCTCAACACGTGGGGCGTGAGGTCTCCACAGTACATCGATGTTGTCGCCAGTGGTCGGCGGAAGGTGCACGTGCCCGTCGACCTGGGACCGGACCGCAGCGACGCACGGATGCACGCCAAGACCGTAGGATCCTACGCAGTGCCGTAGGGGACCGCACCGCCACTTCCCAGCAAATTAGGGACACTGTTGCTCCTGGGGTATCGGCGAGGACCATTCGCAACCGTCTCCATGAAGCTGGGCTACGGTCCCGCACACCGTTAGGCCGTCTTCCGCTCACGCCCCAACATCGTGCAGCCCGCCTCCAGTGGTGTCGCGACAGGCGTGAATGGAGGGACGAATGGAGACGTGTCGTCTTCAGCGATGAGAGTCGCTTCTGCCTTGGTGCCAATGATGGTCGTATGCGTGTTTGGCGCCGTGCAGGTGAGCGCGACAATCAGGACTGCATACGACCGAGGCACACAGGGCCAACACCCGGCATCATGGTGTGGGGAGCGATCTCCTACACTGGCCGTACACCACTGGTGATCGTCGAGGGGACACTGAATAGTGCACGGTACATCCAAACCGTCATCGAACCCATCGTTCTACCATTCCTAGACCGGCAAGGGAACTTGCTGTTCCAACAGGACAATGCACGTCCGCATGTATCCCGTGCCACCCAACGTCCTCTAGAAGGTGTAAGTCAACTACCCTGGCCAGCAAGACTCCGGATCTGTCCCCCATTGAGCATGTTTGGGACTGGATGAAGCGTCGTCTCACGCGGTCTGCACGTCCAGCACGAACGCTGGTCCAACTGAGGCGCCAGGTGGAAATGGCATGGCAAGCCGTTCCACAGGACTACATCCAGCATCTCTACGATCGTCTCCATGGGAGAATAGCAGCCTGCATTGCTGCGAAAGGTGGATATACACTGTACTAGTGCCGACATTGTGCATGCTCTGTTGCCTGTGTCTATGTGCCTGTGGTTCTGTCAGTGTGATCATGTGATGTATCTGACCCCAGGAATGTGTCAATAAAGTTTCCCCTTCCTGGGACAATGAATTCACGGTGTTCTTATTTCAATTTCCAGGAGTGTATTAGCGTTTCTGCGAGATGAGACAGTGAACAGCGTGTTCTCTTGTACGCTCTAATGTGCAGAAAATGTACGTGAATGATGACGATACATACTTTAGAAGTGAAAATGATACTGAAACAGGTGTCGAGCCATGTAGCTCATTAACCTAGTCGCGCAGGGAGCCAGAAACCCCAGTAGCAGCACTGCAAATAAACAATTACGAACGAATTTAGTATAAGTCCGCAGAAAAATTACTATGAAGTTCATAGGAGAAACTACGGATATTCAAGGGACGACAAGATGCATGTGCTACATAAACTGCTGTTTGCATATTTCAGGGGTACTCGAAACAATTGATAATGCAAGATTGTGTTACCTACTACGTTACATACATCAAACTGCGTACGACATAGATTACAGTGATATCAGAGGTAGCAGTAGATTGTTGCGTAACTTCAAAGTGTGCTACAGTAAGGAATTTGTTTTCCACTCCGACTAATCGGGAGCTGAAGAAAAGGCATATGAAAGGAACCTTAGAGGTAACAAGAGAGTTGTATCAAGATAAACAAACATCAGTGGCTTAACGCATTCGTATGCCGACCATTAATCTGGATGTTAAATAGGCTGGAAAGTTATTTCTTGTGCTGCGAGAAGCAGATGCTCTGCCCCCCGATGATTCTTTTTTGTTATCTTGCAATGCCAGCAGAGAACATTTCTGTCAGAGTAAACAAGAGTGGGAACTACAGCTATGGTATGTGTACTGCTTTTCGCCAAAATCTGATCAAAATAACTTGCTTTTGCTTTATTTACGGTCTGCGTATAAAAATCGTTCACTTCTAAAGCAAATTATCGTTTCTGAAAAATTAATAACATTGCAGTTGACACTGTCCTGGTACCACTGGACAAATTCAGCCTCTGCATATTTCTTTTTCCGTACCTATAAAACACACTATCGCACTCTCTGCAGCTACTCATGTATAAATAGCCACTTCCACGATAACCGCCACTACACACTGTTTCGCATTCGGTTACTTGCCGTCACATTCCATCTGTTCTCATCACCCCGTTACACCCATATGATTATATAGCTTTATTTAAGAGTGGATACTGTAACAACAACAACTGTACATATAATAATTTTTTCTTCTGATTTTCGATAAATTAGTGTAAGCAATGGTTTGATTTCATTTCTTTTTCTTTTCGTGTCATTATGTTAAAGAAACTGTAAGCAACTTTCGATGTGAATATTAATATTTATGTCAAATTTCAAGCAATGCTATAACAGAATTGAAGTGTAACCCATGTTGAATCTATTGTAACATGTTTAAAATTGTAATTGTGCGCCTGGTCCATACGTAGGCAATGTATTAGGATATGTGGAATGCAAAACCTTTGGTGAATACCCTGTCTGTAGGGGAGCGGTAAAAGGTGGATGGCAGGCGAGCGCGGGAAAATGCACACGGGCGCGGCACGGCATAACGGGCTCAGCAATATAGTCGTTGGGCATCGGTCTGAGAAACACGTTCTGGATCGAGGAGGCTCTCCTGGAAAACGTGATTTCATTGAGCCTCGGATGTGCCGTTTCCGACGACTATACAGCACGGCTATATTCTATAGGCACTAAATTGAAAAGGATTGCGACGCTAAGAAGAAGCAAAGTGCCGATACATCAAGAGCCATAGCTGTGATTGTATGTGTGCTTTGCGCCTCGCCATCTCGCCGCCCACCAACCGCCGCATCGACACGAACAGGTTGAATCTTTAGAATTGTATTCGTGTGGACCAGTGTTAATTTTGTTCCTGACTGTTCAATAACAACTTAACTTTTACCAGAATTGTCCTATCAATTAATTATCCTCATCACTAACCTAGACAGGGTCCTTTCCACATGTTGTGCAATCCGAGTGTCCCGAAATGAAGATTTAAAGTTTATGTTAATAAGAATTACCTGCAGACCTATCTATGCTAGAAAGATGTTTAAGGAGCTTTATTGTTAATGAAAATATAAGCAAAGAACAAAGGTCTGACAAAGTTGGAAGATAATTTAGGAGTTGGTTTAGTAATGAAGCTTAATTAATTTGAGACAAAAATAATGGTAGTTAAATGAGGAAGTAATAAGACAAAAAGAGTAGTAACTCATATATTGTAAATCTTGAGTGCTTAATGCTTCCAATAGTTAATAGTTTCAACACAGTGATCATAACAGTTTCAGGGCCCCCTCCACTCTTTTCTTTTCTATTCAGTTAAATTCTGAAGTGTACTGAACTGAGTTGACCAGCAAAGTTAAAGTCAATATAAAACCTAAATTTATCAGTGTTTTACCCTAATTAAAATTGACATTGTATGTGTGTTTCAAAAGTGCTATTTCTAGGGTAACCTATGCCCGATTTCAGTCGGATCAATAGACAAAACGCAGTTTATAGTAATCATTACAGTGTAATGTTGTGTATTTATAGCTTGTCCAAATTAGTACAAAATTCTAAAATTTTCCATATAATGCAGTATTACTACGTGTTTTTATGCTTGTACGTACATCCACTTGTACAAGGAAAAAACTCACTTAATGCCTAATTAGGCTGGCGACCGTGTTATTGATAATCGGTAGCATCTGCTGTGTATGTTTCTTGCCCGTCCTAACGTGTAGTTGCACTTTAAACTTGCTTGACGTATCATTGTTGTTACTGAGTGGGTGTAAGTCTGATTTTGCCTCCATTCAGGTACACGCGGTCAACATATTTACTAAAATCCTTTCTTATAAGGTGAAGCCCGTCAACTTACCATAGTACAGGCTTTAAAGAGTTAACGTACGCCCGAGCGTAGACGTTACAATACCTCGCTGGACGTCCTGCACGGTTTGTGACTCTCAAAGAGTTCTCTTTCGATCTCGATGGAGCAAACCTTAGCGGTCACTGTGGAGCGCCACTCTTGGTTCAGTGTTCATGATGTACGGCAATGGTTTGTTTTGGACATACCTTGAACGTCGACGATGTATATTTTTTACATGTAATACATACATCCCATACAAGACTAATTTCTGCACCTCCCAGACACTCATTATCTGTCGTCCTGATGCGCATGGTGAGTCTTTATCAGCTGATGTTTTCCTGTCATAATTGTTAACACAACGCTTTAATAAAGTTTACTAAACACTGAACTCGCCCGCCCGGCTAGCCGTGAGGTCTAACACGCTGCTTCCCTACCGGGAAGGCATGCCGGTCCCCAGCACATATCCACCCGGCGCATTAGTGTCGAGGTCGGATGCGCCGGCCAGCCTATGGATGGTTTTTAAGGCGCTTTTCGATCTGTCTCTGCGAATGCAGGCTGGTTCCCCTTATTCCGCCTCAGTTAGACTACTTTGTTGTATGGGAGCGAAAGCTGGGTGGAGTCAGGTTACCTTATCAATAAGGTTGAGGTTACGGATATGAAAGTAGCTAGGATGATTGCAGGTACTAGTAGATGGGAACAATGGCAGGAAGGTGTCCACAATGAGGAAATCAAAGAAAAACTGGGAATTAACTCTATAGATGTAGCAGTCAGGGCGAACAGGCTTAGATGGTGGGGTCATGTTACGCGCATGGGAGAAGCAAGGTTACCCAAGAGACTCATGGATTCAGCAGTAGAGGGTAGGAGGAGTCGGGGCAGACCGAGGAGAAGGTACCTGCATTCGGTTAAGAATGATTTTGAAGTAATAGGTTTAACATCAGAAGAGGCACCAATGTTAGCACTGAATAGGGGATCATGGAGGAACTGTATAAGGGGGGCTATGCTCCAGACTGAACGCTGAAAGGCATAATCAGTCTTTAATGATGATGATGATGATGATGATGATGATGATGATGATGATGAGTTAGACTATATCGGCGATTCCTGTGCAAACGCTGTCTCCACGTACGCATACACAATAATTACTCTACCATGCAAACATTTGGGGTTACACTCGGCTGCTATGAGGCGTTCCCGGGGGGATCCACTGGAGTCCAAACTGCACAATAACCCTGTGTTTGGTGTGGGGCGGTGGTGGGGTGGGTGGACTGCTGTGGCCTGTTGTGAGGTTGTGAACCACTGAGTGCTACGGCGGGACGAAGTCTCTCCGTCGTTTCTAGGTCCCCAGTTCAGTATATACACAATACAAACACACAAACACTGAACTCGCTACCTCGGCCTCAATGGGTTCCTTGTAAGATTAATGTGCATTCATTTGATTTTTCTCAGAGTTTTGGCAGGCCCAGGCGCTGGAAACAGGGAGGGACGTTATCACCAGATTCTAGGGCCGCACGCTCTAGGTTGGAAACCGCTCCCAGATTCCATCAAAATCAACTTGGGCTGCTTGCTCCAGCCATAAATTCTTCATTTGCAGAGTTGGAGCCCATGAGGACTCCACAGCCTCCACCACCTCCACTTCCCTAGGGTGCCACGCCATCAGCGCCGGACGTTTAGCTCATGGGCGTCAGCGCAGCGGCGTCACCGCCACCACAGCATCAGCAGACCGTGCCATGTGGGCACTCACCCTGCCACATTCCTGTGGTCTTCCATGGAGCTGCAGTTGCCGCTGCGCCTCTACCAATGGGAGAAGATGCCCCACGCCTGAGCGTGGGTGGGCGCCCTATAACTGGTTTTTCAACCGATGTTGCCAGTCAGTCCCAAGAAGAATGTCGTGATATGGGTAGGAGGATGTCATCGGATCAATTTTCGGCTTCCGCCTCCTCAATGGCACCTGCGCTCACACCTTCTCCCGCCGTCGTTTCCGGCAGCAGTAGTACATGAAGACGGCTAGGAGATTTATGGGGCAGGGGGCCAAACCAGCCCACGTTCTGAAATTGGCAGTAATCACGTGATTGCACCACCAATCTGCAGCCGACTTCCAGCACACCCTCATCAGCCCTGGTTGCCAATTCCGCCTCGGAGTCTACTTCAAGGACGCCACACGTTGTGCCTGTCTAGTCAAAGTCGAAGTCGCGTCCTAATCTTTGTGCCTTGCCACTGAGCCTCTGCTACTACTGTGAATATGCAGACTCAGCGTGTTCCGAGGACCTGTACTGTTTATTTATCTGGAATTGTCACTGGAAACCAAGAGAAGTAAAAGTTTAGCAAATATTACATTTGAATTTTGTTCGTTTGGTCTCTGTTTCAGAACCTACCGACTCCTTGGCAGCAGCCATGGGACAACCCAAGCATTTCACATGCACTGTGTTTAATTTTTTCTGTAAAGTTACTGGCATCAATACTCGGTTCCCTCAGCGTCTTTTGAAAATGACTTTCGTTTTTCTGCAAAGTTTCTTTATTAATTCTCTTAATCGTACTGGTTTGTTTCATCCGCTTACGTTTTTTAATAAACCTCATGTTGAGCTCCTTTTGGTAGTGTACTGAATCAACTTCGATCACTCTCTTGACTCTATGTTCTTTATTTCTTGAAAATAATATTTGGAGATGGCGATATATTCAATCTGAAACCGTCCCAAGCTGGGATTTGGTGATACCCACGTTTTTTTGCTTTCTAGGTGGGTTTTTAAAGTACTCTGTCACGATTTTAAGATCCAGTGACTTGCATATATCTGCTAATTTTAAGCCATTTGTGTTTTTTCCCTTATGAGTTCGATAGTTTCCAATAACTTTTTGGTATGACTTCTCCTTTTACAACTGGGCACTGAACACTCCCCTCATAATAACTATGTTGTTCTTGTTTTCCAGATCTCCTCAGAAGTTTTCTACATTGACCCGGTTTTTCTTGTTTTCTTCATTGGTTGGTGTATGGAAACTGAATATTGAGTAATATTTACTTTTGCATTTAGTTATTAAAACTCTTTCACTGATAGATTCAAAATTAACATTTCGGAGTATACTTTTCTGATCTGCGAACGCCGTTCCTAAAACTCTGAGACTGGAATTGGAATGTCTGAAGGCCAGTTTTCTTAAAAATTCTACAATTTTCGCTAACCCTTGCTAGGTCATCAGCATGTCTTGTCTCTTTGATGGTTGCAAGCAGGATGTTGTTGCTGTTCAAAAATGGTTGAGGTTCCCAACTATGCAGGGCAAATTTATATTTCCTCTCATATTTCAGTACTCAGATTTCAAAGATTTTCACGATCCCCCAAATGTTACTTGCGTGATGGTGCAGGCACCCCATCTTTCATAAGTGGTGGTTTGGCCACTAGGAGCAATATTAGTTTTTTCATCATACATCATAATTTTCCTATTTTTGCAATCGCTGCTATTGAGAATCATGCCAACCCCATACGTCGTATCATCACCAGGTGAGCGGAAATATATTTGTGAGGTTATTACTCCTTCCCCGCCCAATTCCTCATCACTTGCGAGATGGACCCAAGGGTTTCGGACCGGCAACGGACCTATTGTTTTATTGAGATATTTAAACCGACGCTTTTTTTGCAACAGAACAAGACTCCGAATGACCAATTTTAAAATGTTTGTAATCGTGTTCGTATTAAAAACTGACTGTGGAACTGAACATATAAAAAATACCAATGATACTCACAGACTACTTACCTTTTCAGTTCAAACGGCTCGAGTTCCCTATTAAACTCGCCTTTGGTATGACAATTAACAAAGCATATATCGAACGTTGCTGGAGCTGACCTAAGCGTGCATTACTTCTCAAATGGTCGGTTGTACGTGGCTCTGTCATGTGTAACATCAAAACGTAGTATGTTCATTTTTGCAACTAAGCCTGCAGACGTTATTAAGGTAGTCTACAAATAAATATACTAAATTCATAGAAAATATCTGCCGTACCACAATTAAAATATAAGTAATACCCTTTTAAGGGCCTCTTATGGAGGCTAAATGAAACAAGGTTTGTTTCACTTCCTATGCATATATGATCAATATTACAATTTGGAGCTAATATTCAGTTACCTAAAGCTCTACATAATGGCCAGTCAACAGAATCACTGCTACATAAGACAAGTCGCTCGGCCGCAAATTCTTTGCGCTACTCGTGTGACGCGGGGGCGTGTCACTAATAGTATATAGTTTGTATTTCCCCTGGTATCCATTCCATAGAACTTTTATCTAGAAATCTGTAGTCTTTTTAGTGCTTAAGTGTGACATACCTGTATTATTAAACTAAATATTGTTTTCTATGGCGTGAACTCGTGTGTAAATGGCCAGGTTACAGTGATACTTAAATATCATTAAGTTAATTTTCTGTAAACTGATCGTTCCTCGTTATTCCGACATATCGTACAGCAGAGCAGTCACATATAAAGATAAATAGTTCATCATTTTAGGTAGTCTATGAAAATACGATCACTATTACAATTTGGAGTTACAGACATCTTTAGAAGTGTTTTCCACTTAGATATATGATCATCCTTTGACTACTTTTAGAGTTAGTATTTGTGCACGAAGAACACAATCCCAACAATCAATTTTTCTCATGGAGTTTCACTCAAATAAGGATCTGTCTAACCCGTCAGTCTAAGAAGTCTCGACAGTGGGTTAATAAAAAATGGACGAGAGTTAAGATGGTGGTTTTAAAGCTTCACGTGTACTACATAATCTCTCCCTACTTGAGTACAACGCACAGAACGTTCACAGAACCATGTGAAATCGTCATGAAAGTACTTTTTCAACATGTTGTTCAACTTGTGCGTCACACTGGCTTGGACGGCGGTTACGCCGTCGAAGCCTTGACCCTTCATGTGAATTTCTGCCCTGTGTCGTTTTGTGGTACGATCGTATTTAGATCACCAAATGCTCCCACGCACTGTGATTTTTTCCGCTCGTTTTGCGTTTTTGTTCAGGGATCAAAGTGTGCGAGACAAACTTTGCATTCACTTTTCTATTCTTTAAAACATTCTGGATAATGTCTCGAATAGCTGATCTAGAGGTGTTGCTCCACTGTGACACAACAACGTTGGCACACTATGGCCTCTCGTCGACTACTTAACACTACCGACGTACAACTCACTGATCGAATGCGTATGTGTTATTCACAGCTGTTAGATCAAGCTGCCTTCATAGGAAGCTGGCTTATAGGACAGCAATAAAATCAGACTCGGACGGACGGTGTAGGAAAACATAATCTATTTCTCTGGCTGTTGTCTTTTGTCTGTTGTTGTACCATTAGTAATTTTTAAAGAGAAAATTCGTAACAACATATTTAATTTTAAAAAATGGTACAGCCCAGAAGAACTAATAGTTAAGGACAGTTTACATCATGGAAGAAACCACAGACCAGCAGAGGCACATAGGGTGTTATACACCAGTTAGAGCTCTAACCCAGGAACGTAAGTTCCCAACACTGGTGTAGACGCCGGGAGTCGCTTCACATTCGTCCGGGTATCCCCAGGAGACGACGCCCACCTGGGTGCTACCGCTGACAAGAGGACCACCAGAGTCGCCGCTGCAGACAGTGTGGCCCGCCTCACCAGCACACACCATCCGCTCGGTCACAGTGTTCATACTCGCAAAGAGGTCCCGGCAAGTGGAACGGTCCAAGATGCTGATGTCCACTTTCTGGAGATTGCTGGGAGCCTGCCCACCAGTGACAGTGAGTCCCCAGCCGGTCACCGTCACTGCCAGACCAGCCGGGGGGTCATATCCGTCTGATGCGAGCTCCACCGCCTGTGTATTGTCGCCAAGTAGAGACCCAGACACCTGGAAAGCCAACATTAATAGTGACACTCTATCGAAATTTAAATTTTCCTGCGTCTACAGTGTTGGAATAACTCGCTAGGCGGCGATGTTCTGATCGCTGTTCTCATAAAGGCACGATCTACACTGAGGTGGCTTAAGTCATGAGATACCTCCTAATATCGAGTCGGACCTCCTTTTGCCCCCCCCCCCCTTCGTAGAGCTGCAACCCTACCCGGTATGGACTCAACAGATCGTTGGAAACCTCTGCAGAAATATTGAGCTATGCTGCCTCTATTGCCGTCCATGACTGCTTAAGTGTTGCCGGTGCAGGATTTTGCGCACTAAATTACCTCTCTATTATGTGCCATTAATGTGCGATGGGATCTGGGTGGCCAAATCATTCGCCAGAACTGACCAGAATGTTTTTGAAACTTATCACAAACAATTATGGCAATGTGACATGTCAAACTTACATAGTTGTTTGGGAACATGAACTACCTGAGTGGCTGCAAATGAACTCCACGTATCCGAACGTAACTGTTTCGAGTCAATGATCGCTTCAGGGCCCCGTCCGTTCCGTGTAAACACGGCCCACACAATTATGGTGCCTTGCTCACAACTTGGGTCCACAGATTCGTTGGGTCTCCGCCACATTCAAACCATACCATCAGCTCTTACCAACTTAAATCGGGATTCATCTAATCAGGCCACGGTTTTCCAGTCGTTCAAAGTCCAACTACACTCCTCGAAATGGAAAAAAGAACACATTGACACCGGTGTGTCAGACCAACCATACTTGCTCCGGACAGTGCGAGAGGGCTGTACAAGCAATGGTCACACGCACGGCACAGCGGACACACCAGGAACCGCGGTGTTGGCCGTCGAATGGCGCTAGCTGCGCAGCATTTGTGCACCGCCGCCGTCAGTGTCAGCCAGTTTGCCGTGGCATACGGAGCTCCATCGCAGTCTTTAACACTTGTAGCATGCCGCGACAGCGTGGACGTGAACCGTATGTGCAGTTGACGGACTTTGAGCGAGGGCGTATAGTGGGCATGCGGGAGGCCGGGTGGACGTACCGCCGAATTGCTCAACACGTGGGGCGTGAGGTCTCCACAGTACATCGATGTTGTCGCCAGTGGTCGGCGGAAGGTGCACGTGCCCGTCGACCTGGGACCGGACCGCAGCGACGCACGGATGCACGCCAAGACCGTAGGATCCTACGCAGTGCCGTAGGGGACCGCACCGCCACTTCCCAGCAAATTAGGGACACTGTTGCTCCTGGGGTATCGGCGAGGACCATTCGCAACCGTCTCCATGAAGCTGGGCTACGGTCCCGCACACCGTTAGGCCGTCTTCCGCTCACGCCCCAACATCGTGCAGCCCGCCTCCAGTGGTGTCGCGACAGGCGTGAATGGAGGGACGAATGGAGACGTGTCGTCTTCAGCGATGAGAGTCGCTTCTGCCTTGGTGCCAATGATGGTCGTATGCGTGTTTGGCGCCGTGCAGGTGAGCGCCACAATCAGGACTGCATACGACCGAGGCACACAGGGCCAACACCCGGCATCGTGGTGTGGGGAGCGATCTCCTACACTGGCCGTACACCACTGGTGATCGTCGAGGGGACACTGAATAGTGCACGGTACCATTCCTAGACCGGCAAGGGAACTTGCTGTTGCAACAGGACAATGCACGTCCGCATGTATCCCGTGCCACCCAACGTGCTCTAGAAGGTGTAAGTCAACTACCCTGGCCAGCAAGATCTCCGGATCTGTCCCCCATTGAGCATGTTTGGGACTGGATGAAGCGTCGTCTCACGCGGTCTGCACGTCCAGCACGAACGCTGGTCCAACTGAGGCGCCAGGTGGAAATGGCATGGCAAGCCGTTCCACAGGACTACATCCAGCATCTTTACGATCGTCTCCATGGGAGAATAGCAGCCTGCATTGCTGCGAAAGGTGGATATACACTGTACTAGTGCTGACATTGTGCATGCTCTGTTGCCTGTGTCTATGTGCCTGTGGTTCTGTCAGTGTGATCATGTGATGTATCTGACCCCAGGAATGTGTCAATAAAGTTTCCCCTTCCTGGGACAATGAATTCACGGTGTTCTTATTTCAATTTCCAGGAGTGTATATGGTCACGAGACCAGAAGAAGCGCTGCTGGTAATGTCGCACAGTTAGCAAAGACACTCTTGTCAGTCGTCTGCTGCCATAGCCCACTCGAAATTTCACCACCCCGTCCGAAGGAATATGTCAGTCCCACATCCGACATTGATTTCTGCGGTTATTTCACACAATGCCGAATGTCTCTTAGCACTGATAATTCTACGCAAATGACACTGCACTCGTTCGTTAAGTGAAGCCTGTCGGCCATTGCGTTGCCCTTGGTGAGAGATGACGCCTGAAATTTGGTATTCACGGCACACGCTTTACACTGTGGATCTTGGAACATTAAATTTCCTTGCTATTTCCGAAATGGAATGTCTCATGCAGTTAGCTCCAACTACCATTTCGCCTGATAAGTCTGTAAATTCCCGTCGTGCAGCCAAGATAACGTTGAAAACCTTTTGCACGTGAATCACTTGAGTGCAAATGACAGATCCTCCAACGCACTGCCATCTTACAGCGTTTATACGCTATACTACCGCAACCTGTGTGTGTGTGTGTGTGTGCATATTGCTATCGGGCGACGGATGTCGGACGTCATAGGCTGGGTAGACTGGTAAAACAGGATTGGCGACGAACTGTGGCGGAACTAACATCAGACTTTGAAGCCCCGCCCCCCCCCCCCCCCAGCTCACAAGATCTGAACCCGTTCGAACACATTTGTGATGTGATTGAACGTGGCGTCGGAGTTCATCGCTCCCGCCCCGGAAGTTACGGTAATTAAGGAAGCTGTGTGTGCAGATGTGGTGGCAACTCCTTCCAGCCACCTACGAAACATTCACTGCTTCCATGCCACGCCACATCGCCGCTGTTGTCGTGCTACAGGTCGACATGCCGTCAACAAGGTAGGCGGCCATAATGTTCTGGCTGGTCAGTGTAAATTCCAAGGAGCTTTAGCCATCGTGGTTATCTACTCGTGCACTAGAGAATACTAGTAAATAGGAGGACGCTACAGGCGGACCTTCACAATTGTGATCAGGGAATCCAATGAAACTAAATTAGCATGTGGATTTATAAATAGTGACAGGATTTTCTTCGAATTCTCGGGATACTGGTCCAGGGATAATGTGAGTCTCACTCCGTTTGCCCGCTGGCGTTTACTATTGATACATCTTGGTCAGATTTCTTAACAGATAACCTATCATCCTGCTTATTCTTCTTGTCAGTGTTTTCCACATACTCCTCCCCGTTTCTACGCATAACCACCTCATTCCTTATCTCATTTTTAACATTCGTCTGTAGCACCACATCTCATACGTTCGAATTTATTCCGTTCCGGTTTTCCTACAGTCCATGCAATATTGTGCTGCGAACGTACGTTCCCAGAATATCCTTCCTTAAATTAAGCCCTATGTGTGATGGTAGATTTCTCTTGGCCAGGAATGCCCTCTTTTACAGTGCTAGTCTGCTTTTGATGTCCTCCTTCCTCCATCCACCATTGGTTATTTTGCTGTCCTGGTAGCAGAATCCCTTAACTTCATCTACTTTGTGAGCATCAATCCAGATATTAAGTTTCTCGCTGTTCTCTTTTTTGCTGCTTCTAATTACTTTCGTCATTCTTCGATTTACTCTTAACACATATTCTGTACTTATTAGACTGTTAATTCCATTCAGAAGATCAGGCAATTCATCACTTTCACTGAGGACAGCCATGTCACACCTTGAATTTTAATTCCACTCCCGAATTTCCCTTTTATTTCCATCATTGCTTCTTCGATGAATAGGCTGAACAATTGGGGCGAAACACTTCATCCTGTCCTACACTTTTTAAACCCGAGAACTTCGTTCTCAGCCTTCTATTCTTACGTATTGTTCCCTCTTGGCTCTTCTTGTACGAGTACATGCCATACCTTATCCGTTGCTCCCTATATCTTACGCCTATTTTCCTCAGAATTTCGAACACCTTGCACCGTTTGATATCGTCGAACAATTTTTTCAGATCGACAGATCTTATGAAAGTATCTTGATGTTTGTTTACTCTTGCTTCCCTTATCAACCGCAACGTCAGAATTGCCTGTCTGGTGACTATACATTTCCTAAAGCAAAACTGATCGTCATCTAACACACTCTCAATTTTCTTTTCCATTCTTCTCTGTATTATTCTTGTCACCAACTTGAATGCATTACTTGTTAAACTGATTGTGCGATAATTATCACACTTATCAGCTCTTACAGTCTCCGGAAATGTGTGGATGATGTTTTTCCGAAAGTCACGTAGTGTATTGCTGGATTCATACATTCTACACATGTACGTGAATAGAAAGCCTTTAGAAATTCTGATGGAATATTAAATATCCCTTCCGCCTTATTTGATCGTAAGTCTTGCACAGCTCTTCTAAATTCTAGTACTGTGTACCCTACCTCTTCTGAATTTACTCCTGTCTCTTCTTCTACCACGACAGACAAATCTCCCCATCATGGAGGCCTTCTACGTACTCTTTACACCTATCCGCTCTCTCCTCTGCATTTAACAGTGGAATTCCCGTTGCACCCTAAAGTTACCACCCCTGCTTTTAACTTCATTGAAGGTTGTTTTCATTTTCCTGTATGCTGAGTCTGTCCTTCCGACAATCATTTTCTTTTCGATTTCTTCACATTTGTCATGCAGCCATTTCGTCTTAGACTCCCTGCCCTTCCTGTGTATTTCATTCCTCAGAGTCTTGTAGTTCTGTATTTCTAAATTTCCCTGAATATTTTTGCACTTTCTTTTTTCACCGAATTATTTTTTCTGTTACCCACGGTTTGTTTACACTTACCTTCTTTATACCTGTGTTTTTATTTCCAACTTTTGTGACTGTTTTTTTAGAGATGTCCTTTACTCTTCAACTGTACAGCCTACTGAGCTATTCCTTATTTCAGTATCCATAGCCTTAGAGAACTTCAAACATATTTCTTCATTCTTTAGTATTTCCGTATCCCACTTCTTTGGATATTGGTTATCCTTCTCTAATCCCGTAATCTTCAGCGTACTCTTCATCACTACTACATTGTGACTTGAGTCTATATCTGCTACTGGGTACGCACTACAATGCAGTATGTGATTTCAGCATCTCTATCTGGCCACAATGTAATCTAACTGATATCTAGCCGTCAGTCGCGGCCTTTTCCAAGTGTCCTCATCCTCTTGTGATTCTTGAACAGAGTATTCACCATTACTAGCTGAAATTTATTACAGAACTCTGTCAGTCCTTCTCCTCTCTCACTCCTAATAGAATCCCATATCCTCCCGTAACCCCTTCTTCCGTTCTTCCGCGCCTTCCCTTGCAATCACACTCTAGCCTCGCATGACTATTGGAGTCTCATCCCCGTTTGCATACTGAATTACCTGTTCAGTGTCCACAAGTACTTCTTCTTTCTCTTCATCTTCAGCTTGCGACGTCGGCATATGTACCTGAACTATTGTGGTCGGTAATGGCTCAAATGGCACTGAGCACTATGGGACTTAACATCTGAGGTCATCAGTTCCCTAGAACTTAGAACTACTTAAACCTAACCTAAGGACATCACACACATCCATGCCCGATGCATGGACCGTAGCGGTCGCGCGGTTCCAGACTGAAGCGCCTAGAACAGCTCAGCCACTCCGGTCGGCTTGTAGGTATTGGTTTGGTGTCGATTCTGATGAGAACAACCGTACTATGAACTGTGCACAGTAACTCACTGTGTGCTCTACCTTCCTTCACAACGAATCTTACTCCCTTTGTACCATTTTCTGCTGCTGTTTGTATTACCTTATAGTCTTCTGACCAGAAAGCCTCGTCGGTTTTCCATTCACTGATCTTTACTATGTCTAGCCTTCCCATTTTCCCTGTCAGATTTTCTAACATCGCTACGACGCCCAAGTTTCTGAGATTCAACGCCACGACTCGTAGAACGTTATCCTTTCGTTGGTTATTCAGTCTTTTCTCTCATAGTTGCCTTCCCCTTGGCTGTCCCCCTCCGGTGGTCTGAAAAGCGTCTATTCCGGAATATTTTGCGAAAGGAGGATACACGTGTGTCTTTAATCCAGTGGTTCCCACTGCCTTCTGCATCATCATTGCGTTGATTATTGCTGATTCGTCTGTCTTTAGGGGGTTTCCCATCCCATGGGCAATGCTGATTTTCATGCAAAGTGTAAGCGGTGGCGGGGTTTGAACATGACGTAAGACCTTTAGATTAGCAACCAAAGACGCTACTTCCAGGCCACGGGTGTCCGTGCATATAAGACATCTTATCGCACTGCCTGCAGCTACTCTAGTTTCACGATAAACTCCACGACAGACTGTTTCACATTCGTTCGCATGCTAGCAATTTCCATCAGGTCTCATCTCCCAGTTACACATATGATGCTACATACAGTTTTTAAGAGTGGACACTTAGCTGAACGTCATGCACGGAATGTAATTCCCATGAAGTTCGCCTTCGATCTTGATGGAGCGAAACTTCGTGTTCACTGAGGCGCGCCATGTTTCATTTGGTGTTCATGGTGCAAGTTAATGTTTGGTGTTGAATATTTCTTCAATGCCACGATGTCCGTTTTGTGAAGGGTAATACATAATTCCATAGAAGATTGATCTCTGCACCTCCCGGGCACTCATTGTTTGTCGCCCTTTTAATGCATACGGAGTGTCATCAGCAGCTAATATTTTTCCTGTCATAATTGTTAAAACAAAACTTTCAAATGAGTTTCACTATTGACCGAGCTTACGACCTCGCCCTCAAGGGATGTAAGGAGCTGTATATTCCAGTTTCTCTCTTGTCAATATTGTTGTCCAAATTGTGTAAATATAGGGTTATTCGTAGGTCCCTCCGCGGTTTCACAACACGATTGTGCGAAAATTACACTAAAGTGGCAAGAGTCGTGGTCAAGATAATCACACATCAGATGGCGGTAGTGTGGCGTACACAGGTATGAAAGGAGAGTGCGTTGGCGGGACTGCCATTTATACCTTGGTTATTCCTGTGAAAAGGTTTCTGGCGTGATTATGGCCCCACGACGGGAACTAACAGACTTTGAATCCGGAATGGTAACTGGAGCTAGACGCATCGGGCATTTCATTTCGGATTTTGTTACGGAACTCAATATATCGAGATCCACAGTGTCAAGAGTGCGCCGACAGTACAAAATTTCAAGCATGGAGAACGCAGTGGCCGACAGCCCTCACTTAACGAGAGCAGCGGCGTTTCCTGAGAGCTGTCACTGCCAACAGACAAGTAACAGTGCGTGAAACAGCCGCAGAAATCAGTGCTGAACGTACGACGACCTTATCCGTTAGGACAGTGCGGTGAAGTTTGGCGTTAATGGGTTATGGCAGCGGACGACCGACGCGAGTGCCTTCGCTAAGAGCGAGGTATCGCCTCCAGCACTCCTCCTGGACTAGTGACCACATCGGTTCGACCCAAGACGACTGGAAAACAGTGGCCTCGTAAGGTAACTCCCGATTACGGTTGGTAAGAGCTGAAAGTAGGGTTCAAGTGTGTCACATACCCAACGAAGCCACGGACCCTAGTTGACAACAAGGCACTTTGCAAGCTGGTAGTGGCGCCATAATGGTGTGGGCTATGTTCACATAGAATAGACTGAGTCCTCTGGTCGTATTGAATCGATCAGTATATGGAAATGGTTATGTTCGGCTACTTCGAAACAATTGGCAGTCATTTATGGACTTAATTTTTATGGCTGGCATTACGCCATACCACCGGGCAACAGTTGTTGGTGATTGGTTGGAAGAAATTTCTGAGAATTGGAGCGATAGGTCAGACCACCCAGATCGCCTGGAATGAATCTCATGAAAAGTTTATGAGACATAGACGGGAGACCAGTTCGTGCATAAAATCCTGCACCAGCAACACTTTCGCAAATCTGGACGTCTGTAGATTGTTTGCTACAAAAGACACCATAACAGAAACGAAGGTCCACAAGTAAAACTTAAATGGCCTTCGCCATGTTGCTACTGCGGATAAAACGTGAAACGCGGTCGACAGCCTGCGCGTCATGTGCGAAAATGGCTGACAACGCAGACTGAAAACAAAAGCGGGAACGTAAATGATTAAAAAATGAGCATGCCGTCAGGAAGTGGTGGACAGTTAAAACTTGGGCGCAATGCGTACAAAGTGGTGTTGGGGGAGTGCCACTTAACGGAAGGCGATGGCTAAAAGTGCAGTGCCCAACACGCAACCTAGTTAAAATGACCTCCTCCTGGCGAGAGAACCGAGAGGATGTCGACCAAGCCGCTGGGAGAGGCTTAATAATCCAGAGCTTATTCCCTTGGAGGGAGGACCAATGGCGATGCCAAAGTAACACAACCTCCTGACAGACTGCAACACAGAGATCACTGGAGGGAATATAGGAACTTGTGTGCTGAGGTACGAGGATTACACTTTTGGCAGCAGCGTCAGCAGCCTCGTTTCCTGGCGGATCGATATGACCAGGAACCCATATAAACAGCACAGTCGCTTCACCAAGAGTGAGCAAGTGATAGTTTCGGCACACTGCTCTTCGCCCTGTACCAGGACACGGAATATCGAAAAACTTTGGTGTGAATGACGAAGGCACACCCGACACCACGGTCAGTCCGAGACCCCTCAGTGAACACAAAGGTACTGTCGCGAAGTTCCATGGGAATATTGTGAAACTGAAGACGATAGATCGAGGCAGGAGTCGTGTCCCTAGGAAGCGAATGAAAGTCAAAGTTAACATGGGCCACTTCACAAAGCCAAGGTGATGGAGGGTTCACATCCACCAGGATGTGAACCCTGTGGAGTTAAGCTGCCAGAGCAAGAGTCGAAAGCGGACTTCAGGAGGTAATAGAGAAGAGGGACGCACCTCATACTGGCTATCAAAGGAATCATCGAAGAAGGAGGCATAGGGTGGGTGACCAAGCATGGCAGACAAACGGAAATGCCTACCTGCAGAGGAGAAAGTCACAGCGGCAGGACAGTGGTAGTTCAGCAGCTTCAGCATACAGACTCTCAACTGGGCTGGTGTAAAAGGCGCCAGTGGCGAAATGAATGCCACGATTGTGGATAGTGTTGAGATGGTGTACGAAGGGCGGACGTGCAGACGCATAAACAAAGCACCAGTAGTCTAGATTCGAACAGACAAGGGACCAGTACAAACGGAGGAGGGTGGTTCAATCTGCACCCTAGCAAGTACCATTGAGGAGAAGTAGGACATTGAGGGACCGCTTACAGCAGGATGCCGGGTAAGACACATGGGAAGACCAAGAGAGTTTCCTGTCGAGCATGAGCCTCAGCAATTTCGTAGTTTCAACTAACGGAAAGCAACAGGCCCAAGATGTAAATATGGTGGGGGAAACCAATTGCACCACCAGAAATTCATACAGACGGTTTTGTCAGTGGAAAAACGAAAGCTGTTGTCAATGCTCCAGTGGTAAAGTCGGTCAAGACATCGCTGAAGATGCTGCTCAATGAGACAGGTCCGTGGAGAACTGCAACAGATGGCAAAATCGTCAACAAAATGGGAGCCGGAGATGACCGGCGGAAGACAGGCCATTATAGGCTTAATGGTGATAGCAAAGAGGGCGACGCTCAAGATGGAAGCCTGAAGCGCACCGGTTTCCTGGATAAAGGTGTCCGACAAGGCAGATCCCACACACACCTTGAAAACTCCGGCTTTTAAAAATTACTAAAGGAAATGGGGCAGACGCCACAGAAGCTCTACGTGTAAAGAGTATGGAGGATACCAGTACTCCAGCAGGTGTCGTAGGCCTTCTCAAAATCGGAAAACACGGGCACACTCTGGGATTTCCGCAGAAAATCAAAGTAACGAGATGGTAAACTGCAGAACGGCTCGCTCGAAATCCACACTGAGCAGTCGTTAGTAAATTGCGAGACGAGCCACCATACCAGTTGGGCATGTATCATACGTTCCATCACATTTGCAAACACAGCTGGTGAGAGAGATGGGGTAGTAGCTAGAAGGAAGGTTTTTGTCCTTACTGGGATTTGATATGGGTATGACTGTGGCTTCACACCAACGTCCGGGGAATGTGCCCTCTGCCCAGGTGTAGGTATAGGAGATAGCAAAGACACCTCTGATACTGAAATTGGTGAATAAATGTTGGTCCCAGAGAGCCATTGAAGTTCGCCCACACGACAGAGGAAGGGGTGGAACTGTTAAAAGATTTAGTGAAAGGAATCCAGCTAGCTTTTTTGCTATCCCGAAGAACACGACAACACTTCGTACGTGTCTGTTTATAATGAACGCAGTTTTCCATCGTAGGATGACGGTTAAAAACGCTGAGAGCACTTCTCCGCGCGCGAATTGCGACGCAACATGCCTCAGTCCACCAAGGGACTGGGACACGGAGTGGTAAAGAGGAAGTGCGAGAAATGGAACGTTGTGCAGCAGTAAGGTAACATTTGTGAGATATTCCATCTGGTCATCTCCGATCTTGTTCTCCGAAGCTCGCTAGGGAGGAGTAAAGCCACCAGTCAGACTTAATGAGCTGTCATTTGGGTGTGCACGCAGATGGGTAGGAGTCAACAAACGGATAGCACATGGTAAATGGTCGCTCGAGTAGGTGTCAGAACGGACCCCTCAAAAAAATGGTTCAAATGGCTCTGAGCACTATGGGACTCAACTGCTGAGGTCATTAGTCCCCTAGAACTTAGAACTAGTTAAACCTAACTAACCTAATGACATCACAAACATCCATGCCCGAGGCAGGATTCGAACCTGCGACCGTAGCGGTCTTGCGGTTCCACACTGGGACCCCTCAAGAACATGGGCAAGCTGGGTAGTGCAGAAGGATAGGTCGAAATGAGAATAGGTGTGCGAGGAGTTGGAAAGGAATGTGGGTGCTCCAGTGGAGGAGATTGAATTGAATAAGATCAGCCAAGAGGGCAGCTCTCTGACAGGTTCTGGGAGTACCCCAGAGGGGATGATGCGCATTAAAGTCACCGATAGCAGAAAGGAGGGAGGTAGCAGCCCAGTAAGCTGAAGGAAATCTGTCCTGAGGACATTAAATGACGGAGGGACATAAATGGTACAGAGGGGAAAAGTCAGATGAGGAAGGTAAAGGCGAATTACAAGAGCTTGAAGGTAGGACGCCAGAGAGATGAGTTGACTATTAGCGTCATCCCGTATAAGCTGCATGACGCTCCCTTGAGATGGAATGCCGACCTCAAATCAGTCGTGAGGATGCAATTACGTTTCCTAAAAACAGAATAGAAGGGGACGCTGCGATGCTAAAAGCAGCAGTAAAACCTCTTTGTGGGACTGAAGGCCGTGAACGTTCCATTGGAGGAGATTCATGACGAGAAACAAATGAAGGGTTCTCACCTCGGCGGCTGCCGAGTGATAGCCTCCGAAGACTCGCTGCTACAGGGCACAGAAGCAGGAGAACCCTGCTCTATGAGGTCCGCAGAGGCATCGGCTTGCTTGTCCTATCGGTCTGTGAAGTCCAACACAGAAATACGTTTGGTGGTGGGCACCGGCAACATGAAGGGCAGTCTGGCTAAGGTATCATGTAGCAGCAGCGTCGAAGCGAATCTTCGAGTCGGCGAAGGAGAAGACCGTCTGCCTTTGTTGGACTTCTTCGAGCCCTTCCGGTTAGCAGAGGACTCAGACGTTCGTTGGCTGGACGGACGTAGGAAGCCTTCACGGGAGTACTCCTCCTGTCCTTTCCAGCCTACCGGTTGTGTAGCTGGTGGCTTCACCTGTAGAGGTGAAAGTTTGATTGCTTGTTGCACAGCTGGATGAGGGGATCGCGATGCTACCTTGACACTGGGCGATTTCACAACCTCACAGCCGAATTTCATATCGCATGTCTGCGCGGCCATGTCCTTCACGGAACTAGAGGTAATAAGAACAGAACTGTGAGTGCCAGCCGAGAGAACGAGTAAAAATGGTTCAAATGGCTCTGAGCACTATGCGACTTAACTTCTGAGGTCATCAGTCGCCTAGAACGTAGAACTAATTAAACCTAACTAACCTAAGGACATCACACACATCCATGACCGAGACAGGATTGGAACCTGCGACCGTAGCGGTCGCTCGGCTCCAGACTGTAGCGCCTAGAACCGCACGGCCACTCCGGCCGGCGGAGAACGAGTAGCCAATAAGCTGCGAGAGACTGGGTAACGCATTTTTTTTTCCTTTATCCAGATCTCCTGGACGTTCCACTCATCAAGATACACGGGACAATTGCGAGAGGAGGCGGCATGGCCGCCAGTGCAGTTGATACAGCGGGGAGAAGGAAGTGGACAATCGCCCTGGTGCGCATCCCTACCACAGGTTACACATTTAGCTGGGAGTCAACAAGAATTTCTAGTGTGGTTGAAACGATGACACTGGTAGGTGCACATCAGGTTCAGAATGTACCATCCGACTGTGATAATTTCATAGCCTTCTCTGATCTTGGGCCGGCGGGATGGGCGAGTGGTTCTAGGCGCTACAGTCTGGAACCGTACGACCGCTACAGTCGCAGGTTCGAATCCTGCCTCGGGCATGGATGTGCGTGTTGTCCTTAGGTTAGTTAGGTTTAAGTAGTTCTAAGTTCTAGGGGGATGATGACCTCAGTAGTTAAGTCCCATAGTGCTCAGAGCCATTCGAACCATCTGATCTTGGACGAAAACACCACTCTATCAAAGGTGAGAAAAAGGGTGTGCGTTTGCACTAAGGAGGAATCAACCTTTTTCATCACCCGATTAATGACAATGACATCCTGATCAGAGAGGTATGATTGGGTTTCGGCCTCCGTCAAACCGTCGAGCAGCCTAGTATAAATAACACCACTGGAATAATTCACAGTTCAATGGACCTCAACACGAACAGGGTAATTGCAGAGATACAAGGCGCCAAGCAGTTGTTGCGCTTGCGAATCCGAAGTAGTCAGTGAAAGCAAAGTGCTATTCCGTAAACGAGAGCAGGATTTCACAGGGCCAGTTCCCTCCAGCACTATTTGAGGCATCAGTTGAGTGCATGTCATGTCGTGTGCGGCACTTCCGCGTGCTACCGGGGGCCGTACACGATATTAGGCAGGTGTACCAGTTTCTTTGGCTCTTCAGTTTATAAATAAGTGACACGTCAGATATTTCACACTTATTTTAAACTGCAGCCGACACAACAAAACATTCACCTCTCACATTGTTTATCTATACACTGTGCAAAAGCGCATTGTTTACAGATTCGAGACCACTACCAGAGATGTCACTGCGGATGTTACATTTAAAATTATGGCGTGCACCTTCTTGTGGAGCTACGTGTACGTTATAACTACGGCCGAAGGATTATCATGATCCAGCAATTTCTAATCTTGCTCGAGGTTACAAATGGTTCCACCACTACGCAAAAGCTGCTTGAGAGGTTCATCGTTGTAGAACTAGTTTTGGTAACACTGCTTCGGAATTGCTGTACGTGTAAATTGGATCTGAGATCCGAGTTGCATTTATATGTTTTACGCAGACAAAGATGTTGATTTATTAAAGTCAAAGAATAAAAACAGCAAATGGAATACACAGAAAAGAAAATGTCTAATTTAAACAAGTCACGTTTCAGGCTGTAGGAGAATTTCGGACATCGTAGACTAGGATACTTCTTGCGGGATTGCTCGTATACATCCAGAACAGACACGTCCACATGATGCTCAAACGATCGTCGTTGTTGTTGTTTGAACTGCCCTGTCTACAAAGATCACCAAGTACGAATGAAGTATTACTGCTTAACGTGACGAACATTCAGGAGAAATCACATACCCGAAGTAGGCAGCAAAGTCCGCAGGTATTAACTCCGATGTAGATCTCTGAAACTACCGAATGCCAAAGAGCAAACATCATTGCCTTAACCCACACCTAATGGAAGACTTATATGAGTTTTCGTGGTCGAAGGAGTCCTGATCTGGATAGTCATAAGACACTGATGGATATGTATCAGTAATGGAATTAATTTGGTTGGTTGGATTACGAGCATCAGAAATACAACAGCTCCGTCCAGCTCCACTCACCTGTACAACAGCAATATCGTAATCCAGTGTTCTGGCATTGAAAGATCCGTGCATGTAGCCAGATGAGGCTTGAAGGACGGTGCCACCACTTTCTCGAGTTGACGAGCCAGCTCGGAAACTCATGAGAGGGAGACTATAGGCCTCCACACAGTGAGCGGCCGTCAGCACCCAGTTGGAACTGATGATGGACGCTCCGCAGTGGAGCGAACCGCTAAACTCGAACGCCAGTTGCCAGGGGTAGTTAGCTATGTCGGCGTCGGATCCCCCAATGACCCTGCTACTTCCCCTGCTCCAGAGTCTGGCGGGTGCTGGCAAGGCTACAGCAGAGCCCAGCATGTACGTAAACCACAGGACGAGGCGCAGCATTGTGGGAAAGGCGACTGTAATGTGATGAGTCGCCAGTCTATATATACAGTTGTACCAGCCAAGAATGGCACCTTATCTCTTGTCTGCAGTGCTGTGTGCTTGAGATCTGTAAAGCTATATTAGCTATTTAAGGGCTTCCGGATCCCGATAAAATCAGTGGTCAATGTCACCTATGACGCACATACAGATTGGTTGCAGAATGTTTCTAAATCACGCAGACATACATCTGCTGAAATCTTCGTGCTTGTTCGGACCCACGTCCTTTGTTCTACAAACGAACGTCAGTTGTTAATCTTACAAGTGGCTATCTTCTTCGCAGTCTTATCTCACACTAGACTAGTGTACTCCGAGAGTCATTCCATGCTACGTTCATTTTTTCAGTTTCTTTCCTTCCCTTTATCATTATTTTTCGTTTCCGCTTTATTTCTTTTTCGCTTCTTCTTTAAACACCGAACTTTTGTTAACAGTTTTCCACCGAACTATTTCTCTCTCTAATAACTTCATCGTGACTCTACTGTTACATCGAGTACAGATCAAACGGAAATAAATAATCATGAAAAGAGAAAGGCGGTAAAAAGTTGATCAGTCGCCGTAAAGACGTCCCCTCAAAACTATATAGGAAACCACTACCATCTACTACTAACAGAGCCACGATTCAAAATAAAATGCTTGCTGTACATTAGACTCTTAACCAGTCGGAGATGTTCTGACTTACTCGCAAGCATAATGTACTCTTGGGATTCGACTTTCAACGAAGAGCCAGAAAGATTGTTTTAGAGCCTTTTACTGTTGGGTATCATCCTTAAAGTAGTCCATACACAGAGAGTAGTTTCAGCAGCAGTTCGTGCGTCACAAGGAACTATTTGCAAGTGAGATGACGATTTCGGAAACAAGGAAATATTCATTGGAAACTAGTAGAAGATAAAGGCCGACCGAAGTGGCCGAGCGGTTCTAGGCGCTACAGTCTGGAACCGCGCGACCGCTACGGTCGCAGGTTCGAATCCTGCCTCGGGCATGGATGTGTGTGATGTCCTAAGGTTAGTTAGGTTTAAGTAGTTCTAAGTTCTAGGGGACTGATGACCTAAGAACTTAAGTCCCATAGTGCTCAGAGCCATTTGAACCATTTGGAAGAAGATGAAGAGTTCTCAGTGGTACTGATCCACAGTCTTTTTAAACGATAATCGCCAAAAAATGGTTCAAATGGCTCTGAGCACTATGGGACTTGACTTCTGAGGTCATCAGTTCACTAGAACTTAGAACTACTTAAACCTAACTAACCTAAGGACACCACACACATCCATGCCCGAGGCACGATTCGAACCTGCGACCGCAGTGGTCTCGCGGTTCCAGGCTGTAGCGCCTAGAACCGCACGGCCACTCCGGCCGGCCGATAACCGCCATTTGACTATATATTAGTGTATTTTTCTTCTGTACAATCTACATTTCGGCTTTCACGCCACAATCGAACACAATGTTCTTATATCATTAACACAATTTTGTTGTGTACTTCGCACGATGACAAATACATAAAATGGTTCAAATGGCTCTGAGCACTATGGGACTTAACAGTTGTGGTCATCAGTCCCCTAGAACTTAGAACTACTTAAGCCTAACTAACCTAAGGACAACACACACATCCATGCCCGAGGCAGGATTCGAACCTACGACCGTAGCGTTCGTGCGGTTCCAGACAGAAGCGCCTAGAACCGCTCGGTCACCCTGGCCGGCTGCAAATACATAGTTCAATACGTTTGCTTAAACATTATATCAGTGTTAAGTGAATATATTGAACTGTCTATTGGTCATCCTGCACAGTATACACGAAAATTATGTTAATGGTCTAAGAACATTGTGCTCGATAATGGTGTAAAAGCCGAAATCTACATTCTACAGAAGAAAAATATTGGAAATTTGACGTACGATCTTATGGGACCAAACTGCTGAGGTCATCGGTCCCTAAGCTTACAAATTAAACTAACTTACACTAAGGACAATACACGCACCCGTGCCCGAGGGAGGACTCGAACCTCCGACGAAGGGAGCCGCACGGACCGTGACAAGACGCCTGAGACCGCGCGTCCACCCCGCGAGGCGGAAACATATTGTAACACAGTTTAATGAAGATATATTCTTTTTTAAGACAAGTAGAAGATAGACAAAGAGCATCCGTCTGACAGCACGTCAGATGCTTGTTTACTACATTGCGAATAGCGATAGTTTCCAGGAGCACTTACAGTTGTCTTCTAACTAGGAATGTCTGCATAGTGTACCGAAAGCTCTGCGCCGTTAGGTCTATTCGCCAGATGTTTACGAATGCTTGCGTTTTGTCCGCAGTGCGTCGGAGCAACTCTTTTTGAAATGTATACTGTACAACTAAATTCACAGTATTAATAATAGCCTACCGACTATGGCAAATTCACAGTACACGTAACAGAAGGAATGATTTGATAATAATTACGCGAATTACTACAGGAGTAGGCCTATGGGGAGATGCCGTCATAATTTTGTAGTAAAATATATTTCTGCAGAGTAGTGACACACTTTGACGACCGCTCTGTTAGTCATAACGCCTACAGTTCCTAATTATATGCAATCTGACTCAATTTACAGACGATAATTACACAGCCGAATCAACGTCTATTGGGTAGCTATAACTAAACATTCCGTACTTAAGCCAGCGTAGACGGAAAGCTACACTATGTGATCAAAAGTATCCGGACACCCCCAAAAATGTACGTTTTTCATATAAGTGCATTGTGCTGCCACCTATTGCCAGGTACTCCATATCACCGAACTCAATAGTCATCAGACATCGTGAGAGAGCAGAATGAGGCGCTCCGCGGAACCCACGGACTGCAAACGTGGTAAGGTGATTGGGTATCACTTGTATCACATACGTCTGTACGTGTGATTTCCAATACTCCTAAACATCCCTAGGTCCACTTTTTCTGATGTGATAGTGAAGTGGAAACGTGAAGGGATACGTACAGCACAAAAGCGTACAAGCCGACCTCGTCTTTTGACTGACAGAGATCGTGGACAATTGAAGAGGATCGTAATGTGTAATAGGCAAACATCTATCCATACCGTCCAACAGGAATATCAAACTGCATCAGGATCCACTGCAATTACTATGACAGTTAGGCGGGAGGCGAGAAAACTCAGATTTAATGGTCGAGCAGCTGCTCATAAGCTATACATCACACTGGTAAATGCCAAACGACGCATCGCTTCGTCAAACGGGCGTAAACATGTGACAATTGAATAGCGGAAACACATTGTGTGGAGTGACGAATCACGGTACACAATGTGGCGATCCGATGGCAGGGTGTGAGTATGGCGAATGCCCGGCGAATATCATCTGCCAGCGTGAAAAAGTGCCAACAGTAAAATTCGGAGTCGGTGGTGTTATGATGCGGTCGTGTTTTTCATAGCGTGGGCTTGCACCGCTTGTTGTTTTGCGTGGGACTATCACAGCACAGGCGTACATTAAGCACCTTCTTGCTTCCCACTGTTGAACATCAATTCGTGAATGGCGACTGCACCTTTCAACACGATCGAGCACCCGTTCATAATGCACGGCTTGTGACGGAGTGGTTACACGACAATAACATCCCCGTAATAGACTGACCTGCACAGAGTCCTGGCCTGTATCCTATAGAACACCTTTGGGATGCTTTGGAACTCCGACTTCGTGGCAGGCCTCGCCGATTGACATCGATACCTCTCCTCAGTGTAGCACTCCGTGAAGAATGGGCTGTCATTCCCCAAGAAGCCTTCCAGCACCTTATTGAACGTATGCCTGCGAGAGTGGAAGCTGTCAGCAAGGCTGCGGGTGGATCAACACTATATCGAATTCCAGCATTACCGATGGAGGGCGCCACGAGCTTGTAAGTCATTCTCAGCCAGGTGTCCGTATACTTTTGATCACAAAGTATATTTACCGTACGGAATGATTTTGAGTGAGTATGCCGCAGGATTTGCGTCGTTAGTAATGTTAGTGTCGTGACTCACCGTTAAACGCCAATAGCTGTACGGCAACGTAAGTTTGAAACACAAGCATCAGTGTGCATCACAGTTGCAGAAAGTCGACATTGGTCTGGACAAGGTGAAAAGGGCTTTACTCTTGAAGCTGTTTTACGAAAACAACAACAGCATTAATGCTAACTCATTAAAGGAGCCGGCCGCTGTGGCCGAGCGGTTCTAGGCGCTTCAGTCCGGAAGCGCGGCTGCTACGGTCGCAGTTTCTAATCCTGCCTCGGGCATGGATGTGTGTGATGTCCTTATGTTAGTTAGATTTAAGTAGTTATAAGTCTAGGGGACTGATGACCTCAGTTGTTAAGTTCCATAGTGCTTAGAGCCATTTGAACCATTTTTTCATGAAAGGAATAGGGAGAGGTCCTCTTTCTGCAGAACGTTTCTGTTGAAAAAGTTACTGTGACCATTGCTGAGAACACTGGACGCAATGTGGGATCTTCAAGCATAGCACTAGGTGTGTCGCAACAGCTAAAAATTCAATGGTCCCCCGCTCGGAAAGTGCTGCGAATAATTGTGAAATGCTGTCTCTAATGCGGTTCCAGACTGTCGTGGATGCAAGTTGGTTGTCACGGTGAGCACCGTCTGTAACCGGAAGCACGACGATGGTACGCAATAAGCAAACGTTGTCTACAAACTGCCTATTGGCTTCTGTCTCGGGTTCTTCGGCCGACGTTCATCTAATGATTTTTCTGACGTTTCGCCAGCACGAGTGGCTGGCATTGTCAAAGCTTCACCCTCGATTGCCGGTGGTGAACTGGAGGCGAGCTCGCGGCCGCAGACTATATGTACCTGGCGCGCCAACGTCCGAGGGCTTCTCCGCGGTCATTTCCGGTGCGGTTCTCCTCTTGCTACCTGCGACGGTCGTTCGCTGCAGTACGGGAAGCCAGGATCCGTTTACCTTAAGGCTTTCCTCTTTCTTGTTGAAACTGTTCGCGTGTTTTTGTATTTCTACAGCTTCTCTGAACAAGCGCGTGTCATAGTGCTTCTCTACAGCTAGAACTTCCGTGTCGGCGAATTTTATTACGTGGTCGCTCCCATTCAGTGCGTGCTCTGCCACGGCCGATTTCTCCACCTGCCCCAACCTGCAATGTCGCGTATGCTCTTTGATCCTGGTGTTAATTGATCGTCCAGTCATTCCGACATAAACTTTTCCGCATGTGCATGGTATACGGTATATTCCCGACCTTGCAAGTGGGTCTCTTTTCTCCTTCGCCGATCTAAGACACTCTTTGATCTTCCTTGTCGGTTTGAAAATCGTCTTTACGCCATGTTTGCGCAATGTACGGCCGGTTCTGTCCGTCACTCTGGGAATGTATGGCAGAAAGGCCGTACCCGACATTTCTTTTTCTGGTTCCTTACTTCGCCGAGTGTTGGGCTCTGTTACACTTCTAATGTAATTTGAGGAGTACCCATTGCTCCTCAACAAGTGGCCACGAAAGCCTTAACAATTTTGTAAACGTTGTCTACTCGAGTGGATATTTTAATGTGCTTCTTTCAATGATACGTATATTCGTTATACCTCTTCCGCATATTCTCACAAATGTTTCCATAAAGTTTCATTGTCCAATGATCACTCGTTTTGCATGGGGAGTCTCTCAAGTAGCAAAAATTTTATTGTAACCATATTGAATGTAAATTTAGATCTCAGTGAAGTATTACCTACGTACATTTAATATCACAGTTAAGACTTTCATGGGGAAGAATCCGCAATACAATTTCAATGTCAACACTGGTTACAGCGCCACATACGCTAGCAATGCTATCGAATTCCCTTCGATTGGAGCACCTATTACAATAAATAAAACTGAAAAAACCAGTGACACAAAGCTCAATCCCTTATGCATTCGGATCAACGCAGCTACATTCACAATTACATACACAGTAATTAGAAAACAGAAAATGTAATACCAAGTACTTCCACCATTATCAGCGACAGTACATCCTTCAATTGCATTTCCTGCAAAGCCGCACGTCTTTAGTAACTGTATCACTTTTTCTATTACAATAAGATATGGTTTTCTAGTAAATCTTAATAATAAAACTACTCTTCTGCAAAGAGTAACGATCTGGTTTAATAGGTACCAAATCACTGTACTCTAACAAAAATTTTACTTTTGTAAATTAACCTTGAATATTAGACTTAGTCTTGAAACGAGTGACCAATTATACAAGCAATGTGTAGTCACTGTCTTGGAAATAGTACGGAGCCGGTACACTGACGGAAATATCCATGAAGTTCCAGGGTGCGTATTCCGTCTACAAAAGTACAAACAGGGTTCAAAAATGGTTCAAATGGCTCTAAGCACTATGGGACTTAACATCTAACGTCATCAGTCCCCTAGACTTCGAACTACTGATACCTAACGAAGCTAAGGACATCACACACAACCATGCCCCAGGCAGGATTCGAACCTGGGGCCGGCCGCGGTGGTCTAGCGGTTCTGGCGCTGCAGTCTGGAACCGCGGGTCTGCTACAGTCGCGGGTTCGAATCCTGCCTCGGGCATGGGTGTGTGTGATGTCCTTAGGTTAGTGAGGTTTAAGTAGTTCTAAGTTCTAGGGGACTTATGACCTAAGATGTTGAGTCCCATAGTGCTCAGAGCCATTTGAACCATTTTTGTTTTTCGAACCTGGGACCTGCTCCTAGAACCGCTCGGCCACAGCGGCCGGCGTACAAACAAGGATTCAATCTGTTGGCAGGAGAACCACCGGACACAGGTACACCTACGAAGCATTGGCATCATATAGCACACACATGTTCTGTCAGACATGTCAGGCGGACCTGATATCAGACTGTTGGTTGACACAGTGGCCGTAAATACCCAATTTCGAAGGAACGACAGACGCCAGCCGCAATCGGTCATTGAAATAATTCGATGGTAAAAGCTGAACATTTGTGGTGAACCTGGACATCAAACCGGATGGCCTGCTTAACAGGAGTAGCTGCCTTAGCTCCTTGTCTCACTCAAATTCTCAACTTGTCACATGCTAGTACCATCTACTATCCATTCACCTACCTGCTGGCTGACGGAGAGTCATGTATTTCTGCAAGAGGCTCACATCCTGTTCTGCATCTGCAAAAAAGTTATCAAAGCAGTCACGCGTATATATGCAATTTGGTGGTGGTGGTGGTGGGGGGGGGGGGTGTTCTGTTTTGTAACACACGTCCAAGAGAACAAACACCACACTGTTACTTGACACAAACTCTTGTGCAAGATGCACAACAGCGTCTGAGCCTCTTGCAGGGAATACAGATCTCGCTGCGAGCAAGTAAGTGAATGGACTGTGGACGCTACTAGCGTATAATATTTTGAGATTTCCATCGAATACGTTTCTGGATGGCTGAAGCAGTCTGCTCCTGGCAGTGAAGCGGTGTGGATGTCACATTTTTGTCCCTGCTGTGGTAATATATGTGAGGTGTAGTTGCGATCTGCAGTCGTCTCAGTTCAATTTATCTCGTTCAATGCACCCTCACGTTTTCACAACAAAAATAGACACTGTAGTTTAATGACCTAGCATGTGCAACCAGAAACACTGGAAACTGAATAATTTCTATGGTATGATGTTTGCATCATCAGGAGGTAGTAGGGATTCACCTCTCCATCATGAGTAGTGTGGTCTACGTGAAGCTAGTGGACAATGCAACTTGTGAAACGAACATGTGGGTCTGTGTGTTCGAGTAGCCATGTGAAGTGCCAGCAGAGATGGTGATCACAGCAATGAGACCCTATGACATTGTAATAAGCCACATAGCGGAAAAATGGGCACACTTTACCACATAGCCAGTTCTGGATAGGGTGTGCCAGGTTTTCACATATGGTGCTTCTCGCAACTGCCATCAGGGGACATCAGGGGAGGAAAAGATGTTTCCCATGCATGTACAAGCAATCTCTAACATCTGGTTGTTATTTGTCAACAAAAGCGTCGTCTCCTATCGACCCTGATCAGTCCTGGATGTGGTGGCAGGGCACTACAGACAAACCACACTTTCTGGGCACCTCCACCCCCCCCCCCCCAGCGACAGTTTTTTAATGTGAAAGAGGAATGGCTCCAGAGGAGAGGTTGGTCATCACAGACTTGTTAGTGGTGAGGACTGATGCTGGTTGCCCCAATGGCAACGACCTCCTATCCACTGTGCTCTGAAGCGATGGAAGAAATGCTGACTGGCTCTGACCAGTATCTGGTGTCTACAGGGGACAAAGATCATGACAGTGGCAACCACACCCAGCAGATAGACAGGTCGACATGATTATCAGTTCCCCTAATGGGATTCGATTGGCGGCAGACTCGCAGGAGATCTCTTACAGTGAAATGCTTCTTGGTGATGGACAGTAGGTGGGTTTGGTCTGTGCCTCCACCCTTCAGCTACCTCAAAATTTAGTGATATTACCGTCGCCCAAGATAGGCTGCGTGGGCCGACTATGACAAGGACGTGATGTCTGCAATGGTAGCTAAAGCGATTCCAGTTGCGTCACATCATGGCAGTTAGATACTGATGGATATTGGATGGGACCCATTGTTGACTTTGTGGCTTTCTTTGGGTGTCCCACCTCCACCTCACCCAAAGAGAGCCAACGATACTACCTCCCTGTGTCAGGCATAACAGACTGATGACATCAATACGTTCAAGGGTCAAGCTGCCGATGTTTCGCGACATTTGTGGCTGGCGGATCTCAATGTCGCTTTCCTACAGGAAGCACACCTCATCTACTTCCTATCTATTTATGGATACGACGTTTACAAAGTGCCATTCAGGTGAAGGAAGGCATCGTGACTGATGGTGTGAGCTACCTCTCATCAGTGTTAGAACTTCTACTTACTATCACATATCAGAGCATCAGGAGTGTATGCCACCTCCAGTATGGACAACAGAAGAGACCACTTTAGGTTTATATGGAGGAGGTCGCGCCCTTGCTTGGTGCCTGCTACAATCATATCATCCCAGGGGGGACTTCAATTCTGTCATGTCACTGCAGGGTTGAGATGTCGCATTTTAGAACTTGCCAGGAACTGCAACGCCTAGTACAGGACCTCGATGCCAGACAGGGATGACATATGAGTACATTACCAGACATATGGCGAGCTTTCTTCATTAGGTCTATATCTCCCAGGGATATACAGTTGAGACAGTTGATGCTGAGATATTGACAAAGACCTTTCCCAATCAAGATGCCTACATCTGCGCCATTTCATTCACAAGGCAGAGGATATGTCGAAACAGTGGCTCATGGAAATGAATCTTACCCTGCTCAAGGATCTGTAGGGAGAAGCTAGTGGAGATGTGGAGGATCTGTGTGAGGCAGCCTTTGATGATTGCTTCCACAATCCGGTGGTGGTTCCATTGCACAAAACCTACTCTGCAGCGAGCAACGACGCATTTCGGTCGAGAGACGATCTGTTGGCTTCAGCACACTATGGAATATCATTTTAAACTACTACAAGATATATCTACCCAATAGCCACCGCCATGACGTTAGACTTAGGTTCAACAGTTGGAAGCAAAGATCACTATTCTTCGCACTAAACTACCTCGAGGGCACACTTATGTACATGAATAGTCAAAACCAATCTGTGGTGAACCTTTGCCATCCATCACATTATCTGTGAATGTCACAGATGTCAAAGACCGTAAATCTCCATGCCGCACACACTGGACAGCCAAGTGTCTGACAGCCCAGAACGATATCACCAACGGATCATTTCCGTTGGCTCTAGGCTGCAGAAGACTATGATGAAATCCTCCGATTACTGCCTCAGGATCTTGGTGAAGACCGAGTGACAGTCACGGACCCATATGGCAGCAGACATAGTAGACGCCCTCTGCAAAGGGCAAGCAGCAAATCGCTGAACCCAAATGGTTTCCCAGTAGAATTTTATCATACTTTCCATGAGATTATGACGCCCAAGTGGGTTATGATGTACCAAGAACTGATGACAACTGGAGATGCCAACTGCCTTTGTCGATGGCATCCTTATCTCGGTTCCCAAGCCATCAGCTAGATGGGGAGTTGACCATCACCAACCTCTTAAGCTGCTCAACTGTGATTTCAAGTTATTTGTGAGTTTTCTGACTACCTGCATTCAGAGTGTCCTGCCCCAAATTGTCTCTATGGGCCAGACCTGTCACAGAGGCAACAGCAGCATCCAGATGGCACCTGGTGATTACCAGAATGTCCTTTCACAGGTGGTTGGCGTGTAACGTGCATGAGGCTTTCACATCATTCAACTTTGACCATGATTTTGAGATGCTTTTGATAGGGTATGATGAGCTGCAGAGGGCCTGTGAAGTTTGCTGGCATATGATATGACACCAGCTCTGGAATCTAATTGAAAGCCGTCTCCCCTCAATTAGCGTACTTGGCCACTGGTCTGGTTTTCAGTGCTTGGCACTCTCTTCGATTTGGTGCAGGAGCAGCGTGGTATTTTGTGGTCAACCACAAACATATGAATCGCCACAGAACTCATTCCATATGTATGGAAGATGCTCCATTATGTCTCCGGTCTAGTCTACCTGATATGGATGAACATGTCTGGAGGTGGGTCTGCATTGGAGGTCTGGAGGTTGATGAGAATGATGTTGGCCCTCACCATGCACAATCCCAACTGTAGTGACTCTGACTGCCTTTCTCTTCCTGGATGTGATACTTTATCCACGTACCAAGTTGCCTGCAGTGACATAGATTAAGGTTTTCAGTATGTTGTATCTTTACCAGGATGGTCACAATCACGTTCTCGATTTCGGACTTTCTACTGGAATGATTCACTTGTTTCTGAAATCACCTGCGCTTCCACCAATACTTTGGTAATTATATTGGTAGTGTCTTCCTGGTCCCTTTCCACAGTTGGGTTGTGCCAAGTATGAGATGTGAGCCTTATTTGCGTGTTAATTTTACGGACCAGAACACATGGCAGAACCATATGGTCCCTTTCTTTGTGAAGATGTGCCCAACCGCAATGGCAGGATGTAAGGATCTGCAGATATCTTGTTGCTGGTAGCCATGGGTGTAGCATAAAATCTTGGTTCCACCAGTAAGGAGGTCTTTCCGTTGTATTTATGCTTTAATTTTGTTTTTGCTACTTCAGTACTGTCTTTAACACTAGACTGTGCTGTCTCAACCTGCCTGAAATTGACCACTCCACTTCCTTAAGCTAACTAAAATACAAAAAGGCAGTGTTTCTCGCGTTAAGTGGGAGGTACCTGTTTGAGTTCCGGCCCAACACAAGTTTTCAACTTTCAACATCGAATTACTTCGCCGTCCAGTTGCAACTGGCGACTGTATTTCCTTCGAAAATGTGTCTTATAGTTGTCTTTTATAATGGGGCGATTAATTTCTAAAAGCCATGTAAGATGCGCTGCCATGACCGTAATTTTCTTTCTTTCTTTGATGTAGATTCGAATTCAGATAATCTTTGAAAGAATAAAGGGTGAAAATACTTCTTACATATAGCAATTGAAAATTATCAGTTCATATTGGCTAATATTGTAGCTGTTGTTTAGAGTCGTGCTGTGATAATCAGAGATGTTACACAACTGCTGTGCAGAGGTTTGAAATAATGACTTAGTTTTTCATTGATCAATCAAATGAATTTATATTTTTCATTTTACTTTTAATTATCTTTGATAACTAAACATCTTTTGACACCTTGAAGATCTTACGTATCATAACACTACAGAATCTGCTGTAATAAATTAATATCGTTGTAATTTCTTCAGCTGAGAGATGCATTTTTATTAATATCTCATTGCCGTGTCTGAATTTTAGATTTGATTTCGACCTATCAATTCTTTCACAAAGAATCCTCTAGTAGACAAATATCAAATATTTCAGTTAAAAGTCTTCAGTAAAGATATCATCAGACATCATGTGGACAATTTATTGCTCATTTGCACTGTACATACTACTGCCACATATTAAAAATATTACGTTAGTTAGCAAACGTGTGTAGGCAACATGGCTGGAAATAAACTGATAGCAGATAATCATAACGCTAACATTATTATTTTCATTTGGCTATTTTAATAACTATCAGCAATATCTTGAAGCAGCGATATCCATCTTTTGGCGAGGAATGGTGTTAACTGGGTCCAGCATCTCGAAGTCTGCAAACCACACCAGCAGATCCGTTTGTTGATGCCAAAGTTCTGTGATGAATATGAAGCAAATAGAAAAGTAACACAAACATTTGTGGTATTTGGAAAATAACACTCCATACAACAAAACAGGTGATCGTACATTGAAATAATTTGTATAACTTACATGTTCATACGTAGAAAAGCTAGTGACTCTCGAAGTGGTATAGTTCCAAACGTTGAGACACTATAGTTGGGAAGAATCCAGACACAGCCAACATACAGGGCACCGAAGCATCATTCGTTATAGATACTGAAAGCTGACTAAAGCCAGAAATAAGTTCAGTCCATTTTCTTACCAAGAATCTGAACGTACATGGAAAGGATAGATTAAATTCAGTTGGTGGTAGCGTCTTTATTGCTGCTACAAGTAGTTTATCTTGGAGTGAAATTGAAGTAGATAATTATCTGTGAGTTAGTGTGGACAGAGATTATACACAACAACCGTAATAAATTAACAGTTGGTCAATTTTACCGGACTCCCAACTCAGTTGGTATAATTGCTGAAGGGTTCAAGGGAAAATTAATTTCGATGTTCACTGGTACTCGCCTCATTAAGTTGCAGCTGGTACTTACTTTAATCAACCCTCGATATGTTTGTGGAAATACATTCTTAAAGTCTATAACAGGTATAGAACATCATCCGAAAATGTTCTAAACACTTTCTCCGAAAATGTTTTGAAGAGTTAGTTCAGGAGGTGTCACGAAATGTAAATGCTTGCCATAACATACTACACCTCTTAGTTATAAACAATCCTGAGCAATTAAAGAACGTCATTTTGAACAGTCAGGTTAGTGACCACAAGGTCACTGTAGAAAGACTGAATACTGTACAGAGTGGCTCAGAAGCTCCCATCCAAACAGCAGCAATTCAGCACACAGTATTCCGTTTTGCGTTTCGTGTTTTAAATCACAGTTTATTCTATTATTCCTCCAACTTCAGTATGTATAGGGACTGTGATTTCTGTGTCTGATGAAAGAGATAAAGAAGTTGCTCCTGATGGAACAGCCTGGATAGAAGCAGTGGTTGATTCACAAGGTGCGCGTCTTCCTAATCACAGTATTTTCAGAGAATCTTCTGGACCTACACCACATGCAAAAATAAATGTAAGTGATGAACTAGTATCAATTACTTGGCACTTGTTCATAGACAATTATACAATCAAACATATCTTGAAATGTACTTAACAGACGCACAAAGAGTAGTAGGAAATGCCAGTTGGTCAATAGCCACGGAAGAACTAGGAGCATTTGATGCAATTGTTTATGCTCGTGGTGTGAGTGGTTGCCGAAATACAGACCTTCACAGCTTATGGTCAGATTCCTGGGGCCTACCATTTTATGTGGAAACCATGAGTAGAAATGGAGTCTGTGATATTATGGGATTCCTGAGGTTCGACGATAAGTCTACAAGCTCCGCACGAGCGCTGAATTGGTTTCTGCAGAAATGTCACAACAGACAGTTACTTAACTTCACTCAAACTAGCCAAAAAATTTAAAGAAAAATCAAGCTCCATTGTAGGAACAGTCAATGTAGCAAGAAGAGAAATGCCACATGCTCTGAAGTCCTTGAAGAGTCCTCTGCATTCCATAAAAGTTTTATAACATAACTGTCTATCAAGGAAAGAAAGCAAAACATTTACTTGTAATGTCTTCCCTTCATCCTAGCGTTACTATAAATACAAACGAGAAAAAAACTAAAGAAACTGTGCGTTATTACAAGAAAAAAAAATTGAGGGTTGCATAGTAGACAAAATGGCAAGGCAGTATTCAGTCAAGCTTTCCTCAGGAAGATGACCAGTGCACTCCTTCTACAATATCCTTGACCTAGCAGGAATAGGCTGGCAAGAAGATCAAAGAAGACATTTTATTCAGAAGCTTGTAGATGAACTACTCTCTGAGTATATGAAGAGCCATTTTCCTCGTATGATCACAGACAAGTGTAAAAAGAATGAAAATGAAGATGAAGACGAAATGCCACAGAAGCGCTGTAAATGTCAGTTTCTCAAATTCGGCAAATGTAATAAAACTATTTCCAAGTACAGTGTTTGTAAGAAGATGGTTTGTGGAAAACTGAATACAAATGTGTCAGTTGGCTAAAACAATGAAGTAGTTGAAATTTCTGTACACATGAGAAGATAATTTTTTTATTAATTTAGAACAAAGAAAAGCCTGTCACTTGCTTACACTTGTTTGGGTGTTACCAGGTTTAGTGAAGTTTGCTTATACGTCAATAAATAATATAATTTGCGTCTGTTGTTTTTATTCACAAATCTATTTCTGAAATGGCTACAAATCTTCTGAACATTAAAATATAATAAATGCTTAAAATTTCGAAATAATAGTTCAGAAAACTTTTTTTAAACGGTAGGTGTCAAAATGACCCCTCTGGGCATTCGAGGGGGCAGGCAAAGTCTGGGCGTCCAAGTGTCAATAGGTCAAGCGTCCACTACATGCTGGAGGAGCCTACGCATATATAGTGGGGGCTGTATGAATTGACTGAACGGTGTTTTAGGTTAGAGGGTTCCGTGAAAGGGCAGAAAGGGCTTCAGATTCAAAATGTGCAGGAGGAATAAAGAAAGAGGGTAGATATATCAACAGTCAGTATTGTGGTTGTAAACTGCCTCGTCGTATTGCGAGAGAACGAGAGCTTCAAGCGCTAAAACAGAAATCACTGAAGCTCAAATCGTTATAGGTAATGAGAGCTGGCTAAAGCTGCAGATAAGTTCAGTCAAAATTTTCACAAAGAACCTAATAATGTTTAGGAAGGACAGATTAAATACAGTTGATGGCGGCGGCGGCGGCGGCTTTGTTGTTGTTAGAGGTAGTTTCTCTTGTAGCGGTATTGAAGTAGATGGTTCCTGCGAGTTCGTATGGGTAGAGGTTATATCTGGCAACCGGAAAAAATCAGTAATTGGTTTCTTTTATTTACTCCCAGATTCAGATGATACAGTTGCTGATCAGTTCTAAGAAAACTTGTGTCACATCACGAATGGATGTAGTGATTGACAGTATAATTATAGTTGGTGGTGACTTCTATCTACCCTCGATTAGTTGGCGAAAACAACTATTCAAAGTGGTTAGTAGGTATGAAACAACGTCAGAAATTGTACTAAATGGTTTCTCCGCCCTACATTGCGTAATTAGTTCAGGAGCCCAATCAAAGTGTAAAGGGTTGCAAAAACACACTTCACCACTGAGTAACAAATAATCCTGAGCAAGTAGGTGTAAGGTGGTCACGTCATTTGGTTTTTGTATGTCATAGATGTGAACATCAGAGAGAGCGAGAGCAAGTTACATTACTGTTCAACAATCTTTGGTCTTGTGGTGGCGCAGTCTTTGCCTCTGCTCAGTCTGAGACATTCTTAATTGAAGTGTTGTAGGTGATGGTGTTGACTTGTGATGGTATCTGTTAGATGAAGAAAGGACAGCAAGGATACATGAGAAAGTGAAGAGGTGTATATTTTGAATAATGTCATTATTTTTGAAGACACGAAGATGAGGTAAGACTGCTACACTGCGCAGCTAGGAATGATTATTGTCAGCTAGTTAACTTGCTCAGAACTGAGAGACACCACTCCACTTCCCCGAGTCATGCGTTAACTGATTAAGCTCCTTGATTTTTATAGACATTCTTTGTTAACATTCCCTCTTTAAATCGTTGTTCCCTTTGTTAAGCATAGTATTGTCCACACTTATGTGTGAAGATCACGTGACGCATTACATATGCCCTTCTGAACACAACTTCATTCTAAAATTGTTTTCTTGAAATATCATCTCAAAGGAATAGTTACTCCCCCTATCCCACTGTTTGTCATTATGCATTGCCACATGCTACAGTTCGGACATGTATTTAGAAACAGAAATGTAGCGTAGCCACTGCCTGCTTGCAGTTTGCTGTTGTGCTTTCGAGAAATCTGCAACAATTTTGACAAGGCGCGAGATAACTGAAAATTATGATTAGGGGCAGATAATTGTTTTACTTCAGTTGCGGACTTAACACAAAGACAAGCTGCAATCAGATCAGTTACAATTCAGTTCATATTATTTTCTGATTAGTCAAGTTTTAGCATACGAGATTGACTTGGATAACAGTATATGATGACGTAGTTTTTGATAATATACGGATTTTATAGAGTGGGAGATGAAGTTGGGTTGAATTTCAGGCTGATAAAAATATGGTGGGGAGGTTACATATGTCGACTTTTCTGCCAGGGTAGTTCGTTGGTTCTTTTGGTAATACGTGGTCAGATCGTGCTCGATTGCTCGAAAATTAAAAAATACCACCGCGCTAATTTTACTAATGTTGTACTTCTTTTTCCGGCAATTCATTTAAAATTCTGTGTTCAGTTTGTGAAATTTTACGACATATGACGATTGTCGATTGTTTTGTTCTGTGAGCAGTTGGCGTAATAGTACACGTTCTGTGTGGGTTTCTTTCAGTGTTCATTATTTGTGTGGAAGTCAGTAAAATTTTGTTTGTTTGATGATTGTAGCAAATTTGTTTCTCCAAGAAATAGTGTTTCATCATGTTCGGTACAACAGAAAACAGTATGAAAGTTCGTTGTAGCACAAGACAACAGAGGGTGTTGCAAAACAGCTATTCGGTACAGAATGATATAAACAAACCACCTTGAGCGATTAGCAGATATCAATAGTTTAGATGAGATTGCCGGAAATTGCGCGGATCCACAAATGTTAACCAGTTTAACGAACAATAATGAAATAGAACAAACTATGAGTAACGTACAAGTGAATTCTGAAGTTGAGAGTGTCTGCGATAAGTCACCACAGTCTAGCGAAAGAGTGTTAAAGTCGCCACAGTCGTGCGAAACGATACAACAACTGGTAACACATGAGAATCACGTTTTGCGTCAGTGTCTTTTGAACGAACACAACGCACATCACCTTCAGTGAACAGTTATCTAGATGTGCACTGCGCGAATCCTGCTTAAAGAAACACAAGATGAAATGATCGAGAAAATCGGCAAAACACGAGACGAAATGAGTAAGAAAATCGACGAAACACAGGAAGCGAACAGAAAAACACAAGGTAAAAATAGAAAATCAGTGAAAGACAATTGAAAATCTTAGGAAGAAAAGATATTGAAAACGCACGACGAATCCTTAGCTAAAATCGACACTGTAGCTTCGAGTATAATAGTTACACAGATGAACAGAACGAACTTCCTAACAAGTCGGTAAAAGAAATTAGCGAACAGGTGGAAATTTTGACACTATATTCTGAAGCACAAAAAGAATAACTTCATACGTTAACAAACAATACAATATTAGTCGACATGAGCTTAAACAGTGAAACAAATCAGCGCAATGACAATGTAGAGAAACTATCCAAAGAAAACAATGTAATACCCTTTATCATTGCAACTCATGAGAATAAGAAATCGATCATCTGGTTATCGCAATCCGTGAAGGACACGAACAAACAGCTATCATTCTGAGTAACATATGCCGAAACTCGGATAACATTTCATTAGTTTGTTCTTCACTTATAAATGAACGTGAAGTTTTGAAACAGTATACAGACGGTCATGTAAGAATTACGGAACAATAGCTTACACATAGTGAATGAAAATGCAAGTGTGACGATCTTCGTCATTCTTATTCATATTTTGGCGTTTTCGATATCTGTATGTATTCATGACATTCAGGTGACTTTTCGCGAGAACACAGTTTCTCTTGTAATCGAAACAGTGACAGCCTTGGCGCCATACCAGTGAAGTTTTGTGGATACAGAAAGCTTACAGTTAGTTTACAAGCATTTTCATACAGACTACTTAGGCGATTACTTTCTTATACATATATGAAATTACACACAAGATAGTGAACAAACAGCGCGCAGTTATTCTGAGCATTGGAGTAAAATAATTACGAAAAGAAGTGACACTCTGAACTTCACCCATTTTTTTACGTTCAAATGTAAGTAGGGGTACGTTCTACTTTTTCAGATAAATCAGTTGGCGTAAGATGTCTCCCCGAGCTGGTTGTTAACTATTTTTCAGTTTATTGGTACACTAGTCTTCTCTTACTATTCTTTTAGTCGTTAAGTATAGGTAACTTTCTTCTATCGTCCTAATGTAAATATATTGAAAGTAATTTTAGTGAAATGAGAGTTGTGATTAAGAATGTGCCATACTGGCGACAAAGTGCATTCCGATACTGACAAACTGAAAACTTTGATTACAAGCATTAAGTGATAGTAATAAAATTTGACCATGTTAAAAAAAATGACAAAATAAAAAACCACAAGCATTTAATAAACATTTGACACCATTAGCAAAAGATGTAGATAAAAACAAGAGGCATTTTCATTGAAATTCTACAGTGGCACAAACGTAACAATAAGCGACAGGAATATACTAAAGAACAGCGACTTGCAATTCCAGCAGTAAAAATGAGTCACATCGCACAAAATATACCGCTGCTACAGCACTAAATCTTGGACAGTTATAGAAATATCTGGGTCATCTTACTGACCGTCACAGAAAATTTGCTCATTTTCGAATACAAAATTTTTGAAACTGAAACACTGATTGGCGAAACAAGTAAGCAGCTTTGAACACCATCTCTTTTACAGACAATAGTAGCAGTCATGAGTTATAAAATGAAAGATTTAGTGCCAGTTCTGATAACATAAACAGATTAATGAGATAGTAGTTGTGTTGTCCAAATGGAAAGTCTAATTTACAAATAATTGTGGTGCTGATGAATTGCAAGTATACGAATGATTTTCTACCACTTCAAGGAATAATTACTGGTTGTTAAAGGTAAGACGATGTTGCCTGAAGGAAATTATCAGTGTCTGAGGTAATATGTATTTTTGTGGAGATTTTCTTTTCACGATGTGTTGTGTAGTAACGAAGGCTTGTTTGCTCAATGGTGTTATTTATGAAGTCTGACTGTGGACTGTTTCATTTCTAAGGACTGATTAATGAAACAGTGCAGCGAGTCTTTACTATTGATTATTTACGAGATATGAAGATATTATTGGATCCGAGGTTATTGTGATGACGATAAAGTGGAGATAAATATGTTGTAGGCCTCAGTGATTATTGATGATGATGATTATGGGGATGATAATGATAATATAGTAGGATGATGCTAGGTTAGGCATTATGATGTATTATGAGGAATGAGTAGATAATGGTTCAGGCATTGGTTAGAGACCCAGTTTTTGTTTAAGTTGATTTTCAATTGCGTGGGTATATTTCATTATCTTGCATGCAGTAAAGGTAAGGTGCTGAACAGCAATGTGGTTAGCAACACAAGAGAAATCTGAAATGTTAACACAAGTGTGGTAAAAGGCAACACTATTATTTTTTCATGTGAAGTTTTTTTGGATCGTCGCAGTTAATATCATTTCCAGCTTTAAAAAATTGCGACATAAGATAGTAGTAGATACAGCGCCAGGCAACATGAAAAAGGCTGCACAAAGAAGGAAAAAATCTCAACAGGTACAAGTAAACATCAAGCAGCTACAGATTGGACAGAAAATTCTTGTTAAATCTCACCTTATCTTGTAAAAGCAAGCATCTTAGTCACAAATTCTTTCTTGTGTATAACGGATCTTACGTGATTTGTAGAATTCTACACGATAATACTGTGGAAATTGAAACTATCCAGACATACAAGAGCAAGGGACCTCATCATGTTTCACATATCAAACCATATACAGAATAATCCTAAATAGTAAAGTGGTGCCCAGACGACAGAACTACAGGTCACCTGTTTATAAAATATTTCTTGCATTACAGCGCACTGTAACAGTTAGCGACAAACAATACTGTGGCACTGCAAGCCAGAACGACTCCCGTCGGCAGGCAACTTTTGACAAGAATCGGGCGACTATCGTCGAGCAAAAAACTTCAGTTATAACACAACAGATCGAGCGATTTTCTGCCACGACGCGTACACTAAACAAACTTCTATGAACTTCGAAATTTCATCTAGATATCCAATGAGAATAAATAATTTCTAATAAAATGAACGTTGAAAGTACTTTTTAAACCAGTTCAGAGAAGGTACGCATGTTATGAGCAATATGTTGCTCACTTGAGAAATATTTTTGCCTGTACACAGTGATGATAATACAGAGACATATAAAAATTTATACCACTTTTAATGATATGTACAGACTGTTAGGATGGTAATTGTATTGTCTGGAAAAAGGAGTGATAGTTACTCTGTTGCAAGATGTTTCACATGCTATATTGTGAGGCACTGATGCTGTGTTTACTGGACTGTAGTATTTACGATTATATCTATGTAGCGTTGTTGTCATAGAAATAAGTGGACGAAGAGAGAGCAGGGAATTTCTATTTGAACTGTATACCGAGACGAAGCAGCCTATACGGTTAGTGTTGTAATGGGATAGTGAGATTTATGTTCGGGAGGTACGTGAGATGACAGTTATAAGATTTATGAAGATTATTATAGAATGAGGTATGATAATGATGATTAATGAAGAGAAAGAGTGCGTGAGTAGTGGTTAGGACTTGGGGACCCTGTTTCTTCTTATAGTAAATTTTATGCCATGTGGATGCATTTCGTGTTTATAAGTGTAAAAGGTAAATTTCTGAAAAGATGTGTCTGGAGGAAGATAGTGAATGAAGGTAACGTGACTTGAGCCAACACAGTTATAATTATCTGCTGCAAATTATCTAACCTTTTTACTAAACATCTACTGTCATTTTTTCATCAGAGCAACGCAACATGCAACAGCTATACTTTACAGTAATTCTGGCAGTGTATATTTGGTCTCCATTTCTCCACGGACAATGTTTTGCAAAGATGTGGCTCAGCATTGATTGCTACCCTGTACTCCTACACGCTCTTCAACATATGGCCGCTCATTGCATTTTTTGTTATTTGTCTTTGTGGTAGTACCTATTTTCTTGTTTACATTTAGAAATGACATTTTTTTCGGATTTGTATATAGCTACATGCATTCAAAATTTAACTAGTACTGAATGCTGTAGAACTAACCTGCCTTTTCTTTGTGTAACAGATAAATTTTACATACATATGAAACAATGTCATAACACTTTAGGTGTTTGGGAAATTTTAAATTCTGGATGTAAAGATGAAATTCATCACTAGTGTGATGTGACATGGGTGGACAATAGGTAGCAAATGTGTGGGATTCTAATGATTATATTCTTTTTTTTTCTTTTCAGCTTTATTCTCTTTTGCCATGGCATAGGATAAGATTCTTTTATCTATTTCTCTACTAACATGTGTGACAATAAAAACTGTCTTCTTGTATTTACACATGATATGACGTAATAACATCATTGCTTTAGCTTAAGGAATTTTCAGGTTGTATTTACCTTTTACACTTATGTCACTTATTGAGTTTCTTCATAATGTGTATTTTCTGTATAAATTGTTACTATAGGATGCAGCACCGTTAGTGTAATATTTATGTTAAATGTAGTACTGTAGGAAGCTCTCTTAAATCATTTAATATGCGTAAGAAATCATGGACGATGTTTAAGGAGGAATCAGAGAGAGAAAGGTAAAAAAGAGTGAAGAAGTGGTTACAAAGGTGAATATGAAAAAGAAAGAAATAGTTACAAAGATGAATATGAGAAATAATTAGGTAGGGCAAATATGAGAAATGATTAAGTGGGGTAAAGATGAGAAATGATGAGGTAGGCAATGGAACTAAATATATGAACTTATGAGCATGTATGAAAGATGTGACAGCAAGAAGCAAAGGGTACAGTAAACAGTGGTTTTTGTTGAAAGTTTGTTGAAGTTATAAGCAAAAGGATTAAAAGATGCACAAACTAAAGGATGAAATATTATCAGATAGCATGCTAATTACTGACCATTTTAGGTATAATCATAGCCTGACGGTTGACTGACTGCATAAAGTATTACTTGATGTGAGCCTTCGTTATTCACTAATCCCTGTTTTGTGTTCTCCTTATCTATGTGTGACCACTATCCTTACGCATTCTTGTGTGTAATCACTAACTTTATGTATCTATTTCTATCTTACTTTTGTGTATTTCACTGATGTCCATACAAACATAGTTATTTGAATAGATTTAGAATCTTCTGTGGGATCATTGTGTACAATATTATAATTGCTTATTATCATGCCTATTACTGCGCACTGTTTCACATGATTTACTTGTTTATTGTTTCTGTAATCCATTACTGTAAAACCGTGTTGCTATTTTTTGCTTAATTTTTCTATAGACGTAGACATCTGTTGTCACCATTACACTGCTTCAAGGAGATACTACATCTTACTGTTCGTACGTGTCTCGCGTTGTCATCTGAAGACTGTGCTTAGTCTTACTGACTCTGCATCCACATAAATTCCCACAATAGTGACATTATTGCGACGAGATTGTGGAAGTTTGGTCGTTTGTGACAAGGATACTCTTTTACCTACGTTCTTTATGCAACTTACAACTGCTATATCTGACAGTTCTTCAGGAATGTAGGCCATGTGTGATATAGACACTCTGACCAACTTCTTAAGTGCTATAAAAAGAGTGCAGATCACCAATAATACTTCAGCAATAATACAGACACCCTGACCTACTTCTTGAGTGCTACAAAAAGAGCGTAGATCACCAATAATACTTCAACAATACTGTTTATTTTTCCCACGGGCTGCTAGAGAGCGCGACCGTAGAGACGTAGAGAAATAGTCTAAAGGCGGTTCGAAGAACCATCCCCATGCAGTTAAGTATGAATTGCAGAGGAGTCATATACATATGTTGATGTAGTTACATGTCAAACAAATTAATAAGAGACTGCACAGTTCCCTGTGATACACAAAACAGGTCAGGATTTAAAAGAATACGAGATCTTCAAGATTGGCGATGCTTCACAGAAGCTCGAAATTCAAACCTCACTTCAATCTCAGATGCGTTAAATGTTCCACAACGAAACTTTTTCTCGATATATGTTAAAAAATCTAAGGAAAAACCTCTCATCGAATGCAGAGTAAATCAGTGGCAAGACGCAATCAATATTTCCACTGTGCATTAGCAATGATGATGTTACCGACGACAGCGCTACCAAAGCGGAACTAATAAATATGGTTTTTCATAATTCATACACCAAATGACATGCAGTACATGTTGTCGAATTCGAATTAAGAAAAGCTGCCAACTTTAGAGATTTAGAAGTAGATGCCCTCGGTGCAACGAACTAGCTCGAATCATTTAATAAAGGCAAGTCTTCGGGTCCAGAGTGTACACCAATTAGATTTAGTTCGGAGGACGCTGATGAAACAGTAACAGTTTTAGAAATCACATACAGTACTCGCTCTACGAAAGATGCGAAACTGAAGACTTGTTTTGGCTGGCTGTGCCCCAGGTTAGCTGTTTAGTAATATAGGTACTACTGATACATAAATTATCCCACGTATGTTCTATTTGTCAGAGCTGTCTTTTACATTGTTTCTGCATTACCCTCCATATGTAATACCTATTATTTCGCCAATACTCTTGTCTTATATTTATTTTATTTTATTGTTGTGGTTAATTTAATTCTAAGTGCTTTGATTTTGCATATGAGGCTGTGTAATACTTAGTTACTGTTTCCCTCCCTTATCTTTTGCGTGAGCACACACGCACACACGCGTGCTATTTTTTCGATGTTTGCTCTTAATGTTTTCCTGGTACCGTGTGGATATAATTAAAATGCGTTAAAGAGGAACCGATTTACGCCGTAAAGAAATTATTTCCAATTTTGGCCACCAGATGCATTTTGGCGCTGTATAATGTATGTATCACCAACCGAATTGTCTGAGGAGAGGCCAGATTTTATTAAATGCTTTAAAGAAAATGGTAATGAAATTCGAGAACACGGGTGAGCTTGTTGTGGCGCCTGGAACAAACAGGCGTCCTATCCCGGTGGAAATTATTGACGATGTTGCTCTTGCTCTAACAGGCCACGCAGCACTTGCCCTTGGCAGTGCTAGTGTTAGTGCAGTCTCACGAGAATTGTCCATCCCATGTTCAACAATTGGGCAGGTTTTGTGGTCTATTTTCCACTTTTACCCATACATGATCGTGATGGTGCAGCAACTCATGATCCGCCGGCAACGTTCGAAATTTGCTCTCCGGTGTCTGCCGCTGTTTATAACATGCGGCCAAGTAATATTCAGTGGAGTGTGGAAGCACATTTTACGCTGCAGGTTGCAGTGAATACACGGAACGCCGAATTTAGGGTACTGTTAAACCACGTGTTGTGCATGAACAGTGATTGCAACACCGTAAGCGACTGTATGGTGTGGCTTTTGAAACACGTTTATTCACGATTCGTTATTGTTTGAAGAAAATACATCTAGAGGGCCTGTCAGGTGTATAGTGCCTCCTGCATGATATCGAGACCTCCTAGAACAGCATGTGATTCTTGTTTTGGATGAGCACGGTTGTGTTGTCGTGCAAGGTGAGTCAATACCTCATGTCGCTCACCCAGTGAAAGATCTGCTGAATGCAACCTTCCACGAACGTTTTCCAGATGCATGGCCTACAAGACCACCTCATCTAAACCAACGTGACTTTTGACTCTGGGGTTTCCATAAAACTAAGTACCTTAATACGTAACCGCTTTCGAAGCAAAAATATTCTGGCGACCCCCAGAACCATAGTAAAAGTATATCAGCGAATTCGAAAGCAACGTATCTAATTTTCTTTCATTGACATTATACTGATCGAGAAATCAAGTGCAAGGTGAAAAGAAGTCGCTGTGCTCTGTGGGCAGAGATAATTATATTTGCTCTGTGGGCAGAGATAATTATATTCTTTGCCGCGGTAGAAGCGTGGGGGTGAGAAGGGTCAGCGAGGGTATAGTCGAGCGTTTTTGGCCACTGCAATCAGTCCGAGTACTCCAGTAAGTAAGGTCGTGATTATTGCATTCGCGCTTCGCTCTGAACGAGCATAAAATGGACAAGTTTCTTAAAGATCTGTGCAGCCCTCCACGTCTGGTACAAGTGGCAGTGGCGGAAGCGAATCAAAATCGAAAAAAAATAGACTTCATGATGACAGTTATATGGTTTTACTGTCATGAACAATAAACCCAATGTGTAATTTACGGCGAAGTATTCTCACGTGAGAGTATGAAACCATAGAAGCTTATGCGTCACCTCTCGACTAAACATTCCAAGGAAGCTGATAAACCGTTGGATTTCTGAAACTGAAAACACTTAACAAGCAGCAAATTACTATGATGCAGGTAATAAAACGGTAATGTTATTTGTTCATTTACAATAGCGTTAATGCTACTGAGTTTTTATTCGTTTTCTGATTTAACAATTTTTTATCTGATTTTAGGTATCCAGTGTCAACGAGAAAACGATACTACCTAGCTACCGAGTCGCATTCCGATTCGCTAAAGCAAGGAAGCCGCATACAGATGGAGAAATCTTGTTTTGCCAGCAGCCGTGGATATGGCTGAAATTATGCTAAGTTCGCAAGAGACAAACTAGCTAAAAAGCATACCACTTTCTGATAATACCACTGAACGCGGAATAAACGATATGACGGGTGACATTCTAGAACAGTTAGTCGAAAAATTAAAGAAGAGCCCACATTTTACTTTGCAGTTTGATGAATCTACTGATGTTTCACATTGTGCTCAGTTTATAGTATCTGTGCGCTTTGAAGCGTGTGGAAGTATCGTGGAAGACATTTTATTTTGCAAAGCACGTCCTGCGTACACTACTGGCCAGCATTTGTATGCCTTTTTTTCATAAAGCACTCGCAGCTACGAGATTGTTTTGACAAAATGTTTCGCCATTTGTAATGATGGTGCTAAAGCTATGACTGGCAGTAAAAGTGGGCTCGTCGCGAAATTAAAATCGATAATGTCAAATTTTTCGTTGACATACTGCTTTCTTCATCGACAAACTCTGGCAGCTAATATTTTAACTTCTGATTTAAATTATGTGCTTAAAGAGGTGATCAAAGTCATTAACTCGATTAAAGGTAAAGAATTTCAAACTCGACTATTTAGAATCAATTGTAACTTCGCTCCATCAAAATATCATTAGTCACAAAGAGGACAGATGATTTTCCAAAGGAAAGGTATTGGCATGAGTTCTGGAACTAAAAGGTGAACTGTTAATGTTCTTACAAAATTCTAAATCTGCATATGCAAATTACTTTTGTGACCCTGTTTGGGTATTAAAATTAGCATTTCTCGCAGATTTTTTTTAACCATGTAAATATTTTAAACAAGAGCCTCCAAGGCAAAGGAGAAACGGCTATAATGGCTAACGATAAAATCAAAGCATTCCTCGGAAAACGTAGTTAGTAGTCAACGTTTTTACGAAAGATGATGTTTGAGTCTTTCCCTTGTATTCAGACGATTGTCGAAGAAACTGCAATGGACCAGTCTGTGGTACTAAGTTCTGACATTCATTGCATGATACAGAGCTTGCATAATTTGGAAGAGAAACTGTTAAGTTACTTTCCTGACCTGAACTCCGACGCTGAGAATGGTCATAGACGCATACTAAATCCTTTCAGCACAACTCGCTGATCTGAGTACGATGACGAAACAAATACATATAGATTTAGCAGCTGATGAGATGCTTAAAATAGAATTTAATTAGCAAAAGATTGACGTCTTCCTGATGAAGAGAAAAGGAGAGTATCGACAGCTGGGAAAGGAAGCTTTGAAATTATTAGTACCAATCGCTACTTCCTACCTTTATGAATTAGAGTTCTCTTCAATGGTGAACATAAAAGCTATGAAGAGAAATAGACTTCAACTAGGAAACGATTTCATGATTTGTCTCACAAAAATCACGATTTCACAAATTATTAATAAATAAACAGGCACAGCTTTCTTATTGAAACTGTTGCATTTTTACATTAGTCGAGCACCTATAACCCTTGCTTACTTTCAGTTGACTATGTGGCACCCGTGGCAGATATCACTGGTGTCGACCGCTGAATAAAAACTGTTCAAAACAATAAAATCCTAATAAGCGTCAAGTAAGCTTTTTAATAGTACAAATGAGAGATCTTAGTCATGAGGCATCAAATTCCAGTTGTGTCTATAAAGCACTGTGCATTTACGTTTAATCGCTGGATGGTACCATTATTGTTATTGACTTTCCTCTTGACGGTATGCCTTACGCTCCGCGGGAAGGAAATGACAATGAAATAACGGAAAACGCGGTGGAAAAAACAGCATAATGTTTTACATCACTGTCATTAATATTATTATTATTAATAGAACGAACAAATCACATTAGACGCTCCGACAAAGACAACGTCGCCGACAATGCAATATTCAGTTGTTCTGTTAGCGACACTCCGCTCGAGCGTTGCAATTATTGGTTTATACCTCCGCTTGTGTCTCCTCGACGATGTTGCCAAATTCTCTGTGACTGTGTTTCAAGCAAAACTTACGTTACTTCATGGCCTTGAAACACCTCTATATGAATTCCATTTTAGATACGTCGTCGTTAACCAACACGAATTCAATAAAACTGCACACTAACCAATACGGAGGCAGATGTTTCATTCAGCTAGCATTCTTCTGTGGTTATGACTCATTTTGAAGAGAAGCTAAAAACAAATGTCTTTAGACGACTTCATGTAAAAAATGATTTACATCTTATAAACTGTTTTAGTATTTTTTCGCTGCACGAAGTGGACGCGCGGTTAGAGGCGATATGTCACGGAATGTGCGGGCCCTCGGTCGGAGGGTCGAGTCCTCCGTCGGGTGTGTGTGTGTTGATCTTAGCATAAGTTAGTTTAAGTAGTGTGTAAGTCTAGCGAGCGATGACCTCAGCAGTTTGGTCCCTTAGAAATTCATATACACACGTTTAGTATTTTTACGGAGTGTTATGCATTATGCTTTTTTACGTGAATTCCAACAGAAAGATATGTTTCGCATAACGAGTGTTTCGCAGTGCAGGTAAGACTCAGAAGTAAATTATCCTCGTTAAGCGTTGTCCCACTGTATAATTTATTTGTAAACAAGAAGATCTTTTTTCGAATTTCTCACAGTTAATTATTGGATCTTCTTCATTTAGTTATCGATCGGTTCCTGGAAACAGCTTTGCGCTAATTTATCGTCAACACAGTGTGTTTATTATAAAACAACCAACATTTTGCTCAATTCAGAATTAATGTTAAACAAGGACTTTCGTAATTTTAATAAAAAATAAATACCATTTCCCTAGGCCTATGTTTTTGTATTACAGAACCCTTATTTTTGAGACATGTAGGAGGATTGTTGTTTCATTTACTTTCATTCAGTTTGAAATGAAGACAACATCACTTTTTAATTAATAGCGAGAATATGTAGTGTATATTTTTCAAATGATGGTACTAGTATTTTTTAAGTTTTTTATCAACTCCTTTATAAAGCACTATAAAAAAACAATGATTCACTTCACGGCAATCATCACAATTAACTACGCCAAAGAAACGAGAAATTAGCTAGGTGACCAGCAACAACGATGTTGTGGGAATCTCGATGAAGCCACAGAACTAGGAAAATAGAAACAACGTCAACATGCAGTGTGTGAATTAAAGTGTGAGTTGAGTTCAGGCATCCTAAATCCACTTGGTAGAAACTGCTGTACTTCGTGCCTTGTCTCACTGCTGTCAATCCTAGCGATCTGTTGTTTGGTTCGAAGCTTGTTACTGAAATGAATTCTAGTAATCGTGGTGCCAAATCTTGACTTAAACTGTGTGCGTGTTGCTGCAGTGATTTTTTATCACATTTGAATGTGAGCACCTTTTAAATGCGTTTTCATAAATTGTTCTCGGTCTGTGTGATATTTTTGTCACAGCAGGTGATTGGCACGTAAACTAAGTTGTCAGTAATACATAAGACGCTGCCACAGCACCGCCGTTCCAGCCCGGAAATTGATGTGGTCCTTTCTCTCTTCCTGGAAAACTCTCAGGGGTAAATACTGTCTGTACAAGACTTAGTGACTCTTGCCGCCCTAGTTCCATTCCGCAGAAGTGGGAAGAGATCGATAGACACCGCGTTGCTTCTCACTGCTACAATTGTTTCGTATTTGAACTCTTCAACAGGTTTGAATTAAATTCGTATTCTTTATTATAAATAAGTCCCAAATCTGAACGTGAGCGTAGTTTCAAGGTGCTTTCACAGAACCTTGTCACTTCCGTATGACATTTATACCACAGCAGATGATTCGTCATGAAACATACGATACCAGCCATGCTGAAATTGCTTTCTCCTGCGACCGCGACGCGCTGAGTAAGGCTTCGCGACACCCCAGGGGGTCACGACCCAGAGGTCGAAAAACACTGGCATAAAAGAATGCGCTTACCACGGACACGTTCGGACTCTATCTCTGAGTCCCTAAGGCTATGTTCCCACCAACCTACCTGTAGCTCAACAGAGTAACAAGGCGTTTCGCTACACTCTGTGCCTAAGAGAAACTCCTTCCTTGTGGATCTTAGAAATGCCATATTACCTAATGGGGGACAGAACCGTAGGTATTAAGGCTCTTGATAATTTCCTGTGCCTATGTACTTTCCTTCAGGAGGCTGTTAGTCTTTCTCTCAACACTTTTGTATGGTTAGCACCAATCCTGCTGTAGTAAACACTGCAAACTTTGAACGTAAACCTGCTTTTCCAAGTCAAATGTGGCATTGGACCTTGTTAGCAGGTCAATTAATAACATCCTAATCGATTCTAATGAACGTAAAGTAGGCCTCTCAGTTGCTGCTATGTTAGTCTTGGGTGACCCAATAAATACACGACACATCTTCCTCCTAGCCTCCTCCGTAACATCAGCAGGTAGTTTGAAAACTGCCAGTTCAGGAGAACTGATAAAATCAAAACCTGGTGTCGAATTAACGAGCGTATTGCAACGTACGTTCACCTCCACTTACCTCTTATTCAGTGACCAGCGCTACGAGCAGACACATAGAGGTGTGATGAGAAGGCCGTTGTAATTTATTACTGCTCATTTGTTTCTGGAAGACTTTACACCATTGGAAAAACAACGACAAAAGAGGACTGTAGTTTCACATACGTTAATCTTCATCCAGAGGCACATCATCGACAATTCTGTTTGTTGTGTACGCGGTCGGAAACAGTCCTTTTCGACAGTAGCCGATTCAGATACTGGAATATGTACAGTTCGCCACAGTCACATAAAACACCTCACGACAAAAACCATAGTAATAACAAACAGTATTTGTATGTAACCCAGTTTCTGCAGCAGTGACCCCTAAGGTATTTTCTTTAACATACTAGTGACTAAAATAATACTCTGCTCTATCGTCAATTTACATCTATCGAACCATTTGTTTTCCGTGATCGTATATCATTTGTGACATTTCGTAGAATATCATTCAAGGGGGAAATCAACGTTGGCCTTTCTTTTATCAAGTTTCACACACGTCTCCCCATGACAGTCCACTTGATTCCCAAAATCGTGACTCGACAAAAAATGATATTCCCAAGAGAAGTTTGCTGTCCACAGTATCTCGGAATTAACTTCGCCGTTGAAGTATAGTACAAGTAGAGACTGCACCGACTTTATTTCACACATCTGTTGGCACTGCTGACTGGGTTCACTATTACAAAGGGTTCTGTTACCAAAGCTGTAAACAAAAGCAATATCTAACCGATATCTGCTGCCATGACAGTATGTATCGCTTGCAAAGTGATCTTGGAAATTGGGGACGACACTTTCGTCTTTTGGCCGCATGGCCAAGAATTTGAACGACCTTTTGCAATACGGGTAGTGGTTTGTGAGCGAAATAGAATTGAGTAGGCAGTATTTGTGATGTGCTCTGTAAAGCCACCAACTGGTAGATTATAACCTAGGAATTACGAGAACATGTATAATTGAAAATACAAATGTGGGAGCAGAAGTCCTATCGCAAGTATGGTAAAGAAGTTTAATTTGTGTGACTTTAATCTTTCCAGTGCGTTTGTGTAAATGAGTTGGCTGATGATTCGTAGCTTTTGAGTAATTCCAAAATGTACGTACACAGATATGTTGTAAAGGCTAGTTAGATATTTCCCTTTTGTAATGTTTCTAAGACCTGTTAACACAAGTGAATGTAATTTGATGATTGCCGTTATATTTTTTTAGTGAGGTTATATAGTACTTGCTGTATAAATCTCATTGTTTGTGACTCAGATAGTAAAAAGGATGTAATTTTGCCGAGTAATGTAATTTCAATTTTCAGATGTTTTTTCCTCGTCTCGAACAGACTTCCCGCAAAAACGTCCCAAACTTTACAAAGTGTCGAACAAACTTCCCACAGACATGTCACAAACTTTATGATATGTTGAACACACTTTCCACAAACATGTCACAAACTTTATGACTTAATGTTTTTTTCACTGTCATAACTACACCACTAAGTAGACTATTCCTGCCAGTATTGACTAACCGTTTGGGCTATGTGCATTCATACATCATTACCTAACGTGTTCCCCAGGGGAAAATAAGTATTAATGACTTGCTGTTACCACTTGAACTTGGAGGTACTAACCAACCTAAAATAATACTTCTCCTAATAGCTATGATTATTAATCTGCCCTCTTAACTGACCTTAAAGTCTGAGAAACGAAGAAATGAAGTGGATAAGTGAACTACACCACTACTCAGTTACATCTGGCGTAATTGCAAGTAACTGTCGGCAGTAGTACTCCAGATTCCATGCATCGTCAGTGGATTTTGTGGAAATATCCATGTGGTCAATGTCACTGACATGGAATAGGCAGTACTCGTAGATTAGTTAATTGGAAGAATTGCTTTTACAGGTGAAGTTCATTTTTCAATGTGTGGAGATGGTCCACTCGCAAGTACAAAATAAGTCATTGATAAATTGTATATGCCCACTTTCAACACTGATAAACGTTCCTTGTTTAGCAATAAATAAATACATCTCTGACATATTGTTTAAATCTCTCCACTTATATCGGACAGTAGTGGGTATTGTTTATAAAAATCAAGTATAGTAAGTTAATTGTGTTACTGTGTCCTGTCATAAACCGCAGAAACTTCCCGCCGCCTTAAATTAGAACATTTGGATCATCTAGGAGTTTCCCCATGTCCTGTCATTTCCATTTAGTACAAGTAGACCTCCCTGGACTTTTGGGATTTCGCACCAATTTAATTAGCACAAGTGGGCTAGTTCTGCCGTATTGCTTTGATTGAATTTGCTGTCAATTTCACTTAGAGCAGAGTAGTATGAAGACTATTCGACCATCTGGATTAAGGGTTGGTGGGGGGGGGGGGTGAAGTGTATGTGGTTTGAGAGTGACATGGGGGGGTTGGGGGGGGGGAGGGGGGATGAGCTGAGGGAAAATTCTTTGACTGTCCCAGAACACCTCTGTTAGAGGGGGAGGGTGTAGACCTGACTTCGATCTTTTTTGGGGCAGATGGGGAAACCCTTTGTGTTTCTGGAAATCTACATAGATTCCCTAGTCATATTTGTGAACCATATCTCATACAAAAGGAAAGAGATTGTGGCATATCACTACTACCATGCATGCCACTTAAGGTACATTACATTTATGTATCCTCTAAACCATACATTTAGCATCACTTAAAGCTTTAAAAATACCACAAGCTAAACTGTTCCTGGAGTTATTTTCCCCACATAATTGTTACAATGGTTTGTTGAATCACAGATACAGATTAATAATTATCACACGTACGTGAACCGTAATTTTAAACTTGCAACTGGCACTGTGGAGAATCATGAAATAGGTGGTATGGAAGAAAGAGAAGTTAAGAGTTTACGTTCCCGTCAGCGATGAAGTGAAAAGAGACAGAGCACAAACTATACTCCGTACGTCGAGAGTAGAGTTCTGACAGCTGGCATCGCAGTTACCAGTATTCGACTCGGACGGCCGGCGAGCCAGCAGCGGGGGAGCGAGGTGGCAGACCATCCCGTCCCACCCTTCGGGCTGCGGAAACACTGGGCTCCTTCAGAAACTAACAATGCCGCCTAATTCACTGCAGCATTGTGTAGGGGCAGCATTCTGCTGACCGATGTGTTCCTTGATAGAATATTTTCTTACATGCGCTTCCAGCGTTCGTCACCTTACACAAGCAAACATATAAGTATTTACTTTAATGATGTTGAGCCATTTCACTGCTACAATTTTTATTTCATTGTTATACTGTACAGATTTCGCTGTATTTCAGACCACTTGATGTCTTGGACATACAAATAAGTTACTGTAATTGAAAATGGCCTATAACCGAAGTCTGGATCGTATAACAATAAAATAAAAATTACTACCGTCAAATTGCGGTAACATCATCAAAAAAATTTACCAGGACTATGGTTCCAGCCAAAATAAAATTTACACACAATGAGATTTTCAACATTAACAAGATAAAGCAAATTGCACCAATGTTACGTGTAAAATATCGAATAAAGACGTTACGTCTATTTTTCGTGCAGGAGAATGGAAACCCCAATATAATCATCTGATTTGTCATCTCTCGTCACGACCATATAGTCTGTGGCTCCTGCTGTCCTCATTGCCTGATACAGAAATTACAGTATTATGACCGGATTCTTCTCTTACACCTTCTTCTATGTTTGACCTTGCGATTTCTTTCCACACGTGGTTCACGACGTTCTTCCAGTTTTCTGGCGTTATTCGTGTGATAGCATCATTTACCAGCCTTTCTGTGTCTCGCAACGTGAAGGTGTTGTTTCGCTCCGCAACATCTGCTTTATTTGAGCCCAGATGAGTTCAATTGCGTTGTAATGACAGTGGTACGGTGGAAGATGATGAATAACTTTGTGGCAGTGTTTCTCGGCTAATGAATCAATCACATAATGCGTCTTTTGAAGCTTGTATCGTTTCACTAATTCCAGAAGTTCGCCTTTCCGCATATTCTGTATTCTGTTCAAAGCCTATTTTATTATCTTTCAACCAGCTGACTATTTCCTCTCTCCTTGCAGAATCCAATGGTGTCTTATTTAATTGTACAGAACTCTACGGCGCATTGTCCATTAGAAAAACACTACCAGAACTGACGTTTGGTAGTAAACGAGTAATGAACTAATCTTCGAATGTACCTGCATTCATATCCTTGTGACAGTTTTTCTAATTCAAAACTACTGTCTTATCACTGTACCACCTTGCCTGGTCCTATGTCATGGAGTAAATCATACTGTGTACGACTGGTCAGTTTTCTACATCATCCACTGTCAACACGATGGCATCTCGTTGTTGAAAATCTATTCAGTACACACTTTGATGCTTTTAATATTTCGTGCTGATTTATCGTTCGTAAACGAATCTTTGTGTTAAAGGTTAGTTGTTTTTATAGCATTTCACAACTGTGATAGATACGCATTATGTTTAGAGAAAGACTTGGTTACAACAATGTGTGGAGACAGAATAATGATACTGTGGGGAAGTATATACAGCATTCTGTATCAAAACAGAATGATTAACTTATCAAGATTTGATCTTGAGTAATTGTCTGTTGTTAATCGTGAAGTGAAAAAAAGAGATGTCCGAAGTATTGTCGGTGAATAGTTATGATGCCTCTGGATCTGTTTGGATAGTACAATGAGTAATCGAAGCGCGTGCTGTCAAGTAGGATTAATCAGTCAGATTACAACATTCAAGAAGCAATTTGTTATACCACAGGCGTCATTGTAAAGCGGTCGACTGAACCACAGAATCAACTCCCCTGGTTATTTTGTTACAGTTATGTATTTTTATAAAGCATCCTAGGCTACATAACGAACTGCCATCTAGGTTGTGCTTCCATTGCTAAGAGCTACATTTGAAAAGAACTGCCCGCATCTGCGATTTACAATTTGTCATGAAAGACGTTGGTTGGGGATGTACAAGTGGAGAAAATGGAGGCTGCAGCACTCCATATCAGATGCGCTCTATCGAAAACGACGTGTTCGGTCACATTCGTAGTGGCAGCATACAATAAATAATGAAACTATGGTTTCAGCGATGGAGTGTCTCAGATCACTGGAGATCCGAGATATTCATCTACTGAGTTTGTCTTTATCACCACCATCATTATTCTTATTATCGCAATCTTCACCAACATAAGTTTTTGAAGGTAACAATTTTGTTTGCTGTCCCACACCAGTTATCAGCTCTTGAAAGTTTTTGAAACTCAATACCATTTACGAAATTGTTCTGACCAATTGTATGAGTTTCTAAATGATTAGCAACCAGTTACAGCAAAATTAAGTCGCTTTCCCCCCTGGAGGAGGCTGTTGAACTTAACCCACTGTATGAATTGACCGCTACCTGTGAAGATGGAATGAAGATAAAGGAAGTAGAGAATAAACCTTGAATTTACTTTCGCCTCCTCAGGAGTCAACCAACTCAATTTTCCGGAAAAGCTTCGCTCCACGAAGAACACTACCCATAAAAAATGCCGATGCTGATCACGATAGCTTACCACAGGCTTATAGTGGAAGGGCTTCACTGAGTTAAAGACGTGGACTTCCGTAATTTTGAAAAGAATGTCCCTAACGCGATCAACCAATTGCTCTACGCTGTGCAAATTAAATTGGAAGTCCGCCTTCGTGTTCGCAAAACTGCAAGTCCTTTACCGCACGTTAATGGAAAATGATTTGATAAATTACCATATCGTATCACTACAATGGTGGGGTAGCCGCACGTCAGAAATTTGGCGTTTCCTTTCATGTAATTACTGTAAATGAAAAGCTGATGATTACACAGCATTAATATCCAAGGATTTGGTCTGGCTTTGAAATAAATAGACTATATAAACGTTAAACTTATTCACTACACTCATAGTTAAAGAGAGACCAATCTGTTGATGCTTACACGTTGATAGCTGAAACAACAAAGACAGTGCGAAATAGCAATGCTTCTCCTCGCTGCTCGGACAAGGAAGTGAAGGCCGACTACAATATTAACATACATACATGAGAAATTATAACATACAAATTTCTAAATTATATCAGGGAGATTTACAAGACATTTGCAATTCATTAAATAGTTTTAAGGTGAGAGTCTTTTCATTATATCACACTGCCATGGGATTAAAATATTTCATATACATTAGTAAGATTTCTTTGCTTTAGCAATTAACTACTTACGTTTGGGAGAATTATTAGTTTTATCATTAGCACAGGGAGAAATCAAACGCTTTGCATTAGCATAAGGGCGCTGATGATGTCGAGTGGTCGTAAGACGCTTGCTGGTGTATGTCATCTACTTGTTACTCTAGTTTGCAGCAACAAGCAAAGTATAACACTAGTTTCTTAAAAAAAAAAAAAAAAGAGAGAGAGAGAGAGAGAGAGAGAAGCTGTACCAGCGTGGCACTGACAAGAATTAAATACGTGCACACGTACATAAATGTACATCAAACATTAAATAGATTTTCGTAACGATACTAACTGAACTTCCCTTTTCTACTCTAGATATTATGAGTTATGTTCATTTTTATTTGACTTGAATTAAATACAGACATGGACTGTACCTGGGGTATAAGTAGAGTTTTGAAACGCAATGAAGTCTCTTAGTACGTTACTCTGAAGTGACCCACGATCGTCTTCTGAGCCACGTATCTATCGGTTCACACGAGTATGTGGAGTTTCTAATCATTTTATAGTGTTCACTTTATTTTGGTCAGTTCGCAGTCGAGCATGTATTTGAATGCTCAATAGCTCGACTCCCACGACGTAGTTCCCCTTCTACCCCTTTAACTGTTGGAAGCGCGGATCTCGTTTTAGAAGTGCTCACTCTACGCGACGACGTATTCACGTGTTCTAATTTATCCTCGAAGGTTGTGTTGGAGACGCGTTTTTAAGGGTCCTGTGCCTTAAAATAGATCGGCTTTTCTTTGGTGTCAAACTCCCAGGAATAAGCAATCGTAGCTCTCCAGAAGGTAAATGCACATTCTTTTACAGGTTGTGTTGGAGACGCGTTTTTAAGGGTCCTGTGCCTTAAAATAGATCGGCTTTTCTTTGGTGTCAAACTCCCAGGAATAAGCAATCGTAGCTCTCCAGAAGGTAAATACACATTCTTTTACAGAGCAGAATTGCTGTCTCTCTTCGTCCCAGTGTTTTCATCATTCGGCCAGGAATCTTGATCACATGCAAAGCACCTTTTCTTCACTCCAACACATTCATGAGTCATTGTCTAAACAACCTGACCCGACGTTTTTCGTTTCGTGTTCATTCACGTAAAAGTTCAGTTACGTGTGTGTCATATATTTTCTTTCACACGGGCTTACATGTTCGTATAACCTACTTCCAAGTTATCGACGTTTACTCTTCTTTGTCGACTAGGTGTTTTTTTCATGGATTGTTAGAATGCAAGTTTATCAGCTTTCCAATATATTAATAGATAGATTAGAGAATTATCTCTACTACAAGACCATTACTCAATGTATATGACTGCAAATTAACCAAACTTTTAGTTAAAGACCATCAAATTCCTCCATGAAAACGGACAGAGACAAACTCTCGAGCGACAAATCTCACGTCAGAAGAACACTACTCCGTTTGTTACTTAGCATTTCTCTTGTTAGTGTACTACTTGATTCTACTTAGTGGACAAGGTACGGGATTCAGTATTTGCATGTCGTTGAGTAATTCAGTAGCTTCAGAATATACAGTTTACTGTACCTCAATATAATTTCCCTCTACAAATGTTAATCTTACAGTGACATATTGCCATTCTACGAAATTCTAACATTTAATCAGTTTCATAAGTTTTGTGATATCCTCCCTCCGCACGAGAAGAGTGTGATAGTATTATGTTGCCTTAGGCTTTGGACGTTCAGTAACGCTTTGATCTGAGGTGTATTTCTGCACTCAGAAAAATAAATCCTACACCTGTACAAGGGAGTATAATTATCGAGATAAAAGGAAGTCATAATCAAAATAAGCTAGTACTATTATATTCCCTGCTTGTTCGACTGTAAACGAATACATAGGAAAATAAATATTGTTACTGAGTCTCCTATATACATTTCGTGAATCTTGTTATCAGTGTTCACTCTTCAGGCGATGCTGAATCTTTGCAGTTTGAGTTATAAGTATGCTTTATACCTAGTCGACAAGTTAGTAGTCTCACGAAACGTCTATTCAAGATTCACGTTTCTGTAACAATTTCTTTTAATCTTTTTCGAATATTCGTTTACGTTGTATGTCAGTTTCGTAAAGCAAGCTTCCAAAAACAATTTTTTGTATAGTCATTGTATGCTTCCTTACTTGGTCTTACACATAGTGTGTGTTCATGGATACGCTATGACTACATCCTTTACGTTGACGCTCCAGTTAACCTTTCATTTATTTCATATCTTGCCATCGTTTGTGTAACCCATGGGACGGTATATGTGTCTTCATACAGTACATTGTTAGGAACCTAATTTCATATGAAGTGTGTATTAAGATGGCACAGATTTTTTCTCGCTTGTCGGACAGGTGTACGTTTATCAGTTGCTGTCGTTATTACTTACTTTGAGTTATTTGACTGATAACAGCAGCTTTTAATGTACTACTTAAGTTTATTTTCCATAGTCCAAGTTTCAGTGCTATGACTGACTGCTTGAGCGATGATTATATGTGCTTCACTCACAGGTATTAATCATGTACTTATATATGCTAGCCTGGTCAGACTCGCTACAATTTCCTCGTTATCTGTAGTCGAGCAAACTTTCTTCGGAGGAGAATTCGTCTGTTGCGTCCTTCCTTCTATTCCTACATCACGTCCTAAGGAAGTGCTTTTTTAACTCTCTGTTGCCGGTTACCTTTCACGAAAACAAAACCCTAACCTTGTCTCACTCGAATGTAAGTGCACAGATATCTCAGTACTCTTGACAAGGCTGCATTAGTATCGGCATTAATACAGAATTAGTGGCACAAAAATTTACTAGGGTCGAATGAAAAGTAGTGCCTCCACCTTCGTTAATTGGATTTGGATGGGAATATTTTGATAAATCAAACGCAGAAATAATCCTTAGAATGTGATCTTTAATTAAGAATATTCACTTTTCCACATAATCACCAGCCAATTGGATACATTTCTGCCAACGACGAACATTTTTCTGAAGACGTCACGGAAGAAGTCGACAATCTGTTTCCGCAACCACAGTCTCACAGTTCTCTCAACGTCTTCATCAGAAGCATAATGATGTTCCTGCAGATCCTAACCTTCATTCTCAAAACGCGAGAGGAGTTCCTGGAAAATTTCAAGTCATTGCGCTTTAATTTCAGGAGTCAGCATCCGGTGTACCCATCGTGCACAAATCTTCCAATAGCCAAGCAAAGCAATAATGTGACCGACACCTTCTTGTGAAATGCCGATTGTGCTTGCAGTTTCTCTCTGAGTGATACGACGATTGTCCTGAATCAATCTTTCAACATTTTGCTTGTGAAACTCGGTGGTTGCTGTCACAGGACGTCCAACTCTTTGTTTGTCACTCAGGTCAGATGTTCCAGCCTCAACATCCTTCAACTTACTCGCCCAACGACGCACAGCACTCACATCAACACAATCACCATAAACTGCTTGAATCTTCTTTGGGGTGACACCTTCTGCTATCAAGAATTCAATGACAGCACGTTGCGTAAATCACACTGACCGACCGTCTTCGTGTGGTTCCATAATTTACACTGTAACAACACAACCGTTCAGTGCTAAGGCTTTCCGCCAACTGGAGCTGTAGAGAAGAGGCTACGGAACAAGCCAGCACCTACCGCATGCCAATTCTGCCAGCTGTTCAAGAGTTACGAGGGTGGAGGCATTACTTTTCAGTCAATCCTCGTACGATATAATTTAACATAACTCATTACCAACGCGTATAAAATATTTTATACAACTCTGTTCAAAATGGGTCGTGTCATGCCTTGCAATGCTTTACCTGAAAGTTCACGACACTTCGTTTTCCCTTAGATGAAATATGGCTACGACCTGTGACATCATTTTAATATAATATACTGACCGTAAACATTGCCCCAGGGGAGATCAATGGTGCCCGGCCTCCCTCACTGCCATCTGTGCTTCCACGGACACCAGGTCCGACTTCCATTTTAATTTGCACAGCATAAGGCGATTGATCGATTGCGTTAGGCATATTCTTGATGAATCCTTCCATTGTAAGTCTGAGTGAAATCAAAGTGATCAGCATCGGCTCTCTTTGTGAACGATATTCTTCGTCGAGTGAAGTTTTTCTAGAAAATTAAATTCGTACACCCAGGAAGGGTGAAAGGAATTACAGGCTTTATTATTTACTTCCTCTACGTCTTCATAGGCAGTGGTCAACCCACACTGGCGACCGCAGCAGCACGATTGAGAAAAAACGGTAAGTATATGTTACGTAAAAACTATAATTGTTTCAATGTATTAATTATCAGTATTTCTTTTCATGATCGACGAATTGTTGAAAGTATTGTAACATCAACATGACAAACAAATAAACCTGGAGAATGGATGTGAATGAGCAGATCTGACGTTAAAATAATATGGTATTAAGCAGTCTGGAAAAGTTATTTAAATTAAATAGCTGCCGAAGTAGTACAGAAATATTTCAGGTAACAGAAAAGTTACTATTACGCTTCAGTGCTTAATGTATTAAATGTTAGGCTACTGTTCTTACTCTTTTAATTTTCAAATTCCGCCGTACATTATTCTTTCTGTGGTAGATATTTTCACATTATTGATTTACAATAAACAGTAGCGAAGACAATAGTACGTATTGTAGCTGTTCTAAGATGGACCACTTTTACTCATCTGGCGCGTAATCGCGCGTTCCATTATTGAAGTTAAAGTCAGCTATGTTGTGGTCATCTTGTAACTGCAGTATTAAAATTTTCCGCTGCAAATTAATGTTATTCAAAACAAAAGAGAATGCTACACTGCGAATTACTGATTTCTAAACATTATGGTGAAGATCAGAAATAAAGAAATAATGGACGAAACAAATCTTACTAACCTACCGGTACTTTCAGACGAAGAAAGCAGCGAAGTACAAAACAATGTAGTTGATAACACTCTTAATACTGCGGCGTGTGGAATGAGAACATCAGCTGAAAATAATACAGCTAAGCCACATGTTCAACCGACTACATGTTATGCACAGCTGGCAAATGCAACCTTCACTTGACATCGCGTTTCCGGCAACTCAAAATGCTAGTGAATTCGCTATGCGGAAAATAGTGCAAAAAATGATAGCCAACGTGAATAATATAAACACAAGGTTGGCTGGCTTCATTTGAAATCACTACTAAACTATCAACTGGAATGTGTAACAGCACAAATTTCTGATTTACCATTGACAGTGTCTAATGTGCAACAATAGCATCATGACATTTCAACTGATGTTGAGAAATTATTCAAACAAAATAGGGATTTGAAGGAACAACAAGACACGCTGACTAGTAAGAATTCGAACTTAATTAACGTAAGCCTGAGTGTGTCTAGTAATGAAGTACTGATTGCCCAAGAGGTATCAGAGAAACTATTCTCAGAATTTGATGAACTGGCTGCTGATCTTGTAGCACACGCCAGTAGACTATAAAAATGCTTCAGAACAAATAAATGGTCAACTAGTTAACGTACTCAAACAGGTAGAAAATACAGAACGTGACCACTCTTTATTATTCTTTGCGAATGTTGATCTACCAGCCGATATCTTACACTATATAAAAAAATCTGCACTTGATTTCTCTTAATTACCCTTTTCAAATGTTGGGCTTCTGTATGAACATAACGTAGAAAACAATAGAAATAACATCCCCGTCCTACCAGATCGCATTAACACAGAAAAATATGAAAACTGCTTTTCCGCCTTAAAAAGATTTATACAAAAAAGGCATCGAAATATCGTAACACTCATCAACAGTAGAAGTATTGAGTCCGTTGGACAGGGTGTATAGAAATTTCAGTTATGTTTTAGTAAATCGAAGGACTATTGTGAAACCAAGCACAATAGCAATATGCCATACAGAAATGTTTCGTTTCACAACCTCGCAGTGCTTGCTTTTTCAATAATTTGATGCCCTAGTGACGTCGTACATGAGAAGAACGGGCCTAGTAACACGCATGACAAAAAGCATAACAAAACAGCGTTCCATCACCTAATGTCATATAATCCGACGCAGCAATGAAATTTTCATGACTGATCGCATTCCACTAGATTTTGTTCAGACACGAAGAGTTAACTTCTCAGGTCCGAAACGATGTTCAAAGAGTTTTATTGCTAGTGTTCTTGTTGTCGTACAGAAATCAGGTCATGGCCCGTATGACTGCTAGAAAAGAAAAAAATAATAGCTACAATCATCCGAACAACTGAACCATGTTTTAAATAATGTATAAATAAAAACGATAGTTAAACTATAGGCCATGGTACATTCAGGTCAGCAGTAAACACTGTTATAAATGCGGACACATTACAGTAAGTTAAATGCACAGACAATACATTACTAGAATGGCAATATAGGGTTGTCGTCCGTCCCTATATATCGGGGCCGTCATCGATATGGACCTTCTTGTCTCAACATCCTGACACGACCCAATTTTGTCCCAATTTTGCAAAATGTTTTTCCGACCTTGGCTCAGGTACTGAAGTAACGCTGTCTGTTTGCGCGATATGTAAATGCAACCTCAGTTTGTTTTATTTATGTCAAGAAGTTCATGTTGACAAGGTCCACGGATGGCGTTGCGTGTCGTGTATCTTGTATCGATGATACAAACACCTTTTATATTACAGTGCCAGTTTAACTACAATGTGACTTGCGTGGAGTTTTAAGTATGTAAGAGGGAAAAAGACTTCCTGAAAATGGTGAAATAATATGAGAAACTACTTTTGCCGCAACAAGTTCCATGTAATTGTGTTCTAAATAAAAAGTAAATATATCAAGTAAAGGTTTTACTTCATTTCTAGACGCGTATCCAGGGTGTCCCGACGAGGTACCAGCTAGATATGGCAACTCTATGGCAATTCCGTGTAGAGTATCATTGGTGTTACTAAAGCCAGCACTTTAGAATCGCAATATGGCGGCGAGCGCAAAGGACGTCTAAACAGATGTTTCTTTATTCATAAAAGATTTGTACGAAATAGGGATAAACTGATAATAGCTTCTTACATTGAGAGCTTTGAAATAGTGGTCAATACACACGTCGTCTTTGGCTGTAATTTTTCGTACAGCACACGGAAGATACAAGGAAAGGAACGTGTCTCATGCAAAACTAGAAACAACTTACATATTTCGTACTTAAGCCTAAATAATTACATTACAGTTTCTCGTACCAGAAATACCGGCAGTGTTTAAATAGTTGCGATTATTTTACGGGCTTATTTAAAATAGTATTAACAGACACAGCCCAATGATTTGTTTTTAGCCACATTTCGCCAACTTGGCTTTTCTTCGAAAGTATACTCGATATGAAAGTACTCTTGTAAGTCGAACGTGCTTTTTGTTGTTGATAACAAGTGTTTATTCATTTGAATGTTCTTACGAAAAATGCAATCTGCTATAAACGTCGTATATGCATATTGATTTCTTCTCTTAACATTAGTGTTCAATGTATATGATAAACTCAACCAGTGTCCGCAGCTCGCGGTCGTGCGGTAGCGTTCTCGCTTCCCACGCCCGGGTTCCCGGGTTCGATTCCTGGCGGGGTCAGGGATTTTCTCTGCCTCGTGATGACTGGGTGTTGTGTGATGTCCTTAGGTTAGTGAGGTTTAAGTAGTTCTAAGTTCTAGGGGACTGATGACCACGGATGTTAAGTCCCATAGTGCTCAGAGCCAAACTCAACTACTACACATATATTTGCTAAACAGCAGAACTATTTTAGACTACCTCGCAAAGCTTGAAACGCCATTTCGTTAGGGAAAATCGCAGTGGTATCATACACAAACTTCCTGAAGCTGCCATCTTACATCACCGAACGTCAGGCGTCGGAAAAGAACGTGCCTTTGCCAGTCTGGTAATGTATGTCTGTGGCTAAATGTCACTAGCGGACTCTTTGGTCCACTTCCCCATGTTGCACATTTTAAACTTTACATATAGAAGAGGGAAAAAAAAAGAAAGCTGGATATGGGATCTTATATACGCTTGACAGTTGATAAAGAACACGAGACATTGTTGGGCAGGAGTATGCAAAGGTAATGATGGACGACATGAAATAGCATTCATACGTAATAGAGATGGAGTGTAGCCTTGTATGGAAGTGAAACATGGACGATAAATAGTTTAGACAAGAAGAGAATAGAAACTTTCGAAATGTGGTGCTACAGAAGAATGTTGAATATTAGATGGGTAGATCACATAAGTAATGAGGAGATATTGAATAGAATTGGGGAGAAGAGGCGTTTGTGACACTACATGACTTGAAGAAGGGATCAGTTGGTAGGACATGTTCTGAGGCATCAAGGGATCACCAATTTAGTACTGGAGGGCAGCGTGGAGGGTAAAAATCGTAGAGGGAGACCAAGAGATGAATACACTAAGCAGATTCAGAAGAATGTAGGTTGTAGTAGGTACTGGGAGATGAAGAGGCTTGCACAGGATAGAGTAGCATGGAGAGCTGCATGAAACCAGTCTCAGGACTGAAGACCACAACACAACAACGTAATAGAGATGGAGTGTCACATTTAAAACGAAAAATAGTACACATTTCACTACGTCGGAAAACAAACATAAATAACGTTCATGTTTGACACAGGTCAGACTCACAACATAACGCACATTCAGTGTATTCGCACTTCCGAATATGGATAACCAACAGCTGTAGAATGGAATAACTACATTGAAATTTTGTGCAGGATCGGGATTCTAACGCGGATTTTCCGCTTATCGCAATTGGAAATCTTACCATTTAGCATTCCAAGCACGACTCACGGCCACACCGAAACTACCATATGTCGTCAATCATGCGTCGACAACCTGTGCTCGTACACCCATCAAGTAAATTCCCATACAGGTGGGACACTTTACTTGAAAGTTACTTGCCAGGTGTCGGCGGATAAATATGATACATCGGTGTTTGTGTTATTCTGAATTACGATGCAAAGTTGTTTTGGACATGTATCCATTCCAAAGAAACTTTTCATGCATGCCTATCAAAAGGTACACTACATTGTAATTTACAGTAACACTGGCACTGCTATATCGTATCACAGTTTAAAGGTCAAAATCGGACAAGTAATATGCCTCCTCGGGCACTTATTTTGATTTTGCACCTGTTATTCATGCTGGCTACCAAACTGTTGAGGAGCTCCTTTGTCAAGGCGGCTTGTAGTTCTTGCACGGTTCAGGGAGGAATTGTTCGTTGAAACACTAATGCCAAGAGCATCCCACGCATGTTTTTTAGGGTTTCGGTCCGGGGAGTGTGCATGCCAATTCTCCTTACATTGTGTCCGACGTCTTTACACAATTGGAGGAGCATAGTCGTCCATAAAGTCGGACCTGCCACACAACTAAACGGACGCACATAATCTCCGTGCGGTACTGCCATGCTGAAACGGTCCCACACACGCAAAGATTTACAGCGGTGATCAGCCATTGTGCATGGTGACTGCTCACACCGTGACGTGTACGTCACACCGGTGACGTTCATGTGTATTATGTGGTGTACACCGTGTTCCCCTCTCTCTTTCCATACTAAACTAGTGGCCAGAGCCACTTGGTACAGTGAACCGCCAGCCGGTGTGGCCGTGCGGTTCTAGGCATTTCAGTCTGAAACTGCGTGACCGCTACGGTCGCAGATTCGAATCCTGCCTCGGGCATGGATGTGTGTGATGTCCTTAGGTTGGTTAGGTTTAAGTAGTTCTAAGTTCTAGGGGACTGATGACCACAGTGCTCAGAACCATATGAACCATACAGTGAACCAGGTTTCGTTAGAGAACATAACTCTGGACCACTGTTGTTGACCCGAACCAACATACTCCGTACAGCAACGAACACTTTGTCGATGATGCAGTGTTTAAAGTGGAATGCATTTCACAGGCTTCCGAGCATACAAACCTGTCTGGTTCACACTATGTAAATTGAAGGTGGAGATGGGAGAAAGGAAAGAAAAGAGACTATTGATGTCAGCTACATCGGGACTTTATGTGGAATCGGCGGCAACGAGCGAAAATGTGTGATTCGAATCGGGAATCTCTCACTTTCTGGGAAGTTGCGTTAATCACCTCGCCACCCAGGCACAGCGTTTACTGCAGTTGCGCAGACTGTCTATGCACTCCTGTCGACCGAACCACATTCACACCTAGTGCCCCCAGTCCTCTGTTCCTGTCCATGCTTTCCATGCTCACTAGTTGGATGTTCCAGCAGGAGTTCGGACGTGATCGTGCATGCGCACTGAAGGCGGTGGATACACTACCCATGGAGGCCAATCAATTATGTGACTGCGTGTTGTCTGTTCTGCAGCACATGTCCAAAAGACAGACACCACTCAGAATCCGCGCTGTGGTACATTATACGTAATTTGAACGTGCACGAGGAAGAAAGGAAAGAAAAGGGAAGAGACTATTGGTGCATCGATGGGTATTGAATCCACTATTTCTGTGCAGATGCCCATTTATGTACGATCTCCTGCGGAAATCTCAATTTAGTGAGCATGGAGGACACGGAGAGGGACTGTGATCAGGTGGCTCAAAGTGGGAATGTGGGTCGTCCGGAAGGTGTTCCGGGGTAGTTCGCACAGATGCGCGGAACACTATATCTGGTGCTGCAGTGGTTAACGCGTGTGCTCAGTAGGCAGGAGACCCCAGGGTCGAATCCCGGTCGGGCACACATCTTCACTCGTCACCGCTGATTGAGCACGAAGTCACAACGCAGCTGACATCAATAGTCCCTTCCCTTTCCTTTCCTTTCTCCATCATGAACTTACATAACTTATATCACGGATGCAGATTCTTCGTGGTATCCGAAACAACAGACACAACGCATTCACACAACTGCAGATTTAATCACCGCGGAATTGTTCTGGCAGACACACGTGTGCCGGTAGTGGTTTCGTATGTAACGATCTACCGAGGAGTTAGATGTACGAGGTCTGTTTAAAAAATTCCAGAACTTTGTCCACAAGATTTTACTGTTCCAACCGTTTACTTTTTGTGTATGGTCTCCTTCGAAATACTCTCCTCCACTATCACACAGCCGTAGTTGTGTCCGGCTCTTCGAAAAGCGCGCCAGGCGGAGTGCTGTCGCTTCGCGTCTAGTGTTTGCGGTGGCGCTTTCGGTTTGGAGTGCTTTTTGGATCGCTACCGCCCTCTGGCGGGAGGTGGAGCAAGGGTACGGTCGCGTGACGATCGAGGAGTACGTACTGGGCGGTGACCGACAAGGTGGTGGCGCAAGCGGGGCCCTGCTGTTGGGGGTCGTCAACTGCTCGCCACGTGCTTTGGCCGGCCTCTTGGCCGTCAGGGGCTAAGTCTGCCTTACCCGCATGTACGTGGCTTATGAAGCTTAGAAGCCGTGGTGGAGATCAGCGCGTGGGACCGTATGTCTTCTTATCGGCCGTTGAAACCACTGGCGCCGCGCGGGATTAGCCGAGCGGTCTTAGGCGCTGCAGTCATGGACTGTGCAGCTGGTTCCGGTGGAGGTTCGAGTCCTCCCTCGGGCATGGGTGTGAGTGTTTGTCTTTAGGATAATTTAGGTTAAGTAATGTGTAAGCTTAGGTACTGATGACCTTAGCAGTTAAGTCCCATAAGATTTCACACACACACACACACACACACACACACACCACTAGCAGCGGTTGGCTCTGACGAGCATAAAGAAGTGCAACGTGTTCCCGGCGCTGTGGTGGCGTGTGAGAAGTTGAGTACCGTTTTTATGTAACAGGGGTTTTTCAGATTCTAGTGAAGTGTATGAGTTTCTTCACCAGTGGTTTGTTGGGTCTTCCCACCACAGTTTTCGTTTGCCTGTCCACGGGAATGTGGTAATTGCTTCTTGGTCGGGCCGTTTCATTCACACCGCGATTGGGTGATTTAGGATCGGTGTCGCGTGTCTCTGTGGTTCGGAGTCTGTGCAGGCACCGCCCTTGCTACAACTTCTGGTTTTGGGTAACTCAGGAAGGTGGTGGCTTCTAATGGAAGTTTTGGGGCTGATTCGCTGTGGTCCTGTAGACCCCAATAACTGTTCCGCCTACTGTTATTTGCGCCCCTTAACACGAGTCACTCCCTCACCGAGCTAAGGAAATTTTTTTCTGGGAACTGCCTTTAATGTGAAGGTTTGTGTGCGGGATTATTCACATTTATCTTGTAACAACTGATTGGTGTAATATACGTTATTTAAGTGGCAAGAGACAACTATTTTAACTTTAGTACAAACTAGCTACTTAAAGGTTTTCTTTAAGGTATTGATCATTCATATATATATATATATATATATATATATATATATATAAGTTTAAAATCTTATTATTTCGAAGTTGTTAACGTCATACCTTGCAATATCCTTTACATAGAGAAAATTTGCCAGCTAAAAGAGTTTTTTTTTTAAATTGTTGTCTTTATATATGTCAAGTTTAATTATTGGGAAGTTGTTAACGTCGTACCTTGCAATCTCCTTTTCATAAAGGAAATTTGTCAGCTATTGGAAATTGTTTTTGAAATTATTTTTTCTAGATAGAGCCAAACATAAATTTATTATTGAGAAAGTTAAAATCAAAAGGTATCTTTAGCAGTGTGTGTTATTTCACCAGCACCTCCTGGCCCCTACTTCCACGATAACGTTTTGGAATAACATGTGTACTTGAGTTGTTGTTTGTGAACCGCCCAAATTGATGGTTCAGTTACTACACCGCTCCCAAAGTCGTTTCCACATCCCGATAGCAGTCTCGGTAAGCCTCCTGCTCGATCGCGTGAAGCACTGTCTGTGAATTTTCTTTTGTCTCGTCTATCGTTTCAAATCCTCGTCCTTTCAGTGGGATTTGAACCTTGGTCCCAACAACATAACCGTAGACCCACGTCCCATCACCAGTTATGATTCTCTCAAGGAACATCTCGTTCTCATTTGCGCTCTTCGAAAGCTCATCACAGATTGTGAGGCGTAGGTCCTTCTGGTCTTGACTCATGGGGCGTGGGACGAACTCGGTGGCAACTCGATGCATTTCAAGATGCTGTGTCATTCTTCTGCAATCTCTCGGACAGTCAGTCTTTGATTAGCACGCACAATTTTGTAGAAATTTCAGACATCAGCGTTGTCGATAGATGTCGAAGGACGTCCTGAACGAGAGTTATCTTTAACTTTTGTCTGGTCATTTTTAAACCTTGTGAACCATTCGCAACACCGGGTACGGCTTAAGCACTCATGGCCGTAAGCTAGCTGTAACTTTTGGTGTGTGTCGGTAAATGTTTCTTTGAGTTGCACGCAAAAATTTAATGCAGAAGACTAGCTCCTCTATCTCTGCCGTTCCGAAGTTCTCAAACTGCGTGACACAAGTCTACTAAATACAGCACTGAGTGGTAACTAAAAGACAACAATGATACTTCAGCAGTTACACAGTAAACAAAGGCGTGTGCAGGGACGTCAACCGCATTTCGCTCCAAGACATCACTGGCGCGAAATTACCGATGTTTCGGAATTTTTTGAACGGACTGCGTAATTTCTTTTTCGCCTTTAGAACTTCGTATTAACCCCTTTGCGCTGTGGTGGTCCGTGCACGAACACCAACATGCTTACGCATAGCGTTTCTACCTTCAGCCGACCGTTTTTAATCGCGAGTTGAAACTTTTATGCATCTTCCCACTTCGACCACAGAAGAGACGCATTAAACTTCGAGCCACCCAACTGTTCGAACGTAGGCACAAATGATGTCTCGTAGACGTAATGCCACCCCATTTGGAATGTCGCACTAATCGGTTCTTCAATAACCAGTCAAACACCATACTGCATGCACTGTTGACTGCATATCGAGAGTTCGTGTACAAGTTTTGCTGCAGTTATCACGTCCCGCACTCAACATTTCCTTTTACGATGTTCGATCGGGAGTCCCATACTAATTGTTGTGTGTTCCGTAGCAATTATCAGTTGTTCATTGGCAGCTATCAAACGTTCCTTAATGATTATCTAGCAGTAACATTTTAATTAAAAAGAGAATTTTTTCTGACTTAACAGACATTGTCAGCTCCTAAATAAACAGCGATACACAGGGTGCGTGGTCATAAATCGAACTCAGAGATCTGTGCGCTTTCGCTAGTCTTTGCGCGTGTTGTGATGGCTGTAAGGCCAGAACTAGCACACTATTCAGATAAATTGTTGTGGCTCGGCATATCGCAAGCAGAGTACTTGACCAATTTTGTACGGTTATTAGTTTCTTTTGACGAAAACTGTTACCATTTAATGTCGGTAGAATGTACCTCCTCATTTGATTTCTACTTTTATCTCGATACAGCTTACTGACGAAGATGAGAAACGACATGTACCATGAGGCATGCCTGGATTTCCCATATGGTAGTGCACAAATGTCTACATTGGCGACCTAATGGAGTTGCCCTTATCAGCCAGCCAGAGACATTCATAAACGCATACTTACAAATGCGGGAAACTGAAAGATTAGCTGCCGGCCGGTGTGGCCGAGCGGTCCTAGGCGCTTCAGTCGGGAACCGCGCGACCACTACGGTCGCAGGTTCGAATCCTACCTCGATCATGGATGTGTGATGTCCTTAGGTTAGTTAGGTTTAATTAGTTCTAGGTTCTAGGGGACTAATGACTCAGATGTTGAGTCCCACAATGCTCAGAGCCATTTGAACTATTTTTGAAAGATTAGCTACTTTCTGACTTACCTGTATTCAGTTGTCACACAGCACATAATAAATAATACCTCAGCACTATTAACTTGTAGAAAGATTAATTAATTTCCCGTTCATTTTTTAACGTGTAGATAAAGTTTTCCACAGACAGTTGTCTGTAATTCGAATCTCGTCTTCAGTGTGCTGTCCTCAGTCTGCAATACTTCCTACGGATCGAAAGAAATACCAGAAAATTAAATGAACAACGAAACGCTTACGTTGCTGAGATTCTTTATTTAAAAGGGCAAAGAATTGCATACAAACATTGTGTTCGCGTTACATATACCAGTGATGGAACTCAGGACAGTAGAGGGCCCAGAGTCCTTAGACGCCAGATGCAGATCGGATCCAGGAACGCAGATTGCCGACGTTGGAGAAGACACCGGGGGTGGCCTCGCAGCTGGAACTGCCCCAGGAGACGATGCCCACCTGGGTGCTTCCGCTGACCAGGGGACCACCAGAGTCACCGCTGCAGACGCTCCTGTCGGCCTGGCCGGCGCACACCATGCGGTCGGTCACAGTGTTGATGTTGGCGAAGGTGTTCTTGCACGTGTTGCGGTCCAAGATGCTAATGTCCACCTTGAGCAGACTGTTGGCGGACGGTCCGTCGGTGTACGTGGCTCCCCAGCCAGTCACCGTCACGCCGAGTCCACCTGGTGGGTCGTAGTTGTCACTGGCGAGGCCCACTGCCTGTGCGCTCGAACCCAGCAGAGATCCGGACATCTGAAAATCAGAAAAAAACAATGCACGTGTGCTACATCGAGCGATGTGCCTTCTGTAACATAACATGTGGGAAATGAATATGAGTATATTAAAACGCCATTCTCAGCGTATTCAGAAGACGGAATTTCACGACAGGGGAGGAAGTGTTAATCGCTGTTGTAGCACAAAATTAATCCAGTTAGCATATATGATTGTAATCATTAACTGTTTCACAAATACACTGTCTCTCTTCAAGAGTTAGAGAATGTCTAAGGAGGAATTTTCAGTACTAAGGTTATGAAATCATCATCGTCAGTATTTTGCCCAACGACAGGTGTTCAAATGAGCTCTCCTAGCAACTCTGTCATTTGTTACCCTCTTCGTTTTCCCATAATTGTTTTCTACTCTGGTACTATCCTCCATCTTGTACCATCTGCATCCTATTCTTCTTTTTCCATTCATTGTTTCTTCCATAACGTCCATCAGTAAACTATCTCTTCTCAGCAGAGCCCAAGACAATTTTATGAAGGATATCATATTTGCTGCTGACTGCAGAAATTATTTATTTCACGATTCTAGTTTAGAGCTTTGGGCCATTCTTAAGTGATACTGCAAATTATTTTGCTTCATCATCAAGTCAGTTTTTAAATCCTGCGGCGAATATGACGTCATTTAAAAGAAATCTACATGACTATGAACCCTGAGCATGAGAAGTTATCCCAAAGCCAACTATGTTTCTTCTTCGTTAATATCCTTAAAATTTTTTTCTCTCTTTCCACATTCTCAGTTCTCACTTTGTCTATCTTATCCAAATTTCTCTTTCCTCCGTGTCCATCTCTTGGCTCCATATAATGCCATGCTCGAAATAAAGTACTTCGTCAGTACCTTCTTCAGTTCCTTGTCCATACACCCGCATAGGAGCCTGTGGTTATTTTTTAATTCCTCCTTAGCAACGGTCGTATGCATTTTCGCCTCATTATTAAATCGCATATCTTCTGTGATTATGCTTTCCAGATATTTGAAAGCGCTAACTTGGTCTATATGTTCCTATTATAGCTTTTTAGTTCTTATCACAATGCATTTTGTCATTCCCTTCGGAATCCTCATTCCGAATTCTTTACGGATCTCATTTATTTCTTTTCAATCATACTGCTTTCGCTGTCTGACATTAACGCCTCATCTTCCTCAAATCGAATACATTCTATCCTCCCACCACCAACTAACAGTGGTCTTTTTTTGTCTCAAACATTTCTGAATAATAGGCGCCATACAAATGTTAAACATTGTTGTGGAGAAAACAGTATTGTGGAGATACAGCAGGCTTGACTCACTCCCATTCAAATTTTGCGTTAGTATGTCATCTCATTTCCGCCGCGCGGTATTAGCCGAGCGGTCTTAGGCGCTGCAGTCATGGACTCTGCGGCTGGTCCCGGCGGAGGTTCGAGTCCTCCCTCGGGCATGGGTGTGTGTGTTTCTCCCTAGGATAATTTAGATTAAGTAGTGTGCAAGCTTAGGGACTGATGACCTTAGCTCTTAAGTCCCATAAGATTTCATACACACACACACACCTCATTTCCAATCTGTAGACGTATTTTGTATTGTAGGTAAATATTCTTAATCTATCATCTATCCTTACAGTCGACTATCCCTTCTATAGAATGTACACCAATTTATTCCACAGTACGCTATCAAAGGCTTTCACCAAGTCAACGGAAACAGTGTAAACATCTCTTCCACTTTGAAAGTATCACTCACCTATAGTTCTCAATTACAACTCTTGCATCGTTCCCTCTTCTAAAGCCGTACTGTTTCTTTGCAAACCTTTTTCCAGTCTTCCGTGAATTCTTCCATTCATCACCCTTAGTTGAACCTTTGCTTAATGGGAAATAAAATTAACGGCTCTAAAATCGTAACATTTCTTGACATTTCCTTTCTTCACAAACAGTGTCATACCTTTCGAGAGAGTCATGTGGCAATTCGTCTATTTCATATATCTTATACATAGACCAGATAACTCTTTCACAACACTATTCCCTCGGCTCTTTAGCAACTCTGCCAGTAATTCACCAATTCCACTTCCTTTATGATTCTTCATCTCTCTTAAGGACCCTCGCACTTTCCCTTCCAAAAACAGTATCCTTTCTCCTCTTCTATGACTCACGTCTTCTCTTCTAATTCAGTAGGAGAGGATATAGCATAAAAGATCAATGACAGCAAAAAAAGTCTAGTGAACATAGGCTATAAAATGTATACATTATGAGCTATTTTGAATTTTTTGGGGGGAGGAGGTAGTACGCACGAAAACAATTCTCTAGTAAACATTGGCATAAAAATGCATTCTTTAACGATCGCAATACCAAGAGAGTAGTGTACATTTTATCCCCAACTTTCGAAAATATTGTTATTTAGTCATGTACTTTATATTTCAAATTCTTGAAAAATATTTGTTGTTTTTAACTATTTCTTATAATACATTCAAAAACTGTTCAATATTTGTTAAACGTAAACCAAAAATTTAAGTCTGAGTAGCGGGTTTGAGTTTTCGGATCATTTTAGTGTTCAGGACCCTTCTTACACATATGTACATCTTTAAATAATATGTTAAGAATAAAAGTCAGCGTCAATTAACGAATTTATTATTTTTAAATTTTTTGTAGCGGTCATAAAGGACCTCTCCATACGATGTAAACGTTACAAAAAAAACGGTTGTATTCGTAAGACTGCGCTACAGGATATTTTCAGGTTCTGGACGCTACTTATGGACTTGGAAAACTGTACATATTTAAAAAGCATGATGTTAATAAAGGTTCATAATAATTAACGAAATTAGGTTCCCTTTCTATTTTTTAGTCGTGGGCATAAACAACAACCTCCCCCCCCCCCCCCCCCCCGTACGACAACCCTGGAATTTCCAACGGTTCAATTTTGCATTGTTGTTAATGAACTAAATAGGGCCATTTCAGGAAGACTGCTGGAAATTGTAGAGGAATGACGGCTGGTGCTTCAGCAGGCAAAACAGACAGAAAGTTGTCAGTCTTCCGACTGGATTGATGTCCCCCCCCCCCCCCACACACACACACACACATACACACACTATTTCCTCCCGCGCGCCAGCCTCTTCATCTCAGAGTAGCAATTGTAACGTACGTCCTCAATTATTTATTGGATGTATTCCATCCGCCGTCTTCTACAGCTTTTACCCTCTACTGGTCTCTCTAGTGCCATGGAAGCTATTCCCGGATTTCTTAACAAAGACTTATCATTCTGTCCCGTCTTCTTGTCAATCAATTCCATGTATTCCTTTACTTGTCGATTCTGCAGAGAACCTCCTCATTAATTACCTGATCAGCCCACCTAATTCTCAACATTCTTCTGTAGCACCACATGTCAAATGCTTTGATTCTCTTCTGTTCCGGTTTTCCCACAGTCCACGTTTCACTACCATACAACGCTGTGCTCCAAACGTCCATTCTCCGAAATTTCATCCTCTGATTAAGGCCAATGTTTGATACTAGTAGACTTTTCTTCGCCTGAATGCCCTTTTTGCAGTGCAACTCTGCCTTTAATATTCTCCTTGATCCGTTCCCCATGGGTTATTTTGCTACCTAGGCTACAGAACTACTTCGAAGTCCCCAATTGTGATATTACGTTTTTGACTGTTTTATTTTCTGTTAAGTCTCAATACTTTAGTCTTTCTGCGATTTACTCTCAGTATGCACTCTGTATTCATTGGATTGTTCGTTTGATTACACAGATTCCATACTTCTTCTTCATTTTCACTGGGGACAGCAACGTATTCAGCCAATCTTGTAATTGGTATCCTTTTACTCTGAATTTTAATTCCATTCATGAAGCTTTATTTTGTTCCCATCATTGCGTCTACGATTTATGTACTGAACAGTAGGTGCGAAATACTGCATCCCAGTCTTATACCCTTTCGAATCCGCTCAGTTCGTTCTTGATCTTCCTGTCTTATTATTCCCTCTTTGTTCTTGTACATATTGTATGCGAACCAACTTTCCCTACGGCGTACCCAAATATTTTTCAGAATTTCGAACATCATTCAACATTTTACCTTGTCCAAAGCTGTTTCGAAATCAAGAAATCAAATGAAGCATTTCTTCTATTACCGATGGTTTTTTCGCAGTTACCATTCTTAGATCCTTGTTTTACATTCCAACGTCTATGATTGCCCTTTGTACAGATGTCCATTCCTCTTCAATCCATTCCTCTTCAACTGAACTGCCTACTGAGCTATTCGTTGTCTCAGTGTCTATAGATCTTCATGGGTATCTCTTCAATTCTTAGTACTTCCGTATCCCACTGCCTTGCGCAATGATTCTTCCTGGTCATTCCCTCAAATTTCACCCTTCTCTGTATTGCGTGCAACTATCGGACCACCGCCACCAATCGGACTCGTTGGCTGGAGGTCCGTCACATGTACATGCTACTCATATTTACAAAACGCTCACGCGACAGGCTTCAATAAGGGGAGGAAATGATGTTGTAGTCAAAGAACAGAAGAACTATATAAACAAAGAATTTTTATGAGAAACGTGGCGGCATCATGCGTGACACCAAAGAGAGAGGACCTACCAACATCTTCACTCAGGTGATCTAGACAATGTTCAGATGTTGTATTAAATCTAATTGAGGCATATACCACGCACCTGAACAACAGCAACATCGTAGTCTACAGTCTGGTCGTTGTACGATGCGTGCATGTAGCCAGAGCTGGCGCTTCTGACGAAACCGCCGCTTCCACGCGTTGAGGTGCCGGCCCGGAAACTGATCAGAGAGGCTCATGCCGTCCACACAGTGAGCAGCCGTCAGCGCCCAGTTGGAACTGATGATGGATGCTCCACAGATGTGCGAACCGCCGTACTGGAAAGACAGTTGCCACGGGTAGTTGGCTATGTTGGCAGAGGATCCTCCAATGATGCGGCCATTACCCTTGCTCCACAGCCTGGCCGGAGTGGGCAGAGCTAGAGCTGAGCTCAAAATGGTTCAAATGGCTCTGAGCACTATGGGACTTAACATCTTAGGTCATCAGTCCCCTAGAACTTAGAACTACTTAAACCTAACTAACCTAAGGACATCACACACATCCATACCCGAGGCAAGATTCGAACTTGCGACCGTAGCAGTCCCGCGGTACCGGACTGCAGCGCCAAGAACCGCACGGCCACCGCGCCCGGCTAGCAGAGCTCAGCAGGCACACAAGGAAGATGGCCAGGCGCTGCATTGTGGAAGTTGTGACTGCCAGAACGTCCGTCCTCGCCCTTTATATACCATTAAAACTGCAGACATGGATGGGGTCGACGATCTTCATATCTCGTATGCGCGGCATCATTATCCTGATAACGGCCAAAATAATTACGTTCGACTTATGAAGTGATTATTTTCTCACAATTGTGGTCATATTATTCAGTCACGCACAGCAGGAGTGATATTTTATCTATTTGATGAGTCCTTGAAACGAATATAGATGATGACGGTGATTGGGAGAGATGTTCTACGTTCTGCTTGATTGGTTCTTGTAGCATACGGTAATTTGTCCACTAAGTGTATGATAAATGTCTATTAAGAGAGTACATAACTAGGCCACATAAATTCAGTTACTTTATAATCAGTCACATTCTGTAAGTAGCTCTTAATAATTAACACACAGCACTGTATCTTCCGTTCCTTCAAATTAGTGTCCTGTTGGACTTATTAGCAATACGATTTTCATGGACCTTAATATGGACATTGTAAGCAGCAGTCTTAGGTTACTCGCAAATGTTGCTGTCGTTTATCGTGTACCAAAGTCATCAGAAAATCAAAACAAAATGCAAAACGGTTTAGAAAAGATATCTGTATTGTGCGAAAATTGGCAGTTTACCATCAGCAATGAGACGTGTGCGGTCCTCCACATGGAGGGGGGGGGGGGGGGGGGGGTCACGATAAATGAATTAAATCTAATGGCCGTAAATTCAGAAATTACGGTTATGACAAACTTAAACTGGTAAGAAAACGTAGAAAATATTGTGGGGTAGTCAAAGCAGAGTCTGTGCTTTATTAGAAGATGCAGCAGATCCACTAAATAGATTGCCTACACAACGCTTGTCCGTAATCTTTTGGCGTACTACTGCGCGGTGTGGGATCCTTAACAGATAGGATTAACGGAGCACATCGAGAAAGCTCGAAGAAATGTGGCACGTTTTGTATTATAGAGAAATAGGGGAGACAGTGTCACCGACATGCTACAGGATTTGGGGCGGACATCATTAAAAAAAAGCTGTTTATCGTTGCGGCGGGAAAGTTCAACCTCCAACTTTCTCCTCCGAAAGCGAAAATGTTTTGTTGACGCTGACCTACTTACGGAGAAACGATCACCGTAATAAAATAAGGGAAATCAGAACCCTCTCTTCCAGATTGGAACAATAGAGAACTGTTGTAAAGGTGGTTCGATGAACCCTCTGCCACGCACTTACGTGTGGTTCGCGGAATATTCATGTAGATGCAAATGTAGATGTAGGATGTGTGTAATCCAACAACGATGTATTCTGCTGTTTACGACTGGATGCATTTCCATTAGAAATGAGTTTCGATTCATAAAGAAGTTAAGTTTCTTTTATGTCGAATAAAGCTTTAATTCCAAATAAAACTTCGGCGGATTTCCGGTAGATACGCCTTCAGACATTGTAACTTCTTCTCAATATAATCTCATTGCAACCGTACGTTAGGCCTCTGCATATGCAAGTCACTGTTATTTACGCGCACACTGAGGAGACCAGTGCCAGTCTCTAACACAGACGTATCTTAGCAGAACAGTTATACAGAGAATTACAGATAGACTACCGTCACTATAAAATCACAGTTGTCAAAATGTTTCGTTTGTGCTGATTATTAGTGAATGTTAAAATTGACCTCCACTTTACAACTCATCGGCAGTGCAAAGCAAATATGGTACAAAACACCAAAACCGTTGCCTTTGGGACACAGTCATACTACAGCCAAATACACCACTGCAGCAGGTGCATGAGTATTATGTCGAACATGAGTAAGCTGTTTATCAGCCGCTATGCATTAAGGCTGAATTTTCAGGTTAATTAAGTTAATCTTTTAATTTATTCTGTAAATTTCATTGTATAATGTAGGAGAAATTCTCAAATGGAGTTTGATATATATGTGGAAAATCCTTATGCACGCTGTTTTCTTTGTTTTACACTTACTTTCTTTTTAACTTTGCATTCTGTGTCCCTAAGAATAAATACTACTGATTAAGATAAGTACCACAGAAGGGCCCCGTTCTGTTAGGAAAAAATGCATCTATGAGGGCATATGAAAGCAGCGTCTGCAACTCCGAGAATTTGGCAGACTAGTTGAAGGATGAATCCAACTCGTAGTATGACTTTAAAAGGAAATAATTATACTTTAGAATGTATGATACTTGGTTCTTAATCGTAAATCCACGACAGTAATGCTCGTCGACTGATGTCAAAGGGGTTAATTGTTTTAATAATATACAACTGTTATTTGAGATTTCTCTCTTAGAACTGTTCCTCCTCTGTCATTTAGTTATCTGTGTATACTTTTCTTTACAAATGATGGCTTACTTTGATCCATCCAGGACGTAACCGCCGTCCTTGAGTCAGGGACAGAGATATGCAGTCCTCTCAGTTCGATAGCTGGCAGAGGCAGGTATCGATATATACTCACACGCATGCTGCAACAAATCTCTCCATTATCATTACATCTTAAGTAAGATTTTCGTCTTTGAACACACTTCTTTTGCAACTGAAATCCTTTCTGTAAAATCCAAAATAATCTAACTGCAAGAACAACGTACAAAACGGAGGGAATTTCAGTAAAATTAAGTTTTGGAAGGCAAATCTCACGTATTTTGCAACCATTATTTATCTTCCCCCGGGGGATTCCGAAATTGTGTAAATCAGAACGAGGATCGACATAGCACTAACTCTCAGAAAATGTTTACGCCTTCAAGAAACTTATTCACATCTTGATTCAATATGTTTACTTACCAATTCTCGCAACAATACTCTGACCTTAAAACCCATTATGACTAGTTTGGACACAATAATTTTATCGTGTTGTAATAATCAGCGGCACGAAACGTTGTCCGTGAAAGGAGATTCGTATGCATATAGCACATAACTGAATATTACATATCTACCCACTGAACTATTTTATCCCAAGTTCAGGGATGTGTACAACATTGACAAGTGGAGCAAAGTAAGTGCGGCAGACGCATTCACTGAACTATTTCTATTTATTTTATCAGTTCTCAAACTGGTTTTATGCGGCCCGCTACGAATTCCTCTGCTGAGCCAACCTCTTCACCTCAGAACAGCTCTCGCAGCTTAGTCCTCAATTAGTATATGGATGTATTCTAAGTTCTGTCTTCCTCTGTTCTTTTTACCCTCAGCAGCTCCCCCTAGTGATGTGGCCCAAATGTTTCTTTTCCCTCCGATGCTGTGGAGGAGGTCTATTTCTCACCATATCAGTCCACCTAATTTTCTACATTCTTCCGTAGTATCACACTCAAATGCTTCGAATCTCTTCTGTTCCGCCCTTCCCACAGTCCATATTTCACTACCACACAATGCTGTACTCCAAACTCACTCTCAGAAATTTGTTCCATAGATGAAGGCTTGTGTTCGATACTAGTAGACTTGACTTGCGCAGGAATGACCTTTTTTCCAGTGCTTCTCTACTTTTTACATCCTTCTTGCTCCGTCCATCATGGGCTGTTTTGTTACCTAGGTAGAAGAATTCCTGAGGTTCGTCTGCCTTTAACGCTTAACTGAGATGTCAAGTTTCTCGCTATTCTCATTTCTACTATTTCTCATTTCGTTCGTCTTTCTTCATTTTATTCTCAATCCATATTCTGTACTCATTATGTTCTTCATTTCAACTATTATAATTCTTCCTATCTCTCACTGAGATAGCAGTGCCATCAGCAAATGATATGAGTAATATCCTTTCTCCTTGAGTTCTAATTCCACACTTGAAACGTACTTATATGTCCGCCATTGGTTTATCGATGTATAGATTAAACAGTAAGGTAATCTGAACACTCTTTGTCTTCCCGTCTTATTGTTCTGTTTTGTTTCTTGTACATTATATTGCCCTTCTTTCCCTACACCTAACCCCTATTTTTCTCAGAATTTCGTAAATCTTGCACCATTTGTGATTGTCGAACGCTTCTTCCGCGTTGAAAAACCCTACCTAGGAACGTGTCTAGATATTTCCCCAGTCTTGGCTGCAGTGCCACCTGCAACCTCATGTTGACCTTCTGGTGCCCCTACCTTTCCTAAAGCGAATCTGATTGTCATCCTGCACTTACTCAGTTTTCTTTTCCATTCTTTTGTTTATTATGATCGGTGTCAGAAATTTGAGTGTACCAACAATTAAATTGATTGTGAGACAGTTCTCGGACTTATCGGCTCTTTCTATCTTCGGAATTTTGTGAATGATGTCTTTACTAAAGCCTGATAGTACATCACCAATCTTATACATTATAAAAGCAAATGTGAATGGTCGTCTTGCTGACACTGCTTTCAGTGATTTTAGTGACTTTGACGGAAAGTTACCTACCCCTTCTTCGTTACTTGATCTGAAGTCGACTAAAGCTCTTTTAAATTCTTACTCTTTACCGGACCCCATGTCTCTTTCCCATCACGTTATCAGACTATTCCTCTCACTCAAAGGGGCCTTCAATGTACTCCTTCCACTTATTTCGCCTTAGCTTCACTGCAGTACCCATTTATTTCATTAGTGAGTGACTTGTATCCCCCTATTCCTGTAATTCCCTGCATATTTCTTTCATTCCATCTTACGTCGATAAACCGTGATACTTATTCTCTTATCGATGGTTTCTTTGCAACTACCTTTGTTGTACCTTTCTATTTCCTTCTAACTTCTTTCGAACATCACGTAGTCTAACCGAATTCCTCCCACATTTCCACACCTTTAACAAATACACCTCCTCTTATTGCGATTCTTGAACACAGCAATCGCTAATAGTGGCTGAATATAACGGAGAACTCAATTAGTCTTTCTCCTCTCTCATTACTATTACTGAGCTCATTCTCTCGTCAACCTTTCTTCTCCTACTTCCCCTATAACAACATGTCTGTCTTCCATGACTGTTAATTTTTCACTCCCTTTGTGTATTGAATTACCCGTTCATTATCCCCATAAACTATCTTTCTATCTTCATCTCTTCCTTTCAGCATCTGGATTTATACCAGATCTGTTGTTGTTGGTTTGATAATTCCGACGATAACAGCCCTAGCACTCAACTGTTCACTATAACTCACTCTCTGACCTACCTTCCTATGCATAACGAACCCTACCCCAATAAACAATTTTCTGCTGCTGTTCATATATCTTTAACTTATTTGACCAGAAATAATTGTTTTTCCCCTTTGAGTTAATTCCCTCCCCCTATATGTAGATCGAGCCTTAACCTTCCACGTATCAGATTTTCTAGCATTCCTAACACAAACAAACTTATGACTTTCCACACCACGACTCGTAGAACATAACCCTCTCATTGGTAATTCAACGTTATTCCCATGGTCACATCGCCCTTGGCAGTCCCCTCCCAGATATCTGAATGGGGGACTAGTCTGGAATATTTACTGAAGAGAACTTTTTCAAATCAGGCCATACGTCCTGTGGATACACATTATTTGTCTTTAATGCAATGGATTCCATGGATTTCTGGATCTCTATACTGTGGATCATTGCTGATTTTACCGCCTTTTAGGCGCAGATTCAAAATGTAAAGCCAAGAAACTGCCCTGAACCACTGTCTGCTCCTCCGCCCTCTTTGACAAGGCCTTTGAAGGAACCAGGGTGAATTCTTATACCAGAAGCCTTCGGCTGCCTTTGCTGATAATTTTTATACAAAATTTAAGCAGCTGACGTCTTCGAACAGTGGGCCCAAGAGGTCTTGATTGCTAATCAAATAATAAAGGAGAGGATAGCACCTTTGATTAGCAAAGGTGCTATCCTCTCCTTTATTTTGGTCTGGGCGTTCGTTACGTGATAACTGTCCAAGTTTCTCGTCGAATATTTCACGCAGATTTCTCTTGCTAAACACGCTGAGCTCCCGTGCGCCACAAAGATTTGTCCCTGGATGGATTACAGGGTACTGGTATAATACATACATATTTCGGTCTTTACAAGTCATACACTTGAAGCTGTTAATGTGTGTACAAGGTTATATTGTGGTATCAGCCAAAGATCGCGACGCCACACCGATACGACAGTCAAAAGAGATGTCTCGGTGCAGTTCTAATGGTAGATGCCAGGTGGCCCTGAAAATAAGCCCTCTCAGCATTGCCGCGCCGTTGCACGGGACAGAGACAAGCTTGGACTCAGCTCTGCTTGTATCTGAAACGAGCTATCATGAAGGACACATCATTATTGAGTTAGGAAGACAGTGCTATTCAAGTCTCAGGTGTTGATGTACTGCTGTAAATGTTGTACTTGTACTGCAAGAGAAGACTTTTTAATTGTGTGCATAAGTTAATACTTTACAGATCAAAGACAATAGTGCAAATTCGACACTCTCATATGTCAATGGGTTTATAATTATCATTCATGCACTAAAGTGAACATATATTTCATATGTTGTAGTTCCGCTCAACTGTCTACCAGAGCAATCAAAGGACCCACAGTTATGACCAGACGATTGTAGTTACGTCACGTCTTAAAAAATGGCAACGAGAAGTCCCGCGTAACCCGATCGGTTTCTTTCGCCTGCCGTCTTCCCTGTGTGCGAGATGCAAATTTATTGTTCCTGATTGCTGCTGCCTTAATTTTTCTCATTTCTGTTGCCCTACGTTTCTTCATTCGGGTTATAGTGTATCTTAGAATATTTCACTATGTCTGAGCAGCCACAGGAATAGCTCTAAGCGTAACTGGACACTTTCAGGATCATCAGTTTGAACGCCTGCTGCTCACTGACAGCCAGATAACATCTTTACTAAACAAACAAGAAGCACCCCGCTGGCAGCTGCTCCCAGATTTCGCCCATACCATAGCCAGGAAGCAAGAGGTCGGACTCAACGGGGCAATCGCAGCCCCACTTCCCTGGCTACAAAATGACAACGACGCAGGGCAAAGCTTACTTATTGCCCACCATTGGTCCAGACGTTGATCGCCTCTGTGTAGTGCGCCGGAACTGCTCCCTAGAAAGTCTCGTACGACGATGTTGTCCAGTTAGTGGATGAACTTGTCGTAGGCAAATTCGTAGAAACTGCGCGGTTTTTGAAGCAACAGCCTGCCCTGACGGTCAAACAGTGGAGAGCAGAAATCAGGAGTCTAACCACGCATTTCAACCTTAAACATTCTTGTGGAATTAACAGCAGTGGTGTCATATATCTGAATGCTATCACACGAAGAGTATCAGACACACTCATTCTCGATGCAATGTTCAAACGGCTACTCCCTGATATTAAATCAGTTCTGTCCGTTGTGGACTCAAACAGTTGTGCACTCAACAGAGATTCTTTAGAGCCTCCATTTACTTCAGTCGTTCAGAGTGCACCACAGTGTTCAGGTGTTTCAAAATAAAAGTCAGACAAACAGTAAAAGCGGTACAAGTGAAAACTACGGTGTCACTCTCGTGGTAAATGGCGTTTCCTACAAAATTATGTGACGAAATCATGTCCGCAGTGCTTTTTGAACAGGTTTGGAAATACTGTTCTTGCCCTAATGCAAATTACGTTCGATGTAGACCCGCCTGCCACATTCAGTTAGTGTGTTCGCGTAGTAAGCAAGGTCCGGGTATCAGCCGCTGTCACGTGAGAGCCACGGCGGTCGCAGCTAATCTGTCAACAGGTGTGCAAGGAAAGGGCCTCGCCACTCACTCACGCGCAAGCCGGACATTGCACTACCGAAACGCTGAAGTCTCCGGGTGCAATATGCAGGGGGGCGAACAAACTTTTTGTTGAGTTACGAGTGGAAAAAATAGCCAGTTGGACACTGGTGCTTCTGTCTCCCAGAGAACTAAAGACACGTTTGACAGAACTGCTAGCCCACGTAGCCTATTTCTCACTGCCTACAATCTGCATGAAATTCAAGTCCTTGGCGTGTGTGGTTTGTCAGAAATGTATAAGAGAGCGACAAAGTGTGTGTCTTTTAATGTTCCTTATTCTAAAGACAGTGAAAATATTTTTTGTTAGAGATGTTTGATCTGTTCAACCTGTACATTCAGTACTGTATGTCACAAATCAGTGTTCCTGAACCTCGCAAAACTGTTTCTGACTTCTGTAGTAAGAGTAATGAAATGTCTGAACCAGATAAAGGAAGGGCTAGAGACTTTGAAGCATACGCAGCTGTGAAGGACAATGCGCAGCCACGAATTTTTTGTGCACGGCCAGCCCCGTTGCAAGCTGTGAACTGGTTGCTCAGGAATTGCAAAGATGGAGGAGAGAAAGAGGATATTAGTGGTTTAACGTCCCGTCGACAACGAGGTCATCAGATACAGAGCGTAAGATAGGATTAGAAAAGAATGGAAAAGGAAATCGGCTATGCCCTTTCAAAGGTACCATCTTGGCATTTGCCTGAAGGAATTTAGGGAAATCATGGAAAACCTAATTCTAGATGGCGGTATGCAGGTTTGAACCGTCGTCCTCCCGAATGTGAGTGCACTGTGAAAACCAATGAATTGCAAACAATGACCACAACTCGTGCCATGTCTCGCGTATTTATTCACTTCAATTTACTGGAGGTGAACGACTTCACGGTCATTGCTCCTTCTGTCACGTTGAGAAGCTTCTCGAAGAATCTTCTTAACGTCGGTCATTGGCTCTTGGGATGTAGGCGAGGGTCTTTGCTCACATGCGACAACTGACAAACACGTGAGCCGGTCGGGCGATGCCCTGACGGCTGAATCGACAGCGCCCGATAATGTGGAACTTGCTGACTTCACGGTCATTGTCTCTTCTGTTCTGCTGTTCTGCGCGCTGTTAGTATATAACTCTCTAAACTAAACCAAGTTTTTCATTTATATTCTAATTTCTTGTTCACTTCGATTTCACTAATTTATTTACTTGAGTACCACTCAACACAGCATCTGTAACCAGCGGACGCAGTAGAGCCGCAGTGGAGCTTATAATGTCACGATAGGCACCTTGTCAGTCTCTCGTCTCGTTCTGAGGATATTCAGACGATACACAGCCGAAAAATTACTCGAAGATGCAGTGTTTGCATGACTGCATGACCATAATTTAGTTGATTACGCACTACACCGCAAATAGATAAAAATACTCACAGTTGGGTCATATTGTCACTGCAGGCTGTAAACCTGCTGAACATTTAGCTAATTCACACTGCTTGTTCAAAGTGGAAAGATAGCAGCGCAAATCTTAATTTTCAGGGGAAGTAGATACCACAGATATTAATTTCTACAACGACGAGTAAAGGGCGCACCAGAATACACGTCGTCTCCCTCACCACCACAGGGCCATCGAACGGTGGTCGACATATACCAAGGGATGGACTCACTCTGACCCAGTTTGTGACCTTCGATGATGCAGTTAACATAATATAGAAAGGACAACAGTTCTACGCAAGTCTCAGGTGGAACTTTTCTTTCGTAAATGTCGAAATCGTACTTAAAGAGAAGAGTTTATAATTTTCAGAATCAAATGATGGTGTATTTATTCTAATACTGTTGTACATATTCGACACTCTCCTGTGTAGATGGACTGTCTAACGTACCTAACTCATTTTATATACATATAATAAAGTGAACTAATGTTTCACATATTATGATTGTCATAAGGGATCTCGCAGAGCAACTGACGAACCACAGTTATGACCGAAGGATTCTAGTGTCGTCAGGTGATTACATATATAGAATTCATTAACAAATGATATTCTGTTATATCAACAATATTTTTGCAATAAGGTGGAAATTTTTTACAACTTTTCTTACATTTACATCTACCTGTCCTACATTTACAGTTACGTTTCTTTAATTCTGACTATCATTATTGATTTAGAGTTTCCTTGATTTTAGGGAAGATGCTTAAATATTTATACATACACTGACGCGACTGAAAAACTGTCACACGTATCGAAATACAGAGATTTGTAAACAGACAGAATACGGCGCTGCGCTTGGGCAACGCTTATGTATGGCAGCAAGAGTCTGGCAGAATTGTTAGATCTGTTACTGCTAATACAATGGCACCTTACCAAGATTTAAGTGAGTTTGAATGTGGTGTTATAGTCGGCGCACGAGTGATGGGACACAGATGATGGTTTGTAGACAAGATGCCATACCACATGGCATGTCGGACTAACCGGTTCTTCAATAACCATAGCCAAACACGGTACCGCATGCACTGTCGACTGCATACACTGTTTTTGTGCACAAACTTTCCTGCAGTTAACACGTCCCGCTCTCGACATTTCCCTTTACTATGTTTGATCGGGAGCTCCTTACTAATCGTATGTTTCGTAGCAATTGTCAGTTGTTCCTTAGCAACTGTCAATCGTTCCTTAATAATTATCAAGCAGTAACATTTTAAGTAGAAAGACAACTATTTTCGACTTAACAGAATTATCATATCCTAAATAACCACCGATACACAGAGTGCATGGTGATAAATTGAGCCGGCCGCGGTGGCCGTGCGGTTCTAGGCGCTCCAGTCCGGAGCCGCGCTGCTGCTACGGTCGCAGGTTCGAATCCTGCCTCGGGCATGGGTGTGTGTGATGTCCTTAGGTTAGTTAGGTTTAAGTAGTTCTAAGTTCTAGGGGACTAATGACCACAGCAGTTGAGTCCCATAGTGCTCAGAGCCATTTGAACCATTTTTTTTTTTATAAACTGAACTCGAAAACCTCTTTAGACATGCTCTGTTTCGCTAGTCTTCACATATGTTGATTGCTGCAGGACCAGTACCGGGGCACTAGACAGATAAGTAGTTGTGACTCGGCATATCACAAGGAAGTTCGGCAGCCAGAGTTCTTGAGCATTTTACCACGGTTATTTGCTTCTTTCGAAGACAACTGTATCGATGTAATGTCGGGACGATCTACCAGGTTGACTGTCCTCCTCATCTGACTTTTATCTCTATAAAGTTTACTGACGAACATGAGATACGACATGGACCATGAGGCATGCCTGGTTTTCTCATATGGTAGTGCCCCCCTGCACAAATGTCGAGATTGGCGCTCTAATGAAGTTGCCTTTATCGGCCTGCCAAACATTCATGAACGCATACTTACGAATGAAGGAAACTGAAACATTAGCTACTTTCTGACGTTAATACCTGTATTCAGTTGTCACACAACACAAAACAAAGAATACCTCAGCACTATAAACGTGCCAAAATATTTATTTTACCGTTCATTTATTAACGCGTGGATGAAGAATTTTTCCATAGACAATTGTCTGTAATCCGCGTACCTCGTCTTCAGTGTTGTCACCAGTTGGCAAAAAATCCTACAGAACGAAAGAATGACGCTAAAATAAATAAAACAAGGAAGCACTTGAGTTTTTCAGATTCTTTATTTAAAAGGACAAAGAATTGCAGATAAACATTTTGGTCGGATTACATATTACAATGATGGAACCCAGGACAGTAGACAGCCCAGAGTCCTTAGACGCCAGATGCAGATCGGATCCAGGAACGCAGGTTGCCGACGTTGGAGAAGACACCGGGGGTTGCCTCGCAGCTTGAACTGCCCCAGGAGACGATGCCCACCTGGGTGCTTCCGCTGACCAGGGGACCACCAGAGTCTCCGCTGCAGACGCTCCTGCCGGCCTGGCCGGCGCACACCATGCGGTCGGTCACAGTGTTGATGTTGGCGAAGGTGTTCCTGCACGTGTTGCGGTCCAAGATGCTAATGTCCACCTTGAGCAAACTGTTGGCGGACGGTCCGTCGGTGTACGTGGCTCCCCAGCCAGTCACCGTCACGCCGAGACCACCTGGTGGGTCGTAGTTGTCACTGGCGAGGCCCACTGCCTGTGCGTTCGAACCCAGCAGAGATCCGGACACCTGAAAATCAGAAAAAAAACAATGAACGTGTGCTACATCGGGCGAGGTGCCGTGACTTAACGTGTGGGAACTGTATATGAGTGTGTCAAAATATCATTCTCAGTGTAATCAGAACATTCTGTCAGGAGACGGCATGTCACGGTAGGGGAGGGAGGTCTAATCGCTGTTTTAGCAGAAAATTAATCCGCTACACAGTTGGCATATATGAGTGTAGTCATTAACTATTTTACAAATACAGTGTCCCACTTCAAAATTTAGAGAAAGTCGAAAGAGGAATGTTCAGTATTCAGGGTTATGCAACCATCATCGTCAGTATTTTGTCCAAGGACAGGTGTTCAAATGAGCTCTCCTTCTAGCTCTGTCACTTGTTACCCTCTTCATTTTCTGATAATTGGTACTATCCATCAACTCGTACATTCCGCATCCTATTCTTCTTCTTCCATTCATCGGTTCTTCCATAACATCCAACAGTAAACTATCCGTTCTCAGCAATGTCCACAACAATTTTATGAAGGACAACATATTCTCCACTGACTGTAGAGTTTATTCATTTCACGATAGAATTTTCGGGCTTTGGGCCATTATTAAGTGGTACTGCAAATTATTTTGCTTCACCATCATGTCAGTTTTTTAATCCTGCGGCATTATACACACATCCATTTTAAAGGCTGACATGTGACGAAGCAGAACTGTTCGTAGTACTACTTGAAAATGGCCCAAAGGCGAAACTGCAGTAATGAAATAATTTCTATAGTTAACGGCGATTATGATGTTGAATACTACATGAATATGAACCCCAATCATGAAAAAATATCGCAAAGGCAATCGTGTTTCCTCTTCTTACTATCCTTATTTTTTTCTCTCTTCTCACATTGTCAGTTCTCACTCTGTCTACTCATTTTATCCTTTCCATCTTCCTCCTAATATCTCTTTCCTCCGTGTCCATGTCTTAGCTCCGTATAGTAACATGCTCCATATAAATCATCACGTTAGTCACTTCTTCAGTTCCTAGTCCATACACCCGAATAGAGGGCTCTTGTTCTTTTTAAAATTCCTCCTTAGCAACGGCTTCATGCGTTTTCGCCTCATTATTAATTCGCATGTCTACTGTGACTGTGCTTTCCAGATATTTGAAAGCGCTAACTTGGTCTATGTGTTCCTATTATAGCTTTTTAGTTCTTATTGCTCCTGCACTTATTGTCATACATTTTGTCTTTTTCTTCTTATTCATTCCGAATTCTTCACAGGTGTTTATTCAATTTTTTTCATATTCCGATTATAGTACTTTCGCTGTCTCTCAATAACACCTCATCATCCTCAAATCGAATACATTCTATCTACCTGATCATAAATTAATCTAACTGAAAGTAGCATTCACTATCATTAGCTGAAGTTTATTGCACAACTCAGGTAACCTTTCTCGTCCTAATTGCAACTACCAAGCCCATATATTGCCACAATGGTTTCTCCTATTCCTTCCATTATAATCGCATTCCTACAATCAGTGTCCCCCAAGTACTCTCTACTACAAACAATAAGGCGGCATGTGGAGTGGAGTATAAAAGTAGATCTAGATGCATCCCATTATAGATACGTCGTTTGGAAAGAATGTCTTGCTTAAAAAATTGTGACACACGTAGAAGTTCTGATGAGCTAATCATTTAGTAAGTCTAACTTTGTTCTCCGCTGCTTCCGTAACTATATATACAGACAACCTCCATAATGTACGTTACTTTCTCGAGGCTCCATTACAGTTATAGTATGCATAGTTGAGACTAGGAAATTGAGTACAACAGAGACTTGAGAAAGACCACTTACCGGTTTCACTCATTTAATTTGTAGAAACCAAAAATAAAGAACCTCTGATTCACCGAATGGAAAACTGAACACCTTTCGTCCAGAATGCATTAACTGTCACTCGAATCTGAGATACATTGTTATAGTCGTAGGGACAGAACAAAATATTCCTCACCACTGACAAGTAATGAGAAGTACTGTAGTGATGAATAATTCAAAATAAAATTGATCAAATGGCTGTGAGCAGTATGGGAGTAAACATCTGAGGTCATCAGTCCCCTAGAACTTAGAACTACTTAAATCTGACTTACCTAAGGACATCACACACACCCATGCCCGAGAGAGGATTCGAACCTGCAACCGTAGCGCTCGAGCTGTTCAAGAGTGAAGCGCCTAGAACCGCTCGGCCAGAAAAGCCGGGATTAATAATACCTGATGAGCAATGTTCTGAGTCATACCCCAGTCCCCTTGTAGAAACACGCTGATGCAGAGTTTGTGTCAAGTGTGTTACGGTAGCACAAAATTAATGTGCAAGAGTAGGGCTCTCTAAAATGCATTAGCTCTGTACTGCGTGCTACTATCGGACCACTGCGACCAATCGGACTCGTTGGCTGGAGGTCCGTGACAAGTACATGCTACTCGTATTTGTAAAACACTCGCGCAACAGGCTATCTTGTTGACGTAAAATGCTTCAATAGGGGAAGGAAATGATATTGTAGTCAAAGAACAGAAGAACTATGGAAACAAGAACCATTTTTATGATAAACGTGGCGGCATCATGTTGTACACCAAAGAGAGAGGTTCTACCAACATCTGCACTCAGGTGATCTAGACAATGTTCAGATGATGTATTAAATCTAAATGAGGCATATAGCACGCACCTGAACAACAGCAACATCGTAGTCTACAGTCTGGTCGTTGTACGATCCGTGCATGTAGCCTGAGCTGGCGCTTCTGACGAAACCGCCGCTTCCACGCGTTGAGGTGCCGGCCCGGAAACTGATCAGAGAGACGCTCATGCCGTCCACACAGTGAGCAGCCGTCAACGCCCAGTTGGAACTGATGATGGATGCACCACAGATGTGCGAACCGCCGTACTGGAAAGACAGTTGCCACGGGTAGTTGGCTATGTTGGCAGAGGACCCTCCAATGATGCGGCCATTACCCTTGCTCCACAGCCTGACCGGAGTGGGCAGAGCTAGAGCAGAGCTCAACAGGCACACGAGGAAGATGGCCAGGCGCTGCATTGTGGAAGCTGTGTCTGCCAGAGCGCCCGTCCTCGCCCTTTATATACCATTAAAACTGCAGACATAGATGGGGTCGACGATCATCATATCTCGTCTGCGCTTCATCAAGATCTTGATAACGGCCTAAATAATTACACGTGACTTCTGAAGTGTGTGTTCTCACAACTGTGATCTTACTATTCAATATCGCACAGCAGTAGGGATATAACATTTATCTATTTGATGAGTCCTTGATACGAATATAGATGACGACGGTGATTGGGACAGATGTTCAACGTTCTGCTTGATTGTTACTTGTAGCAACGTAACGGTAATTTCTTACCAGTCGACTAAGTGTATGATAAATGACTATTAAGAGAGTACATAACTAGTCCACGTAACTTCAGTTACCTTGCAATCAAATCCACGTTCACTAAGAAGCTCTTAATAATTAACACACAGCACTGTATCTTCCGTTTCTTCAATATAGTGTCATTGGACATACTAGCAACTCATGTTTCATGTAACTGAATATGGTGTGGATTTTGTGGTGATACTTCACACACACGCTTCTGCCAAATTCCAATCGCACATTGATGTCCATTCAATATCATCCATATTGTTTTCCGCTAAGACATTAATAACAGAATTTGTGCCGTCCGCGGTGGTCTCGCGGTTCTAGGCACGCAGTCCGGAACCGTGCGACTGCTACGGTCGCAGGTTCGAATCCTGCCTCGGGCATGGATGTGTGTGTTGTCCTTAGGTTAGTTAGGTTTAAGTAGTTCTAAGTTCTAGGGGACTGATGACCACAGCAGTTGAGTCCCATAGTGCTCAGAGCCATTTGAACCATTTGAACAGAATTTGTAGAAATTGCTCCTTGGCTTACAGTTGGCATCGTAATTTAAAGCGAATGATTCAACATATGGATGACAATACACATACACCAATCTGCAAAACAATATTTATTATTAGCACTAAACGGCTGTGTAAACACACTTGAGTTCTTACAAACAGACAATCTTGAGCTAATAGCGATCTATTAAATGGATACAAGGATTAGTGAACACAGGGTTGTCGATACGAGACTGAATGTTTTAACCCTGAAAATTCTCCATAACTAAACGAAAAATATACTAATCCAAAAAATCAGATAGGTGAAAATTTACTCGACCCCTTCCTGAGAATCAATCTCAGCACTTTCCAAATTAAAAATGTTGGTGTGGACGATATAACGCTTACATTCAAAGAAAAAATATCGACTGCAAGAGTCAATACCTTCTCTGTGCGATAGCAATAAAATACTATAAAATATACTCGAAGTAGTGAAGCAACTTAAATCACGAAATAAAATGAAGTCTTCTAGTCCAGACTTTATACCAATTCAGTTCTTTCAGGGTATGCTGATGCATTAACTCCATATTTAACAATAATATACAATCCCTCGCTCGACGAGCAGGATACTTTTACTGTACGATATAGTTTTAGTACATAAGTAAGTAAAGTTTGTTTAATGTCGAATACAGCTTTAATTCTAAGTAAAACCTGCCGGGATTCCGGTAGATGCTCCCTCAGATATTATAACTTCTGCCCAAGATAATGTCATTACAACCGTACGTCCCGCACATACATATGCAAGTTACTGCTTACAACAAGCACAATGAGGAGACCATTCTCAGTCACAAATATGGACTAATTTTAGCAAATCAGTTCTACGCAGAATTACAGTTACACTAACCTCACTATCAAACCATCCTTGTCAAAATGCCTCGTATGTGCTCATTATAAGTAAATGTGAGCGGACGCAAGGAGAATTGGCCACTCTTCGGGGACAGGTGGAGGCTTTGTCTGTTAGGCTCATCGAGCTCGAGGCGCAGGCGTCGGCTCGTAGTGGCGTTGGGGCAACTGTGGTGAGACCTATGCCTACTTCGGTGGCCTTGGAATCACATGGAACCCCTGATGTCGCTGCGTCTTCCGGCAGTGAGCATCTTACCGGTCAGCCATCACTCCAGGGTGAATGGCGGACAGTGGTGGGCTCGCGCGTGCCTGGCCGAAAGGCGAAGGTGGGATCTGGCCGCGTGGCGGCTGCCTTACCCCTTTCCAACAGGTACGGGGTGCTTCCTAGTGGTGATGACATCGTTTCCGAGCCACCACAGGATGCCTCGCCTGTTGGGCCAGTGACCGATTCTCCGGCAAGGTCCCGACAGTCACAGAGGGCGGGCCTATTAGTTATAGGGAGCTCCAACGTTAGGCGGGTTATGGAGCCCCTCAGGAAAATAGCGGGTAGGTCGGGGAAGAATGCCAGTGTGCACTCGGTGTGCTTGCCGGGGGGTCTCGTCCGTAATGTGGAGGAGGCCCTTCCGGCAGCTATTGAACGCACTGGGTGTGACCGGCTGCAGATAGTAGCACATGTCGGAACGAATGACGCCTGCCGCTTGGGTTCTGAGGCCATCCTTGGTTCCTTCCGGCGGCTGGCTGATTTGGTGAAGACAACCAGCATCGCACGCGGAGTGCAAGCTGAGCTTAATATCTGCAGCATAGTGCCCAGAGTCGATCGCGGTCCTCTGGTTTGGAGCCGTGTGGAGGGTCTAAACCAGAGGCTCAGACGACTCTGCGACTATAATGGTTGCAAATTCATCGACCTCCGTTATTGGGTGGAGAACTGTAGGGCCCCCCTAGACAGGTCAGGCGTGCACTACACACCGGAAGCAGCTACTAGGGTAGCAGAGTACGTGTGGCGTGCACACGGGGGTTTTTTTTTAGGTTAGAGGGACCCCCCCTTGGGCGAAACGATAAAATACCTGACGGCTTACCAGAGAGAACATTATCATCGTTGATAAAGAACGTCCGTCCTCAGAGACCAAAAACAGGAAAAGTTAACGTAATATTGGTAAACTGCAGGAGTATCCAGGGCAAGGTTCCTGAATTAGTATCTCTTATTGAAGGAAATAGTGCGCATATAGTATTAGGAACGGAAAGTTGGTTAAAACCGGAAGTGAACAGTAACGAAATCCTAGACACAGAATGGAATATATACCGCAAGGATAGGATAAACGCCAATGGTGGAGGAGTATTTATAGCAGTAAAGAATTCAATAATATCCAGTGAAGTTATTAGCGAATGCGAATGTGAAATAATCTGGGTTAAGTTAAGTATCAAAGGTGGGTCAGATATGATAGTCGGATGCTTCTATAGGCCACCTGCATCAGCAACCGTAGTAGTTGAGCGCCTCAGAGAGAACCTGCAGAACGTCGTGAAGAAGTTTCGTGATCATACTATTGTAATAGGGGGAGACTTCAATCTACCAGGTATAGAATGGGATAGTCACACAATCAGAACTGGAGCCAGGGACAGAGACTCTTGTGACATTATCCTGACTGCCTTGTCCGAGAATTACTTCGAGCAGATAGTTAGAGAACCAACTCGTGAAGCTAACGTTTTAGACCTCATAGCAACAAATAGACCGGAACTTTTCGACTCCGTGAATGTAGAAGAGGGTATCAGTGATCATAAGTCAGTGGTTGCATCAATGACTACAAGTGTAATAAGAAATGCCAAGAAAGGAAGGAAAATCTATTTGCTTAACAAGAGTGATAGGGCACAAATCGCAGAATATCTGAGTGACCACCATCAAACGTTCATTTCTGAGGAAGAGGATGTGGAACAAAAATGGAAAAAATTCAGAAACATCGTCCAGTACGCCTTAGATAAGTTCGTACCGACTAAGGTCCAAAGCGAGGGGAAAGATCCACCGTGGTATAACAATCATGTACGAAAGGTACTACGGAAACAAAGAAAGCTTCACCATAGGTTTAAGAGTAGTCGAATCATAGCTGATAAGGAAAAGCTGAACGAAGCGAAAAAGAGCGTAAAGAGAGCAATGAGAGAAGCATTCAACGAATTCGAACATAAAACATTGGCAAACAATCTAAACAAGAACCCTAAAAAGTTTTGGTCATATGTAAAATCGGTAAGCGGATCTAAATCCCCTATTCAGTCACTCGTTGACCACGATGGCACCGAAACAGAGGACGACCGAAGAAAGGCAGAAATACTGAATTCAGTGTTCCGAAACTGTTTCACTGCGGAAAATCGTAACACGGTCCCTGACTTCATCCGTCGCACGGACGCCAAAATGGAAAATATTGAAATAAACGATATCGGAATTGAAAAACAACTGCTATCACTTAGTAGCGGAAAAGCATCCGGACCAGACGAGATACCCTTAAGATTCTACAGTGATTATGCTAAAGAACTTGCCCCCTTTCTATCAGCAATTTATCGTAGATCTCTGGAAGAACGTAAAGTACCTAGCGACTGGAAGAAAGCACAGGTCGTTCCCATTTTCAAGAAGGGTCATAAATCAGATGCGAATAATTATAGGCCTATTTCACTTACGTCAATCTGTTGTAGAATAATGGAACATGTTTTGTGTTCTCGTATTATGACGTTCTTAGATAATACAAATCTCCTTCATCATAACCAACATGGATTCCGCAAACAGAGATCATGTGAAACCCAGCTCGCCCTATTTGTCCAAGAAATTCACAGTGCCGTAGACACTGGCGAGCAGATTGATGCCGTATTCCTGGACTTCAGGAAGGCATTTGATACGGTTCCGCACTTACGTTTAGTGAAAAAAATACGAGCTTACGGAATATCGGACCAGGTTTGTGATTGGATTCAGGATTTCCTAGAAGAAAGAACACAACATGTCATTCTTAACGGTTCAAAATCTGCAGATGTAGAGGTAATTTCGGGAGTACCGCAAGGAAGCGTGATAGGACCTTTATTGTTTACGATATACATAAATGACTTAGTTGACAACATCGGTAGCTCCGTGAGGCTATTTGCAGATGACACGGTTGTCTACAAGAAAGTAGCAACATCAGAAGACTCGTACGTACTCCAGGAAGACCTGCAGAGGATTAATGAATGGTGCGACAGCTGGCAGCTTTCCCTAAACGTAGATAAATGTAATATAATGCGCATACATAGGGGCAGAAATCCATTCCAGTACGATTATGCCATAGGTGGTAAATCATTGGAAGCGGTAACGACCGTAAAATACTTAGGAGTTACTATCCGGAGCGATCTGAAGTGGAATGATCACATAAAACAAATAGTGGGAAAAGCAGGCGCCAGGTTGAGATTCATAGGAAGAATTCTAAGAAAATGTGACTCATCGACGAAAGAAGTAGCTTACAAAACGCTTGTTCGTCCGATTCTTGAGTATTGCTCATCAGTATGGGACCCTTACCAGGTTGGATTAATAGAAGAGATAGACATGATCCAGCGAAAAGCAGCGCGATTCGTCATGGGGACATTTAGTCAGCGCGAGAGCGTTACGGAGATGCTGAACAAGCTCCAGTGGCGGACACTTCAAGAAAGGCGTTACGCAATACGGAGAGGTTTATTATCGAAATTACGAGAGAGCACATTCCGGGAAGAGATGGGCAACATATTACTACCGCCCACATATATCTCGCGTAATGATCACAACGAAAAGATCCGAGAAATTAGAGCAAATACGGAGACTTACAAGCAGTCGTTCTTCCCACGCACAATTCGTGAATGGAACAGGGAAGGGGGGATCAGATAGTGGTACAATAAGTACCCTCCGCCACACACCGTAAGGTGGCTCGCGGAGTATAGATGTAGATGTAGATGTTAAAACTGACCTCCACTGTACAACACATAGGCAACGCAAGGTCAATACGCTTGAAAACAGTAAAACCGTTGACTCTGGGACACAGACATACTACAGGCAAATGGAAATTGCACCACTACACTAGGTGAGTTAATATGTTGTTGAACAATAGCAAGCTGTTTATCAACCGTTATGTATTAAGGTGGAATTTTCAGGTTCATTAAGTTGATCTTTTAAATTAACCGTCAATTTCATTGGATAATGTTGGAGAAATTCTGAAATGGAATTCGATATATTTAGAACTTAACTATACCACTGTCAGCAGTTGTCGAAAATTCTCATGCACGCTACTTTTCTTCGTTTTCATTTACTTCCTTCTTAACTTTTCGTTCTCTGTCCCTAAGGATAGATAGGACTGATGAGTACCACTGAAGGACCCCGTTTCTGTCAGGAAGAAACACATAGATGAGAGCTTATGACAGCAGTGTTTGCAGCTACTAGAATTAGGAAGACAGTTACTAGTTGAAGCATGAAGCCAACACTTAGTATCACTTTAAAAATGCATAATTATACATTAGAATCTATGCGACGAGGTTCCTAATCGTAAATCCACGACACTAATGCTCATGGCCCGATGTTAAACGGGTTAATAGTTTTAACAATGTAGAACTGATATTTGAGGTTTCTCTCTTGGAACACTTCTGCTCTATCACTTAGTTAGCTCGCATACTTTTCTTTACAAATAATGGCTTACCTTTATCTATCCAGACGCAATCGCCATTCTTCTGCCTGGAATAGAGCTATGCAGTCCTCTCAATTCAATATCTGGGGGAGGCAAATATCCATCCACTCTCACACGAATGCTGCATCAAATCTCACAATATGCGTTATATCTTAAGTAAGATTTTCGTCTTTGATCACACTTCTTTTGAAATCCTTCCTGTAAAATGCAAAATAATCTAACTGCAAGAATAACGTTCAAAACGGTTTGCATTTCGGTACAATTGAAGGGAAATTTCACGTATTTTGCAGTTATTATGTATCTTCCCCCGGAATTACGAAGGTGTAAATCACAACGAGAATCGACATAGCTCTAACTCTCAGAAAATGTCTATGCATTCACAGGACTTGTTCTCATCTTGATGGAATTTTGTAGAAGAAGAAGCTGTGGTGTAGTAGTTATATTAGACTGTTGCGTGCAGGGTCGTAAACTGTAAAATTTCAATTTCTATATTCGGCTCAAGTACATTCTAGAAGTATCCAAAAATGGCAGGAATCTTTGTACTAGAATGATCTGTAGCTGTATATATACTGTGTGTGTTCTGGACGTGGCAGTTCGCTCCGCGCTCTTGTATGTGCTAGTGCTGAATAGACTTTCGTTAAGTGAAGTTAGTGTTCGTGATTCATCGACTTACATCTTCCTCTGCGTGACATTATTCTGGTGGAGATTCTGGGTACTGCAGCTTGTGATACCGCACATTATCGACGACACAGTGGCTCCCATCAGGCCACGTCAGAGCCGCCGTTTACTTGGCGAGAAACCCGAGTTCGAGCCATATTCAGCAGTTTACAATCTACCGGAGACAGAAGAAGAGGACTTTACGATCACAGCAACTGTGTGCCGCCACATGAGTCATCCTTCTGGGTTCTCTGGTGACGATGCTCAAGATTCAAAGAAGTGGCTGAAAGTATATGAACGTATAGCCAAATTTAACAAATGGGATGGCAAGGTGTGTTTGGCTAACGTATTTTTCGACTTGGAGAGCACTGCCAAGCAATGTAGGGAGAACAAAGAGGACAAGTTCATAAGCTGGGAAATATTCCAGGCGAAACTGCGCAAGTATTTCGGGGACACACAACGACAGAAGTGCAAGGCTGAAGTTAAATTAAAGTGCATGACACAGCGTCCAGGAGGAACTACAGCGTCCTACATTCAAGACGTCTTGGAGTTGTGTAAAATAGTGGATCCTAGAATGAACATAAGGTTGCACATCTCATAAAGGGTGTTGCTGAGGACATGTATCAAGCCAGTATATCGAGACAATGCATCAAAAAGAAATTATACGCAAGAAGTTTGAACGGGTTCCAAACATCACACCGATGCCTGTGATGCAGGATAAAACGGATTTCACAAGTGTTCTTCGTCAGATAGTGAAAGAGGAAGTTCAGAAGCCACTTGGATTGTACGGCGAGCAAACAACTGAGTCGCTTGAAGAGGTCATAAGGAAGGAAGTGGAACAGACATTGAACCCAATCTCCCGTCCTTCATTTCCCTTTAAAACGGTAAATAAGTCGAGGCCGAGGCGAAGTTAAGTTCCTACAATGCCGCATGAGAAACCTGTTTGGGCACCAAGGAAGACTGACGTCTGGAGGACCCACGATAACCAACCAGTATAATTCCGCTGCGGACGACCGGGACATGTCGTGCGCTATTGTCGAGAAAGGCAGCAAATATTTGATGACGCCCGCGCCAGGAGACAGTAGACCGATCTTAGCCGACGCCAACTCCGGGACGACGAAGATCAACAAGAAGATGTGGGTGCAGGCGACGTAGATCACCACCGCCGCAAGCTAGCTGCTGGAGGGGACGCTCCCCAACACCCCGATCAAGGTCTCCATCGACGTTCAGAAGCTCCATCCGATCACCTAGAAGCCGCAACCTGAAAAACTAAAGGATGGGACCTTTCTTGGAGGTGAGGCCGCCGAAGAGAAAAGTCCTCCGCCGTCGATCACTCCAAAAATGACAGGAAACTACGACGATATACTCATGGATGGCCGACAAGCCCAAGCTGTTGTGGACTCTGGAGCATCATATTCAGTCATTTCGGAAAAGTACCGTCGCTAATTCCAGATAACGGTATTCGTTGACAGAAAAACATCTCTGCTTAAGGTGCTTAATGGGAAATATGTAAAACCTATAGGAAGATGTGTCAGTCGTGTAGATACAAGTGGTCATACACAGCCGTTAGAATTAATCGTCTTACAATAGTGGAGTCATGACATCATTCTCGGATGGGACTTTTTGAAAGCTTCTCAGGCAATTATATATTGTGTTCGCTCAAAGATTATGCTAGATGAGATACTGTGGACAAGAGGTTGTATTCCTGCAGTCAGTGCTAGAAAGGTAACCGTCATGTGTCATGCCATGCATCAGTCCATTAACTTGTAGTGGAATGTAAGAGAGCCATACCACTGAAGAGTAACTTGGTTATCCCAGCCTCTGTCGTCTCGGTTAAGAACGGATTCGGTGAACTGTGGATAGTTAACTGTCGAAGAGAAACGCAGATCCTTCCAAAACGTATGTGCCTAGCAAACGCTGAGCTGTTAATTGTAGAACAGCTGAGCGTCATAGAAACCTCCCATGCCAAGACTGTGGGCGGAATTAGCGCGTCCACTACGAGACAAGATCTTCTAAGTCGACTATCACCAGATCTCCCTAAGAAACAACAGAAGACGCTACTTGCCATTCTTCAACAGTTCTCTGAATCCTTCAATCCACAGATGAAGAGCAGATTAGACAAATCGACAGTGAAGCGCCGGATTAGCATTGGAGAGCATCAACCAATAAAACAGAGAGCATACCGGGTCTCAGCAGCGGAACGTCGAATAATTCGAGACGAGGGAGAGAAAATGATGAATAATGACATCATTCAGCCTTCGCAGAGCCCGTGGTCCTCACCAGTGGTCCTCATCGGGAAGAAGGATGGCAATTGGAGCTTTTGTATTGATTACAGGAAGATTAATAAGGTAACTAAAAAGGACGTTTAAAATCATTCACGAATTGACTATACACTAGATTGTCTATAGGGGGCTACGTTTTTCTCAACCATCGATATGTACTCGGGATACCGGCAAATCGATTTAGATGATGCCGATCGTGAGAAAACTGCATTCATCACCCCTGAGGGCGTGTGTGAGTTTAAGGTATTGCCGTTTGGTTTGTGTCATGCACGAGCAACTTTTGAACGAATGATGGATAATCTTCTAAGGCACCTGAAGTGGACCATGTATCTTTGTTATTTAGATGTCATTATAGTGTTCTCAGAGACATTTGATAAACACATTAAAAGACTGAGGGCCGTTCTTAAGTGTCTCCAACAAGCTGGACTGAAACTTAATCCAATAAAGGGTCTCTTTGGAGCAAAAGAAATCAAAATCCTTCGGCACCTTGCGTCAAATGAAGGTATGTGGCCAGACCCAGAAAATGTCAGAGCTATAACGGAATTTCGTATTCCTGATAGTGTTAAGAGAAGCTTCCTAGGATTGTGTTCTTATTACTGTCGTTTTACACAGACTTTTGTATCAAAGCCAGGCCACTCCAAGAGCTGTTAAAGGCCGATGCTAAATTTAGCTGGGGTGATGCTCAACAAGATTCTTTCGATGTGTTGCGAAAAGCTCTGACGACTGACCCCGTACTTGGTCTGTATGATGAGAGAGCACCTACAGAACTACACACAGATGCCAGTGGGCATGGGATCAATGCCGTTCTGGTGGGGATTTCGGATGGAAAATAGAAGGTTATAGTATATGCTTATAGGACACTTACAAAAGCCGAGAGAGACTACTCAACTAATGTCTTTCTGTGATCTGGGCCATGTGCAATTTTCGACAGTATCTCTATGGAAGGCCATTACAGTTGTTACAGGCCATCATTCACTTTGTTGGCTGACACGTCTTAAGGATCCAACACGACGACTCGGCAGGTGGGCACTTCGTCTTCAAGAGTATTGACATTACCTTAGTGCCAAAAAGTGAGAGAAAACACCCAAGATGCCGACTGTCTCTCAAGAAACACTGTGCACGACCATCAAGTCTCTGATGAAGGTAGTGACTCTCTCGCTGCAGTCCAGGATCTCTTTGCTGAGCACAAGAAGATATCTCAAATTATGCTTGCCTTAGATCGGTCAGAGGATGTGAAATGACAATTTAAGGTAGTTAATGGATTACTTTGCAAGAAAAACATTGATCCTTCAAAATAGGTGGCTACCAGTGATTTCTAAACACATGCGCTACGATGTTCTACGGAAATTCCATGAAACACCTGAGGCCGGACATTTAGGATTTATTTAGACGTACCACAGGATCCGCAAGAGATTTTTCTGGCTAGGTTTATTTAGGAGTGTCCATCACTATGTATCGCACTGTCGGAAGTGCCAGAGGAGAAAGGCAGTTCCTCAGAAACCACCCGGCCGACTCATATCAATTTCACCAGCCGAAACGCCTTTCCAGCGTGTTGGGATTGACCTCCTCTGACGATTTCCAACGTCTGCAAGTGGCAATAGATGTATTATTGAAATGATAATTAAATGGACACCCTAGCTGCAAACAGAAGTTTACGTACTTGATTGGGAACATGTTGAAAATGTGTGCCCCGACCGAGACTCGAACCCGGGATCTCCTGCTTACATGGCAGACGCTCTAACCATCTGAGCCACCGCGGTCACAGAGGATAGTGCGTCTGCAGGGACTTATCCCTTGCACGCTCCCCGTGAGATCCACATTCCCAACATGTCCACACCACTACATTCGTAGTGCGCCTAATAGATGTTTGCCCATCATACTCATTACTCGTGGCAGATTAATCTACCAAGTCCCGTACGAGTTCGGGCATAGCGTGTGCGTTCGCACAAGCAAAGCTGCATGGTCATCCACGGTAACTGTTCTTTCGGGAACAGATACTACCGTCATATATAGTTAAAAATATATGGCTTCCCGGCCATTGACCTTCTTGTGCGAACGTACACGCTATGCCCGAACTCGTACGGGACTTGGTAGATTAATCTGCCACGAGTAAAGAGTATGATGGGCAAACATCTATTAGGCGCACTACGAATGTAGTGGTGTGGACATGTTGGGAATGTGGATCTCACGGGGAGCGTGCAAGGGATAAGTCCCTGCAGACGCACTATCCTCTGTGCCCGCGGTGGCTCAGATGGATAGAGCGTCTACCATGTAAGCAGGAGATCCCGGGTTCGAGTCCCGGTCGGGGCACACATTTTCAACATGTCCCCAATGAAGTACATAAACGCCTGTTTGCTGCTAGGGTGTCCATTTAATTATCATTTCATTTCTAGCAAAGCTGCATGGTCATCCACGGTAACTGTTCTTTCGGGAACAGATACTACCGTCATATATACACTCCTGGAAATGGAAAAAAGAACACATTGACACCGGTGTGTCAGACCCACCATACTTGCTCCGGACACTGCGAGAGGGCTGTACAAGCAATGATCACACGCACGGCACAGCGGACACACCAGGACCCGCGGTGTTGGCCGTCGAATGGCGCTAGCTGCGCAGCATTTGTGCACCGCCGCCGTCAGTGTCAGCCAGTTTGCCGTGGCATACGGAGCTCCATCGCAGTCTTTAACACTGGTAGCATGCCGCGACAGCGTGGACGTGAACCGTATGTGCAGTTGACGGACTTTGAGCGAGGGCGTATAGTGGGCATGCGGAAGGCCGGGTGGACGTACCACCGAATTGCTCAACACGTGGGGCGTGAGGTCTCCACAGTACATCGATGTTGTAGCCAGTGGTCGGCGGAAGGTGCACGTGCCCGTCGACCTGGGACCGGACCGCAGCGACGCACGGATGTTCGCCAAGACCGTAGGATCCTACGCAGTGCCGTAGGGGACTGCACCGCCACTTCCCAGCAAATTAGGGGCACTGTTGCTCCTGGGGTATCGGCGAGGACCATTCGCAACCATCTCCATGAAGCTGGGCTACGGTCCCGCACACCGTTAGGCCGTCTTCCGCTCACGCCCCAACATCGTGCAGCCCGCCTCCAGTGGTGTCGCGACAGGCGTGAATGGAGGGACGAATGGAGACGTGTCGTCTTCAGCGATGAGAGTCGCTTCTGCCTTGGTGCCAATGATGGTCGTATGCGTGTTTGGCGCCGTGCAGGTGAGCGCCACAATCAGGACTGCATACGACCGAGGCACACAGGGCCAACACCCGGCATCATGGTGTGGGGAGCGATCTCCTACACTGGCCGTACACCACTGGTGATCGTCGAGGGGACACTGAATAGTGCACGGTACATCCAAACCGTCATCGAACCCATCGTTCTACCATTCCTAGACCGGCAAGGGAACTTGCTGTTCCAACAGGACAATGCACGTCCGCATGTATCCCGTGCCACCCAACGTGCTCTAGAAGGTGTAAGTCAACTACCCTGGCCAGCAAGATCTCCGGATCTGTCCCCCCATTGAGTATGTTTGGGACTGGATGAAGCGTCGTCTCACGCGGTCTGCACGTCCGGCACGAACGCTGGTCCAACTGAGGCGCCAGGTGGAAATGGCATGGCAAGCCGTTCCACAGGACTACATCCAGCATCTCTACGATCGTCTCCATGGGAGAATAGCAGCCTGCATTGCTGCGAAAGGTGGATATACACTGTACTAGTGCCGACATTGTGCATGCTCTGTGGCCTGTGTCTATGTGCCTGTGGTTCTGTCAGTGTGATCATGTGATGTATCTGACCCCAGGAATGTGTCAATAAAGTTTCCCCTTCCTGGGACAATGAATTCACGGTGTTCTTATTTCAATTTCCAGGAGTGTAGATGTATTATTGTTTGCACTGATTATCTGATGCGCTATGCCAATACAAATGTCGTGAAAACAGCCGTAGCATCCGAGGTACCCCAAAACATCGCTGAAGACTCTGTATTAAAAGACGGTGCCCCGACGTCGCTAATTACGGATCGAGGGGGAGTTTTTCAATCGAATCTCGGGACAGAACTAAACCATCAGTGCAACATTACTCATCACATGACGACTTGCTACCATCCGCAAAGTAACGGGCTTACTAAAATCCTTAAGACCTTGGCAGACATGCTAGTAATGTTCGTCAATATTGAGCAGAGCAACTGGTATGAGGTGCAACCTTTCGTAACGCTTGCCTGCAATGCCGCCAAACAAGACACCACAGGATTTATGCCAATTTTCCAGGTGCACCGGCGTGAGGCGACTACGACTATGGACACTGTGTTTCCGTTACAACCTGATGACGTGGACGACGACTACATCGGCCAGGTGTTAACCAGAGCTGAGGAAGCTCGGCAATTAGCTCGAATCCGCACGCTGCAGCCTCAAGAAAACGATCACCGAAGGTATGACGCGAGCGACCGCCCTGTTGTCTACCAGCCTGGTGACCTCGTCTGGATCTTCGCTACTGTTCCGAAGGTTGGTCTGTCAGAGAAGCTCCTCAGGCGCTACTTTGGACCTTATAAGGTTATAATACAGTTGTCTGATGTTACTTATGAAATTGAAGATTTCGACCCCGACACAAGACGACGAAAGATCAGAGATACGTTCCACGTCCTTCGAATAAAACCCTATAAGGATCCTGCAACCCAGGCTAAATTCGAAGCTCCGACGACAGGCAACAAGCGGAAACGTGACGAACAGCGCAGCGGCAGAGGAAGTTCTAAGAAGATCACCGCCAGGGCGAATATCAGTCATCGGGAGTTGGAGTACCCCGGACCGGGAGTATGCAGGACCGATGACTCGTTCCCGGACTAGGAGGACGTAACATCGAGACGCTCTTCTCTTCAGTAGAGAGCAATCGCGCTGAAGAAGCTGTGGTGGAGTGGTTATTAGACTACTGCATGTAGGATCATGAGATCAAAACTCACCTGAGCTGTAAAGTTTTAATTTCTGTATTGGGTTCGAGTGCATTCTAGAAGTATCCACAAATGGCAAGATTCTCTGTACTGGAATGTTCTGTAACTGTATATATACTGTATGTCTTCTGACCGGAGGCAGTTCGCTCGGCTCTATTCTATGTGCAAGTGCTGAACAAACCTTCGTTAAGTGAAGTTAGTGTTCGTGATTCATCTACTTACACCTTCCTCTACGTGACATTCTGTTTACTTATCGATTCTCGCAATAATACTCTGACCTTAAAACCAATTAATGATAAGTTTGGACACAATAATTTTATCGCGTTGTAATATTCAGCGGCACGAAACTTTCTCCGCCAAAGCAGATTCATGTGCATATAGTACGTAATTGAATGTTACATTCCTACATATTGAACAATTTTTTCTCATATTCAGGGATATGTACAAAATTGACAAGTGTGTACTCTGTGGAGCAATTAACTACAGCATACGCATTCACTGAACTATTTCTTAATTCAATCAGTTCTCACATTGGTTTTATGCGTCCCGCTACGAATTCCTCTGCTGTGCCAAACTTTTCACCTCAGAGTAGCTCTCGCAACTTGATGTCCTCAATTATTCTATGGATGTATTTTAGTTTCTGTCTTCCGCTGTTGTTTTTACCCTCTACAGCTCCCCCTAGTAATATGGCCGAAATGTTTCTTTTCTCTCCGCTGCTGTGGTGGAGGTCTATTTCTCACCATGTCTGTCCACCTAACTTTCAACATTCTTCCGTAGCATCACATCTCAAATGCTTCGAATCTCTTCTGTTGTGCCTTTCCCACAGTCCATGTTTCACTACTACACAATGCTGTACTCCAAACGCACAGTCTCAGAAATTTCTTCCTTAAATGAAGGCTTCTGTTCGATACAAGTAGACTTGTCTTGCACAGGAAAGGCCTTTTCGCCAGTGCTTGTCTACACTTTACATCTTCTTTGCTGCATCATGGGCTGTTTTGCTACCTAGGTAGCAGTATTCCTGAGTTTCGTCTGCTTTTAACCCTCAACTCGGACGTCAAGTTTCTCGCTGTTCTCATTTCTGCGGTTTCTCATTTCCTTCGTTCTATTCTCAATCCAAATTCTGTACACATTATATTCTTCATCCCAACTGCTATAATTCTTCTTCCTTCTCACTGAGGATAGCAGTGTCATCAGAAAATCTTATCATGGATATCCTTTCACCTTGAGTTATAATTCCACTCTTGAATGTTACTTGTATGTCCGTCATTGGTTCGTCGATGTATACATTCAACACTAAGGCAATGCGAACACTTCACTCTTTGTGTTCCAGTCTTACTGTTCCCTCTTGGTTCTTGTACATTATATCACGCTTCCTTCCCTACACCTTACTCCTATTTTTCTCAGAATTTCGTAAATCTTACACCATTTGTGGTTGTCGAACCTTTCTTCCGCGTTGACAAGCTCTATCTAGGAACATGTCTAGATATTTCTTCAGTCTTCCCTCCAGTGCCACCTGCAACCTGATATTGCTCTTCTGGTCCCCTTACCTTTCCTAAAGCCAATCTTATTGACATGATATACATGGTTCTGAGCACTATGGGACTTAACATCTGTGGTCATCAGTCCCCTGGAACTTAGAACTACTTAAACCTAACTAACCTAAGGACATCACACACATCCATGCCCAAGGCAGGATTCGAACCTGCGACCGTAGCAGTCGCGCGGTTCCGGACTGCGCGCCTAGAACCGCTAGACCACCGCGGCCGGCGACATAATACACATCCTCAATTTTATTTTACATTCTTTTCATTATTATTCATGTGAGAAATTTCGGTGTATGAGCAACTAAACTCGTTGTGCGACTGTTCTCGGACTTACTGGCTTTTTCTATCTTATGAATGTTGTGGATTATGTCTTTACGTAGGTCAAGTGGTACATTGCCAGCCTTATACATTCTACATGTCAACGAGAATGGTCGTCTGCTGACACTTCTTTCAATGATGTTAGTGAGTCTGACGGAAAGTTACCTATACCCTTTTCCTTATTTAAGTCCTCTAAAGCTCATTTAAATTCTGACTGTAATACTGGATCCCCCTTTCTTTCCTGTCACGTTATCAGACTATTCCTTTCTCTCACAAAGGCCTTCAATGTACTCTTTCCACTTAATTCGACTTAGCTTCACTACACTGCCCATTTATTTCATTACTGAGTGGCTTGCATTCCTGTAATGGTGAATTTACCTGAATATTAGTCTTTCTCCTCTATCATTTCCATTATCGAGCCCATATTCTGTCTTCAACCTGTCTTCTCCTACTTCCCTTATAACAGCATGCCTGTCTCTCATGACAGTTAGATTTTCACTCCCTTTGTGTACTGAATTACCCGTTCATTATACCCATAAACTTTCTATATCTCTTCATCACTTGCTTTCAGCATCTGGTTTCATACCAGATCTGTTGTTGTTGGTTTCATGATTATGACGAGAACAGCCCTAGTACTTAACTGTTCACTATAACTCACTCTCTGACCTACCTTCCTGTGCATAACGAACCCTACCCAATTATACAATTTTCTGCTGTTTTTGATATATCCTTCACTTATTTAACCAGAAATAATTGTTATTCCCCTTCATTCCCTCCCTCTATATCTAGATTGAGCGTTAACATTTCCCTTTTCCCATTTTCTGGCTTCCCTAACACATTCAAACTTCTGACTTCCTACGCACCGACTCCTACAACATTACCCCGTTCATTGGTAATTCAACCTCTTTCTCATGGTCACATCGCCCCTGGCAGTCCCCTGCCAGATATCTCAATGGTAGACTAGTCTGCAATTTTTTACCAAAGGGAAAATCATAAAGACACTTTTTCAAATCAGGCCACACGTCCTGTGGATACACATTATTTGTCTTTAATGCAATGGATTCCATGGATTTCTGTGTCCCTATGCCGTGGATCATTACTGATTTTTCCGCCTTTTAGGGGCAGATTCTAAATGTAAACGCAAGAGAGTGCACTGAACCACTGTCTGCTCCTCCGTCCTCTTTGACGAGGCCGTTGAAGGAACCAGGGTGAATTCTTATACCAGAAGTCTTCGGCTGCCATTGCTGATAATTTTTATACAAAATTTAAGCAGCAGACGTTTTCGAACAGTGGACCCAAGAGGTTCTGATTGATAATCAAAGGTGCTACCCTCTCCTTTATTTTTCTCTGGGCATTCGTTACGTCACACCTGTCCAAGTTGTTCGTCGAATGTTTCACGCAGATTTTTTTTTAATTACAGAGGGCAACTTGCCCTCGCGCTAAACACGCTGACCTCCCGTGCGCCACAAAGAGTTGTCCCTGGATGAATTACATAGATATTCCGGTCTTTGCAAGTCAGACACTTGAAGCTGTTAATGTGTGTACAATGTTATATTGTCTAGAATGAAATTTTCACTCTACAGCGGAGTGTTCGCTGATATGAAACTTCCTGGTAGATTAAAACTGTGTGCCAGACCGAGACTCGAACTCGGGACCTTTTCCTTTCGCGGGCAACTGCTCTACCAACTGAGCTACACAAGCACGACTCACGCCCCGTCATCGCAGCTTTACTTCTGCCAGTACCTCGTCTCCTACCTTCCAAACTTTACAGAAGCTCTCCTGCGAACCTTGCAGAACTAGCACTCCTGAAAGAAAGGATATTGAGGAGACATGGCTTAGCCACATCCTGGGGGATGTATCTAGAATGAAATTTTCACTCTACAGCGGAGTGTGCGCTGATATGAAACTTCCTGGCAGAGCACTTGCTCCGGTAGAGCACTTGCCCGTGACAGGCAAAGGTCCAGAGTTCGAGTCTCGGCCCGGCACACAGGTTTAATCTGCCAGGAAGTTTCAAGGTTATATTGTGTTATCAGCCAAAGATCGCGACGCAACACCGATACGACAGTCAAAGCGATGTCTCGGTGCAGTTCTAATGGTTGATGGCAGGTGGCCCTGAAGATAAGCCCTCTCAACATCGTCGCGAAATTGCACGGAACAGAGACAAGCTTGGACTCAGCTCTGCTTGTATCTAAAACGAGCTATGATGAAGCACACATCATTATTGAGTTAGGACGACAGTGCTATTCAAGTCTCAGGTGTTGATGTACTGCTGTAAATGTTGTACTTGCACTTCAAAAAGACTTGGTAATTGTGTGCATAAATTGATACTTTACAGATCAAGACAATAGTGCACATTCGACACACTCATGTGTCAATGGATTGTATAATTATCATTCGTGTACTAAAGTGAACAAATATTTCAGATGTTGTAGTTCCACAGTCATGACCAGACAATTGTAGTTACGTCACGTCTTAAAAAATGGCAACGAGAAGTCCCCCCTAACTTGATCGTTTTTTTTCGCCTGCCGCGTTCCCTGTGTGCGAGATGCAAATGTATTGTTCCTGATTGCTGCTGCCCTAATTTTTCTCATTTCTGTTGCCCTACGTTTCTTCATTCGGGTTATAGTGTATCTTAGAATATTTCACTACGTCTGAGCAGCCACAGGAATAGCTCTAAGCGTAACTAGACACTTTCAGGATCATCAGTTTGAACGCCTGCTGCTCACTGACAGCCAGATAACATCTTTACTAAACAAGCAGCACCCCGCTGGTAGCTGCTCCCAGATTTCGCCCATACCACAGCCAGGACGCAGCATGGTCGGACACAACGAGGCAATCGCAGGCCCACTTTGCTGCCTACAAAATAACAACGACGCAGGGCAAAGCTTACTTGTTGCCCACCATTGGTCCAGTCGCGGATCGCCTCTGTGTACTGCTCCGGAATTTTTTCGTATGAAGCATCAGCCTGCCCTGACAGTCAGACGGTGGAGAGCAAAAATCAGGAATCTAACCACGCATTTCAAGTTTAAATATTCTTGTGGAATTAACAGCAGTGGTGTCATATATCTCAATGCTATCACACACACAGTATCAGACACACACATTCTCGATGCAATGTTCAAACGGCTACTCCCTGATATTAAATCAGTTCTGTCTGTTGTGGACTCTCAAACAGTAGTGCACTCAACAGAGATTCATTAGAGCCCCAATGTATTTAAGTCGTTCAGAGTGCACCACACACTCAGCCTCTTTGTTCAGGTGTTTCAAAATAAAACCCAGACAAACAGTAAAAGCGGTACAAGCGAAAACTACCGTGTCACTCTCGTGGTAAATGGCGTTTCCTACAAAATTATGTGACGTAATCATGTCCGCTGTGCTTTTTGAACAGGTTTGGAAATATTGTTCTTGTCCTAATGATAATTGCCTTCGATGAGGACACGTCTGTCACATTCAGTTAGAGTGTTTATGCAGAAAGCAAGGTCAGGGCCTCAGCCGCTGTCACGTGAGAGCCACGGCGGTCACATCTACTGTGTCAACAGGTGTGCAAGGAAAGGGCCTCGCCACTCACTCACGCGCAAGCCGCACATCGCACTACCGAAACGCTGAAGTCTCCCGCTGCAGTATGCAGGCAGACCAACAAACTTTTTGTTGAGTTACGAGTGGAAAAAATAGCCAGTTGGACACTGGTGCTTCTGTTCCCCAGATAACTAAAGACACGTGTGACAGAACTGCTAACCCACGTAGCCTATTTCTATTTTGACTGCCTACAATCTGCATGAAATTCAAGTCCTTGGCGTGTGTAGTTTGCCAGACACGTATCAGAGAGTGCCTAAGTGTGTCTCTTTCATATTCCTTATTCTAAGACAGCGAAAATATTTTGTGTTAGAGATGTTTGATCTGTTCAAACTGTGCATTCAGTACTGTATCTCACAAATCAGTGTTTCTCTACGTCACACAATTGTTTCTGACTTCTGTAGTAAGAGTAATGAAATGTCAGAACAGGAGGTAGGAAGGCCTAGAGACTATGAAGCACACGCAGCTGCGATGGACAATGCGCAGCCACGAGATTTTTGTACACGGCCAGCCCCGTTGCAAGCTATGAACTGGTTGCTCAGGAATTTCAAAAATGGAGGAGAGAAAGAGGATATTAGTGGTTAAACGTCCCATACATAACGAGGGCATTAGAGCGTAAGACAGGATTAGGAAAGAATGGAAAAGGAAATCGGCTATGCCCTTTCAAATGTACCATCTTGGCATTTGCCTGAAGCAATTTAGGGAAGTCATGGAAAACCTAAATCTGGATGGCGGTATGCGGGTTTGAACCGTCGTGCACTATGAAAACCAATGAATTGCAAACAATGACCACAACTCGTGCCATGTCATTCTGAAGAAGTCATCAGGTGGTTTATGTTTTTGTTCTGGGTATAAAGCAACAGAAAGCCCGTAATCTGTCATGGGTTCTATTCCTCTTCCTCATCCAGAAGAACTAATTCACAGACTGGGAGAGGGCAGCAATTTTTCACAAATACATTTAAGAGTGGTGTTGTGTGTAGAGCTACCGCTGGACGAGAAACAGTAAAAGTTCACGCAGGTTTGTTTGAGTTTCTAAGACTACCGTTTGTAAGTGCTTCGGATGCTGAAATTTTTCAATGATTCCTGGAAGTGTTAGCATAAAAACTTTCAACATATACAAATTATTTAGACGATACTTCAGTAAATTTCTGGAACAGCAGCGCAAATACTACTCCTTAAAATTCTGTTTCGGCCGCGAATTGTCCGGCCATCGTCATAGTGAGTCACAACACTAACGACAATCTGCCAAGCCCGGCCTTATATGCTCCACCACGGCGGTACTGCGTACCCTGGTGACAGATGCTGCTTGGAGCCAAAGAGATACACCTACACTCGCAGCATTTCTCTGGATTTTAATTACACCGAGTGTAGGATTACCTCCCTTATCCAAATTAAAATCATTTTCTCTATTTATTAAGTTAACTGTTAATCTAATTCTTTGACTTCTTGGAAAATAGAATCCCAAAAGGAAGAAGTCGATGTTAAAATATTCACGTTACTATAGTTCAGCAGGTGACCAGTATCTATACAGTGTTCTGCCACAACCTTGTATAGATACGGGTCATGAACTACAGTGACATGAAGATTTTATCATCCACCTCTTCCTTTTGAAGACCTGTTTTCAGATATTTCACAGACATTACATTAATCTACAACTCAATACATAGGGTTGATGGTTTTAATTTGCATAAGGGATGTAATTGCACTCTTGGTGTATTTAAGTTCCAGGTAAGTCGTCAAGGTGTTACCGCCACCGAATATACATCGATAAGCAAACGAAATACATCGATAACCAAATCGAATATCTGAACGATTTCACCACAGGTGGCTCGTGTGTAGGAGTGTCTCTTAACCACCGACCAGCATCTGTAACCAGCGGACGCAGTAGAGCCGCAGTGGAGCTTATAAGGTCACGATAGGCACCTTGTTGTCAGTCTCTCGACTCGTTCTGAGGATACCCAGACGATACACAGCCGAAATATTACTCGACGTTGCAGTGTTTGCATGGCTGCATGACCGAAATTTAATTGATTACGCATTACACCGCAAATAGATAAAAATCCTCACAGTTGGGTGATATTGTCACTGCAGGTTGGAAGCCTGCTGAACCTTTAGCTAATTCACACTGCTTTTTCAAAGCGGAAAGATAGCAGTGCAAAACCTTAGTTTTCAGGGAAAGTAGATACCACAGATATTAATTTCTAGAGCGACGAGTAGAGGGCGCTCCAAAATACACGTCGTCTCCCTCACCACCACAGGGCCATCGAACGGTGGTCGACATATACCAAGGGATGGACTCACTCTGACCCAGTTTGTGACCTCCGATGATGCAGTTAACATAATATAGAAAGGACAACAGTTCTACGCAGGTCTCAGGTGGAACTTTTCTTTCGTAAATGTCGAAATCGTACTTAAAGAGAAGAGTTTATAAATTTCAGAATCAAATGGTGCTGTATTTATTCAAATACTGTTGTACATATTCGACACTCTCCTGTGTAGATGGACTGTCTAATGTACCTAACTCATTTTATATACATATAATAAAGTGAACTAATGTTTCACATATTATGATTGTCATAAGGGATCTCCCAGAGCAACTGAAGAACCACACTTACGACCGAAGGATTCTAGTGTCGTCAGGTGATTACATATATAAAATTCATTAACAAATGATATTCTGTTATATCAACAATATTTTTACAACTTTTCTTACATTTACATCTATCTATCCTACATTTACAGTTACTTTTCTTTAATTCTGACTATCATTATTGATTTAGAGTTTCCATGATTTTAGGGAAGATGCTTAAATATTCATACATACACTGACGCGACTGAAAAACTGTCACACGTATCGAAATACAGAGATTTGTAAACAGACAGAATACGGCGCTGCGCTTGGGCAACGCTTATGTACGGCAGCAAGAGTCTGGCAGAGTTGTTAGATCTGTTACTGCTACTACAATGGCACCTTACCTAGATTTAAGTGAGTTTGATTGTGGTGTTATAGTCGGCGCATGAGCGATGGGTCACAGATGATGGTTTGTAGACAAGATGCCATACCACATGGAATGTCGGACTAACCGGTTCTTCAATAACCATAGCCAAACACGGTACCGCATGCACTGTCGACTGCATACAGTGTGTTTGTGCACAAACGTTCCTGCAGTTAACACGTCCCGCACTCGACATTTTCCTTTAGTATGTTTGATCGGGAGCTCCTTACTAATTGTATGTTTCGTAGCAATTGTCAGTTGTTCCTTAGCAACTGTCAATCGTTCCATAATAATTATCAAGCAGTAACATTTTAATTAGGAAGACAACTGTTTTCGACTTAACTATTATTATCATATCCTAAATAAGCAGCGATACACAGAGTGCATGGTGATAAATTGAGCCGAACGCGGTGGCCGTGCGGTTCTAGGCGCTCCAGTCCGGAGCCGCGCTGCTGCTACGGTCGCAGGTTCGAATCCTGCCTCGGGCATGGGTGTGTGTGATGTCCTTAGGTTAGTTAGGTTTAAGTAGTTCTAAGTTCTAGGGGACTAATGACCATAGCAGTTGAGTCCCATAATGCTCAGAGCCATTTGAACCATTTTTTTGATAAATTGAACTCGAAAACCTCTTTAGACATGCTCTGTTTCGCTAGTATTCACATGTGTTGTGATTGCTGCAGGACCAGTACCGCGGCACTAGACAGATAAATAGTTGTGACTCGGAATATCACAAGGAAGTTCGGCAGCCAGAGTTCTCGAGCATTTCACCACGGTTATTTGCTTCTTTCGAAGACAACTGTATCGATGTAATGTCGGGACGATCTACCAGGTTGACTGTCCTCCTCATCTGACTTTTATCTCTATAAAGTTTACTGACGAACATGAGATACGACATGGACCGTGAGGCATGCCTGGTTTTCTCATATGGTAGTGCCCCCCTGCACAAATGTCGAGATTGGCGCTCTAATGAAGTTGCCTTTATCTGCCTGCCAAGAATCATACATAAACGCATACTTACCAATGAAGGAAACTGAAACATTAGCTACTTTCTGACGTTAATACCTGAATCCAGTTGTCACACAACACAAAACAAGGAATACCTTAGCACTATAAACTTGCCGAAAGATTAATTTATTTCCCGATCATTTACTAACGCGTATATGAAGAAGTTTTCCATAGACAATTGTCTGTAATCCGCGTACCTCGTCTTCAGTGTTGTCTCCAGTTGGCAATAATTCCTACAGAACGAAAGAATGACGCTAAAATAAATAAAACAAGGAAGCACTTGAGTTTTTCAGATTCTTTATTTAAAAGGACAAAGAATTGCAGATAAACATTTTGGTCGCATTACATATTCCAATGATGGAACCCAGGACAGTAGACAGCCCAGAGTCCTTAGACGCCAGATGCAGATCGGATCCAGGAACGCAGGTTGCCGACGTTGGAGAAGACACCGGGGGTTGCCTCGCAGCTTGAACTGCCCCAGGAGACGATGCCCACCTGGGTGCTTCCGCTGACCAGGGGACCACCAGAGTCTCCGCTGCAGACGCTCCTGCCGGCCTGGCCGGCGCACACCATGCGGTCGGTCACAGTGTTGATGTTGGCGAAGGTGTTCCTGCACGTGTTGCGGTCCAAGATGCTAATGTCCACCTTGAGCAAACTGTTGGCGGACGGTCCGTCGGTGTACGTGGCTCCCCAGCCAGTCACCGTCACGCCGAGTCCACCTGGTGGGTCGTAGTTGTCACTGGCGAGGCCCACTGCCTGTGCGTTCGAACCCAGCAGAGATCCGGACACCTGAAAATCAGAAAAAAACCAATGCACGTGTGCTACATCGAGCGAGGTGCCGTGACTTAACGTGTGGGAACTGTATATGAGTGTGTCAAAATACCATTCTCAGTGTAATCAGAACATTGTCAGGAGACGGCATGTCACGGTAGGGGAGGGAGGTCTAATCGCTGTTTTAGCACAAAATTAATCCACTACACAGTTTGCATATATGAGTGTAGTCATTAACTATTTTACAAATACAGTGTCCCACTTCAAAATTTAGAGAAAGTCGAAAGAGGAATGTTCAGTATTCAGGGTTATGCAACCATCATCGTCAGTATTTTGTCCAAGGACAGGTGTTCATATGAGCTCTCCTTCTAGCTCTGTCACTTGTTACCCTCTTCATTTTCTGATAATTGGTACTATCCATCAACTCGTACCTTCCGCATCCTATTCTTCTTCTTCTATTCATCGGTTCTTCCATAACATCCAACAGTAAACTATCCGTTCTCAGCAATGTCCACAACAATTTTATGAAGGACAACATATTCTCCACTGACTGTAGAGTTTATTCATTTCACGATAGAATTTTCGGGCTTTGGGCCATTATTAAGTGGTACTGCAAATTATTTTGCTTCACCATCATGTCAGTTTTTTAATCCTGCGGCATTATACACACATCCATTTTAAAGGCTGACATGTGACGAAGCAGAACTGTTCGTAGTACTACTTGAAAATGGCCCAAAGGCGAAACTGCAATAATGAAATAAATAATTTCTATAGTTAACGGCGATTATGATGTTGAATACTACATGAATATGAACCCCAATCATGAAAAAATATCGCAAAGGCAATCGTGTTTCCTCTTCTTACTATCCTTATTTTTTTCTCTCTTCCCACATTCAGTTCTCACTCTGTCTACTCATTTATCCTTTCCATCTTCCTCCTAATTTCTCTTTCCTCCGTGTCCATGTCTTAGCTCCTTATAGTAACATGCTCCATATAAATCATCACGTTAGTGTCTTCTTCAGTTCCCTGTCCATACACCCGCATAGAAGGCTCTTGTTCTTTTTAAAATTCCTCCTTAGCAACGGCTGTATGCGTTTTCGCCTCATTATTAATTCGCATGTCTTATTGCTCCTGCACTTATTGTCATACATTTTGTCTTTTTCTTCTTAATCTTCATTCCGAATTCTTCACAGGTGTTTATTCAATTTTTTTCATATTCCGATTATAGTACTTTCGCTGTCTGTCAATAACACCTCATCATCCTCAAATCGAATACATTCTATCTGCCTGATCATAAAGTAATCTAACTGAAAGTAGCATTCACTATCATTAGCTGAAGTTTATTGCACAACTCAGGTAACCTTTCTCGTCCTAATTGCAACTACCAAGCCCATATATGGCCACAACGGTTTCTCCTACTCCTTCCATTATAATCGCATTCCTACAATCAGTGTCCAAGTACTCTCTACTACAAACAAGAAGGCGGCATGTGGAGTGGAGTATAAAAGTAGATCTAGATGCATCCCATTATAGATACGTCGTTTAGAAAGAATGTCTTGCTTAAAAAATTGTGACACACGTAGAAGTTCCGATGAGCTAATCATTTAGTGAGTCTAACTTTGTTCTCTGCTGCTTCCGTAACTATACATACAGACAACCTCCATAATGTACGTTACTTTCTCGAGGCTCCATTACAGTAGTAGTATGCATAGTTGAGACTAGGAAATTGAGTACAACAGAGACTTGAGAAAGACCACTTACCGGTTTCACTCATTTAATTTGTAGAAACCAAAAATAAAGAACCTCTGATTCACCGAATGGAAAACTGAACACCTTTCGTCCAGAATACATTAACTGTCACTCGAATCTGAGATACATTGTTATAGTCGTAGGGACAGAACAAAATATTCCTCACCACTGACAAGTAATGAGAAGTACTGTAGTGATGAATAATTCAAAATAAAATTGATCAAATGGCTGTGAGCAGTATGGGAGTAAACATCTGAGGTCATCAGTCCCCTAGAACTTAGAACTACTTAAATCTGACTTACCTAAGGACATCACACACACCCATGCCCGAGAGAGGATTCGAACCTGCAACCGTAGCGCTCGAGCTGTTCAAGAGTGAAGCGCCTAGAACTGCTCGGCCAGAAAAGCCGGGATTAATAATACCTGATGAGCAATGTTCTGAGTCATACCCCAGTCCCCTTGTAGAAACTCGCTGATGCAGAGTTTATGTGTCAAGTGTGTTACGGTAGCACAAAATTAATGTGCAAGAGTAGGACTCTCTTAAAATGCACTAGCTCTGTACTGCGTGCTACTATCTGACCACTGCGACCAATCGGACTCGTTGGCTGGAGGTCCGTGACATGTACATGCTACTCGTATTTGTAAAACACTCGCGCAACAGGCTATCTTGTTGACGTAAAATGCTTCAATAGGGGAAGGAAATGATATTGTAGTCAAAGAACAGAACAACTATGGAAACAAGAACAATTTTTATGATAAACGTGGCGGCATCATGTTGTACACCAAAGAGAGAGGACCTACCAACATCTGAACTCAGGTGATCTAGACAATGTTCAGATGTTGTATTAAATCTAATTGAGGCATATACCACGCACCTGAACAACAGCAACATCGTAGTCTACAGTCTGGTCGTTGTACGATCCGTGCATGTAGCCAGAGCTGGCGCTTCTGACGAAACCGCCGCTTCCACGCGTTGAGGTGCCGGCCCGGAAACTGATCAGAGAGACGCTCATGCCGTCCACACAGTGAGCAGCCGTCAACGCCCAGTTGGAACTGATGATGGATGCACCACAGATGTGCGAACCGCCGTACTGGAAAGACAGTTGCCACGGGTAGTTGGCTATGTTGGCAGAGGACCCTCCAATGATGCGGCCATTACCCTTGCTCCACAGCCTGGCCGGAGTGGGCAGAGCCAGAGCAGAGCTCAACAGGCACACGAGGAAGATGGCCAGGCGCTGCATTGTGGAAGCTGTGTCTGCCAGAGCGCCCGTCCTCGCCCTTTATATACCATTAAAACTGCAGACATAGATGGGGTCGACGATCATCATATCTCGTCTGCGCTTCATCAAGATCTTGATAACGGCCTAAATAATTACACGTGACTTCTGAAGTGTGTGTTCTCACAACTGTGATCTTACTATTCAATAACGCACAGCAGTAGTGATATAACATTTATCTATTTGATGAGTCCTTGATACGAATATAGATGACGACGGTGATTGGGACAGATGTTCAACGTTCTGCTTGATTGTTACTTGTAGCAACGTAACGGTAATTTCTTACCAGTCGACTAAGTGTATGATAAATGACTATTAAGAGAGTACATAACTAGTCCACGTAACTTCAGTTACCTTGTAATCAAATCCACGTTCACTAAGAAGCTCTTAATAATTAACACACAGCACTGTATCTTCCGTTTCTTCAATATAGTGTCATTGGACATACTAGCAACTCATGTTTCATGTAACTGAATATAGTGTGGATTTTGTGGTGATACTTCACACACACGCTTCTGCCAAATTCCAATCGCACATTGATGTCCATTCAATACCATCCATATTGTTTTCCGCTAAGACATTAATAACAGAATTTGTAGAAATTGCTCCTTGGCTTACAGTTGGCATCATAATTTAAAGCGAATGATTGAACATATGGACGACAATACACATACACCAATCTGCAAAACAATATTTATTATTAGCACTAAACGGCTGTGTAAACACACTTGAGTTCTTACAAACAGACAATCTTGAGCTAATAGCGATCTATTAAATGGATACAGGGATTAGTGAACACAGGGTTGTCGATACGAGACTGAATGTTTTAACCCTGAAAATTCTCCATAACTAAACGAAAAATATACTAATCCAAAAAATCAGATAGGTGAAAATTTACTCGACCCCTTCCTGAGAATCAATCTCAGCACTTTCCAAATTAAAAATGTTGGTGTGGACGATATAAAGCTTACATTCAAAGAAATAATATCGACTGCAAGAGTCAATACCTTCTCTGTGCGATAGCAATAAAATACTATAAAATATACTCGAAGTAGTGAAGCAACTTAAATCACGAAATAAAATGAAGTCTTCTAGTCCAGACTTTATACCAATTCAGTTCTTTCAGGGTATGCTGATGCATTAACTCCATATTTAACAATAATATACAATCGCTCGCTCGACGAGCAGGATACTTTTACTGTACGATATGAGTTTTAGTACATAAGTAAGTAAAGTTTGTTTAATGTCGAATACAGCTTTAATTCTAAGTAAAACCTGCCGGGTTTCCGGTAGATGCTCCCTCAGATATTATAACTTCTGCCCAAGATAATGACATTACAACCGTACGTCCCGCACATACATATGCAAGTTACTGCTTACAACAAGCACAATGAAGAGACCATTCACAGTCACAAATATGGACTAATTTTAGCAAATCAGTTCTACGCAGAATTACAGTTACACTAACATCACTATCAAACCATCCTTGTCAAAATGCCTCGTATGTGCTCATTATAAGTAAATGTTAAAACTGACCTCCACTGTACAACACATAGGCAACGCAAGGTCAATACGCTTGAAAACAGTAAAACCGTTGACTCTGGGACACAGACATACTACAGGCAAATGGAAATTGCACCACTACACCAGGTGAGTTAATATGTTGTTGAACAATAGCAAGCTGTTTATCAACCGTTATGTATTAAGGTGGAATTTTCAGGTCCATTAAGTTGATATTTTAAATTAACCGTCAATTTCATTGGATAATGTTGGAGAAATTCTGAAATAGAATTCGATATATTTAGAACTTAACTATACCACTGTCAGCAGTTGTCGAAAATTCTCATGCACGCTACTTTTCTTCGTTTTACATTCACTTCCTTCTTAACTTTTCGTTCTCTGTCCCTAAGGATAGATAGGACTGATGAGTACCACTGAAGGACCCCGTTTCTGTCAGGAAGAAATACATAGATGAGAGCTTATGACAGCAGTGTCCGCAGCTACTAGAATTAGGAAGACAGTTACTAGTTGAAGCATCACTTTAAAAATGCATAATTATACATTAGAATCTATGCGACGAGGTTCCTAATCGTAAACCACGACACTAATGCTCATGGCCTGATGTTAAACGGGTTAATAGTTTTAACAATGTAGAACTGATATTTGAGGTTTCTCTCTTGGAACACTTCTGCTCTATCACTTAGTTAGCTCGCATACTTTTCTTTACAAATAACGGCTTACCTTTATCTATCCAGACGCAATCGCCATTCTTCTGCCTGGAATAGAGGTATGCAGTCCTCTCAATTCAATATCTGGGGGAGGCAAATATCCATCCACTCTCACACGAATGCTGCATCGAATCTCACAATATGCGTTATATCTTAAGTAAGATTTTCGTCTTTGATCACAATTCTTTTGAAATCCTTCCTGTAAAATGCAAAATAATCTAACTGCAAGAATAACGTTCAAAACGGTTTGCATTTCGGTATAATTGAGAGGAAATTTCACGTATTTTGCAGTTATTATGTATCTTCCCCCGGAATTACGGAGGTGTAAATCACAATGAGAATCGACATAGCTCTAACTCTCAGAAAATGTCTATGCATTCACAGGACTTGTTGTTATTTGATAATATATTGTCGAAGAAGAAGCTGTGGTGTAGTAGTTATGATATTAGACTGTTGCGTGCAGGGTCGTAAACTGTAAAATTTCAATTTCTATATTCGGCTCAAGTACATTCTATAAGTATCCAAAAATGGCAGGAATCATTGTACTAGAATGATCTGTAGCTGTATATATACTGTACGTGTTGTGGACGTGGCAGTTCGCTCCGCGCTATTGTATGTGCTAGTGCTGAATAGACCTTCGTTAAGTAAAGTTAGTGTTCGTGATTCATCTACTTACACCTTCCTCTGCGTGACATTATTCTAGTGGAGATTCTGGGTACTGGAGCTTGTGATACCGCACATTATCGACGACACAGTGGCTCTCATCAGGCCACGTCAGAGCCACCGTTTACTTGGCGAGAAACCCGAGTTCGAGCCATATTCAGCAGTTTACAATCTACCGGAGACAGAAGAAGAGGACGTTACAATGGCAGCAACTGTGTGACTCCCGTTGAGACATCCTTCTGGGTTCTCTGGCGACGATGCCCAAGATTCAAAGAAGTGGCTGAAAGTATATGAACGTATAGCCAAATTTAACAAATGGGATGGCAAGGTGTGTTTGGGTAACGTATTTTTCGACTTGTAGAGCACTGCCAAGCAGTGGTAGGAGAACAACGAGGACAAGTTCACAAGCTGGGAAATATTCCAGGCGAAACTGCGCAAGTATTTCGGGGACACACAACGACAGAAGTGCAAGGCTGAAGTTAAATTAAAGTGCATGACACAGCGTCCAGGAGGAACTACAGCGTCCTACATTCAAGACGTCTTGGAGTTGTGTAAAATAGTGGATCCTAGAATGAACATAAGGTTGCACATCTCATAAAGGGTGTTGCTGAGGACATATATCAAGTCCTACTCGTGACGTAGGTTCCGACAGCAGGCAACATCATAAAATGGTGCCAGTATATCGAGACAATGCATGAAAAAGAAATTATACGCATGAAGTTTGAACAGGTTCCAAACATCACACCGATGCCTGTGATGGAGGATAAAACTGATTTCACAAGTGTTCTTCGTCAGATAGTGAAAGAGGAAGTTCAGAAGCCACTTGGATTGTACGCGAACAAACAACCGAGACGCTTGAAGAGGTCATAAGGAAGGAAGTGGAACAGACATTGAACCCAATCTCCCGTCCTTCATTTCCCTTTAAAACGGTAAATAAGTCGAGGCCGAGGCGAAGTTAAGTTCCTACAATGCCGCATGAGAAACCTGTTTGGGCACCAAGGAAGACTGACGTCTGGAGGACCCACGATAACCAACCAGTATAATTCCGCTGCGGACGACCGGGACATGTCGTGCGCTATTGTCGAGAAAGGCAGCAAATATTTGATGACGCCCGCGCCAGGAGACAGTAGACCGATCTTAGCCGACGCCAACTCCGGGACGACGAAGATCAACAAGAAGATGTGGGTGCAGGCGACGTAGGTCATCATCGGCGCAAGCAAGCTGCTGGAGGGGACGCTCCCCAACACCCCGATCAAGGTCTCCATCGCCGTTCAGAAGCTCTATCCGATCACCTAGAAGCCTCAACCTGAAAAACTAAAGGATGGGACCTTTCTTGGAGGTGAGGCCGCCGAAGAGAAAAGTCCTCCGCCGTCGATCACTCCAAAAATGACAGGAAACTACGACGATATACTCATGGATGGCCGACAAGCCCAAGCTGTTGTGGACTCTGGAGCATCATATTCAGTCATTTCGGAAAAGTACCGTCGCTAATTCCAGATAACGGTATTCGTTGACAGAAAAACATCTCTGCTTAAGCTGCTTAATGGGAAATATGTAAAACCTATAGGAAGATGTGTCAGTCGTGTAGATACAAGTGGTCATACACAGCCGTTAGAATTAATCGTCTCGTCTTACAAGAGTGGAGTCATGACATCATTCTCGGATGGGACTTTTTGAGAGCTTCTCAGGCAATTATATATTGTGGTCGCTCAAAGAATATGCTAGATGAGATACTGTGGACAAGAGGTTGTATTCCTGCAGTCAGTGCTAGAAAGGTAACCGTCATGTGTCATGCCATGCATCAGTCCATTGACTTGTAGTGGAATGTAAGAGAGCCATACCACTGAAGAGTAACTTGGTTATCCCAGCCTCTGTCGTCTCGGTTAAGAACGGATTCGGTGAACTGTGGATAGTTAACTGTCGAAGAGAAACGCAGATCCTTCCAAAACCTATGTGCCTAGCAAACGCTGAGCTGTTAATTGTAGAACAGCTGAGCGTCATAGAAACCTCCCATGCCGAGACTGTGGGCGGAATTAGCGCGTCCACTACGAGACAAGATCTTCCAAGTCGACTATCACCGGATCTCACTAAGAAACAACAGAAGACGCTACTTGCCATTCTTCAACAGTTCTCTGAATCCTTCAATCCACAGATGAAGAGCAGATTAGAGAAATCGACAGTGAAGCGCCGGATTAGCATTGGAGAGCATCAGCCAATAAAACAGAGAGCATACCGGGTCTCAGCAGCGGAACGTCGAATAATTCGAGACGAGGGAGAGAAAATGATGAAGAATGACATCATTCAGCCTTCGCAGAGCCCATGGTCCTCACCAGTGGTCCTCATCGGGAAGAAGGATGGCAATTGGAGCTTTTGTATTGATAAGGTAACTAAAAAGGACGTTTAAAATCATTCACGAATTGACTATACACTAGATTGTCTATAGGGGGCTACGTTTTTCTCAACCATCGATATGTACTCGGGATACCGGCAAATCGATTTAGATGATGCCGATCGTGAGAAAACTGCATTCATTACCCCTGAGGGCGTGTATGAGTTTGAGGTTTTGCCGTTTGGTTTGTGTCATGCACGAGCAACTTTTGAACGAATGATGGATAATCTTCTAAGGCACCTGAAGTGGACCATGTATCTTTGTTATTTAGATGTCATTATAGTGTTCTCAGAGACATTTGATAAACACATCAAAAGACTGAGGGCCGTTCTTAAGTGTCTCCAACAAGCTGGACTGAAACTTAATCCAATAAAGGGTCTCTTTGGAGCAAAAGAAATCAAAATCCTTCGGCACTTTGCGTCAAATGAAGGTATGTGGCCAGACCCAGAAAATGTCAGAGCTATAACGGAATTTCGTATTCCTGATAGTGTTAAGAGAAGCTTCCTAGGATTGTGTTCTTATTACTGTCGTTTTACACAGACTTTTGTATCAAAGCCAGGCCACTCCAAGAGTTGTTAAAGGCCGATGCTAAATTTAGCTGGGGTTATGCTCAACAAGATTCTTTCGATGTGTTGCGAAAAGCTCTGACGACTGACCCCGTACTTGGTCTGTATGATGAGAGAGCACCTACAGAACTACACACAGATGCCAGTGGGCATGGGATCAATGCCGTTCTGGTGGGGATTTCGGATGGAAAATAGAAGGTTATAGTATATGCTTATAGGACACTTACAAAAGCCGAGAGAGACTACTCAACTAATGTCTTTCTGTGATCTGGGCCATGTGCAATTTTCGACAGTATCTCTATGGAAGACCATTCACAGTTGTTACAGGCCATCATTCACTTTGTTGGCTGACAGGTTTTAAGGATCCAACACGACGACTCGGCAGGTGGGCACTTCGTCTTCAAGAGTATTGACATTACCTTAGTGCCAAAAAGTGGGAGAAAACACCCAAGATGCCGACTGTCTCTCAAGAAACACTGTGCACGACCATCAAGTCTCTGATGAAGATAGTGACTCTCTCGCTGCAGTCCAGGATCTCTTTGCTGAGCACAAGAAGATATCTCAAATTATGCTTGCCTTAGATCGGTCAGAGGATGTGAAATGACAATTTAAGGTGGTTGATGGATTACTTTGTAAGAAAAACATTGATCCTTCAAAATAGGTGGCTACCAGTGATTTCTAAACACATGCGCTACGATGTTCTACGGAAATTCCATGAAACACCTGAGGCCGGACATTTAGGATTTATTTAGACATACCACAGGATCCGCTTAAGTTTTTTTCTGGCTAGGTTTATTTAGGAGTGTCCATCACTATGTATCGCACTGTCGAAAGTGCCAGAGGAGAAAGGCAGTTCCTCAGGAACCACCCGGCCGACTCATATCAATTTCACCAGCCGAAACGCCTTTCGAGCGTGTTGGGATTGACCTCCTCTGACGATTTCCAACGTCTGCAAGTGGCAATAGATGTATTATTGAAATGATAATTAAATGGACAGCCTAGCTGCAAACAGGCGTATATGTACTTCATTGGGGACATGTCGAAAAGCCGCGGTGGTCTCGCGGTTCTAGGCGCGCAGTCCGGAACCGTGCGACTGCTACGGTCGCAGATTCGAATCCTGCCTCGGGCATGGATGTGTGTGATGCCCTTAGGTTCGTTAGGTTTAAGTAGTTCTAAGTTCTAGGGGACTGATAACCACAGCAGTTGAGTCCCATAGTGCTCAGAGCCATTTGAACCATGTCCAAAAAGTGTGCCCCGACCGGGACTCGAACCCGGGATCTCCTGCTTACATGGCAGACGCTCTATCCATCTGAGCCACCGCGGGCACAGAGGATAGTGCGTCTGCAGGGACTTATCCCTTGCACGCTCCCCGTGAGATCCACATTCCCAACATGTCCACACCACTACATTCGTAGTGCGCCTGATAGATGTTTGCCCATCATACTCATTACTCGTGGCAGATTAATCTACCAAGTCCCGTACGAGTTCGGGCATAGCGTGTGCGTTCGCACAAGCAAAGCTGCTTGGTCATCCACGGTAACTGTTCTTTCGGGAACAGATACTACCGTTATATATAGTTAAAAATATATGGCTTCCCGGCCATTGACCTTCTTGTGCGAACATACACGCTATGCCCGAACTCGTCCGGGACTTGGTAGATTAATCTGCCACGAGTAATGAGTATGATGGGCAAACATCTATTAGGCGCACTACGAATGTAGTGGTGTGGACATGTTGGGAATGTGGATCTCACGGGGAGCGTGCAAGGGATAAGTCCCTGCAGACGCACTATCCTCTGTGCCCGCGGTGGCTCAGATGGATAGAGCGTCTACCATGTAAGCAGGAGATCCCAGGTTCGAGTCCCGGTCGGGGCACACATTTTCAACATGTCCCCAATGAAGTACATAAACGCCTGTTTGCAGCTAGGGTATCCATTTAATTATCATTTCATTTCTAGCAAAGCTGCATGGTCATCCACGGTAACTGTTCTTTCGGGAACAGATACTACCGTCATATATAGATGTATTATTGTTTGCACTGATTATCTGATGCGCTATGCCAATACAAATGCCGTGAAAACAGCCGTAGCATCCGAGGTACCCCAAAACATCGCTGAATGTATTAAAAGACGGTGCCCCGACGTCGCTGATTACGGATCGAGGGGGAGTTTTTCAATCGATTCTCGGAACAGAATTAAACCATCAGTGCGACATTACTCATCACATGACGACTGGCTACCATCCGCAAAGTAACGGGCTTACTAAAATCTTTAAGACCTTGGCAGACATGCTAGTAATGTTCGTCAATATTGAGCAGAGCAACTGGTATGAGGTGCAACCTTTCGTAACGCTTGCCTGCAATGCCGCCAAACAAGACACCACAGGATTTATGCCAATTTTCCAGGTGCATCGGCGTGAGGCGACTACGACTATGGACACTGTATTTCCGTTACAACCTGATGACGTGGACGACGACTACATCGGCCAGGTGTTAACCAGAGCTGAGGAAGCTCCGCAGTTAGCTCGAATCCGCACGCTGCAGCCTCAAGAAAACGATCACCGAAGGTATGACGCGAGCGACCGCCCTGTTGTCTACCAGCCTGGTGACCTCGTCTGGATCTTCGCTACTGTTCCGAAGGTTGGTCTGTCAGAGAAGCTCCTCAGGCGCTACTTTGGACCTTATAAGGTTATAATACAGTTGTCTGATGTTACTTATGAAATTGAAGATTTCGACCCCGACACAAGACGACGAAAGATCAGAGATACGTTCCACGTCCTTCGAATAAAACCCTATAAGGATCCTGCAACCCAGGCTAAATTCGAAGCTCCGACGACAGGCAACAAGCGGAAACGTGACGAACAGCGCAGCGGCAGAGGAAGTTCTAAGAAGATCACCGCCAGGGCGAATATCAGTCATCGGGAGTTGGAGTATCCCGGACCGGGAGTATGCAGGACCGATGACTCGTTCCCGGACTAGGAGGACGTAACATCGAGACGCTCTTCTCTTCAGTAGAGAGCAATCGCGCTGAAGAAGCTGTGGTGGAGTGGTTATTAGACTACTGCATGTAGGATCATGAGATCAAAACTCACCTGAGCTGTAAAGTTTTAATTTCTGTATTGGGTTCGAGTACATTCTAGAAGTATCCACAAATGGCAAGATTCACTGTACTGGAATGTTCTGTAGCTGTATATATACTGTATGTCTTCTGACCGGAGGCAGTTCGCTCGGCTCTATTCTATGTGCAAGTGCTGAACAAACCTTCGTTAAGTGAAGTTAGTGTTCGTGATTCATCTACTTACACCTTCCTCTACGTGACATTATGTTTACTTATCGATTCTCGCAATAATACTCTGACCTTAAAACCAATTAATGATAAGTTTGGACACAATAATTTTATCGCGTTGTAATATTCAGCGGCACGAAACTTTCTCCGCCAAAGCAGATTCATGTGCATATAGTACGTAATTGAATGTTACATTCCTACATACTGTATAATTTTTTCTCATATTCAGGGATATGTACAAAATTGACAAGTGTGTACTCTGTGGAGCAATTAACGACAGCATACGCATTCACTGAACTATTTCTTAATTTAATCAGTTCTCACATTGGTTTTATGCATCCCGCTACGAATTCCTCTGCTGTGCCAAACTTTTCACCTCAGAGTAGCTCTCGCAACTTGATGTCCTCAATTATTCTATGGATGTATTTTAGTTTCTGTCTTCCGCTGTTGTTTTTACCCTCTACAGCTCCCCCTAGTAATATGGCCGAAATGTTTCTTTTCTCTCCGCTGCTGTGGTGGAGGTCTATTTCTCACCATGTCTGTCCACCTAACTTTCAACATTCTTCCGTAGCATCACATCTCAAATGCTTCGAATCTCTTCTGTTGTGCCTTTCCCACAGTCCATGTTTCACTACTACACAATGCTGTACTCCAAACGCACAGTCTCAGAAATTTCTTCCTTAAATGAAGGCTTCTGTTCGATACAAGTAGACTTGTCTTGTACAGGAAAGGCCTTTTCGCCAGTGCTTGTCTACATTTTACATCTTCCTTGCTGCATCATGGGCTGTTTTGCTACCTAGGTAGCAGTATTCCTGAGTTTCGTCTGCTTTTAACCCTCAACTCGGACGTCAAGTTTCTCGCTGTTCTCATTTCTGCGATTTCTCATTTCCTTCGTTTTCCTTCGTTCTATTCTCAATCGAAATTCTGTACACATTATATTCTTCATCCCAACTGCTATAATTCTTCTTCCTTCTCACTGAGGATAGCAGTGTCATCAGAAAATCTTATCATGGATATCCTTTCACCTTGAGTTATAATCCCACTCTTGAATGTTACTTGTATGTCCGTCATTGGTTCATCGATGTATACATTCAACACTAAGGCAATGCGAACACTTCACTCTTTGTGTTCCAATCTTACTGTTCCCTCTTGGTTCTTGTACATTATATCACGCTTCCTTCCCTACACCTTACTCCTATTTTTCTCAGAATTTCGTAAATCTTACACCATTTGTGATTGTCGAACCCTTCTTTTGCGTTGACAAGCTCTATCTAGGAACATGTCCAGATATTTCTTCAGTCTTCCCTCCAGTGCCACCTGCAACCTGATATTGCTCTTCTGGTCCCCTTACCTTTCCTAAAGCCAATCTTATTGACATGATACACATCCTCAATTTTATTTTACATTCTTTTCATTATTATTCATGTGAGAAATTTGGTGTATGAGCAATTAAACTGGTTGTGCGACTGTTCTCGGACTTACTGGCTTTTTCTATCTTATGAATGTTGTGGATGATGTCTTTACGTAGGTCAAGTGGTACATCGCCAGTCTTATACATTCTACATGTCAACGAGAATGGTCGTCTGCTGACACTTCTTTCAATGATGTTAGTGAGTCTGACGGAATGTTACCTATACCCTTTTCCTTATTTAAGTCCTCTAAAACTCATTTAAATTCTGACTGTAATACTGGATCCCCCTTTCTTTCCTGTCACGTTATCAGACTATTCCTTTCTCTCACAATGGCCTTCAATGTACTCTTTCCACTTAATTCGACTTAGCTTCACTACACTGCCCATTTATTTCATTACTGAGTGGCTTGCATTCCTGTAATTGTGAACTTACCTCAATATTAGTCTTTCTCCTCTCTCATTTCCATTATCGAGCCTATATTCTCTCTTCAACCTTTCTTCTCCTACTTCCCTTATAACAGCATGCCTGTCTCTCATGACTGTTAGATTTTCACTGTGTATTGAATTACCCGTTCATTATCCCCATAAACTTCCTATATCTCATCACTTGCTTTCAGCATCTGGATTTATACCAGATCTGTTGTTGTTGGTTTCATGATTATGACGAGAACAGCCCTAGTACTTAACTGTTCACTATAACTCACTCTCTGACCTACCTTCCTGTGCATAACGAACCCTACCCAATTATACAATTTTCTGCTGTTGTTGATATATCCTTCACTTAATTAACCAGAAATAATTGTTTTTCCCCTTCATTCCCTCCCTCTATATCTAGATTGAGCGTTAACATTTCCCTTTTCCCATTTTCTGGCTTCCCTAACACATTCAAACTTCTGACTTCCTACGCACCGACTCCTACAACATTACCCTTTCATTGGTAATTCAACCTCTTTCTCATGGTCACATCGCCCCTGGCAGTCCCCTGCCAGATATCTGAATGGTAGACTAGTCTGGAATTTTTTACCAAAGGGAAAATCATAAAGACACTTTCTCAAATCAGGCCACACGTCCTGTGGATACACATTATTTGTCTTTAATGCAATGGATTCCATGGACTTCTGTGTCCCTATGCCGTGGATCATTACTGATTTTTCCGCCTTTTAGGGGCAGATTCTAAATGTAAACGCTAGAGAGTGCCCTGAACCACTGTCTGCTCATCCATCCTCTTTGACGAGGCCGTTGAAGGAAGCAGGGTGAATTCTTATACCAGAAGTCTTCGGCTGCCATTGCTGATAATTTTTATACAAAATTTAAGCAGCAGACGTTTTCGAACAGTGGACCCAAGAGGTTCTGATTGATAATCAAAGGTGCTACCCTCTCCTTTATTTTTCTCTGGGCATTCGTTACGTCACACATGTCCAAGTTGTTCGTCGAATATTTCACGCAGATTTTTTTTAATTACAGAGGGCAACTTGCCCTCTCGCTAAACACGCTGAGCACCCGTGCGCCACAAAGAGTTGTCCCTGGATGAATTACATAGATATTTCGGTCTTTGCAAGTCAGACACTTGAAGCTGTTAATGTTTGTACAATGTTATATTGTCTAGAATGAAATTTTCACTCTACAGCGGAGTGTTCGCTGATATGAAACTTCCTGGCAGATTAAAACTGTGTGCCGGACCGAGACTCGAACTCGGGACCTTTTCCTTTCGCGGGCAACTGCTCTACCAACTGAGCTACACAAGCACGACTCACGCCCCGTCATCGCAGCTTTACTTCTGCCAGTACCTCGTCTCCTACCTTCCAAACTTTACAGAAGCTCTCCTGCGAACCTTGCAGAACTAGCACTCCTGAAAGAAAGGATATTGAAGAGACATGGGTTAGCCACAACCTGGGGGATGTTTCTAGAATGAAATTTTCACTCTACAGCGCAGTGTGCGCTGATATGAAACTACCTGGCAGAGCACTTGCTCCGGTAGAGCACTTGCCCGCGACAGGCAAAGGTCCCGAGTTCGAGTCTCGGCCCGGCACACAGTTTTAATCTGCCAGGAAGTTTCAAGGTTATATTGTGTTATCAGCCAAAGATCGCGACGCCACACCGATACGACAGTCAAAGCGATGTCTCGGTGCAGTTCTAATGGTTGATGGCAGGTGGCCCTGAAGATAAGCCCTCTCAACATCGTCGCGACATTGCACGGAACAGAGACAAGCTTGGACTCAGCTCTGCTTGTATCTAAAACGAGCTATCATGAAGCACACATCATTATTGAGTTAGGACGACAGTGCTATCCAAGTCTCAGGTGTTGATGTACTGCTGTAAATGTTGTACTTGCACTTCAAAAAGACTTGGTAATTGTGTGCATAAATTGATACTTTACAGATCAAAGACAATAGTGCACATTCGACACTCTCATGTGTCAATGGATTGTATAATTATCATTCGTGCACTAAAGTGAACAAATATTTCATATGTTGTAGTTCCGCTCAGCTGTCTACCAGAGCAATCAGAGGACCCCCAGACGATTGTAGTTACGTCACGTCTTAAAAAATGTCAGCGAGAAGTCCCCCCTAACTTGATCGTTTTTTATTTTTCGCCTGCCGCGTTCCCTGTGTGCGAGATGCAAATGTATTGTTCCTGATTGCTGCTGCCCTAATTTTTCTCATTCGTGTTATAGTGTGTCTCACAATATTTCACTATATCTGAGCCGCCACAGGAATAGCTCTAAGCGAAACTGGGCAGTTTCAGGATCATCAGGTTGAATCCTTCTGCTCACTGACAGCCAGATAACATCTTTACTAAACAAACAAGTAGCACCCCGCTGGCAGCTGCTCCCAGATTTCGCCCATACCACAGCCAGGACGCAGCATGGTCGGACACAACGAGGCAATCGCAAGCCCACTTCCCTGGCTACAAAATAACGACGCAGGGCAAAGCTTACTTATTGCCCACCATTGGTCCAGACTTTGATCGCCTCTGTGTAGTGCGCCGGAACTGCTCCCAAGAAAGTCTCGTACGACGATGTTGTCCAGTTAGTGGATGAACTTGTCGTAGTCAAATTCGTAGAAACTGCACGGTTTTTGAAGCAACAGCCTGCCCTGACGGTCAAACAGTGGAGAGAAGAAATCCGGAGTCTAACCACGCATTTCAACCTTAAACATTATTGTGGAATTAACAGCAGTGGTGTCATATATCTGAATGCTATCACACGAAGAGTATCAGACACACTCATTCTCGATGCAATGTTCAAACGGCTACTCCCTGATATTAAATCAGTTCTGTCTGTTGTGGACTCAAACAGTTGTGCACTCAACAGAGATTCTTTAGAGCCTCCATTTATTTCAGTCGTTCAGAGTGCACCACAGTGTTCAGGTGTTTCAAAATAAAAGTCAGACAAACAGTAAAAGCGGTACAAGTGAAAACTACGGTGTCACTCTCGTGGTAAATGGCGTTTCCTACAAAATTATGTGACGAAATCATGTCCGCAGTGCTTTTTGAACAGGTTTGGAAATACTGTTCTTGCCCTAATGCAAATTACGTTCGATGTAGACCCGCCTGCCACATTCAGTTAGTGTGTTCGCGTAGTAAGCAAGGTCCGGGTATCAGCCGCTGTCACGTGAGAGCCACGGCGGTCGCAGCTAATCTGTCAACAGGTGTGCAAGGAAAGGGCCTCGCCACTAACGCGCAAGCCGGACATTGCACTACCGAAACGCTGAAGTCTCCGGGTGCAATATGCAGGCGGGCGAACAAACTTTTTGTTGAGTTACGTGTGGAAAAAATAGCCAGTTGGACACTGGTGCTTCTGTCTCCCAGAGAACTAAAGACACGTTTCACAGAACTGCTAGCCCACGTAGCCTATTTCTCACTGCCTACGATCTGCATGAAATTCAAGTCCTTGGCGTGTGTGGTTTGCCAGAAATGTATAAGAGAGCGACAGTGTGTCTTTTAATGTTCCTTATTCTAAAGACAGTGAAAATATTTTTTGTTAGAGATGTTTGATCTGTTCAACCTGTACATTCAGTACTGTATGTCACAAATCAGTGTTCCTGAACCTCGAAAAACTGTTTCTGACTTCTGTAGTAAGAGTAATGAAATGTCTGAACCACGTATAGGAAGGGCTAGAGACTTTGAAGCATACGCAGCTGTGAAGGACAATGCGCAGCCACGAATTTTTTGTGCACGGCCAGCCCCGTTACAAGCTGTGAACTGATTGCTCAGGAATTGCAAAGATGGACGAGAGAAAGAGGATATTAGTGGTTTAACGTCCCGTCGACAACGATGTCATCAGAGACAGAGCGTAAGATAGGATTAGAAAAGAATGGAAAAGGAAATCGGCTATGCCCTTTCAAAGGTACCATCTTGGCATTTGCCTGAAGGAATTTAGGGAAATCATGGAAAACCTAACTCTAGATGGCGGTATGCAGGTTTGAACCGTCGTCCTCCCGAATGTGAGTGCACTGTGAAAACCAATGAATTGCAAACAATGACCACAACTCGTGCCATGTCATTCTGAAGAAGCCATCAGGTGGATTGTGTTTTTGTTCTGGGTATAAAGCAACAGAAAGCCCGTAACCTGTCATGGATTCTATTCCACTTCCACATCCAGAAGAACTAATTCACAGACTGGGAGAGGGCAGCAACTTTTCACAAATACATTTAAGAGTGGTGTGTGTAGAGCTACCGCTGGACGAGCAATAGTAAAAATTCACTTAGGTTTGTTTGAGTTTCTAAGACTACCGCTTGTAAGTGCTTCAGATGCTGCAATTTTTCAGAGATTCCTGAAGTGTTAGCACAAAAACTTTCAAAATTTACAAATTATTTAGACGATACGTCAGTAAATTTCTGGAACAGCCTCATAATTACCACTCCTTAAAATTCTCTTTCGCCCGCGTATTGTCCGGCCATCGTCAGAGGGGTATTAACACTAACGACAATCTGCAAAGCGCTGTTTTATATGCTCCACCACGGCGGTACTGCGTACGCTGGTGACAGATGCTGGTCGGAGCCAAAGAGATACACCTACACTAGCGGCAATTCTCTGGATTTTAATTACACCGAGTTTAGGATTACCTCCCTTATGCAAATTAAAATAATTTTCTCTATTTATTAAGTTAACTGTTAAACTAATTGTTTGACTTTTTGAAAAATAGAATCCTAAAAGGAAGAAGTCGATTTCAAAATATTCACGTCACTATAGTTCAGCAAGTGACCAGTATCTATACAGTATTCTGTCACAACCTTGTATAGGTACGGGTCATTTCATGAAGATTTTATCATCCACCTCTTCCTTTTGGGGACCTGTTTTCAAATATTTCTCAGACATTAAATTAACCTTCAACACAGTACATAGGGATGATGGTTTTAATTTGCATAAGGGATGGAATTGCACTCTTCGTGTACTTAAGTTCCAGGTAAGGCGACAAGGTGTTACCGCTGCCGAATATACATCGATAAGCAAATCGAATATCTGAACGCTTTCACCACAGGTGGCGCGTGTGTAGGAGTGCCTCTTAGCCACCGACCAGCTGTAACAGTTGTGTTACTAAATGTAACACTTCTGTCACTAAATGTAACTGGGTTTTCTCTTTTGATGCTGTCAATTGTCAGGATGAGCATTCTAAAGCATTGTCAGGGTCAAAATATTAAATAAATTAACTTTTCTCTCTTAACAACATGTGGGCAGGGTGGGTTCTTCCTTGGCTCGGGTATGATGTCGAATGAAACATCATTTTTACATAAGATAACTTTTATTGAAGATTTGTACAACTGTATCTTACTGTATGTTCTGGTTCGGAGAGCGGCAGCTGTGTCGTTTGTGAAGTCTGCTGCGGCAGCGGCGGCGGCGGCGGCGGCGTCTGATTACGCGTAGCGGTGTGTATCTCGTGTCGCCGTCTCGCCCAGTTGACTGGAGACGCGCAGCGCGAGGTGGCCCGTTTAATTATTGCGAGCGAAGTCGTGCATCGGATGGTGATACCTTGGATGTGGCGTCCCAGTGTTTCTCTTCTCTAAGCGGCCGCGTGTGTTGTGCGTCGACCAGCGGAGCGGCGCGGCGGGGCAAGGCCAGTGTCCCGGACTCGAACCACGGACTCCCGCTTGCCAGTCTTCGGCTGTCAGGTCTTCATCCCAGGTCACAGGTGACTGCTGAGGTGAGGCCGTCTCCTTCCCGTCCTCACGAGTCACCCGGGTACGTAAAAATCAGGCTTCAAATACCTTTTAACTTCTGTCTTCTGGCGCCGCGGCTGCTCCTTGCTATTCCATTACAGCGGCGGACTTGGTTCGTCTGTGCATGATGCAGACTCTTCTTGCATGACGGTCTTCAGCACCGAAACTGACTGAAAACTACTGCTTCACTTCTTCGTCTTCTCCGTCTCCGTCTCCGTCTCCGTCTTCGTCTCCTCTCCGTCTCCGTCCCCATCTCCCTCTGTCTGGCCCACTGCGTCTCGCGTATTTATTCACTTCAATTTACTGGAGGTGAACGACTTCACGGTCACTGCCTCTTCTGTCACCTTGAGAAGCTCCTCAAAGAATCTTCTTAACGTCGGTCATTGGCTCTTGGAATGTAGGCGAGGGCCTTTTATCACATGTGATGACTGAGAAACACGTGAGCCGGTCATTGACTCTTCTGTCACGTTGAAAAGCTTCTCGAAGAATCTTCTTAACGTCGGTCATTGGCTCTTGGGATGTAGGCGAGGGCCTTTGCTCACATGCGACAACTGAGAAACACGTGAGCCGGTCGGGCGATGCCCTGACAGCTGAATCGACAGCGCCCGATTATGTGGAACTTGCTGACTTCACGGTCATTGTCTCTTCTGTTCTGCTGTTCTGCCCGCTGTTTGCGAGTATGTAACTCTCTAAACTAAACCAAGTTTTGGCGCAGTGGTAAGACACTGGACTCGCATTCGGGAGGACGACGGTTCAATCCCGCGTCCGGCCATCCTGATTTAGGTTTTCCGTGATTTCCCTAAATCACTCCAGGCAAATGCCGGGATGGTTCCTCTGAAAGGGCACGGCCGACTTCCTTCCCCATCCTTCCCTAATCCGATGAGACCGATGACCACGCTGTCTGGTCTCCTTCCCCAAAGCCAACCAACCTAAACCAAGTTTTTCATTTATATTCTAATTTCTTGTTCACTTCGATTTCACTAATTTATTTACTTAAGTACCACTCAACACAGCATCTGTAACCAGCGGACGCAGTAGAGCCGCAGTGGAGCTTATAATGTCACGATAGGCACCTTGTTGTCAGTCTCTCGACTCGTTCTGAGGATATTCAGACGATACACAGCCGAAATATTACTCGAAGATGTAGTGTTTGCATGACTGCATGACCGTAATTTAGTTGATTGCGCATTACACCGCAAATAGATAAAAATACTCACAGTTGGGTGATATTGTCACTGCAGGCTGTAAACCTGCTGAACATTTAGCTAATTCACACTGCTTGTTCAAAGTGGAAAGATAGCAGCGCAAATCTTAGTTTTCAGGGGAAGTAGATACCACAGATATTAATTTCTACAACACCGAGTAAAGGGCGCTCCAGAATACACGTCGTCTCCCTCACCACCACAGGGCCATCGAACGGTGGTCGACATATAGCAAGGGATGGACTCACTCTGACCCAGTTTGTGACCTCCGATGATGCAGTTAACATGATCTAGAAAGGACAACAGTTCTACGCAAGTCTCAGGTGGAACTTTTCTTTCGTAAATGTCGAAATCGTACTTAAAGAGAAGAGTTTATAATTTTCAGAATCAAATGATGGTGTATTTATTCAAATACTGTTGTGCATATTCGACACTCTCCTGTGTAGATGGACTGTCTAATGTACCTAACTCATTTTATATACATATAATAAAGTGAACTAATGTTTCACATATTATGATTGTCATAAGGGATCTCCCAGAGCAACTGAAGAACCACAGTTATGACCGAAGGATTCTAGTGTCGTCAGGTGATTACATATACAAAATTCATTACCAAATGATATTCTGTTATATCAACAATATTTTTGCAATAAGATGGAAATTTTTTACAACTTTTCTTACATTTACATTTACCTGTCCTACATTTACAGTTACTTTTCTTTAATTCTGACTATCATTATTGATTTAGAGTTTCCTTGATTTTAGGGAAGATGCTTAAATATTTATACATACACTGACGCGACTGAAAAACTGTCACACGTATCGAAATACAGACATTTGTAAACAGACAGAATACGGCGCTGCGCTTGGGCAACGCTTATGTATGGCAGCAAGAGTCTGGCAGAATTGTTGGATCTGTTACTGCTACTACAATGGCACCTTACCAAGATTTAAGTGAGTTTGAATGTGGTGTTATAGTCGGCGCAAGAGTGATGGGTCACAGATGATGGTTTGTAGACAAGATGCCATACCACATGGCATGTCGGACTAACCGGTTCTTCAATAACCATAGCCAAACACGGTACCGCATGCACTGTCGACTGCATACACTGTTTTTGTGCACAAACTTTCCTGCAGTTAACACGTCCCGCTCTCGACATTTCCCTTTACTATGTTTGATCGGGAGCTCCTTACTAATCGTATGTTTCGTAGCAATTGTCAGTTGTTCCTTAGCAACTGTCAATCGTTCCTTAATAATTATCAAGCAGTAACATTTTACGTAGAAAGACAACTATTTTCGAATTAACAGAATTATCATATCCTAAATAACCACCGATACACAGAGTGCATGGTGATAAATTGAGCCGGCCGCGGTGGCCGTGCGGTTCTAGGCGCTCCAGTCCGGAGTCGCGCTGCTGCTACGGTCGCAGGTTCGAATCCTGCCTCGGGCATGGGTGTGTGTGATGTCCTTAGGTTAGTTAGGTTTAAGTAGTTCTAAGTTCTAGGGGACTAATGACCACAGCAGTTGAGTCCCATAGTGCTCAGAGCCATTTGAACCATTTTTTTTTGATAAATTGAACTCGAAAATCTCTTTAGACATGCTCTGTTTCGCTACTCTTCACATATGTTGTGATTGCTGCAGGACCAGTACCGGGGCACTAGACAGATAAATAGTTGTGACTCGGCATATCACAAGGAAGTTCGGCAGCCAGAGTTCTTGAGCATTTTACCACGGTTATATGCTTCTTTCGAAGACAACTGTATCGATGTAATGTCGGGACGATCTACCAGGTTGACTGTCCTCCTCATCTGACTTTTACTATTATCTCTATAAAGCTTACTGACGAACATGAGATACGACATGGACCATGAGGCATGCTTGGTTTTCTCATATGGTAGTGCCCCCCTGCACAAATGTCGATATTTGCGCTCTAATGAAGTTTCCTTTATCGGCCTGCCAAGAATCATTCATAAACGCATACTTACCAATGAAGGAAACTGAAACATTAGCTACTTTCTGACGTTAATACCTGAATCCAGTTGTCACACAACACAAAACAAGGAATACCTTAGCACTATAAACTTGCCGAAAGATTAATTTATTTCCCGATCATTTACTAACGCGTATATGAAGAAGTTTTCCACAGACAATTGTCTGTAATCCGCGTACCTCGTCTTCATTGATGTCTCCAGTTGGCAATACTTCCTACAGAACGAAAGAATTACGCTAAAATAAATGAAACAAGGAAACGCTTGCTTTTCTCAGATTCTTTATTTAAAAGGACAAAGAATTGCGGATAAACATTTTGGTCGGATTACATATTCCAATGATGGAACCCAGGACAGTAGACAGCCCAGAGTCCTTAGACGCCAGATGCAGATCGGATCCAGGAACGCAGGTTGCCGACGTTGGAGAAGACACCGGGGGTGGCCTCGCAGCTTGAACTGCCCCAGGAGACGATGCCCACCTGGGTGCTTCCGCTGACCAGGGGACCACCAGAGTCTCCGCTGCAGACGCTCCTGCCGGCCTGGCCGGCGCACACCATGCGGTCGGTTACAGTGTTGATGTTGGCGAAGGTGTTCCTGCACGTGTTGCGGTCCAAGATGCTAATGTCCACCTTGAGCAAACTGTTGGCGGACGGTCCGTCGGTGTACGTGGCTCCCCAGCCAGTCACCGTCACGCCGAGTCCACCTGGTGGGTCGTAGTTGTCACTGGCGAGGCCCACTGCCTGTGCGTTCGAACCCAGCAGAGATCCGGACACCTGAAAATCAGAAAAAAAACAATGAACATGTGCTACATCGAGCGAGGTGCCATCTGTTACTTAAAGTATGGGAAATGAATATGAGTGTGTCAAAATACCACTCTGTGTAATCAGAACATTCTGTCAGGAGACTTCATTTGACGATAGGGGAGGGAGGGCTAATCGCCGTTTTAGCACAAAATTAATCCACTACACAGTTGGCATATGTGAGTGTAATCATTAACAATTTTACAAAGACAGTCTCCCACTTCAAAACTTAGAGAATGTCGAAGGAGGAATGTTCAGTGTTCAGGGTTATGCAACCATCACCGTCAGTATTATGTCCAAGGACAGCTGTTCAAATGAGCTCTCCTTCTAGCTCTCACTTGTTACCCTCTTCATTTTCTGATAATTGTTTTCTACTCTGGTACTATTCATCATCTCGTACCTTCCGCATCCTATTCTTCTTCTATTCATCGGTTCTTCCATAACATCCAACAGTAAACTATCCGTTCTCAGCAATGTCCACGACAATTTTTGGAGGACAGCCTATTCTCCACTGACTGCAGCAATTATTCATTTCTCCTTAGAGGTTTCGGGAATTGGGCCATTATTAAGAGGTACTGCAAATTATTTTGCTTCACCAGCATGTCAGTTTTTTAATCCTGCGGCATTATACACACATCAATTTTAATGGCTGACATGTGACGAAGCAGAACTGTTCGTAGTACTACTTGAAAATGGCCCAAAGGCGAAACTGCAATAATGAAATAAATAATTTCTATAGTTAACGGCGATTATGATGTTGAATACTACATGAATATGAACCACAATCATGAAAAAATATCGCAAAGGCAATCGGGTTTCCTCTTCTTACTATCCTTATTTTTTTTTCTCTCTTCCCACATTGTCAGTTCTCACTCCGTCTACTCATTTGATCCTTTCCATCTTCCTCCTAATTTCTCTTTCCTCCGTGTCCATGTCTTAGCTCCTTATAGTAACATGCTCCATATAAATCATCACGTTAGTGTCTTCTTCAGTTCCCTGTCCATACACCTGCATAGAAGGCTCTTGTTCTTTTTAAAATTCCTCCTTAGCAACGGCTGTATGCGTTTTCGCCTCATTATTAATTCGCATGTCTACTGAGACTGTGCTTTCCAGATATTTGAAAGCGCTAACTTGGTCTATGTGTTCCTATTATAGCTTTTTAGTTCTTATTGCTCCTGCACTTATTGTCATACATTTTGTCTTTTTCTTCTTATTCATTCCGAATTCTTCACAGGTGTTTATTCAATTTTTTTCATATTCCGATTATAGTACTTTCGCTGTCTGTCAATAACACCTCATCATCCTCAAATCGAATACATTCTATCTACCTGATCATAAAGTAATCTAACTGAAAGTAGCATTCACTATCATTAGCTGAAGTTTATTGCACAACTCAGGTAACCTTTCTCGTCCTAATTGCAACTACCAAGCCCATATATTGCCACAATGGTTTCTCCTATTCCTTCCATTATAATCGCATTCCTACAATCAGTGTCCCCCAAGTACTCTCTACTACAAACAATAAGGCGGCATGTGGAGTGGAGTATAAAAGTAGATCTAGATGCATCCCATTATAGATACGTCGTTTGGAAAGAATGTCTTGCTTAAAAAATTGTGACACACGTAGAAGTTCTGATGAGCTAATCATTTAGTAAGTCTCACTTTGTTCTCTGCTGCTTCCGTAACTGTACATACAGACAACCTCCATAATGTACGTTACTTTCTAGAGGCTCCATTACAGTAGTAGTATGCATAGTTGGGACTAGGAAATTGAGTACAACAGAGACTTGAGAAAGACCACTTACCGGTTTCACTCATTTAATTTGTAGAAACCAAAAATAAAGAACCTCTGATTCACCGAATGGAAAACTGAACACCTTTCGTCCAGAATGCATTAACTGTCACTCGAATCTGAGATACATTGTTATAGTCGTAGGGACAGAACAAAATATTCCTCACCACTGACAAGTAATGAGAAGTACTAGAGTGATGAATAATTCAAAATAAAATTGATCAAATGGCTGTGAGCAGTATGGGAGTAAACATCTGAGGTCATCAGTCCCCTAGAACTTAGAACTACTTAAACCTGACTTACCTAAGGACATCACACAGACTCATGCCCGAGACAGGATTCGAACCGGCAACCGTTGCGCTCGAGCTGCTCAAGAGTGAAGCGCCTAGAACCGCTCGGCCAGAAAAGCCGGGATTAATAATACCTGATGAGCAATGTTCTGAGTCATACCCCAGTCCCCTTGTAGAAACACGCTGATGCAGAGTTTATGTGTCAAGTGTGTTACGGTAGCACAAAATTAATGTGCAAGAGTAGGGCTCTCTAAAATGCACTAGCTCTGTACTGCGTGCTACTATCGGACCACTGCGACCAATCGGACTCGTTGGCTGGAGGTCCGTGACATGTACATGCTACTCGTATTTGTAAAACACTCGCGCAACAGGCTATCTTGTTGACGTAAAATGCTTCAATAGGGGAAGGAAATGATATTGTAGTCAAAGAACAGAACAACAATGAAAACAAGAACAATTTTTATGATAAACGTGGCGGCATCATGTTGTACACCAAAGAGAGAGGATCTACCAACATCTGCACTCAGGTGATCTAGACAATGTTAAGATGTTGTATTAAATCTAATTGAGGCATATACCACGCACCTGAACAACAGCAACATCGTAGTCTACAGTCTGGTCGTTGTACGATCCGTGCATGTAGCCAGAGCTGGCGCTTCTGACGAAACCGCCGCTTCCACGCGTTGAGGTGCCGGCCCGGAAACTGATCAGAGAGACGCTCATGCCGTCCACACAGTGAGCAGCCGTCAGCGCCCAGTTGGAACTGATGATGGATGCACCACAGATGTGCGAACCGCCGTACTGGAAAGACAGTTGCCACGGGTAGTTGGCTATGTTGGCAGAGGATCCTCCAATGATGCGGCCATTACCCTTGCTCCACAGCCTGGCCGGAGTGGGCAGAGCTAGAGCAGAGCTCAACAGGCACACGAGGAAGATGGCCAGGCGCTGCATTGTGGAAGCTGTGTCTGCCAGAGCGCCCGTCCTCGCCCTTTATATACCATTAAAACTTCAGACATAGATGGGGTCGACGATCATCATATCTCGTCTGCGCTTCATCAAGATCTTGATAACGGCCTAAATAATTACACGTGACTTCTGAAGTGTGTGTTCTCACAACTGTGATCTTACTATTCAATATCGCACAGCAGTAGTGATATAACATTTATCTATTTGATGAGTCCTTGATACGAATATAGATGACGACGGTGATTGGGACAGATGTTCAACGTTCTGCTTGATTGTTACTTGTAGCAACGTAACGGTAATTTCTTACCAGTCGACTAAGTGTATGATAAATGTCTATTAAGAGAGTACATAACTAGTCCACGTAACTTCAGTTACCTGATAATCAAATCCACGTTCACTAAGAAGCTCTTAATAATTAACACACAGCACTGTATCTTCCGTATCTTCAATATAGTGTCATTGGACATATTAGCAACTCATGTTTCATGTAACTGAATATGGTGTGGATTTTGTGGTGATACTTAACACACACGCTTCTGCCAAATTCCAATCGCACATTGATGTCCATTCAATATCATCCATATTGTTTTCCGCTAAGACATTAATAATAGAATTTGTAGAAATTGCTCCTTGGCTTACAGTTGGCATCGTAATTTAAAGCGAATGATTCAACATATGGACGACAATACACATACACCAATCTGCAAAACAATATTTATTATTAGCACTAAACGGCTGTGTAAACACACTTGAGTTCTTACAAACAGACAATCTTGAGCTAATAGCGATCTATTAAATGGATACAAGGATTAGTGAACACAGGGTTGTCGATACGAGACTGAATGTTTTAACCCTGAAAACTTCTCCATAGCTAAACGAAAAATATACTAATCCAAAAAATCAGATAGGTGAAAATTTACTCGACCGCTTCCTGAGAATCAATCTCAGCACTTTCCAAATTAAAAATGTTGGTGTGGACGATATAACGCTTACATTCAAAGAAATAATATCGACTGCAAGAGTCAATACCTTCTCTGTGCGATAGCAATAAAATACTATAAAATATACTCGAAGTAGTGAAGCAACTTAAATCACGAAATAAAATGAAGTCTTCTAGTCCAGACTTTATACCAATTCAGTTCTTTCAGGGTATGCTGATGCATTAACTCAATACTCAACAATAATATACAATCGCTCGCTCGACGAGCAGGATACTTTTACTGTACGATATGAGTTTTAGTACATAAGTAAGTAAAGTTTGTTTAATGTCGAATACAGCTTTAATTCTAAGTAAAACCTGCCGGGTTTCCGGTAGATGCTCCCTCAGATATTATAACTTCTGCCCAAGATAATGTCATTACAACCGTACGTCCCGCACATACATATGCAAGTTACTGCTTACAACAAGCACAATGAAGAGACCATTCTCAGTCACAAATATGGACTAATTTTAGCAAATCAGTTCTACGCAGAATTACAGTTACACTAACCTCACTATCAAACCATCCTTGTCAAAATGCCTCGTATGTGCTCATTATAAGTAAAACTGACCTCCACTGTACAACACATAGGCAACGCAAGGTCAATATGCTTGAAAATAGTAAAACCGTTGACTCTGGGACACAGACATACTACAGGAAAACGGAAATTGCACCACTACACCAGGTGAGTTAATATGTTGTTGAACAACAGCAAGCTGTTTATCAACCGTTACGTATTAAGGTGGATTTTTCAGGTTCATTAAGTTGATATTTTAAATTAACCGTCAATTTCATTGAATAATGTTGGAGAAATTATGAAATGGAATTCGAAATATTAACTATACCACTTTCAGCAGTTGTCGAAAATTCTCATGAACGCTACTTTTCTTCGTTTTACATTTACTTCCTTCTTAACATTTCATTCTCTGTCCCTAAGTATAGATAGGACTGATGAGTACCACTGAAGCACCCCATTTCTGTCAGGAAGAAACACATAGATGAGAGCTTATGACAGCAGTGTTTGCAGCTACTAGAATTAGGAAGACAGTTACTAGTTGAAGCATGAAGCCAACACTTAGTATCACTTTAAAAATGCATAATTATACATTAGAATCTATGCGACGAGGTTCCTAATCGTAAATCCACGACACTAATGCTCATGGCCTGATGTTAAACGGGTTAATAGTTTTAACAATGTAGAACTGATATTTGAGGTTTCTCTCTTGGAACACTTCTGCTCTATCACTTAGTTAACTCGCATACTTTTCTTTACAAATAATGGCTTACCTTTATCTATCCAGACGCAATCGCCATTCTTCTGCCTGGAATAGAGGTATGCAGTCCTCTCAATTCAATATCTGGGGGAGGCAAATATCCATCCACTCTCACACGAATGCTGCATCAAATCTCACAATATGCGTTATATCTTAAGTAAGATTTTCGTCTTTGATCACACTTCTTTTGAAATCCTTCCTGTAAAATGCAAAATAATCTAACTGCAAGAATAACGTTCAAAACGGTTTGCATTTCGGTACAATTGAAGGGAAATTTCACGTATTTTGCAGTTATTATGTATCTTCCCCCGGAATTACGAAGGTGTAAATCACAACGAGAATCGACATAGCTCTAACTCTCAGAAAATGTCTATGCATTCACAGGACTTGTTCTCATCTTGATGGAATTTTGTCGAAGAAGAAGCTGTGGTGTAGTAGTTATATTAGATTGTTGCGTGCAGGGTCGTAAACTGTAAAATTTCAATTTCTATATTCGGCTCAAGTACATTCCAGAAGTATCCAAAAATGGCAGGAATCATTGTACTAGAATGATCTGTAGCTGTATATATATACTGTATGTGTTCTGGACGTGGCAGTTCGCTCCGCGCTCTTGTATGTGCTAGTGCTGAATAGACCTTCGTTAAGTGAAGTTAGTGTTCGTGATTCATCTACTTACATCTTCCTCTGCGTGACATTATTCTGGTGGAGATTCTGGGTACTGCAGCTTGTGATACCGCACATTATCGACGACACAGTGGCTCCCATCAGGCCACGTCAGAGCCGCCGTTTACTTGGCGAGAAACCCGAGTTCGAGCCATATTCAGCAGTTTACAATCTACCGGAGACAGAAGAAGAAGAGGACGTTACGATCACAGCAACTGTGTGCCGCCACATGAGTCATCCTTCTGGGTTCTCTGGTGACGATGGCCAAGATTCAAAGAAGTGGCTGAAAGTATATGAACGTATAGCCAAATTTAACAATTGGGATGACAAGGTGTGTTTGGTTAACGTATTTTTCGACTTGGAGAGCACTGCCAAGCAATGTAGGGAGAGCAACGAGGACAAGTTCACAAGCTGGGAAATATTCCAGGCGAAACTGCGCAAGTATTTCGGGGACACACAACGACAGAAGTGCAAGGCTGAAGTTAAATTAAAGTGCATGACACAGCGTCCAGGAGAAACTACAGCATCTTACATTCAAGACGTCTTGGAGTTGTGTAAAATAGTGGATCCTAGAATGAACATAAGGTTGCACATCTCATAAAGGGTGTTGCTGAGGACATGTATCAAGCCAGTATATCGAGACAATGCATCAAAAAGGAATTATACGCAAGAAGTTTGAACGGGTTCTAAACATCACACCGATGCCTGTGATGGAGGATACAACTGATTTCACAAAGGATCTTCGTCAGATAGTGAAAGAGGAAGTTCAGAAGCCACTTAGATTGTACGGCAAGCAAACAACCGAGACGCTTGAAGAGGTCATAAGGAAGGAAGTGGAGCACACATTGAACCCAATCTCTGGTCCTTCATTTCCCTTTAAAACGGTAAATAAGTCGAGGCCGATCTGAAGTTAAGTTCCTACAATGCCGCATGAGAAACCTGTTTGGGCACCAAGGAAGACTGACGTCTGGAGGACCCACGATAACCAACCAGTATAATTCCGCTGCGGACGACCGGGACATGTCGTGCGCTATTGTCGAGAAAGGCGGCAAATATTTGATGACGCCCGCGCCAGAAGGCAGTAGACCGATCTTAGCCGACGCCAACTCCGGGACGACGAAGATCAACAAGAAGATGTGGGTGCAGGCGACGTAGGTCATCATCGGCGCAAGCAAGCTGCTGGAGGGGACGCTCCCCAACACCCCGATCAAGGTCTCCATCGCCGTTCAGAAGCTCCATCCGATCACCTAGAAGCCGCAACCTGAAAAACTAAAGGATGGGACCTTTCTTGGAGGTGTGGCCGCCGAAGAGAAAAGTCCTCCGCCGTCGATCACTCCAAAAATGACAGGAAACTACGTCGATATACTCATGGATGGCCGACAAGCCCAAGCTGTTGTGTACTCTGGAGCATCATATTCAGTCATTTCGGAGAAGTACCGTCGCCAATTCCAGATGACGGTATTCGTTGACAGAAAAACATCTCTTCTTAAGTAGCTTAATGGGATATATGTAAAACCTATAGGACGATGTGTCGTTCGTGTAGATTCAAGTGGTTGTACACAGCCGTTAGAATTAATCGTCTTACAAGAGTGCGGTCATGACATCATTCTTGGATGGGACTTTTTGAAAGCTTCTCAGTCACTTATAGATTGTGGTCGCTCAAAGATACAGAATACAAAATGTTTTTTGTTACTGTTGAAGCCATCTTCTACTTATAGGAGAATTGGGTCCTATTTTACCGTTCTGTTGTCCGCTATTACGGTCGGTACAACTATTTTTGGTAAGTACTGTTCTAGCCCAGATACTAGTGAGATAACCAATTTAGATTATACATTTATGAAACTATTGAAGTGTCTCTGTCATTGTTTTTATTTTCTGATGTAAATATCGAATACGTTTCTTTTCACTTTTACAGAGCAATCTATATCTAAATATGCCCCATGAATTAAAATGAAAAGGCGAGTGTGCTAATGATAAGTTCACGTACAAATGAAACCTAAAGTTTCAACGCCAGAGACCAACAGAGATCATGTTCATACGATGTTTTTGTTTTGATGTGCAAAAACGTATCTGCACGATAACGTAACTTGAATAAAAGGAAATAATCATAATCAATAACATCGAAGTGTTGGGTGTAATAAGTCTGTGTTAACATTTGTGTAGTTTAAAAGATTGTATGGTATATAATAAATATGTTTAACTGTTATCTCTTTAAAAGACAATTTCATACAACACGTTACAATTACACTACACGGAGTTCATTCACATTTACACCAGGCCAAGAGCTCGTGGTCTAGTGGCTAGTGTCGCTGGCTCTGGAACGCGTTGTCCCGAGTTCGATTCCCGGCCAGGTTTGGGATTTTCTCGGCGCGGAGAGTGGGTGCTTGTATTGTGCTCATCATTTCATCATCATCATTCGTGACAGTGGCTAGATTTGACTTTTTGAAAAACTGGACTGTAGTTTTGAGTGCCGCACAAACCGAACATCATCATCAACGCATTTACACACACACTATATACGCGTCCGGAGACAGTTCTCGTAAATGCAATAAACTCTGTGTCCAGATGGCTCAGCAGTTAGCATTAATAAGCTGGAGATCCCAGGGTCGGATCCCAGTGCAGCACACGTTTCCACTGGTAGCCATTGATTTCGCATAAAATTCCAATGCAGCTGACATCGACAGTCCCTTCCATATCATTTTGTTCAACCACCCCCTTCACCATCAGTTTCAACAACACGTATTACAGTTGTAGATTTCTCATGGTGACTGTTCTTTCGGTTAAGTAAGAAAGAATGGGTACTATGCATTCATATAACTCATTTGCCTCGATGAGCAATGAATCCACCAGCTAATGTAGGGAGCGTGGAGGTCATGAACCAGGACCGCGGGTAGGTGGTCTTAGGTGGAAATGTGGATCGCCCTTGAGGCATACCAAGACAGTCTGCACTATTGCGCCGTCGGGTGACGCAGAGCATAACTATCTACTAAACAGGAAATTCCTTGTTGGAATCCCACTCGGCCGCTCTTTTCCACTCTTCGCCACTGATTCCGCATAATGTACCGAAGCAGGTGACATCAATAAACTTTCTTTCGGACGTGTCTGAAACAACAGACACAACACATACATAAAACTATCTAACTGAATCGTCGTAAAACTGTTCTGGCGCAGACACATGTACCGGTAGCGGTTGCGATGCTTGTAACGGTCTGCCTAGGAGTGAGATATCTCTTCCATTTTCCCAATGGGACTCCGTATGGACTCTCTTGCAGTGTGGTGGTCCGTCTCGAACAACTATGCTTTGCATAGCAGTTCCACCTTCATCCGCCCTTTTTTAATGGTGAGATGAAACTTTTAGACCAACTTCTTACTGTGGCTTCAGCAGAGACTTTTGATCGGCTTCGTGCCGTCTTGTTGCACGCCACTATCGTACAAACTTAACGTCTTGTAGACATGTTGCGACAATAAACGGAATGTCGCAATAATCGGATCTACAACAGCCTTAGTTAAACACCGTAGTGCATGAACACACGAATGCATACAGAGTATTTGTGGACTGGTGTCGTTGCATCTGACACGTCCTGCCCTCCACATTTCCTTTTACTATGTTTGGTCGGTTATACCACACCAATTGTAGGGTGTTCCGTAGCAGTTTCCAGTTGCTCCTTAGCAAGTGTTAGTCGTCCCTTACAGTTGTCAAGCAGTGCGAAAACTGTATCATCTTAATTAAAAAGAGAACTATTTTCGGCTTCATAGACATCGTCAAATGTCCCTAAATAAGCAGCTACACACAGGGTGCGAAGCCATACTGAACTCAAAAATCTCATTACATGAGCTCCCCTTCACTAGTCATTTAGCATCTTGTGATGGCTGTAAAGGGAATCCCGGTAAACTATTCAAATAAATTATCATGACTCGGCATATGACAAGGTAGTTTGCCTGCCAGATTTTTTGATCATTTTACTACGGTTATTTGTTTATTTGATGCAACCTGTTTGTCCTCCTTATCTGATTTTTACTTTTATCTATATCACGCTTATTTAATTTGACATACTGACAAATAGGAGATACGACGTAGGCCATGAGGCATGCCTACATGCACCATATGGTAAGACCACCGTTCACATATGTCAAGATTGTCGCTCTGATGGATGGGTCTTTTCAGCCTGTCAGGAACTTTCGTAAATACATACATACGCATGCGGTAAACTGAAAAAACTTGGCTCCTTTTTGGCGTTAATACCCGTAATCCATTGTCAAATAACACAAAATAAACAATAATTGAGCACCTTAAACTTTCAGAAACATTAATTTATTTCCTGTCTCTTTTTTGATGTCTATATAAAGAGGCTTACCACAGAGGCACTTACAACCCTACAGAGTGAAGGTTATTCGCCTTCTGTAATTCCTGCCTCATCTTCAGTGTGTTGCCTCGAGCCTGCAGTACTTTCTATGGAACGAGAAAAAAAATTTATATAAACGACGAAACGTTTACATTGATCAGATTCTTTATTTAAAAGGGCAATTAGTTGCAGCAGACAGTTTGTTTGCGTTACATATACCAGTGATGGAACCCAGGACAGTAGACAGCCCAGAGTCCTTAGACGCCAGATGCAGATCGGATCCAGGAACGCAGGTTGCCGACGTTGGCGAAGACACCGGGGGTGGCCTCGCAGCTGGAACTGCCCCAGGAGATGATGCCCACCTGGGTGCTTCCGCTGACCAGGGGACCACCAGAGTCACCGTTGCAGACGCTCTTTCCGGCCTGGCCGGCGCACACCATGCGGTCGGTCACAGTGTTGATGTTGGCGAAGGTGTTCCTGCACGTGTTGCGGTCCAATATGCTGATGTTCACATTGAGCATACTACTGATGGACAGTCCATCGGTGTACGTGGCTCCCCAGCCAGTCACCGTCACGGCGAGGCCACCTGGTGGGTCATAGTTGTCACTGGCGAGGGTCACTACTCGTGCGCTAGTACCCAGTAGAGATCCAGACACCTGAAAATCAGAAACAACCAATGCACATACGCTACATGGAACGCAGTGCCTTCTGTGATCTATGACCTGGAAAACGAACGTGAGTGTTTTGAAACATCATTTCAGTGTGATCAGAAGACTGGAAATGGAGTTTGACGACAGAGGAGGAAGAATTATTCGCTGCTTTAACACAAAAGTAATTCAGGATACAAATAACATACGTTCGTTAGCTGTTTCACAAAGAAAGAAGTTGTCCCTCTTCAGAATTTACAAGGAGTCCCAGGATGAATGGTCAACTTAGAGGGTTATGTCACCATCATCGTCAGTGTTTACGCCTAGGGAAGGTCTTTAAATGAGCTCTCCATGCAGTCCAGTAATTTACTACATACTTCATTTTCTCAAAATTGTATTCTACTCTTGTACTAGGCCTATCCGCCATCTGGAATCTTCTGCGACCTACACTTCTTTTTCCATTCACTGTTCATTCGATATTATGCATCGGTAAGGAGTCTCTTCCCAGAAACGTCCAAGACAATTGTGTTTCTTCTTCGTTATAGCCTATGCAATTTCTCTATTTTCATTCATCCTTCTCAACACCTTATTTCTCACTTTGTCTACTCATTTCTCCCCTTCCATTTTCCTCCAGTCCACATCTGAAATGCTTCTGTCCTTCTAACTTCCTCCTTCCTCAATGTCCATGTCTCAGCTCCGTATGATGCCACGTTGCATACAAAACACATTGCTAATCCCTTCCTCAGGTACCTGTCCATATACCCGCATAGACGCCTGCTGTTTTTATTTAATGCCTCCACGGCAATTTGCTATATGCGTTTTCACTTTACTATTACATCTTATGCCTTCCGTTATTATGCTTCCCAGCACTAATTTATTCTATATTTTCCTGTAATAATTCTATAGTTCTTATTTTTCCTGCGCTTATCACCATGCATTTTGTCTCTTTCTTATTAATCCTCATCCCGATTTCCTGCATGTCTTACTCAATTCTTTTAATATTCCAATCTTAGTGCTTTCGCTGTCTGCCAATAACACCGCATCGCCCTCAGACTGAATACATTCTTTCTTCCCACCAATATTCCAAACTCCTTTTTATTCGTTTCAAAAATTTCTGTGTAATGGGTGCCATGTATTTGTGAAACAGTACTGTGGAGGGACAGCAGCCTTCCCCCTGTCTCCTTCGAATTGTGCTTTCACCTGTCATCTCAATCAAAATCAGTACTACTGTTTTATGTTGTATGCATAGTTTGTTAATCGGTCTTCTATCCGTCCAGTCGACTCCTTTCTTTCTTAGAATTTTCACCAATTTATTCCACTGTAGTCTCTCAAAGACTTTCATGAAATCAGTGGAAACAGTATGAACTTCTCTTCTTCTTTCAGTCTAGCTCCCACCTGTAAGTCAAATTACATCTCTTGTACCTTTCCGTCTTTTAAATCTATGCAGTGTCTCTGAGTATTTTTTCCAGTCATGTGTGAAGTCTCCCAGATATCATCATTAGTAGAAATTTTGACCCATAGGAAACGAATCTTGCTTTATGGTTCTCCATCTCTCTTAAATCCCTTTATACTTTCCCTTCTAAAAATGAGCATTCCTTGTACCCTTCTATAACTCTCGTCTTCTCATGTAATTCAGTAGGATAGGACATGACAGGAACAATCAATCGCTGCAAAAAGGTCTAGTGAACTTGGCCTATAAAATGCATACCTTAACTCTCGCAATACCAAGGGTGGCCCGGGAGCCGAAAATATTGATATCCAGTCATGTACCTTATATTTTGAAACACTTGAAAAGTATTTATTGTTTTTAATTGTTTCTTACACTGCAATCCATAATTATTTACTATTTTTGATCGAACTTAACCCAAAAATTTAAATTTCAGCAGTGAATGTGACTTTTTGTAACAAATGTCATCTTCATATTTTCGTGTTCAGGACTCTTCTTACACATCTATATATCTTTAAATACTATGTTATGAATAGAAGTCAACGACAGTTAATGAAATTTCTATTTTTTTTTAATATTTATGGTTGTCATAAATGACCTCTCCCTACGATGTATAACTTTATTATTGCTAACAGTGTGCTAAAGGATATTTTCAGGTTCTGGACACTACTTGTACATCTCTACCTATTTAAAAGGTATCTTCTTCATAAAAGCTCAAAATAGTTGACGAAATTTGTTTTTATTTTTATTTTAGTAGTGTGCATAAAGTACCTCCCCTTGGTAGTTCGTGTTACGGAAAACACGTTGCTGTTACTAGGGTCATCATGAGCAACGAGCTGTAAACTTGTGGTAGAAGAGATAGGCCTGAGAGTATCGAAGATGAAAAAGTGCTCATAGCTCATAGGACATGAATTTTAGATGCCGTGCTCAGTAGACTTTTATGCTTCGAATTATCGTTAGGGTCGTATTCTTGAATATTGACCATTACGCGAGGGACACCCTGTGTACATAACATGAATCATACGCCAAGTAATGCGGCCACGACAAGAATATCACACCGCGTATTGTGGTCGTTTTTTAACGATATATTGAGCGCTTTACCACATATTTTAATGAATTAAAACACTGGTTAGCAGTCCTAAGCTGAACGAACGTAAAATGTGTACAAGGAGAGAAATTCCGGAAGCATTCAATGAATTCGAAATTAAAATTTAGCCGGCAGATATGGTTAAAAATGATAAGAAATTCCGCTTTGTGTAAAGTCAGTCAATCAGTACCAATATTGCCACCAATACGAAAGATGACAGAGAAAAGGCCGAAATACTGGTCTTCCGGAATAGATTCATGGCGGAAGTTCATTCAATAAACTCACGAACACAGAAATGACAAATAATGAGAGAAGTAATTGCGGAATTGTAAATCAATTAATACCATTCAATAGCGTAGTGGTATGTGGACGTCATGGGATATCCGAGAGTTTCTTTAGAGATTATGCAAAGTGACATGCTTCCCTCCTAGCAGTAGTTTATCCTACACAGTGCGATTAACGGAAGATACGTAAATGTACGGCATGAACATGCACACAGTTCTGGACCGATATCACTGAGGTCTGTCTTGGGCAGGATTGTGGAAGATGTTTTATGCTCAAGCATTATGACGTTTTAGGAGAATGAGAAAGTCTTGTCTGACAACAGCGTGGATATAGCAGACAGAGATCGGAGGGAACTCAGCTCGCGGTGATAGGACAAGTGAAGGAAAATGTGGTAAGATGCTGTTTTCCCTGACTTCTCGAAGGTATCCGGTACAACGTCACATTGTTGTTAATCAACTAAAAACGCCCTTACCAGTTGTCGAACCACAAGTGTAACTGCATTGTTGTGCTTCCTGCAGACAGCACACGACACGTCGTTTGTAATGGAGTAAAATCGTTGGATGTACATGTGATCTCTGGGCACCTAAAATTAAGTAAGAGGACCGTTACTGTTTACAGTGCACATAAATGACACAATGGACGACGTAGGTAGGTCGACGAGGCAATTAGCAGGTGAAGCAAATGGCTCTAAGCAGGAAGACTGCAGGAAATTGAAGCGGATCCACGGCTGGTGCATCAAGTGACCGTTCAGACGGGATATTATCAACCTTCTGAATGATTTGATGCAGCCCCCCACGGATTCCTCTCCTGTATGCCAACCTCTTCATCTCAGAGTAGCAATTGCAGCCCACGTCGTCAGTTATTTCTTGCGTATATTCCATCCTCAGTCGTTTTCTACAACTTTCACCCCCTACAGGACTCCCTCTAGTATTATGAAAGCTATTCCTTGATGTCCCATCATGTTGTCAGTGATTACTACACATTCCTTTCCTCGCCGATTCCGATGGAATGTTATCTATCCGTTCTCGCCCAGTCATTCTAGAAATTCCGATGGAATGTTATCTATCCGTTCTGCCTTATTTGATCTTCAGTCGTACAAAGCTCTCTCAAATAATGACTCTAATGCTGGATCCCTCTCTCTTCTCCGTCAGTTTTCGTTTCTTTTCCTATCAAGTAGTTAGACAAGTTCTCCTCCTAACACAGGCTTTCAGTCTACTCTTTCAACGTGTCACTCTTTCCTGTGGATCTAACAGTGGTATTCCAACTCCACTCTTAACTTTAAAATCCATGCTTTTAATTTCCTCGAAGGTTGCTTTGACTTTTCAATATGCTGAGTCAGACCATCGGTCAATCATTTCTATTTCGATTTCTTATGTTTTTAATTCATCGATTTCCCTTTACCTTCTCTACACTTGCTGTTTATTTATTACCTAAGCCACTTGTATTTATGTGTTCTAATTTTTTCTGAACATTTTTGTACATCCTTTTTCCCTCGATCAGACAAAATATTTTTTCGGTTACCGGTAGTTTCTTGGTAGCTGCCGTACCTTTCTTATACCTTTATCTGCTTTCCAATTTCTATGATTACACTGAGCTATTCGTTATCTCAGTATCTATTGCCTCACACAACTTCAAGAATATCTCTTCAATCCTTAGTACTTCCGTATCCCACGTAGTTGCGCAATGGTTTCTTCCTGACCGGTCTCTTAAGGTTCGGCCAACCTTTCAAGATGACTAATCTGTAATCTGAGCGTCTGCTCCTGTCTATGCCTTAGAGTCTATAACTGATTTCGGAATCTCTGCCTGTTCGTGATGTAATCTGAATGAAATCTTCCCGTCTCTCCCTTTCTTTTCCTAGTATATAGTCTTCTTCTGAATCTTGAACAAAATCCCTATTACAAAATTGTTAAGGCTTTCGTGGCCACTTCTTGACAAACTGCCTATTGGCTTCTGTCTCGGGTTCTTCGGCCGACGTTCATGTAATGATTTTTCTGACGTTTCGCCAGCACGAGTCAAAGCTTCACCCTCCATTGCCGGTGGTAAACTGGAGCCGAGCTCGCGGGCGCAGACTATATGTACCTGGCGCGCCAGTGTCCGAGGGCTTCTCCGCGGTCATTTCCGGTGCGGTTCTCTTGCTACCTGCGACGGTCGTTCGCTGCAGTACGGGAAGCCAGGATCCGTTTACCTTAAGGCTTTCCTCTTTCTTGTTCAAACTGTTCGCGTGTTTTTGTATTTCTACAGCTTGTCTGAAAAAGCGCGTGTGATACTGCTTCTCTACAGCCAGAACTTCCGTGTCGGCGAATTTTATTACGTGGTCGGTCTCATTCAGTGCGTGGTCTGCCACGGCCGATTTCTCCACCTGCCCCAACTTGCAATGTCGCTTATGCTCTTTGATCCTGGTGTAGATGGATCGTCCAGTCATTCCGACATAAACTTTTCCGCATGTGCATGGTATACGGTATATTCCCGACATTGCAAGTGGGTCTCTTTCCTCCTTCGCCGATCTAAGACACTCTTTGATCTTCCTTGTCGGTTTGAAAATCGTCTTTACGCCATGTTTGCCATGGAAGTAGAAAAGGACAAGAAACTGCCATTTCTAGGTGTGCTGGTCACAAGGGACGGCGAAAACCTGGGACACAGCGTGTATCGAAAACCGACACACACGGACCGATACCTGCACAAACTGTCAAACCACCACCCGAGCCAGAAAAGAGGCATGATTAGTACGCTCGTAACGAGAGCACGACGAATATGTGAGCCGCAACACCTCAAACGAGAAATGCAACACCTGGAAACTGTCCTGAGGAGCAATGGGTACTCCACAAATTATATTAGAAGTGTAACAGAACCAAACACTCGGCGAAGTAAGGAACCAGAAAAAGAAATGTCGGGTACAGCCTTTCTGCCATACATTCCCAGAGTGACGGACAGAATCGGCCGCTACGGTCGCAGGTTCGAATCCTGCCTCGGGCATGGGTGTGTGTGATGTCCTTAGGTTAGTTAGGTTTAAGTAGTTCTAAGTTCTAGGGGACTTATGACCTAAGATGTTGAGTCCCATAGTGCTCAGAGCCATTTGACCCATTTTTTAGAATCGGCCGTATATTGCGCAAACATGGCGTAAAGACGATTTTCAAACCGACAAGGAAGATCAAAGAGTGTCTTAGATCGGCGAAGGAGAAAAGAGACCCACTTGCAATGTCGGGAATATACCGTATACCATGCACATGCGGAAAAGTTTATGTCGGAATGACTGGACGATCCATCAACACCAGGATCAAAGAGCATAAGCGACATTGCAGGTTGGGGCGGGTGGAGAAATCGGCCGTGGCAGACCACGCACTGAATGAGACCGACCACGTAATAAAATTCGCCGACACGGAAGTTCTGGCTGTAGAGAAGCAGTATCACACGCGCTTTTTCAGACAAGCTGTAGAAATACAAAAACACGCGAACAGTTTGAACAAGAAAGAGGAAAGCCTTAAGGTAAACGGATCCTGGCTTCCCGTACTGCAGCGAACGACCGTCGCAGGTAGCAAGAGGAGAACCGCACCGGAAATGACCGCGGAGAAGCCCTCGGACACTGGCGCGCCAGGTACATATAGTCTGCGCCCGCGAGCTCGGCTCCAGTTCACCACCGGCAATGGAGGGTGAAGCTTTGACAATGCCAGCCACTCGTGCTGGCGAAACGTCAGAAAAATCATTAGATGAACGTCGGCCGAAGAACCCGAGACAGAAGCCAATAGGCAGTTTGTCAAAATCCCTAATAACGCTCTTATTGCATTGGCAGATTAAGGGGAACATTTTGACAACGACATCAAAAACAAAGCGATTTTCACATCCATACAGCTCTCAAAATTTGTGTAGGATCTTGGAATAAGAATATATTTGTTATGCAGAGCAAAGAGTCATGCTATCCGCAAATCTGCCTGTCTCCCCACTATTCTTGTTTCAGTGCGCATTCTTTACTGACGACTCTTGACCTTCAGCTTCCATATTTGTCGTGCCTAATCCATCTTTGATCCTAGTATGTCTCCCTTTATCTAAACTTCAGATAGTACTAGACCCTAATCTGCCATTCTTTATATCTTACCGAGCGAGGTGGCGGAGTGGTTAGACACTCGACTCGCATTCGGGAGGACGACGGTTCAATCCCGCGTCCGGCCATCCTGATTTAGGTTTTCCGTGATTTCCCTAAATCACTCCAGGCAAATGCCGGGATGTTTCCTCTGAAAGGGCACGGCCGACTTCCTTCCCCATCCTTCCCTAATCCGATGAGACCGATGACCACGCTGTCTGGTCTCCAACCCCAAACCAACCAACCAACCTTTATATCTTCTCCTGCAATCTTCCGATTTTTTTCTTTATCCAGTGCAAATCAGGTAATCCTCCCATAATTTCTGTATTTTAGTTTACTAGAAAAATCTCTTTCTCACCATCTCTTCATATTGTATAGTACCGAATAAGTTCATTTAAAAATTCCAGCGACCACAATAGGTTTCGGATAATTTTGTTTTCTTATTTCTTATTATCCTACTGCCTTTGATGTTCACTATTTGGGTTCATCTACTGATGAAGAGTGGTTGTTGACTGTTGTCTGCAGTGTGTTGAGAAACAACTTTTGTAAATGATACTACAAAATAAAATTGATACGCCTCCAAAGATTGCGATGAGCTCAATGTGTAGTCGGTCTGCCTTTGATTCCATCAGTTTCCGTAACTACGTATACAGACCACGTGCCTAATGTGCGTTATTTTCATGAGGTTCCAGTGCAAAAAATAAAACTAAATTGTTTTGAACGTCTAGTTGGCGACTAGGAAAATGAGCACCACATCGTACTGGTGAAAGTGGGACCAGACATTAAACCGTGATGTTTACATGGAAACAATTTCTTCCTTTTACTCAATTCCACCGTATGGAAAGCTGAAATCCTTTCTTCTAGAACGCGTGGGTAATGAGGGAATATGGTGACTAATTTGTCATTCGCATCTGATATTCACTGTTCCCCTCCTAGCGATAGAACAAAATATTCATCGCCACCAACCAACAAGCAGAAGTGGAATAGCTGCGAAAAACTCGTGGTGATCAAGAGCAGGCCTCTAAAATGCTCTAACTTTCTACTGTATCCCACCAACTGGACCCTTTCCCTCCAACTGGTCTTGTGGGCAGTAGTTCTGGGGAACCTACGTGCTACCCACAGTTTGAAAATGGGCAAATGACGTGCTTTAGTAGGAAAACGATTTTGTATGGGAGCCAAAAACAGAAGAACTGTAAGAGGAGAAAAAAAAATTGTAAGAGACGCGGCGGCATTATGCAACATCCATGATAGAAGAAAATCTTTCCTGAATATGCACCTGTGTGTTAGCAAAGAAGAGAGGCCTAATCAAATTCGTCATCCAGGTGATCTAGTTAATGTTGAGAAGTTATGTCAAATCGATTTTAGGCAAATATCACAAACCTGAACAACAGCAACACCGTAGTCTACAATCTGGTCGTTGTACGATGCGTGTATGTAGCCAGAGGTGGCGCTTCTGACGAAATCACCGCTTCCGTAGGTCGGGGAGCCGGCTCGGAAACTGCTCAGAGAGACGCTGAGGCTATCCACTCAGTGAGAAGCCGTCAGCGCCCAGTTGGCATTGATGATGGATGCTCCACAGATGTACTGGATGCTCCACCGCCGTACTGGAAAGACAGTTGCCACTGGTAGTTGGCTATGTTGGCAGAGGATCCTCCAATGATGGGGCCGTTACCCTTGCTCCACAGCCTGGCCGGAGTGGGCAGAGCCAGAGCAGAGCTCAGCAGGCACACTAGGAAGATGGCCACCCGCTGCATTGTGGAAGCTGTGACTGCCACAGCTTCCATCCTCGCCCTTTATATACCATTCAAATTGCAGACGTAGAAGAGGACGACGACCTTCGTATCTCATTTGGGGGATCATTACCCTGCATATTTGTTAAATCACTTCTATCGCCTCAGATATGATGATCCGGATAACAGCCAAAACAGTTACTTCGGTCATATGATGAGAGTGTGTTCTCATTAGTCTGGTTTTACTATTAAATCACGTACAGTATGAGTGGTGAAACTTTTATCTATTTGATCTTGATACGAATATAGATGATGGAGCTATCTGGGAGAGTTGCCTAATGTACTTTATTTGCTCGAGGTTCCAGTGCAAATATAAATTTTTTCAACATCTAGTTGGCGACCAGGAAAATGAGCACTACATGGTACTACGTTGTGCTTGATTCATACTAGTAACAAGGTAATGGGAATTTGCTTCCAGTCCACGACTTTTATCGTTAATATTTATAAAGAAAGTATATAATTAGGCCAGCTAAATCGATTACTTCATAGTCAAAGCCATTATAAGTAAGAGGCACTTAATTATCTACACATAGTGCGGTATCTTTCGTGCTTTCAATAAAGTGCCATTGTACTTTTAGAAATACATGTTTCGTGGAATTGAATGCACCGTGCATCTGGTGGTGGTACTTAACGTATACGATTCTGCCCCATCCCAATCGCATATATTATTATCAATGTGTGTTAAATTTTCTCCGTATTGTTTTTCGCTGAGACATAACGCGAATAAATTTAATAAACTGCTGTTTGCCTAATAGGCGTTTCCTAATTTAAAGTGAATAATTCCACCTGTGGACGGTAAAACAGATACACCAATTTGCAGACAAATATTTATTAGTAGGATCCCTGTAGCCTTACAACAGTCTATACTGCAGTTTAGGCAGGATATATTTACCATTCGGAATGATGTAGACTTGCCAAGGTGTGTATTGGTGTTTACACAGGATGTGTTTACGGTTCGAAATGACATTCAGTTCGTAACGAAGTAAATTACTTTAATGTTGAATACAGCTTTAATTCCAAATAAAGCTTTGGCGGGTTTTCAGTAAATACGCCCTCATTTCTGCTCACTGTTCGATGGAATAATGTAAGGTGGGACGAAAAACTTTCTATGCTGCATGGGGGCCTAATTAAATAAATGAAAATAATTTTAATTTTTTAGTTGACTGTCCGGTTACGCAATCTCGTAAACGGTTGGCCCTGACTAGTATTATTACGCAATCTGACTGCATAGAATAACAACAAAAAATGAAAGAAAATTTCCGTTAATACAATTAATTAATTAAGTCCCCAGCAACTAGAAAACCTACGAAACCAAAGCACAAGTGTAACTGTTCTGTGTGTGGAAGTGTGATTCAACGTACACATCTGGCACGGTTCTTCCTCAATAAGACAAGATATTTTAAATACCATTTATACTGAAGTAATTAAAAGAATAAATGGAAATACTATAATTGCACACCGAAACCAGAAATACAGTCTAATACAAGAATACGAGCCAAATGCTTTGTTGACTGAACCTGTGACCAAGGGGCATTATTGTTTAACACATTTGAAATAAAAAAAATAAGAACATTTTCTTTTACCTTTATATATCTTGACGAAAAGTACTCTGATCATTACAATATCTCCATTCGAACATCATCTGGTGTCTAGCCCATCAAAACATCTGCACACAACATGGCCTTAAATAGTACAGGTATCAACATCCTCTCTCCAAAGCACTAACTACTATCACATCTCAACAACGACCGACTACTGCTACTTCTCAACAAGCACTGCCAGTGGAGGCGGACGAATTTGGTGGTATTTGCACCACGAATGCTGGCAAAAATACCATCAAATTCTAGCCCGTGAAGGAGGGGCATATGAAAGGTGGCTACACTGAGCCACAGAGCCAGAGATCGCGCCAGAGAGTCCACCGCCTCCACAGGCAGTTCTTGTCGAGAAGTGGCAGTAGTCGGTCGTTGTTGAGATGTGATAGTAGTTAGTGCTTTGGAGAGAGGATGTTGATACCTGTACTATTTGAGGCCATGTTGTGTGCAGATGTTTTGATGGGCTAGACACCAGATGATGTTCGAATGGAGATATTGTAATGATCAGAGTACTTTTCGTCAAGATATATAAAGGTAAAAGAAAATTTTCTTATTTTTTTTTATTTCAAATGTGTTAAACAATAATGCCCCTTGGTCACAGGTTCAGTCAACAAAGCATTTGGCTCGTATTCTTGTATTAGACTGTATTTCTGGTTTCGGTGTGCAATTATAGTATTTCCGTTTATTCTTTTAATTACTTCAGTATAAATGGTATTTAAAATATCTTGTCTTATTGAGGAAGAACCGTGCCAGATGTGTACGTTGAATCACACTTCCACACACAGAACAGTTACACTTGTGCTTTGGTTTCGTAGGTTTTCTAGTTGCTGGGGACTTAATTAATTAATTGTATTAACGGAAATTTTCTTTCATTCTTTGTTGTTATTCTATGCAGTCAGATTACGTAATAATACTAGTCAGGGCCAACCGTTTACGAGATTGCGTAACTGGACAGTCAACTAAAAAATTAAAATTATTTTCATTTATTTAATTAGGCACCCACGCACGTGGCGACCGCTGCTTCGGATCGTCCCTTGGAATTCTTCTGATTGTATAAATAGCAGACAGTAGTATTGTTGTAGTAATTCGTAGTTTAGTAATTGTAGTCTATATTGCATGAGTAGATTTGGTAATTGTCACTCTTCTAATGGTATTTTTGCAGAATTTAATTTTTGTTGTCTTGTATACGGGTTTGACAATTTTGTGCAATTATGAAGGTTTCAATTGTTCGTTACACGTGTTTGTTGGGAAACATTTCGTGTAAATGGTATTGTTGGAGATATAGTGTCATTGTGTATAATTTTCTATAGTGACGAGTTTGTATGTTTTGTAAATGATTACGCGATCGATGAAAAAGGGAAAAATGATGGCTAGTTAAAATAACGAAATTGTTGACGTGGCGAATTCGCCAACACAGGAGAACAGTATGATGAATAATGAAGTTGAAAACAATTTAATAAGTCGGGGAAATAGACTGGAACCATTTCAAAATTTTTCGCAATCAAAAAATTTTCAGAATACGAGATTAATGACGGAAGATTTTGGAATAGTATCGAACACAGATAGCTTTACAGCTATGACGAAGGAAACTGGTTTTGAGGGAAATGTTAGGGGCGAAAAGAATTTTGAACCAGTTAATATGGAGCAGTTGATGGGTTGTTGTTGTTGTGGTCTTCAGTCCTGAGACTGGTTTGATGCAGCTCTCCATGCTACTCTATCCTGTGCAAGCTTCTTCATCTCCCAGTACCTACTGCAACCTACATCCTTCTGAATCTGCTTAGTGTATTCATCTCTTGGTCTCCCCCTACGATTTTTACCCTCCACGCTGCCCTCCAATACTAAATTGGTGATCCCTTGATGCCTCATAACATGTCCTACCAACCGATCCCTTCTTCTGGTCAAGTTGTGCCACAAACTCCTCTTCTCCCCAATCCTGTTCAGTACCTCCTCATTAGTTATGTGATCTACCCATCTAATCTTCAGCATTCTTCTGTAGCACCACATTTCGAAAGCTTCTATTCTCTTCTTGTCCAAACTATTTATCGTCCATGTTTCACTTCCATACATGGCTACACTCCATACAAATACTTTCAGAAAAGACTTCCTGACACTTAAATCTATACTCGATGTTAAAAAATTTCTCTTCTTCAGAAACGCTTTCCTTGCCATTGCCAGTCTACATTTTATATCCTCTCTACTTCGACCATCATCAGTTATTTTGCTCCCCAAATAGCAAAACTCCTTTACTACTTTAAGTGTCTCATTTCCTAATCTAATACCCTCAACATCACCCGACTTAATTCGACTACATTCCATTATCCTCGTTTTGCTTTTGTTGATGTTCATCTTATATCCTCCCTTCAAGACACCATCCATTCCATTCAACTGCTCTTCCAAGTCCTTTGCTGTCTCTGACAGAATTACAATGTCATCGGCGAACCTCAAAGTTTTCATTTCTTCTCCATGGATTTTAATACCTACTCCGAATTTTTCTTTTGTTTCCTTTACTGCTTGCTCAATATACAGATTGAATAACATCGGGGAGAGGCTACAACCCTGTCTTACTCCCTTCCCAACCACTGCTTCCCTTTCATGTCCCTCGACTCTTATAACTGCCATCTGGTTTCTGTACAAATTGTAAATAGCCTTTCGCTCCCTGTATTTTACCCCTGCCACCTTTAGAATTTGAAAGAGAGTATTCCAGTCAACATTGTCAAAAGCTTTCTCTAAGTCTACAAATGCTAGAAACGTAGGTTTGCCTTTCCTTAATCTTTCTTCTAAGATAAGTCGTAAGGTCAGTATTGCCGCACGTGTCCCAGTGTTTCTACGGAATCCAAACTGATCTTCCCCGAGGTCGGCTTCTACTAGTTTTTCCATTCGTCTGTAAAGAATTCGTGTTAGTATTTTGCAGCTGTGGCTTATTAAACTGATTGTTCGGTAATTCTCACATCTGTCAACACCTGCTTTCTTTGGGATTGGAATTATTATATTCTTCTTGAAGTCTGAGGGTATTTCGCCTGTTTCATACATCTTGCTCACCAGATGGTAGAGTTTTGTCAGGACTGGCTCTCCCAAGGCCGTCAGTAGTTCCAATGGAATGTTGTCTACTCCGGGGGCCTTGTTTCGACTCAGGTCTTTCAGTGCTCTGTCAAACTCTTCACGCAGTATCGTATCTCCCATTTCATCTTCATCTACATCCTCTTCCATTTCCATAATATTGTCCTCAAGTACATCGCCCTTGTATAGACCCTCTATATACTCCTTCCACCTTTCTGCTTTCCCTTCTTTGCTTAGAACTGGGTTTCCATCTGAGCTCTTGATGTTCATACAAGTGGTTCTCTTATCTCCAAAGGTCTCTTTAATTTTCCTGTAGGCAGTATCTATCTTACCCCTAGTAAGATAAGCCTCTACATCCTTACATTTGTCCTCTAGCCATCCCTGCTTAGCCATTTTGCACTTCCTGTCGATCTCATTTTTGAGACGTTTGTATTCCTTTTTGCCTGCTTCATTTACTGCATTTTTATATTTTCTCCTTTCATCAATTAAATTCAATATTTCTTCTGTTACCCAAGGATTTCTACTAGCCCTGGTCTTTTTACCTACTTGATCCTCTGCTGCCTTCACTACTTCATCCCTCAAAGCTACCCATTCTTCTTCTACTGTATTTCTTTCCCCCATTCCTGTCAATTGTTCCCTTATGCTCTCCCTGAAACTCTGTACAACCTCTGGTTCTTTCAGTTTATCCAGGTCCCATCTCCTTAAATTCCCACCTTTTTGCAGTTTCTTCAGTTTTAATCTACAGGTCATAACCAATAGATTGTGGTCAGAGTCCACATCTGCCCCTGGAAATGTCTTACAATTTAAAACCTGGTTCCTAAATCTCTGTCTTACCATTATATAATCAATCTGATACCTTTTAGTATCTCCAGGGTTCTTCCATGTATACAACCTTCTATCATGATTCTTAAACCAAGTGTTAGCTATGATTAAATTGTGCTCTGTGCAAAATTCTACCAGGCGGCTTCCTCTTTCATTTCTTAGCCCCAGTCCATATTCACCTACTACGTTTCCTTCTCTCCCTTTTCCTACACTCGAATTCCAGTCACCCATAACTATTAAATTTTCGTCTCCCTTCACAATCTGAACAATTTCTTTTATTTCATCATACATTTCTTCAATTTCTTCGTCATCTGCAGAGCTAGTTGGCATATAAACTTGTACTACTGTAGTAGGTGTGGGCTTCGTATCTATCTTGGCCACAATAATGCGTTCACTAAACTGTTTGTAGTAGCTTACCCGCGTTCCTATTTTCCTATTCATTATTAAACCTACTCCTGCATTACCCCTATTTTACTTTGTGTTTATAACCCTGTAGTCACCTGACCAGAAGTCTTGTTCCTCCTGCCACCGAACTTCACTAATTCCCACTATATCTAACTTTAACCTATCCATTTCCCTTTTCAAATTTTCTAACCTACCTGCCCGATTAAGGGACCTGACATTCCACGCTCCGATCCGTAGAACGCCAGTTTTCTTTCTCCTGATAACGACATCCTCATGAGTAGTCCCCGCCCGGAGATCCGAATGGGGGACTATTTTACCTCCGAAATATTTTACCCAAGAGGACGCTATCATCATTTAATCATACAGTAAAGCTGCATGCCCTCGGAAAAAATTACGGCCGTAGTTTCCCCTTGCTTTCAGCCGAGTTGATGGGTGTAATATTAAATTTGGGATCTGAATTAAAAACACGGTTAGACTCACAAATAGGAACAATGGAAACACGGTTAGATTCACGAATAGGGACATGTTTCAAAAACATGAAAGATGAATTAAAGAAAGAAATTAGAGAAGAAGTACAACCGACTTTGAATTCTCACAATAATAGATTAATTTCAGTAGAAATTAGACAAAGGGAACAGGATAGAGAACAGGAAGAAAGAGATCGCGTGATAGTACACAAATTTTCAGAGTTAAATTTACAACGTGCATGGGGGCCTAATTAAATAAATGAAAATAATTTTAATTTTTTAGTTGACTGTCCGGTTACGCAATCTCGTAAACGGTTGGCCCTGACTAGTATTATTACGCAATCTGACTGCACAGAATAACAAGAAAGAATGAAAGAAAATTTCCGTTAATACTATTAATTAATTAAGTCCCCAGCAACTAGAAAACCTACGAAACCAAAGCACAAGTGTAACTGTTCTGTGTATGGAAGTGTGATTCAACATACACATCTGGCACGGTTCTTCCTCAATAAGACAAGATATTTTAAATACCATTTATACTGAAGTAATTAAAAAAATAAACGGAAATACTATAATTGCACACCGAAACCAGAAATACAGTCTAATACAAGAACACGAGCCAAATGCTTTGTTGACTGAACCTGTGACCAAGGGGCATTATTGTTTAACATATTTGAAATAAAAAAAATAAGAACATTTTCTTTTACCTTTATATATCTTGACGAAAAGTACTCTGATCATTACAATATCTCCATTCGAACATCATCTGGTGTCTAGCCCATCAAAACATCTGCACACAACATGGCCTCAAATAGTACAGGTATCAACATCCTCTCTCCAAAGCACTAACTACTATCACATCTCAACAACGACCGACTACTGCCACTTCTCAACAAGCACTGCCAGTGGAGGCGGTGGAATAATACTCTATGGCGCGATCTCTGGCGCTGTGGCTCAGTGTAGCCACCTTTCAATGCCTCTTCAAATTCATACTGAAAATTTCGTATGGTATCAGGTTTGTTAACAAAGAAATCAGAGTGTGAGACACCAAATAACTCCTGCCTACCTATTTCGGAAGCATCTTCTACACCAGGGCTTAACAACTGGCCGGTTTTGAGCGTGAGTACTCGCGTCTGCTCGGGCACATGCTCGCGAGCAGCTGCATGGTCGCGGAGTAGCGAGGGAGGGGAGGGAGGGGAAATGCGTGCGCACGTTTTAATAGGGCCGCTGTGTGCCTATTGAATTCGCACCGACAGTGTAACGTTTTAAGTACTACGATCAGCTCTAACAGTCACTTCGCTGGTTAAGATTCAAATGGTTCAAATAGCTCTGAGCACTATGGGACTTAACAGCTATGGTCATCAGTCCCCTAGAACTTAGAACTACTTAAACCTAACTAACCTAAGGACAGCACTCAACACCCAGCCATCACGAGGCAGAGAAAATCCCTGACCCCGCCGGGAATCGAACCCGGGAACCCGGGCGTGGGAAGCGAGAACGCTACTGCACGACCGCGAGATGTGGGCGCTGGTTAAGAATCATGTCAAATCGCCGTTGTGTAACCCCAACCATGCTTTCGCAGTTCAACCCCCATTGGGAGGAATCGTATCTGTTTACAGAAAAGATAGTGTTACAAAATGTTTAGTATGTGACAAAACGCTGAATTCTTTTAGGAAATTTAATTTGCAGCGACATTATATGTCGCACCACGCGAAAGACTACGGAAGTGGAAAATGTGATGGACCAGATCGTGCACAGGAAGTTATTAAACTTAAAAGGAAGCTATCCGAAGAAGATCTGGACGACGAAGAAAAATCAACTGAGGCAGCTCTCAGAGTGAGTTACAAAATTGCTTTGCTTTTAGCAAAATCCCTGCGCCCCTTCACTGATGGCGATTTAATAAAAGAATGTTTGGTACTTGCAGCGGAACATTTGTGTCCATCTCAAGTTGAACAGTTTCGGATTGTGCCATTATCTAACATGGCCATTATGCGTCGCATACAGGACATGGCAGACGACGTCCAGTGCCAGCTTGCAAATATCTGTAAAGATTTTATGGCGTATTCTCTAGCTCTGGACGAAAGTGTTGATATCACTGGAACAGCGCAGTTTGCCATATTTATTAGAGGTGTTAACAGAGATCTTCAGGTGAGAGAGGAGCTCCTCGAAGTAGTAGCCATGAAGAACACTACAACCGGTGGTGATATTTTAAGTAGTGTTGAAGAAAGTGTTGAAAATATAGGATTGTCGTGGAATTCTTTAGTTTCAGTGTCTACAGATGGTAGAGGCATACACTAAGCTAATAAAATTATGTGGCACGTGTACATTCTCCTTTATTTGTTTCATTTGTCGCAGTAATAATTCGTGAGTGATATCCCTGCAGGTGGCCGCGGATTTACATCGACTGGCGGCAGCTGTTGTGTGCCCCACGTGACTCTCCCCACTCTCCGCTCTGGTCTGGTAGTGGGGGTAGCGTGCTCGCGCTGCTCCATGCTCGCACCTTGCTGCTCACAGCTTGCTCCGCGAGCACGTATGTTGTGAAGCCCTGTTCTACACTGTCTACTTTGTAACGTATAATTTCAGGAATATTAAAAGACCCTTCCGTCTTCTGAGAAATAATTTATGACCAATAGGTTCAGTGTAGTTTGTGAAGCCCTGTTCTACACTGTCTACTTTGTAACGTATAATTTCAGAAATATTAAAAGACCCTTGCGTCTTCTGAGAAATAATTTATGACCAATAGGTTCAGTGTAGTTTGTGAATTTGACGAAGATAAAAATTTCAAACAGTAGATGTCTTCTTCCTCCTTTGAAATCCAGTCCTCGAATTTCTAACAGACTATCTCGCCATCGACTTCAGCTTTCGTCTTAGCATCATGAAAGTTGAGAGTAGTCTTGTATCCAGTCAAAAAGTCAAAACCTAGTATCATTTTTGTAGTAAGAAGGGGCAGAATGAAGAAGTTAGTAGGAAACTAATAACCTTGGTATACGAAATCGAAACGTGTTTGGTTTCTAGCCTCTACAGATTAATTACACCCTTAATTTTGATTCGTTGCAATGGAAATGTTGGACAAACAGTTAATTCCTAACATTTACTGAAAGCTTGTAACATTCCCGTATAAAATAATAAAAATTATATTTTTTTAAAGATATTAACTCACGAAAGCTGATAAATTTTGAAGTATGCAGCGCTACGCCATGGCCCTGTGAAATCAATCTGAGTAAACTGAAGAATTCTTACCTCATGATGGTGTCGCCGGATAACGCTGTCTATACCTCTGCTCGTGAATGGCACAGCTTAGTGCGATGCTGGCCTATCTACTAATAGTGGACAACATTTGTCTTAGATCTGAATTATTAGAAAAACTGACTTTGCTTATTGACAAAGCTGCACAGCTGGTCGTCTGAATACTAAAGAACGCATTGATTTAAGGCAAAATTATTCCTTCCTTTTTTCTAGACTGGTAAAAATTATATTCTGAAAATCCTTTACATTATTGATAAAGATATGCAATCTATTATATGAAGAATTGAACATTACAAATCTGGGTCAACTGGTGCTGACGAATCACAAAATTATTGAAACAGATTCTTACTAACATCTCAGACAAGTGACGTAACTACGCGCATGCCAATAAAAAATAATAAAATTTCCCTTACAATACATGGCTATGAGCTGCGCTGTACCACCGTCAGACTATAACTGCCCTGTAGCAGTGAGCGACTGTCAACAACTGCCGAGACTGCTCTGACCTGCGACTCTATTGCAGCAGAGATATTTTCTGTCGCAGGCAGCGCGTGAGCAATACATCGAAATTTGCTCCAGCAGGGTGGCGAACTACTTTCAAGTTTGCTCACTGATTACCGAAACAGGACCACCTAATACCGCTGATAAAGACACCTGTCAAACTGACGCTATAGATGAATTAAGATGTTCTGATTGTCTACCTTCTATTCTAACAAGGTGTCTCATCAAACTAGACAAAATCTATTCGTGTACCTTGTGAATCCACGTTACAAAATGCTTTTTCTAAGAAAAGTCACCAAAATCCACTACCACATCATTATTTATGTTTCCTACTGCTTGTGGATGTACATTCACTGCCATCATCTGACCATGACCTGTCATTAGTTACCCAGTTTTGACGTCCCTTCAGTTTAGTGCTTGGTACTCAACAGTCTCTATATTGACAGGATTATGGTCGGTTTCACCTAACATCTGTTCCTCATTTTGATTATTGATAAGCTCACACTGTTCATTTTGTTCATTATCAGAATCATAACGCATAATTTTTATTATATGAGTGGAGGAATTCTGTGCATCGGCGAACAAATCGTTTGCTGCATGTGCCACCAGTCATCCCTGTTATGGCCAGTCACGTCTAACATTATGACGAAGATTAGGCGGTCTAGTCTCAACTACTTAAGCACATTGTTCAGGACTAAAATTTCCACGATCGCGCTTCTCCTGGTTATTTTTTTCATAATAACTGCTATGATCACTCGAACTGTTTCGTATTTGATTGTAATGATAGTCATGTGATCTGAAATCAGTGTTCTCAGTTTCTCGCTTATAGTTAAAGTTTCGTATTTCACGCCAATTACTATTATTTCTTTCATTATATTGATTTCTGTTGGAATCACATTATTCACATAACTTCTTTGGTTCCTAAAACCATGACCTCTGTTTCTGTCTCTGAAATTGCTGCGATTATAAGACTGAGCTCCTGAATGCCGACTGTTTCAATGATTATGATCACGACTCTTAAAGAACTGATTATTTTGTTCACAATTTCTGTTCTGATTGGCAGAATACCCATCATCTGATCTTTTTCGTTGTGATTTGAAATTTTGTCCGTTGCCGTCTCTGTATTTGTTTTGTGAGTAAAATTCCTCACTGTCAATTCTGAGTTCTTGAAATAAATTTTGAGAAGCCTCAATGTCAACTTTACAGCGTCCTGCCAAAATTATTTGTCACAAGCGTGTCGCTAGTTTAGTCAAACAAATTCTTATCAATTCAGAGGGACTGTGCGGATTCGACAAGAAGCGATTTTTGCGTATCATGGGCTGAAAATAGTCTGCCGGGCTGTAAAAGTCTCTTTGTTCAAAATTCTTTAGCATAATGATAATGCTTTAGACTCAGTCTCTTGTGTTGCTCCAGACCAACATGCCGACAAGAACGAGTGATAAAATTCACTTTCCGTTTGACATTCAAGTGCAATTGCTCGTATTCTTGTGGCTGGTTCATATTCTAAACAGCCACACATATATTCCAGTTTATGACCAACTGGCCATGAAGGCGGAAGACAACATTGGAATTGTGACTCTTCAGGCTTTCCCGGCGGATATGTTGTAAATAGCCTTCACGGGTGTGCCGCCGGATGACGTTGTGCAAATCCCACGATATTTCTTCGGAGCAACTGTCCGACATCATCAGGTGATTCAACCTCGCTGGTGGCTAGGTACGACTGACAAGATCCGCAGCAAGTCGACGCCGCTGTATATAGAGCACGCGCGTGAAAATTGCGCAGGCGCGGAAACCACGCATGCGCAAAAATTTGCAGATAGATGGCGCCAGAGTCAAACGCCCTCTGCCGGGAAACGCAGAGCGGCCGTTCTGCGCGTGCGCTGAGGCTGTGTTTACTAACATGCTGCCAAAGTGATGACGGGTCTATTATCGAAAGCTCTTTGCTTTCTCGTCGTGATTTAACAGCAGCCAATGCAGGGTTCCAGGCTGTACTCAATTGAAATCCCGCATCCCTGTTAATAAGGTTATCAGCTGTACGTATATGTATTGCCTCCTTAATGACGCAATCCCAGAAAGAGGATGCTGGGGATAAAACTTCCGTCTTTTCATAAATCATGCGATGTCCTGTGTTCAGACAGTGTTCTGCGATTGCCGACTTCTCCGGTTGGCGTAGGCGTGTATGACGCTGATGTTCATCGTGACGTTCTTATACTGTGCGACATGTCTGACCTATATATGCCGCCCCACACTGACAAGGAATCCTGTACACACCACGTTTCCTCAGACCGAGATCATCCTTAACCGAACCTAACAGGTTCCTCAGTTTCGCAGATGGTCGGAAAACACACTCCATGTCATATCTTTCGAAGACTTTCCGATTCTTGACGACATGGCACCAAAGTACGGAAGAAGGCCAAGGTGGTGGGTGTCTCCGTATCTTCATTCTGCTCCACAGATTGAACTCGCTTGGGCCTGAATGCATTACGTATTTGTCTCTCAGAATAACCGTTTTGACGAAAGACTGTCTTCAAATGTTGCATCTCACTCGGCAGGCTTTCAGAGTCAGACACCACACGCGCTCTATGAACTAGCGTGCGTATGCACTACCGCATTGTGCTGGATGATGGCAGCTTAGGCCTGCAAATATAGATCTGTATGCGTTGGCTTGGGGTATACGCTGTGTCCCAAGATTCCATCTGCTTTCCTTCGTACCAAAACATCAAGAAAAGGTAGAGTGCCATCTTTTTCCACTTCCATAGTGAAGTTAATATTTGGATGGCGCGAATTTAGATGTTGAAGAAAAGTAGGTAGAGTATCCATGTGGCCACACCACAAACGTATCGTCAGCATACCGCAGAAAACAAGAGGGTTTGAGAGTGGCTATCTTCAAAGTCCTCCATAAAATAATTGGCCACCACAGGAGAAAGAGGGCTCCCCATGGCGACTCCGTCCACTTGTTCAAAATATTGGTCTTGAAATAACAGGTATGTTGAAGTAAATAGAACAGCACGCTCTTTTCCGTTGCTTTGCGCGCGTGTCGGCCACACAAATTGACCTTGTCCGCTGAAAGTGGATCGCCTTCCTAACTGAATTTACTTTGTTGTGTTGATTAAAAAATATTATTCTTGAGATAGCGTCAGTCAATTTCTTTCACAAAATTACAAAACAAAATCAACTTAAAACTACTGACATGTATTGCAGACCATAGGTGAATTTAAATATGTCTGACCTCACTTTCTATCTGTTTTGTCTCCCTCCGACACAGGTGTATTTTTGGTATGAGAAATGTCCTCATATAGTAAGAAAAAAATTGTGAAATAGCTGCTCATGCATTCAGGTTACGTTATAAACAGTATTGCACTCGGGTGGTCTTTCTACCAAAAGAACTGCAGCTTTCATCATTTACCTACCTGCCGATGGTGTGTATGTGTAAGAAACTACGCAGTCATCCGATTATAACCATCAATAAACAAGAATTCCTTATGATCACACGAATCATCCGACGTATCATCTGACGATTTCTGGATGCAAAAAATAACGTTTCCCTGACGTACTGAAATATGGGTGCAATTTTTTATACGGTTAAAGAAAAAATTTCGAAAACATATTGATATTTCAGCACTCTCCACAGGGAATGTGTGACGAAAGTCATATACGTTCAGGATGTTACCGAAGAGGAGAATGATTTGACACAACGTTGACGCTATGAACTGCTAGATTCAAGTGTATTAACCCTGCAGTGGTCGCGTGGATTACATATGTAATCGACCTGTGGAAATTCTAATAAATTTGGAAGCCCAGAAGCGACAATGCTTCGAACTTCTGTGTACTTCAAGATGTATTGTTGGCGGACCCTATCACTGTTATGCGAGCGTCGGTCACGTGTGGTTGCCTCACAGGACCTCGTCAAAGTCGGCGGTCTACCACTGTAGTCTGTGCGACCTGTTACGTATTTTCGAAAACCGTTTTTTTTCTTAGTCCACTTTTTCCACTTATTTGTTGGAATACGTATCATATCTATTCATTATTGTTTTACAATGTATAAATATTTGTAATAATAGTAGAATTTCATTGAATTTTAGGTAAATTATGGATCAGAGGCAAGAAGCTCGGATTCTGGCGTGGCTGAAGGAGACTGAGGATGAGGAAGATATTCCCGACTCAATTTCTAACGATGAGAATGACGTTCTGGAAGAACAGGACCATCTGTCTGCGTCTGAGCAAGTGGGAGCAGTACCAGGTGAGGCAACTGAGATCGGTCCTGACTTTTTATATGAACCATCCGGGAGAAGCAGTCGGGTTGATATTTATACTGTGTTTCTTGAGTTTCTCCCGGCGTATTTGATAATCAAAATATCCACGGGTGTGCTGCCGGTCTATAGTGTCCAACGGGCATTGTATTTGCACGCATACAGCTGCCACCACCCTTCACAGAGGAATGGGGTACTTAAAACTCTAGTACATAGGGCGCGCACTATCTCTGACGCAGAGAGTCTACCCCAGGAATTGGAACATCTGAGAACTGTATTTCGAAAAAATGGGTACTCAGAGTGGCAGATTCAACGTGCTCTCCGCCCAACCACTGCAGCACAACCCGTTGAGATGGATGAAGTCACGAGGGAGGAGGTAGGCACTGCGTTTATTCCATACACAGGCGCACTCTCGGGGAAAATCGCCCGCATTCTGAAGAAACACCGGGTCGGAACTGTGTTTTGTCCTCCAAATAAAACTCGTGCACTGGTGGGGAGCGCCAAAGATGACCTCGGTTTGAGGAAGGCCGGCGTATACCAGATTCCGTGTCAATGTGGCAAGTCGTATATTGGTCAGACGATGCGTACCGTCGAGGATCGATGCCGTGAACACCAGAGCCACACTCGACTGATGTATCCGAGCAAGTCGGCGGTCGCTGAACATTGTTTGTCGGAAAATCACGCCATGGAGTATGACCGTTCTCGCTTCCCACGCCCGGGTTCCCGGGTTCGATTCCCGGCGGGGTCAGGGATTTTCTCTGCCTCGTGATGACTGGGTGTTGTGTGCTGTCCTTAGGTTAGTTAGGTTTAAGTAGTTCTAAGTTCTAGGGGACTGATGACCATGGATGTTAAGTCCCATAGTGCTCAGAGCCATTTTTGAGTATGACCGCACGAGGATTCTGGTACAGACGTCGAGATACTGGGACAGCGTTGTTAGAGAGGCCATCGAAATTCGCACCAATGACGACCTCATAAACCGTGACTGTGGCTGTAATCTTAGCAAGGCTTGGGAACCAGCGATTGGGTTAATCAAAAGTAAATCGAGCAAACGTATAGTTGTGACGACCACGGCGGACAGAGCCATCACACCGACTTCATCTCAGACGCCGTCGCAATCTGTTCCACCGCGCGACCGTGGCGCGGGGCGCGGACGGCGGAGGGAGCGCGCCGCCGCCGCGACCGAACCCAGTTCCCTCTGAGCAGCCATAGCGAACGGATCTCCGTGCCGGCACGTTCACAGGAGCTCAGTCCGGCAGTCCACCTGATGATGGCGACATGTATGATCGCCGAAATATTGTGCCCGTTGGACACTATAGACCGGCAGCACACCCGGGGATATTTTGATATTTATACTGTTGTAGATGACACAATCTGGTCAAAGACTCCTCCTCTCAATATAGAAAGAACTAGAGCTCATAACATTGTATATGTCCCACCTCGTCCTAAAAGAACCGCACAGCAGAAAACTGCTATCGAAAATTGCTTGTCACTTTTTTTTAGGACGATATCATTTATCTCATAACCATATACACTAACATAAAAATAGACCATATCAAAAAAAAATTTCTAAAGAGAGAGATGTTAAACATACAGATGCAACTGAAATAAAGGGACTTATTGGGATTCCGTTGATGAGTGGAGTGCAGAAAATAAGCCGATCGAGCACAAGCCAAATGTTTCCCCACATAAAACACACTGGAATTGATGCAATTTATTTGACTATGTCTGAGGAAAGATTTAAATTTCTTATTAGGACTTTGCGATTAGATGATATTAATGATTGTGAAGTGCGTGCAAAACTTGACAAACTGGCCCCAATACGTGAAATATTTTATCTGTTCCTTACAAACTTTCAACAGTACTTTGTTCCGAGTGCTGAAATGACTTTGGATGAACAACTTTGGGCATTCTCGGGACGCTGTCCATTTAGGCAGCAAGTTCCTAACAAGCACGCAAAATATGGAGTGAAGGTATTTACACTTGTGGATGCACACTACCCCAATACTTTCAGCTTGGAAATATATGTAGGCAAACAACCGTAAGGGCAATGTCGCTTGAGTTACGAAAGAATTGTTGTGTAAGAGTCGCACGTCCTGTGTTCGGAAGAAATATCAATATAACAATGGACAACTGGTTCTCTTCGCTCCATGCTGCCAAGCAGTTGTTTGAAAGTAGAACAACCACGGTTGCCATAGTACGGAAGTACAAAAGAGAAGTGCCCAGGGAATTTCGTGTGGTGAAAGGAAATCCAATAAATTCATCAAAATTTGGCTTCCACCCCCTCTTGCACGTTGGTTTGTTGCGTGCCAAAACCTAACAAAGTAGTGATTTTGATGACAACAATGCACAATGACGCAAAAATTGACACCTATACAGGATCTAAATAGAAACTAAAAATAACGACGCACTACAACCGTACAAAGAATGGTGTGGATCTAGTTGATAAGATGTGTTTGTTTTATGATGTATCCAGAAATTCAAGAAGATGGCCTCTTACTGTGTTTTATGATTTGTTGAACCTTAGTGCAATCAATGCACTTTGCATTTATGGAGCGAATCACAACTACACTGTTATTCGACGTCGAGATTTTCTTATTGGCCTGTATTTGTCTCGGATGAAACCTCTGGCTCAGCGGAGATTAGACAAAAAATGTTGCCAAGAAGTCTGTCCTTCAAAATACACCGTTATTCGACGTCGAGATTTTCTTACTGGCCTGTATTTGTCTCGGATGAAACCTCTGGCTAGTGGAGATTAGACAAAAAATGTTGCCAAGAAGTCTGTCCTTCAAAATAACTTTCTTGGCATTCCTCTCGTGGAAAGTCAGCCAGCAACTTCGGAAATGACAGGCAGTAGTTCTGTGGGTCGCTGCTACGACTGCGGATGATCTAGAAATAGAAGTACGAGAAAAGCGTGTAACGAATGAAACAGATTTGTTTGCCCAGATCATTCCAAATTCGTCTGTATTTGTTGTTCAGGAAACCTTGACGAGATTTGTATTTAGACAAATACGTGTTTTTTGGAAGTAAATCAAAGCCAATCATGCTATCTTCGTTAAAATTGTGACTTGCTGTGAAAAGTTTGTTGTTTTTTCAAATATGAGGTGATATGTATACTTTTTGTTGGTAGTTTTTAATAAACATTACTATCGGCAACACGTAAAACACTCAATAAAAGCCGGCCGCGGTGGTCTAGCGGTTCTAGGCGCTCAGTCCGGAACCGCGCGACTGCTACTGTCGCAGGTTCGAATCCTGCCTCGGGCATGGATGTGTGTGATGTCCTTAGGTTAGTTAGGTTTAAGTAGTTCTAAGTTCTAGGGGAATGATGACCATAGTGCTCAGAGCCATTTGAACCATTTGAACCACTCAATAAAAATATTTGAAAATTCAATGGCCTCTTTTTTTAGTTGAAAAATGGCATACATATGTAATCCATACGATCACTAACGTTTCTTTTTAGAGCACGGACGCTGCAGGGTTATGGAACGGTGACAGAGAGTGCTGTGAAGGTGTCGGCTGTAGGGAACGTGAACGGAAGACTTTGGTTTATTGGGAGAATTCTACGGAAGGGCCGCTTACTTATAAAGCAGGCAGCACATGGAACATCAGAGCGACCTATTCGTCATTATTGCTCTAGTGCTTGGGTTCCCCATCGAGTCAAATGCGAGAAAGACATCGAAACAATCAGAGGCGTGCTGTTAGATTTGTCACATGTAGGTTCAATCAAAACACGAATTTTACATAAATGTTCCGAGAAACACTGTCGAGAACGTTTAAATAATGGCCGTTGGCGATAGAATGCAAAACAATTTTACTACTACCAACGCTCATCTGGTTTGAGGACGCGAATACATGATACACCAGGGTTCATTCGGAAGCATGTAGATGTCGTTTTTCCGTTGTTCTGTTTGCGAGTGGAACAGAAAAAAGAATGGCAGTGAATCCAAGTATCCTCCTTGCACGGTGTGGAGGCTTGCGGACTGTGTAAATAGATGCCGATGTTGAATAATATGTATCGGAATAGTTCTTTAGATGTTGATGGGTTAAAGTTGATGCCTAATAAAGTGAGTGCTAAGGTACTCTATGAAGATCAGTTGTACATTTTTCATGAGGCAATAGAATGTGCAGTGTATTAGTACTCAGAGGTGTGTTTGCATGCCTGTTTTGTAAGATTTTATGCTAAACATGATATAAGGCACGAGAAGCATAAGCATACACTCATGCTCATAAATTAAAGATAATTGCAGAATATGGTGCCACACAACGTGGCACTACACAAAACTATCGCTAATAGCATAGGCACATTGGGAACACACACGACACAGATCTGTAAGCCCACTGTAATGGTGACAAATTGAGAAACACATGTGCGACAAAACGCCACTGTTTCTTGCGCATGTACCCCGACACCAGTATGGAATATGATCACCATGCACACGTACACAGGCCACACAACGGATTCGCATACTCTGGATAAGGTGGTCGAGCAGGTGCTGGGGTATAGCCTCCCATTCTTGCACCAGTGCCTGTCGGAGCTCCTGAAGTGTCGTAGGAGTTTGAAGACGTGCAGCGATACGTTGACCGAGAGCATCCCAGACGTGCTCGATGGGGTTTACGTCTAGAGAACAGGCAGGCCACTCCCTTCACCTGATATCTTCTGTTTCAAGGTACTCCTGCACCATGGCAGCTCGGTGGGGCCGTGCATTATCATCCATCAGGAGGAAGGTGGGACCCACTGCACCCTGAAAAGGCGGACATACTTGTGCAAAATGACGTCCCGATACACCTGACCTGTTACAGTTCCTCTGTCAAAGACATGCAGGGGTGTACGTGCACCAATCACAATCCCACCCCACACCATCAAACCACGACATCTATACAGGTCCCTTTCAAGGATATGAAGGGGTTGGTATCTGGTTCCTAGTTCACGCCATCCGGAGAGAATCACTGTTGAGACTATACCTGGACTCGTCCGTGAACATAACCTGGGACCACTGTTCCAACGACCATGTATTGTGTTCTTGACACCAGGCTTTACGGGCTCTCCTGTGACCAGGGGTCAGTGGAATGCACCTTGCAGGTCTCCGGGAGAATAAACTATGTATGTTCAGTCGTCTGGAGACTGTGTGTCTGGAGATAGCTGTTGCAGTGGCTGCGGTAAGGTCCCGAGCAAGGCTACCTGCAGTACTCCGTGGCCGTCTGCGGGCACTCATGGCGAGATATCGGTCTTCTTGTGGTGTTGTACACTGTGGACGTCCCGTACTGTAGGGCCTGGACACGTTTCCTGTCTGCTGGAATCGTTGTCATTATCTTGAGATCACATTTTGTGGCTCACGGAGGGCCCGTGCTAAGACCTGCTGTGTTTGACCAGCCTCCAGTCGCCCTACTTGATACAGAGCATACAGGACAGCAGCAGCAAAGAAAATGTACGACTTTTTCGTGTCATATGTGGGAGGGCAATGGATGAAAAATTCATTAATACGGACTGTCAAAGTTTCTAGTTCATTAATTGAAAATGCTATATCTTTTTAACTGAATTTGTAATAATGAGGATGATAAAAACGGGAGACTTGAAGTTCTATAATTACATATCCCATACACTATCGCGTCACGTTAATGTGACCACCTGTGAAAAACCTGATTAATCACCGTTTGTAGTACGGACAGCTGCGATGCGTGCAGGAAGAGAATTTATGAGGTTCTGAAAGTAACCGTCAGGATGTGGAATTATGCCCTCTCCAGAGCCGTGACCAGATGCACTATGTTTCTCAGTTCAGGATCCATCTCGCGAAAAGCTCGATCGACGTGGTCCCTCAGATTCTCTGTTGGTTTTAAATACAGGGTGTCTGGTGGCCAGGAGAGCGCGGTAATCTCATCCAGATGCAGTCCAAACTACGCACGTACATTGCGAGCTGTGTGACACGTTGCGTTGTCCTGATGGTAGATGCCATTGTCCCAAGGAAAAACAAACTACACGTACGGTTTGACGTTGTCCCCAAGGATAGATGCATCCTTGTGTTCATCTATTGTGCAAGTAGAAATACGAGATCACATGTGGAATGACACGAAAATATTCCCCAGGCCGTAGAGCTTCCTCCACCGCCTGGACCCATCTGACGATTGTAGCAGCGTGTATCAGACGTATCAAGCGGTACGCGTCAACGGCCATCTGTCCGATGGAGAATAAAGCGTGAGGCACCTGAGAAGACAACCTGACGCCGTTCAGTGGACGTCCACTTGCGGTTCTGGCGTGCTAATTTCAGCCTTCGTCGTTGCCGAACAGCAGTCAGCATGAGTGCATGAACCAGGCGTCTGCTGCGGAGATCCATACGCAGCAACGTTCGCTGAACACGCCTTGAGAAGACACTGCTGGTAGCCCCTTGGTTCATGTGGGCGCTCAGCTGCACAACAGCTGCAAGTCTGTTCGCTTGTCAACATTTCCACAGCCATTGTTCACCTCTGTCATCTATGGCTGATGGTTCATCACGGTTGCCTCAGCGCGGATTTTGGATAGCACTTGGATGGGTGAACATCCAGGCCGCCATGCGCTGTTGCCATTTTTCGTGGTGCACTCAGCCTCGTGATGCCAATTGAGGAGCTACTCGACCGAACAGTAGCGGCTTCGGTCAAGAATACCATCATAACGACCGGGATAGCGGTGTGCTGACCCCAAGCCCCTCCTATCCGCGTCCTCCACTGAGGTAGGGCAATCGTGGCCTGACGACGGAGTGCTTTTTTTTTTACCATTTTGCCCCATGCGTGGTATACTTTAACTATACTTTAACCAACTCAGCACGCGAACAGTTTGCCAACTTAGATGTTTTGGTAATTCTTCCAACCTTGGCCCGAAAACTAATGACCACGCCCGTTTGAATGTCATACAAATCGTTTCCTTCTCCGTTAAGATAAGGGCTGCACTGTTTTCTACGTCCCTCCGACACACTTTATATCACGCAGCTGCTATTGCTGCACATGCTGCCTGTGAGTAGTTATTGCACAATGTGTGTCAAGAAGCGGAGGTATTGGGTATGGCTACATATACCCCGGATTCCGTTTGATTTGACTTGTTAGGACGGTCTTAAGCAGATTTCTGAACACGCATGCGAGGTCTAATGAAGTAGAGGTCTTACTCCAGATCTCGATATGATGGCTCTCAGGGCTTTCTATTGATCTGGTTAACGGTCACTGTATAGAAAGCCTAATTTGTAGGTTATGAAGTGGAAAGAAGACAAGGATTTCTGGTCAGATGAGTTTCGGGTAATATCAACAGCAGCAGAAAATGGTATAACAAGTGTAGGATTCGTTATGAATAGGAAGGTAGGGCAGAGGGTGTGTTACTGTGAACAGTTCAGTGACCGGGTTGTTCTAATCAGAATCGACAGCAGACCAACACCGACAACGATAGTTCAGGTCGCAAGCTGAAGATGAACAGATAGAGAAAGTGTATGACGATATTGAAAGGGTAATGCAGTATGTAAAGGAGGACGAAAATCTAATAGTCATGGGCGACTGGAATGCAGTTGTAGGGGAAGGAGTAGAAGAAAAGGTTACAGGAGAATATGGGCTTGGGACAAGGAATGAAAGAGGAGAAAGACTAATTGAGTTCTGTAACAAGTTTCAGCTAGTAATAGCGAATACCCTGTTCAGGAATCACAAGAGGAGGAGATATACTTGGAAAAGGCCGGGAGATCCGGGAAGATTTCAATTAGATTACATCATGGTCAGACAGAGATTCCGAAATCAGATACTAGATTGTAAGGCGTACCCAGGAGTAGATATAGACTCAGATCACAATATAGTAGTGATGAAGAGTAGGCTGAAGTTCAAGACATTAGTCAGGAAGGATCAATACGCAAAGAAGTGGGATACGGAAGTACTAAGGAATGACGAGATACGTTTGAAGTTCTCTAACTCTATAGATACAGCAATAAGGAATAGCGCAGTAGGCAGTACAGTTGAAGAGGAATGGACATCTCTAAAAACGGCCATCACAGAAGTTGGGAAGGAAAACATAGGTACAAAGAAGGTAGCTGCGAAGAAACCATGGGCAACAGAAGAAATACTTCAGTTGATTGATGAAAGGAGGAAGTACAAACATGTTCTGGGAAAATCGGGAATACAGAAATACAAGTCGCTGAGGAATGAAATAAATAGGAAGTGCAGGGAAGCTAAGAAGAAATGGCTGCAGGAAAAATGTGAAGACGTCGAAAAAGATATGATTGTCGGAAGGACAGACTCAGCATACAGGAAAGTCAAAACAACCTTTGGTGACATTAAAAGCAACGGTGGTAACATTAAGAGTGCAACGGGAATTCCACTGTTAAATGCAGAGGAGAGAGCAGATAGGCGGAAAGAATACATTGAAAGCCTCTATGAGGGTGAAAATTTGTCTGATGTGATAGAAGAAGAAACAGGAGTCGATTTAGAAGAGATAGGGGATCCAGTATTAGAATCGGAATTTAAAAGAGCTTTGGAGGACTTACGGTCAAATAAGGCAGAAGGGATAGATAACATTCCATCAGAATTTCTAAAATCATTGGGAGAAGTGGCAACAAAACGACTATTCACGTTGGTGTGTAGAATACATGAGTCTGGCGACATACCATCTGACTTTCGGAAAAGCATCATCCACACAATTCCGAAGACGGCAAGAGCTGACAAGTGCGAGAAATCGCACAATCAGCTTAACAGCTCATGCATCGAAGCTGTTTACAATAATAATATACAGAAGGATGGAAAAGAAAATTGAGAATGTGCTAGGTGACGATCAGTTTGGCTTTAGGAAAAGTAAAGGGACGAGAGAGGCAATTCTGACACGGCTAATAATGGAAGCAAGGCTAAAGAAAAATCAAGACACTTTCATAGGATTTGTTGACCTGGAAAAAGCGTTCGACAATATAAAATGGTGCAAGCTGTTCGAGATTCTGAAAAAAGTAGGGGTAAGCTATAGGGAGAGACGGGTCATATATAATATGTACAACAACAAAGAGGGAATAAGAGTGGACGATCAAGAACGAAGTGCTCGTATTAAGAAGGGTGTAAGACAAGGCTGTAGCCTTTCGTCCCTACTCTTCAATCTGTACATCGAGGAAGCAATGATGGAAATAAAAGAAAGGTTCAGGAGTGGAATTAAAATACAAGGTGAAAGGATATCAATGATACGATTCGCTGATGACATTGCTATCCTGAGTGAAAGTGAAGAAGAATTAAACGATCTGTGGAACGGTATGAACAGTCTAATGAGTACACAGTATGGTTTGAGAGTAAATCGGAGAAAGACGAAGGTAATGAGAAGTAGTAGAAATGAGAACAGCGAGAAACTTAACATCAGGATTGATGGTCACGAAGTCAATGAAGTTAAGGAATTCTGCTACCTAGGCAGTAAAATAACCAACGACGGACGGAGCAAGGAGGACATCAAAAGCAGACTCGCTATGGCAAAAAAGGCATTTCTGGCCAAGAAAAGTCTACAAATATCAAATACCGGCCTTAATTTGAGGAAGAAATTTCTGAGGATGTACGTTTGGAGTACAGCATTGTATGGTAGTGAAACATGGACTGTGGGAAAACCGGAACAGAAGAGAATCGAAACATTTGAGATGTGGTGCTAGAGACGAATGTTGAAAATTAGGTGGACTGATAAGGTAAGGAATGAGGAGGTTCTGCACAGAATCGGAGAGGAAAGGAATATGTGGAAAACACTGATAAGGAGAAGGGACAGGATGATAGGACATCTGCTAAGACATGAGAGAATGACTTCCATGGTACTAGAGGGAGCTGTAGAGGGCAAAAACTGTAGAGGAAGACAGACATTGGAATATGTCAAGCAAATAATTGAGGACGTAGGTTTCAAGTGCTACTCTGAGATGAAGAGGTTAGCACAGGAAAGGAATTCGTGGCGGGCCGCATCAAACCAGTCGGTAGACTGATGACCAAAAAAAAAGTAATAAACATTCTTTACATGTATCATGACGTGTTTGACGATAATGATGTTTGATAGAAAACTGTCTCTGCTCACCATTGCACTCATAACATGTTATCTGGTACTTTTGTTGTGCTTTTTCAGAATTAGTATTGTAAGCCATGGAAAATGCTCGATGTTCCCTAGTTCCGTCGTTCATGGCCAGTGAACAACGTTACGGTGTAATTACAGGGTCAAGGTTACCATAAGTGCGATCCGATGTGTTTTAGTGATATTTCCGGAGATTCATTCGTTGTTGCATAGGAATGGATGGTTGTGGGAGTGAATTTGTACCTAAGGGTCTCTGAAATTCTTTCCAGAATCATGTTGATTCCATATGTACGCTGATTAGTTTATCGCATTTTGTGTTCCAGACCCAATGGACTTTTAGAGGATGGCGCAAATAAAACTGGCCTGGACGAGAGAATGAGATTGGACGTGAATATACGCACATAACCACACCCCGTGATGCTCACGCCTGCCACATGATCCACACCGTTTCAAATCATACTGCGGGCTGTGTTAGTGGAGCAGTGCAAATGGGACGTTGGTACTCATAATGAAGCAGCTGATGTTCGTTGTGCAAAGTTACGTGACAATAGAGTTTTTGATACGGTATGGTCAGTTATTCGCTGAGAAATTTAACCATGTCAAAGAGTGTCATGCAACGCTTAGTCCGAAAATGGTGCCAGACAGGATCTGTTTTGAACAAGTCAAAAAACATTCCAGATAGTTCCCGCACACCATAAATGCTTCAGAGTTCTCCCAAATCAACCCGACGCCTGTCACGAGAACAGGCATATCACGGTGATCTTGCAGACGGACACCTGCACGTGCTTACCTACCGAGTATCTGTTGTTCATGCATGAAAACTAGCAGGTGCTTCTCAGCGCCTCCAGCTTTGTGATTGACTGTTCACTGACATAACAATGGATCTGTTCTTTATGTCTGATGAAGCTTGGTTTCAGCTGAGTGGTTATGTCAACTCACAGGATGAAAGGTTCTGGGCAGTGGAGAATCAGCAACCAGAAGGTTGGGGTTTGGTGTACATTTTCTGCACCTCGTCTTCTTTCATCAGACGCTAACTTTGGCACGTTACATTACCAACATTTAGAAACAATTTATGGGTGCATTAACGGAGCAGGTAAAGACCTACAGTTATTTCCAACAGGACGGAGCGAATCACCATAGAGCCAGCCGAATCTTGGAACATATTTGCACAATCTTCACACCTGATAGACTTGTTAGCAGAGATCAGTCTGGTAGCGGCCCTAACGGGTCACCCATGTCACCTAATCTGTCAGACTGCTATTACTTTGTGTGGGGAGACCTCAAGTCTCAGGTGCATCGCAACAACCGTCATACTCTTCAAGAATTGCAGCAGAACATTCCGGATGGGATTGCAGCAATTCCTGCAGATCAGGTACGAATCAGCCTTCAGCAGCTTGCTGACCATGGCCCAGGAGTGCCAAGAGATGAATGGTGTCAACTTTCAACGTCTGCTATAGTCAGGTTAGTACTGTACATCCTTTCCTCTGCCGTATTCCCTTATACCCTGCAACTATGTTCTCCGGGCCACTTTTATTTGCCCCACCCTGTATAAACCGTGAGTAAGTTTTTGGCGCTGACCTTCACGTCAGGAGAGCAGTTTACTTAAATGTGCTTAACGTAGGTTACCTGGAATCCAACACTAGCTGGCGGCTAAATATTAAGTAAATATTTGATAGCTGCAAACAACTCATCCACTTAAACGACAAAGAAACATAATTTTCCGAAAGTGGCCCCAGATGGCATCTAACCTTCAAGTGTCAGTTATCTAATCGTTCTCTTTACAAAAGGTCGGCTATCTTGTATATCACGCAAATGCGGCAAAACATGACAAGTGGTCTACCAGCGATAGTTGGGTACACCGGTGGAGAGCCTCGCGTACTCGCCACAACTTCCAAATGCAACACTCTGACTGTAAGTGGCATGTGGAAATGGTTTATGAAGTTCCGATCATACTGCAGGGGCACTTGAACTGAGGCGCTTCGACGTTCTTGATATAACTCTCATCTATAAAACTACTTCAAACTACCGATTATTTTACATATGAGTTAATGCGTAAAGTATTTGACGTTACGAATGTAAGTGGAAGATGTTTAGTTAAGGTTTTAAGTATTTGACGTTACGAATGTAAGTGGAAGATGTTTAGTTAAGGTTTGAAACTATCTTTCATATTTTTTGGAAGTCGCTAACTTCACTCGTTATCATACACGGATGAGAATATTCTCAGTAATTTGCGCTCCGTTTTCAACAAGAGCAAGGATTACGAGAATTTCAAAGTTTATCACGTCGTATCTCCTTAACTATGTGTCGCACAGTGCTATTATTTTACACGCTCCGTCACTGGTATATCTGTATACAGTCTGCAAAGTTTATTGCAAATAGAAGAGGTAGTAAAGAGGGAATAAATTAAAACATCAAGCGCGCTGAAGCAGTTTTGCTGCATGAACAGCGAAAATATAGTGAGCGATAGATTTTTTCCCTTTATCAATTTGTGAGGGCGTTAGCAAGGAAAAGTGTCGCAAAAGTTTCAAATTATGTGCAAAGTTTGTTGGAACTCCCTAAGTACTCTCATTCACACATATTGGATAAATAGGTTCTGGGTAATTTCTGCACCATAATGCTGCCTCCCCGATATATACACGTAGTTCCTTATTGCGTGAAATCTTTTACATAAAATTATACCTCTTAATGACTTGATTACGACAGTATTTTAAATATTTAAATTGTACGAAACAAAGGAAATTATATTGTTGTCTCATGGAAGCTGTTACAACCTGTAATTTTGACCGTGAAGTGTGAACCGTGTTGACCGTTAAGTAATACAGATAATGCCTATTTACAGAATAAAATTCATATGGAATATTGTTAAATGGGAGAAAGGAAAATCAGCCAGTGCACAACATAGCCTCGCAACTAAATTATGTGACTGTAGCAATGCAGGCCTAAAACTTCCGGCGTAAGAAGTCACCCGCATTTAGCCAACAGCTTTGTCAAAGGGGGCGGAGGACGCGGCCAGAGGTTCAGGCCACTTTTTCCTCTTAGTGTGGGAAACTGCCCCTAAAGGCGGAAGAATCGGGAGTCATCAACGGCGTAAGGATGCAGCAAGTACTTAATGTGTTTTCATCTACCAGTGGTTCTACGGGTAGCGTCTTTGATCATTACTCAAAACACTGTCGGTCCTGTCTTCGAAACCCACTACTCCTTCAATCTCGTATAAAAATCATCAGTAATGGCGGCCAAAGATTTGTGACTTAGGAAGCCAACCTCTTTCAGCCAACAGTGATGTCACGGAAGGTGGAGGAGAGGACATGAGCCCGTTGGATGAAAAACTCCCCCTGTAGGCGGCGAAATCAGCAATGATCGACGGAATGAGGATGTAAAAGGTAATAGAAACCACTGCATTAAGGACACGTAATGTGTACTCACGAGATATATGGCATGTACTCTAAAACAGTGTGTTGATGATCTCTCCATTGGCTCAAGTTTCCGGAACAGTCCCCCATTCGGATCTCTGAGAAGTCACCGCCAAGAGAGAGATGACCACGAAAAAAGATTGAATAACCAACGAAGGGATAAAGTTATATGAGTCGAGGCGAGGAATGTCATAAATTCGAACGTAGTACGGAAGCTGGAAATTCTAAAAAGGAAATGATAAGGCTCGATCCAAATACTGTGGAAGTCAGTGAAGTGAAATAGAAAGAAAAAGATTTCTGGACGGATGTGTACAGGGTAATATCAACAGCAGCAGAAAATGGTACAACAGGAGTAGGAGCCGTTTTTGCATAGGAGGGAAAGGCAGAGAGTGAGTTATTGTTAACAGTTCGGTGGTTGGTTTGCTCTCATCAGAATCGACCTCAAACCAACAGCGACAAAACTATTTTAGGTATACATGCCGATGTCGCAAGACGAAGATGAAGAAAGAGAGAAAGTGTATGAGGATAATGAACGGCTAATTTAGTACGTAAAGGGAGATGAAAATCTAAAAGTCTAGGGGATTGTAACACAGTTGGAGGGGACGGAGTAGAAGAAAGAGTTACGGGAGAATATGGGCCTGGTATTAGGAATGACAGTGGAGAAAGACGAACTGAGTTCTGCAATTAATTTCAGACAGTAATAGCGAATAATCAGATCAAGAACCACTAGAGGAGGAGGTATACTTGGAAAAAACCGGGAGATACGGGAAGATTTGAGTTAGATTACATCATGGTTAGACAGAGATTCCGAAGTCAGATACTAGATTGTAAGGCGTACCCTTGAGCAGATGTAGAATCAGATCACAATGTAGTAGTGATAAAGAGTAAGTTGAAGACTAAGAGACTAGTCACGAAGTATTAATAGGCAGAGAAGTGGGATTCGGATGAAGAGATACCATTAAAGTTCTGTAAGTCAATAGATACTGCGATAAGGAATAACTCAGTAGGCAATGCAGTTTAACAGGAATGGAAATCGCCGGCCGGAGTGGCCGAGCGGTTCTAGGCGCTTCAGTCTGGAACCGCGCGACCGCTAAGGTCGCAGGTTCGAATCCTGCCTCGGGCATGTATATGTGTGATGTCCTTAGGTTAGCCGGCCGGAGTGGCCGTGCGGTTCTAGGCTTTACAGTCTGGAGCCGAGCGACTGCTACGGTCGCAGGTTCGAATCCTGCCTCGGGCATGGATGTGTGTGATGTCCTTACGTTAGTTAGGTTTAATTAGTTCTAAGTTCTAGGAGACTGATAAGAAGTTAAGTCGCATAGTGCTCAGAGCCATTTGTCCTTAGTTAGGTTTAAGTAGTTCTAAGTTCTAGGGGACTGATGACCTCAGAAGTTAAGTCCCATAGTGCTCAGAGCCATTTGAACCATTTGAATGGAAATCTCTAAAAATGAGAATCGCGGAAGTTGGAAAGGAAAACGTGGACGTAGATACAAAGAGGATGAGTGCGAAGAAACCATGGGTAACAGACAAAGTACTTTAGTTGATCGATGAAAGTAGGAACACAAATGTTCAGAGATATTCGGTAATACTGAAATACAGTTCGCTTAGGAGTGAAATAAATAGGAAGTGTAGGGAACCTAAGTAAAAATGGCTGCATGAAAAATGTGAAGAAGTCGAACACGAATTGATCGTCAGAAGAAGTAACACAGAATATAGAAAAGTGAAAAAAGTATTCGGTGAAAATAACAGAAAGGTCGGTAACATTCAGAGCGCAATGGGAATTCCACTGTTAAATGCACAGGAGAGAGCGGGTAGGTGGAAAGAGTGCACTGAAGGCCTCTATGAGAGGGAAGACATGCCTGATGACGTGATGGAAGAAGATAAAAAGAAGTTGATGTAGAAACGATATGGGATCCTCTATTAGGATCAGAACCCGTAGTAGCTTTGGAAGAATTAAGATCGAATGAGGCAGAAGGGGTAGGTAATATTCCATCAGAATTTTGAAGATCATTGGTGGAAGTGGCAATGAAACGGCTGTTCAAGTTGGTGTGCGGAACGTATGAATTGGCGTTGTACCAGCTGACTTTCCGGAAAACATCCGCCATACAATTCCGAAGATTGCAAGAGCTGACAAGTGTAAGAATTATCGCATAGTTTAACAGCTCGTGCATCCAAGCTGCTGGCAAGAACAATACACAAAAGAATAGGAAAGATAAAGGCACCAGAGAGGCAACTCTACGTTGCGGTTGCTAACAGAAACAAAAGAGATATCATGTTCATAGGGTTTGTAGACTTCGAAAAGTTTTCGACGATGTCAAATGGAACAAGATGTTAGAAATTCTGAGAAAAATAGGAGTAAGTCATAGGGATAGACGGTTAATATACAATATGTACAAGAGCCAAGACGAAACAATTAGAGTGGAAGACCAAGAACGAACTTCTTGGATTATAAAGGATGTAAGACACAGATGTAGTCTTTCGCCCCTACTGTACAATCTTCACATCGAGGAAGAAATTACAAAAATTAATGAAAGGTTCAATAGTGGAATTAAAATTCAAAGTAAAAAGATATCAGTGATAAGATCCGCTGACGATATTACTGTCCTCGGTGAATGTGAACAGGGTTTACAGGATATGCTGAATGGATTGAATAACCTAATGAGTGTAAAATATGGACTGAGAGTAAACTGAAGAAAGACGAAGTAGTAGAAATGGGAAGGATAAGAACCTTAACATCAGGATTGGTGATCATGAAGTAGATGTAGTTAAGGTTTTCTATTACATAGGTTAGGAAAATGATCCACGTTGAGTTTAATTAGCAAAACGATGTATTAAAATATTTTTACACAAGAGTTTAAGTAACATGAATTACCATCAACGTCCTTCACTGAAATTAATAGAATTATGTAAGTCCTCAAAAATCTCACAAAGAATTAACGGAACTTCCAACATAAACTTAGTGTGCATATAATTCATCAGTGACAAAGGGAATTTTTGCAGACAGTTTTGCTATTGTGAAACATAAGATGCAACAGATAGAGATAACTGTGTGTACTGTCATCAAATTTCTTGTTATATTTTTCTAATATGTACAAGAAAATAATTCAGTTAAGAGAAGTGTGGTTGCTATTTATTTAGTACATTACAATTTTGGTTCAAGAGAGACTGCTTAACCGAGAATGCCATTTATACCTTTACACACCTGTATTCACCAAACAGTACAAGCCATGCATAACACAATGTCACCTTTTAAAGCTTTCTGTTACTTTCCCGGGCACTTAATTGCGTAAATCATGAAGCTACATTAAAACAGCCGTAAGAATTATGGAACTGTTGTTGTGGTCCTCATTTAGAAGGCTGGTTTGAAGAAGCTCACTATGTTACTCCAGTCTTTACAAGTCTCTTCAGCTACGAGTGACTACAGCAACCTACATCCTTCTGAAACTACTTACTGAATCCATCTATTGATCTCCCATTTTTGGTGTCCAATTTTTACCGCCCGCACTTCCCTCTAGTACTAAATTGGTGATCCCTTGATGATAACACTATGTCCTATCAGCCGATACCTTCAATTATTCACACTACACTTCAGACAAATACCTTCAGAAAAGACTTCCTAACAGTTAAAACTATATCCGATGTTAACAAATTTCTCTGATTCAGAGAAACCTTTCCTACCGTTGCCAATCTACATTTTATATCATTTCTACTTCGTCCATCATCAGTTACTTTGCTACAAAAATAACAAAAACCATTCTACTACTTTTCTACTTTTAGTGTTTCGTTTCCTAATCTGATTCCCTCAGCATCACCTGATTTAATTCGACTACTTTCAATTATCCTCGTTTTGCTTTTCTTGCTTTTCCTTTTATATCCTCCTTTCAAGACGCTGTCCGTTCCGTTCAGCTGCTCTTCCACATCCTATCCTGTGTCTGACAGACATACATTTCTCCGGCAAGCCCCAAAGTTCTTATATCTTCTTCCTACCACACTTCTTTCTCAGTGTACAGATTGAATAACATCGGTCGTAAGTTACAACCGTGTCCCACTCCTTTCTCAAACACTGCTCGCCTTTCATGCTCTTTGACTCTTATAACTGTCTTCTTGACTCCTTATAAATTATAAATACCCTATCGTTCCCTGTATTTCATCTACGCTACCTTCAAAATTCCAAAGATAGTATTCCAGTCCCCTTAGTCAAAAGCTTTCTCTTTGTCTACAAATGCTATAAACGTAGGTTTACCTTTCCCTAAAATATATTGTAAGCGAAGCCGTTGGTCAGTCTTGCCTGGCGCATTCCTACATTTCTCCGGAATAAAAACTTATCTTCCAGGAAGTCGGGTTCTAGCGGGTTTCCCATTCTTCTGTAAAGAATTCGTGTTAGTATATTGCAATCATGACTTATTAAACAGAGTTCTGTAATATTCACCGCTTCCACCACCTGCTTTCTTGGAATTTGGAGTTATTGCATTCTTCTTGAAGTCTGAGTGTATTTTGCCTGTCACTTTCGTCTTCCACACCAGATGAAATAAGTCTTTCAGTGCTGTGTCAACTCCTTCTCGTATCATCATATCTCCTATTTCATCTTGATATACATCCTCTTCCCTTTCTATAATATTGCTGACAAATTCATCTCCCTTGTACAGGCTCTCTATATTCGGTGTTTCTTTCTTTGCTTTTTACTGGTTCTCCATCTGAGCTCTGCTTCTCTTTTCTTGTCTGCTGATAGCCGGTACATGGCTTTCCCCTAATGAAACATGCTTCTAAAGCCTTACATTCGTCCTGTAACCATTCCTTCTTAGTAATTTAGCACTTACTGTCAATCTCACTTTTTAAATGTTTGTATTCCCTTTTGCCTGATTCATTTGCTGCAATTAATATTATTTCCATACATCAATTAAATTCAGTATCACCTGTGATATCCAAGGATGTATTTTTACCTATTTGACCATATACTGCCTTCACTATTTCATCTCTCAATATTACACATTGGTATTCTGCTGTATTCCTTTCCGTTTTTCTAGTCAGTCGTTGCCTAATACTCCCTCTGAAATTCTCAACAACCTCTGCTTCTTTCAACTTATCCAGGTCTCATCTCCTTAATTTCCTACATTTTAGGAGTTTCCTGGTTTTAATTTATAGTTCATAGCCCATAAATTGTTGCCAGAGACCACCTATGCCCTTGGAAATGTCTTACAATTACAAATGTGGTTCTGACATCTCTTTATTACCATTACGTAATCAGTCCGAATCTTTCCGGCAACTCCCGATCTCTTCCATGTATGTAGCCTTCTTTGATGCTTCCTAAACCAAGAGTTAGTGGTGATTAAATTATGCTGCTACTATCGATTTCCAGGCACCCATCATAATTAAATTTTTGTCCCTTTAACAACCTGAATACTTCCTTTTATCTCATTTTACATTTCCTCCATCTCTTCATCATCTGCAGAGCTTGCTGACATATAGACTTGCACAACTGTGGTGGATGTGGGCTTAGTGTCCGTCTTGGCAACGATAATACGTTCACTATGCTATTCGTAGTAGCTTACCCACATTCCTATTTTCCTATTCATTATTAAACACACTCCTACATTACCTCTTTCTGATTTTGTATTTATAAACCTGTATTCATCTGTCCAGACGTCCTGTTCCTCCTGCCATTGAACTTCAGTAATTCCAATTATATCTATCTTCAGCCTTGTCATTCCTCTTTTCAAGTTTTCTAATGTACCTGCCCAACTAAGGGATCTAACATTCCACGCTCCCATACATTTGTCCTGATAACGACATCTTCTTGAGTAATCCCTGCCTGGAGATCCGAATGGGAGCATATTTTACCTCCAAAATATTTTACCCAAGAGGATGTCATCACCATTTAACCATATGGTAGAGCCACGTGCCCTCGGGAAAAATTACAAGTGAGGTTTCCCACTGCTTTCACTGTTCGCTGTACCAGCACAGTAAGGCCATTTTAGTTTATGTTACAAGTTCGTCTTATCGCTAAGGCTTGAGGCACGCAAGACGCCCCGCAAGCGGCATGGTCAATGGTTCATGGGGGAATTGGGGTGGTGGAGGATAGAATTAACGGTTTTGTAAGGAACTAGTTTGAATCAAGTTTCACAGAAATAACGAAAAAGGAGTGCAGTGTAGAAAACTTTAGTGACTGGGGACGTATTGTTAATGCTTTTGTTACTTTTTTACCTATGACGCAAGATTTATATTTAATCCACTTACAAAGACAGTAAAAGGACGTTTGGTTAGTACCATTTTTCAAAAAATTTATAAGTGTTTCCTCTGTTATTGTACTCTCTATTTCAAGGAAAAAAGTATATCCTGATCTACTCAGTAGAACAATAACACCAATAATTAATTTAGTACACTAACAGACGAAGGTGAGTATTGTAGAATGCACCAAACTTTTAGTATGTACTCATCAGTAAAAATTTGAACTAGAAGATTGATGTTACCCACATTCTCAAAAATATAAACTCAGCAACTTTCGCTCTACACGTAAACGCTGTTTTGCGAAATAAATAAATCAGTATCTAAACATACTGAACATATTTCCACTCCTTAATGTCATATGACACAACTTACTGTGGTAACTCAACACTTCGGACTGAATTATCGTTTGAACAAAATAATATGTTAATAATACGTGATACTCATCCACAGCCATCTAATGCCTTTTCTAGTAGTTAGGAATTCAACCTGCAAGTTCACATACATATAATGAAATTCGATATTAATAATCCCATGCAAACTGAGAAGAATAATAATGGTATAGCTACAAATCTGTAATAAAAATAGTCTTCAAGACTCGTTACACATTATTGGCTTGGAAATGAGTTTAAAATTGACGATTAAAACCTTTGGTAACATGCCCAGTAACATGTACCGTCGTCACACGTTGGAAGGCAAGTTCAGTATGGTATTATTTCTTCCCAAAAACTCGTTTAATGAGGAAGGTGAAATATTGGTAGCATCTGCAGTTTAAATCTGTGTGCAACGTAAATTTTCATTTTACTTGTAAATAGAGTAAAGCGAAAATTAATATGTTCATTTTTATAGCATTTGAGCTGCTCTGCAAATGATCCAAATACAGAGATTCACACAACAGAAACATGTTTACGAAGGGTATAAATTTAAACGGTCCTTATAATTTTTAAGAGGAAATTCGGATAAACTATACGCACAAATTTGAATATCTGGTAGAAAATAGCGATATGACGAGTAAATTCGCATTCAGCTCTTTCTTTATTTAACACATTATCATTACTCTAAGGCAGTTCCATCATCTTGAACTAATAGACAACAATATGATGAGATTGCAGCCCTACCATTGTAACCTCCCCGCAATAAAGTTTGTCTATATTAACGGAATAATAAAATGAGCCAAGCGTAACCTCCTTGCAAAATTAAAGAATAAAAATTGCGCAAATGTAAACTCCCCACAAAATATCGTTAAGGGATGAAGATTGATCGCAAACCCACAATAACATTAATTAAATAATGAACCATGAACTGAATGTAACAACTCAACAGCAATAGTTAAACCTGACAAATTTTATAAGGACAGCAGCGCTGACGTACGGCCCTGTGAAATAATTAAACCAAAATTCTTACCTCAGTAAAACTGCATCTATATCTGCTCTTATTTTTCGGCATAGCTTCGTGCAATGCTGGCTTATATTTAATTTTGATTCTTGGAGGGAATGCATAGGAAATATTATTTAGCTTGAAATGAATCTTTTTCTTTAAACGAGTTACTTTATAAAAAGTTATTATTGGGGCATCATTTTGAACAAATTAATTACTATTAACATACGTTATTAGCTGAGCGCAATGCTGCTTCATTACCTTCTACAATAATATACATATCGTCCACCACATTCCTGACCAGACTCGTGGGCAGAGCACACCGCGGACGCATGCCGACTCGCTACACACTAGCACTGACTGAGTACAACTATCCAACTGTCTACTCCCTCTGCCGACTCGCCACACGCAACAAAACTCTCGCGCGGTCAAGCGCAGACTAGCCACGATAAATAACTCTCTGGTCAGAGATTCTGTCATGCCTCGCCATCGCTGGTAATGAATACATATGAAACGTACGCGTTTCATAACCCTCCACTGGGAGGGCAAAAATTTGGCAGCGATGGTGAGTCATTTGGACTTGCCATGAGCAACAAATTTTTTTTAACTAATTAACTTTACAATTACAGAATATATACAGATATATATATGTGTAGAACATGAAGTAAATATAGTGCACATGCACTGAGTACAGAACATATCAGGCAAAGACAAAATATATACAATAAGTACAAAACATATTCACAAATGGCAAAAGTGCACACGCACAGTAGTACAGAACATATCAGCAAATCACAAAAAATGTATATGCAATGAGTAGAAAACATGTTAACAAAATGACAAAAGTGCACATGCGCTGTAGTTCAGAACATACCAGCAAATCACAAAATGTATAGGCCATGAATACAAATCATGATAACAAAATGATTTTTAATATGTTACAAGAATTAGGATAGGAAAGGGAAGGATTGCGTCATGGTTGTAGCACTTTAGGTTGCACGCAGCTGCACTGAAAGTCCATATCTTTCTAAAGAAGCACAACAACAAGTGAGGCAATCTAAAGTTCTTTTCCCAGAAGTTTTAAGCAGCGTAGCCAAGACACTGAAATGCCGTAGTAATATTCCATGTTATCCTTTTGGTAGTACATTAGGTACACCAAACAGTGGGACCATAATAGCATCTCATCGCTCATTGTGGTGGACAGCATGTCGTGTCAACACCACGTTCTTGTCTGTTACAGCAACGTAGAATTAGTGCAAAAACCAAATATAGTGCTCCATGATCATGAGGATATACAGGACAAACGGAAATTGCAGTAATTCCAGGTAATTAGGTTAGAAGGTGAAGGACATTAAGTCACATACTAGTCTTCATTGAGAATTACACTAGTAATTGGTGGCACTCATTGCCCAATCATTGAACATTTCTGTACCATGTACGTAGTATTACAGAATAATGTTCATGAGTAACTTTACAGAGAACATTGGCACTCATTGCCTAATTACAAACCATCAGAAGTCATTTACAGAGAACATTGGCACTCATTGCCTAATTACAAACCATCAGAAGTCATTTACAGAGAACATTGGCACTCATTGCCTAATTACAAACCATCAGAAGTCATTTACAGAGAACATTGGCATTCATTGCCTAATTACAAACCATCAGAAGTCATAATTGAAAATGAGTTAATAAATGGCATAATTAATCTAATTATAGTAAACATTGTCCTCATAGTTCATCTTATTACATTAATCAGTGGCATTCATTTGCCAGTTACAAAGCATTTTTTTGTGCTAGCAATGCATTGCGTTGGGTTCGATAATTGATAACAATATTTGCTTTTGAGTTATTGCTGCAAATGAAGATGTGTAACGTCATTCGTCATGAGCCAGCTGTATCAAGATTATGAAACAAGTATGTAATCACATTTATAAATGACATGGGTTTAATGAACAACTGCTTATAGTACATTAATTTCATGAATAATTTCTCCTGCAAAATATACAAAAATGGATTATTAGACTGAAAGAAGAAACGCATTTTATGCTGAAAAGTAGTGAACTTCGAATTAACAGGTTGTGAGATGTGTATAAAATGTGTTCCCTAGCTGTCCTTTCCAAAACCTTCAGTCATCATATTATGCAATACAACACATACTGTCAAACCGAACTGCAACAAATACTTAAATAACTACAGAGCATAAATACATAAACTTCAACATCATCCTCATCTGTAAAGAAAAAACTTCATTATCCATCACTTCATTATCATAACTCCATTATTATCATCACCTGCAAAGAAAAACTTCATTATTCATAACTGCATATTCTTCATCATTATTCATCACCATTCATTATCATCTGCAAAAGAAATCACTTCATTATTCATTACACAACTATTCATTATTTCTAGAATATTTCCTCCCTAAAACTAAGATGTGAAGTTCTGTCTGACAGCCTGCATCAATAGTTTCGTATTCTGAAAGAAAAAAATATTCAAGACTGCTATTCTACGATGTGTAGTATATTCTTGTTAATGCTTGTTAATTCTGATCCATTTACTCTTCCTCATAAGGTTTTTGCATCTTCTTTCGTTTATTCCGTAGGTGAAATTCCCATTTCTGTTTAATTTATTTCCTTTACACGTTATTTCTTTCTGAAAATGATGAACAAAGATTAATGTCTTGCATTTAATTCATATACCCATTAGATAAAAACTGGCTTATAGTGATATAATTAAGCATACAGCATAGCATGACAGAAAACGTATTATGTCAAAAAATATAGACAGTGTTCAGATGCAAAAATGTACACAGAATATCATAATGCAGCAGCAAAAAATGTAAAAATAGTCACGATGTTGAGATATCGTAAGGCAAAAATGTCAAAGTCAACTGGTGTTTGCTATATCTTAACTATTTCATAATGCATACAAACAAACAGGAAAACAATCATACATTCATAAAAAATGGTAAATGTGCACGGTCTGATGTGTAACGACAAGAAAAGCGACCTGCTAACCTTACCTTGCAGGGCACTTGCCAAAAAAAATACGACAATCGTCAGTAACTAGTCACATAAATATAATTACATAAGTGGTCATAAAAATGTGTAAGTTCATCTGGAAAATATGCACGGTCTGATGTGTAACGACAAGAAAAGCGACCTGCTAACCTTACCTTGCCGGGCACTTGCCAAGAAAAATACGACAATCATCAGTAAGTATTCACATGAATATAATTGTATAAGTGGTCGTAAAAATTAGGAAATGGCACTACAGCATGTTAAATCATAAAGTATCTTCATTCAATAAAAGGTTTAATATTCGATATGTGGTGGTTTCCTTTCGATTTTCTGGTTCTCAAAGTTTCGACGTGTACAACATTGGGGTTGAGGAATGCTGCGAATCCGATATGGACCTGCGTATAGAAGTTCAAATTTACTGCACCTACCTTTTATTTTGTTGGATAAATAGTGTGTACGTACTAATATCTTCTGTCCAACGTGAAAGTCACAAACCTGTTTTTGTTGTCTTTTCCGGTGCTCTGCGGCACGTTTGATGTTGTTCAGCGCAATGTCAATTATTTCATGGTGTCGTAGTCTACGAGATGTAGGAAATGTTACTAATTCTTTAATTTTGTTAGGTGGTTCAACATTTTTCAGTATAACAGACGGAGATAGCATAGTAGATTCATTCGGTATGGAATTAATTACATCTTGGAATGAGAGTGTGTGTGTGTCCCAATCAATATGTTTTTTATGGCAGTAAATTCTACACAGTTTACCAATTTCTTTCATTATTCGTTCACAAGGGTTCGAATAAGCATGGTACCTGGATATATATATATCGGAGAAATGTTTCTAGCTCGTAACATACGTGTCCATATAGCAGATCGAAACTGTGATCCATTGTCGGAAATTACTTTCAACACATGCCCTACTTGAAATAGAAAATGTTTTACAAATGCTTTCGAAACAATTTTAGCAGTAGCTTTGCGTAACGGAGTGAAGGTAACAAATTTTGAAGTGAGTTCAGCAGCGACAAAGATGTAGCAAAAACCTCTATTAGTTCTGGGAATCGGACCAAAAATGTCTACAGCGGCCATATGTCTCAATTTAACAGGTACAATGGGATATAATGGAGGAATATGTGAAGTCGTATCTGATTTAGCTTTCTGGCAGATTTTACATGACGCTAAAACTCGTCGTATACGTTTCTCCATGTTGGCAAAATAACAGTTCTGTCTCAGTATAGGAAAACATTTTCTAGCTCCGTAATGTGCGTAACTTAAATGAGTATACCAGATTAATTTGTTAACAAGTTCGTCAGGAATACATAATAACCAATTGTTGCTGTCAGGATGAGAGCGGCGAAACAGAATGTCATTGCTCACAGTTTAATGGTTTCTAATGGTAACATTTTTCCTATCTTGCCAAAGGTGTTTAATCTCTTTCCATACGTTGTCTTTATTCTGCTCATGTGCTATGTCTTGTAATGACGACGAAATCAAATTTTCAAATGCAACTTGTTGAATGTACATGACGCTGAAATTTGCTTTGCAGAAGCTGGTTGCGATGTCTTGCTGATTGTTGCTGAGAGTACGGGATAGTGCGTCTGCTACAATATTTTGTGTGCCGGGAATGTGAACAATTGTAAAATTAAATTTCTGTAAATAAAGTTTCCATCTGCTTAATCTGTCGTGAGTAAATTTAGCCGAAAGTAAAAATTGTATTGCTCTATGGTCTGTGTAAACGGTGGTGTGTCTTCCATAAAGAAAATGCCTAAATCTCGTAAAAGACCAAACAACACATAATGTTTCAAGTTCTGTAACAGAATAATTCGCTCAGCAGGTGATAGAATGCGACTTGCAAATGCTATGTTTTTAATTACAGTACAGCCATCTTCTTCAATTTCCTGAAAAATATGTACGCCTACAGCGGTGTTAGAACTGTCGGTGGCAATGGAAAAATTTCTGGCAAGATCTGGGTGCGATAAAAGTGGTGCATTCAACAAAGCATGTTTCAAATAACATTCTCATGAACAAGATTCTGCGTGTCAAAGGTATTGCTTGCGTTACTGGAAGATGCGACCTGTACAGTATCTAGTCAAATTCTATCTGACGCGCTATTATTTTCAGGACGATGTTGCGGCATTTGCACTATTTGTACTGTTCTGTTATTTCTTCTTGACGTATTACGTTCGGGATGATATCTATTGTCTGATTCATTCATGATAATATGTTGTTGCGGATGATTTTTCTGTTGGTAAGACCTACTGTTATTAAACGTACGCTGAAAATTGTGTTCATTACTTTTACGTCTGTCATGATAGTCATTTCTATACGGCGTATTGCGATAGGAATTGAAATAGTGTGTTTTCTGTACGTACGATTCCCTTGTTGCTGTGCGTTACTGTTTGTTGGAGCTGACGCTATACGTGCACGCGGCGAAACATTAAAGCTCGGTTGACCTTGTACATTACATTGTTGGTTAGTTATGCTAACCGGCTCGCTTTCATGCCGTTGCGGTGAAAGACGTCTATTGTAACCAAAATGCGTTCGATGTTGCTGATAATTTTGACGATTGCTGAAAATGCTATACATACTGATGATTACAATTTTATCTGTTATTAAAATTATGGCGGCAGTTGTTATTTCGGGAGTGTCTAAAGAGAACTGCCACTTTCGGTAAAACTTGTCTTATCGGGTTTTCTTTACACGTTTCTTAATACTAGGTAGAGCAATAGTTGAAGAGCCGTTTTGATAGATATAAAGGATAGTAGAAGAGAAGGCAGCAGTGCAGAAAACTAAAGATGAAACAGCACTACTACGGCTCGGGGCCCTGTGCACGCTACGGCACATATTCATTAAAGTGTAATGAATCCCCTGAGGTCTATTACGCGCTACAAATAAATTTTAGCTTCTGCGTTACAGGCAATGCCGTTAAAAATTCAGAAGCAAATTGCTGTATCCATGCTAATTCTAGTTTCTGCATTACACGAAATGTTGGTAAAAATTCAAGAGAAAATTGTCGTATCCAGTTCAAAGCTAGTTTCTGCGTTACAGACCAAGTTGGTGGAAAAGCAAAGCTAAATTGTTGTATCCAATCCAAGGGGTGGATCTGTGTTCTGTCATTTTTAAATACTTTAAATTTTCTCACTGATAGAAAATGTTTGTAATCAAAATTATCGTCTTGGTATGTCTGAACAGGTTCACGATTGTATGAGAATCTATTTGTCTGTGACTGTTCGGAATCTAACTCACGTACTCTCTGTAAATTACCTAAATTATACTGGCTGTGTAAGTCTGACAAATGTTCGTAAAGTGGCGTCTGCTGTGATGTATTAAACGCTGAAACATTTTTCATCTCTGTTACCTCTTGCTGTAAACTTGACAATTTTCTATGTAATGTATTATTAGACGAATCTATCTCACTGATCGTCTGCTGTAAATTTTGGAATTCAGGTGTTTGGTTAAACAAAATCGGTGCAGTATCGTCTGATTTGCTGTCATTATTATTTTCAATAACGTCAATACGACTGGCCAATTCATCATATTTTCAGTCAGTAATTTTACCTGATCATCGGTTTTAGTGTCGCAAGCATTAATTTGTTTTTGTATTTTTCGTGCGGTTTCGTTCAATTTTTTAACGTCTGCTTTAATGACATCGGAATCCTGTGTTAGTTCTAATTGTTCGAGTCTGTCTGTCACTGTCTGAAAGTCTGCTATGTGTGTGTCTGTTTTCGACATAAGATCGGAAATTTCATCACGTAATTCTGTGTTCAACTGTTTGATGGTATTAATTTCGTCGGACACTGTAGCAATATTGTTGTCTACGTATGTTTTTGCTTCCGCAAACAATTTACGTTTATCTTCCTGTCTCTGTGCGGTGATTGTTTCCATGACTTCTCGTTTTACTTTATTCTGTTCCTGTATAAATTTACGGAAACGCGTATCACTGCTTTGTAGGTGATGATTAAAACGCTCGTCAATTTGAGTGTTCTGTTGGTCGAATTTCGCGTCTATCTTTGCATCCATTGTGCGCGAAAGTTCTGCTGTCATTAATTTAAACTCGTCGCGTAACTGTGTTGCCTTCTCAGACCATTGTTCACCGACTGCACTAATTTCGTCTCTAAGTGATTCTCTTACAGCTGTTTGCATCTCCCTTAATTCTTGAGCAACAGATCTAATTTCCTCACTACTTTTCCTAGCACAAGTCTCAATTTCCTCACGTAATTGTTCCTTAGTATCATGACACTGCGCGGCAACGGCTCTAATCTGTTCACTAAGCTGTCTGGAATTGTTGTCTAATTTTTCATTTAGTTGTTTGTAATTGTCGTCTTGTCTTTCATTCTGTTGTTTGGAATTTTCATTAAGTTGTTGTTTAAAATCTTCTTTAAGGTCGTCTTGTTTTTCATTAAGTTGTTTCAAACTTTCCCTAACTTGTTTCTTATCTTCACTCTGTTGTTTGGAATTGTTATCTAGTTTTTCAATACGTTCATTAATATGTAGCAACAATGCCATAATTTGACCCGAGCCAAAATTAACAACTCTATTCTCTGTGCTGTGTGTTGGTAATTTGCATTTGTCACGTTTTCTGTAACCACTTGGCTATTCTGTGATTCTTGGAAATGTTTGCCAATCGGATGAGCACTGTTAGTCACTACACCGGAATTAAATAAATCTGTCGTACTCTGATTACTCTGTTCATTTTCAATAGAAAAATTTGTCTGTAAATTTTACAAACCGGTTGTGTTAAGCTGGGCAGAGCTCATTGCAACAGAACGCCCCGCGTCATCAATTGTCGTCAAATTAACAGAGGACACAATTGAGTTCGTCTGTTCATCACTAGGATCAAAATCAACATTAGTGGTCGGTACACACTGATTGTCCGTAATTGAAGGATTCTCATCATTACACTGCGTGTCGCAAGTACTATCGGTCAAGTTGTTTAATTCGGTTATTTCACTCATTCATTCGCGATGTACTATTAACAGTTTTTCGCGGCATTTTTACACAAAACACAATTATTCACACATGAAACAAAGACAATACAAAATCCAACAGACACAAATACAACAGAGAGCAACTAATTGCCGATGATCTATGGAAGAAAGTTGACAAATTAGAAAATGCGTTGCGCCAAATGCTAATTATATTTAAGTAAATAAGAGCAGATATCTGACTACTTATCAGAAGATTCACGAAGAAATACGATCCTGGTCCGGATGTCGCCAAGTGTAACCTCCCCGCAATAAAGTTTGTCTATATTAACGGAATAATAAAATGAGCCAAGCGTAACATACTTGCAAAATTAAAGAATAAAAATTGCGCAAATGTAAACTCCCCACAAAATATCGTTAAGGGATGAAGATTGATCACAAACCCACAATAACATTAATTAAATAATGAACCATGAACTGAATGTAACAACTCAACAGCAATAGTTAAACCTGACAAATTTTATAAGGACAGCAGCGCTGACGTACGGCCCTGTGAAATAATTAAACCAAAATTCTTACCTCAGTAAAAATGCATCTATATCTGCTGTTATTTTTCGGCATAGCTCCGTGCAATGCTGGCTTATATTTAATTTTGATTCTTGGAGGGAATGCATAGGAAATATTATTTAGCTTGATCTTTTTCTTTAAATGAGTTACTTTATAAAAAGTTATTATTGGGGCATCATTTTGAACAAATTAATTACTATTAACATACGTTGTTAGCTGAGCGCAATGCTGCTTCATTACCTTCTACAATAATATACATATCGTCCACCACATTCCTGACCAGACTCGTGGGCAGAGCACACCGCGGACGCATGCCGACTCGCTACACACTGGCACTGACTGAGTACAACTATCCAACTGTCTACTCCCTCTGCTGACTCGCCACACGCAACAAAACTCTCGCGCGGTCAAGCGCAGACTAGCCACGATAAATAACTCTCTGGTCAGAGATTCTGTCATGCCTCGCCATCGCTGGTAATGAATACATATGAAACGTACGCGTTTCACCATATCGAACGATGGGGAAACATCTCTAATCAGACTCCATTCGACTCCACATACACTCCTGGAAATGGAAAAAAGAACACATTGACACCGGTGTGTCAGACCCACCATACTTGCTCCGGACACTGCGAGAGGGCTGTACAAGCAATGATCACACGCACGGCACAGCGGACACACCAGGAACCGCGGTGCTGGCCGTCGAATGGCGCTAGCTGCGCAGCATTTGTGCACCGCCGCCGTCAGTGTCAGCCAGTTTGCCGTGGCATACGGAGCTCCATCGCAGTCTTTAACACTGGTAGCATGCCGCGACAGCGTGGACGTGAACCGTATGTGCAGTTGACGGACTTTGAGCGAGGGTGTATAGTGGGCATGCGGGAGGCCGGGTGCACGTACCGCCGAATTGCTCAACACGTGGGGCGTGAGGTCTCCACAGTACATCGATGTTGTCGCCAGTGGTCGGCGGAAGGTGCACGTGCCCGTCGACCTGGGACCGGACCGCAGCGACGCACGGATGCACGCCAAGACCGTAGGATCCTACGCAGTGCCGTAGGGGACCGCACCGCCACTTCCCAGCAAATTAGGGACACTGTTGCTCCTGGGGTATCGGCGAGGACCATTCGCAACCGTCTCCATGAAGCTGGGCTACGGTCCCGCACACCGTTAGGCCGTCTTCCGCTCACGCCCCAACATCGTGCAGCCCGCCTCCAGTGGTGTCGCGACAGGCGTGAATGGAGGGACGAATGGAGACGTGTCGTCTTCAGCGATGAGAGTCGCTTCTGCCTTGGTGCCAATGATGGTCGTATGCGTGTTTGGCGCCGTGCAGGTGAGCGCCACAATCAGGACTGCATACGACCGAGGCACACAGGGCCAACACCCGGCATCATGGTGTGGGGAGCGATCTCCTACACTGGCCGTACACCACTGGTGATCGTCGAGGGGACACTGAATAGCGCACGGTACATCCAAACCGTCATCGAACCCATCGTTCTACCATTCCTAGACCGGCAAGGGAACTTGCTGTTCCAACAGGACAATGCACGTCCGCATGTATCCCGTGCCACCCAACGTGCTCTAGAAGGTGTAAGTCAACTACCCTGGCCAGCAAGATCTCCGGATCTGTCCCCCATTGAGCATGTTTGGGACTGGATGAAGCGTCGTCTCACGCGGTCCGCACGTCCAGCACGAACGCTGGTCCAACTGAGGCGCCAGGTGGAAATGGCATGGCAAGCCGTTCCACAGGACTACATCCAGCATCTCTACGATCGTCTCCATGGGAGAATAGCAGCCTGCATTGCTGCGAAAGGTGGATATACACTGTACTAGTGCCGACATTGTGCATGCTCTGTTGCCTGTGTCTATGTGCCTGTGGTTCTGTCAGTGTGATCATGTGATGTATCTGATCCCAGGAATGTGTCAATAAAGTTTCCCCTTCCTGGGACAATGAATTCACGGTGTTCTTATTTCAATTTCCAGGAGTGTATTTCATCACCTTCTCCAACAAAGGAGCAGCTGTCCAGGTCTTCAACACAATACTATGTTTCCAAATGTGCACGTGATTTTGGCAGGTACTTAAACGACCAGACGATTAACGTCACGGTTCATATGGTGATAGTAGAACATACAGTATGCGTCGAATGACAACCTAAATTACAAATGCTTTCCTTATCCACATGCGCTGAATAGAGTTGCCGTACGATATGTGACTATTGGCCAGCTTTGTATGAATTACAGTATCATCTTTACGACTATGAAGGAAAGAAACGAGAGTGTGAAATCCAGTTTTAGCATCTACTCATTTCCGTTTTAGGTAGACAAAGCACCTCATCGCATTTAACGTCTCGATTAGACCACGTGTCATCAGCATCAACGGTGTTGCATGCTCTTTTTACATGAGAGGACAAAGGGATGGCGTTTGTTCCACGACATTAGTAGATATGCCAAGGACCAGCTGAAGCCGCGCGGGATTAGCCGAGCGGTCTGTGGCGCTGCAGTCATGGACTGTGCGGCTGGTCCCGGCGCAGGTTCGAGTCCTCCCTCTGGCATGGATGTGTGTGTTTGTCCTTAGGATAATTTAGGTTAAGTAGTGTGCAAGCTTAGGGACTGATGACGTTAGCAGTTAAGTCCCATAAGATTTCACACAAATTTGAACATTTTGATCAGCTTAATAGCATGTTCGTAACTAGTAGTACTGCACCCCATTACACTCTGATGGCAGCAGCGAAGCATTGCAGAATGGTGCCATGAGACACCAATAACGCTGGCATGTTCATTCACTTCCCACCGTGCCCGCCGCTGTGGCCGAGCGGTTCTAGGCGCTTCAGTCCAGAACCGCGCGACTTCTGCGGTCGCAGGTTCGAGTCCTGCCTCGGGCATGGATGTGCGTGATGTCCTTAGGTCAGTTAGGTTTAAGTACTTATAAGTTGTAGGGGACTGATGACCTCAGATGTTAAGTCCCATAGTGCTCAGAGGCATTTGAACCATTTTCACTTCCCAACCACCATCACAGAAACTGAAACAAGCTGCACAGCACAAACAAAGAGCTCGATGGCATCCTGGATGTGACAAACATGTTGGATGATATTTGGAGGGGGGGGGGGGGACAACCAACCGCATTCATGGTGATTTTTTCCACACAGTCTAGGGCTTGATCGCCATACAGTGGAACTTAAAGGCGCGGATTTTTCATTGTAAGTAATCGAAACATCTTCCATTTAATAATAATAATTTGTTTACATCACTTAAAATCGTCGTAAGGCACAATCACAATTAAAAAGACGTTGTCTCATTTTTTTGTTGTAGGGCGCCACCACCCCAAGGAAATTTCGTCAAGTGAGGAAACTAAACACGAAATGTAATGTAAAACGTGAACTTGGCGTCTGAAGATGAACCTATCGGTTCGAAATCGGTAACGAAGCTGTTTAAAATATTTTGTACACAGCTACGGGTACAAAATGTCAGATTCTGGCAAAATAGCATAGCGACTTCTTCTTCATGATAGAATCATCACTTGGTGTTGAGCTAATTCCTATGCTCAGCAACGAATAGTCAACAGATGTACGCGAAGACGTTGACTTTCACGGCCCTGAGCGAGGAGATTGTCCTGGATGGAATGGATGGTTATGGGTTACTGTTGTCCAGCATTGGACTGGAGAGTGACTTGCTACACTGTAGGTAGTTTGTCACGTGTTCCAGTATATGATAGTTGACGGCGACCTCTGTAACCTAAAAGCTGATTCCCACAGCATCTGACTTATGTGGCTGTGGGTTTCCCTGAACCAAGCCAGTCAAAGCATACGGTGACACGCGAAAAGCGCAGCCAATGCGCAACCTTTCAGATGTTTCATCCAGTGCACTGGGTGCCCGCAGTCTGTACGCTGTCAGGTTAACTGTTACTTAGCTTCTTCACCATCCTCCTCTTGAACGTTCCAAGGGTAGTCAGTACAAGACCTGATGCATCCCATCAGATGCTAGTGATGAAATCTTCATTGTCCATGGGCCACTGTCGTATTTTTCCGGATCTACCACCTTCGGACCAACAGATATGGGAAGCCTCTGAAAGCACTGGTGAGTGCATACAAGAGTGTCTGATGGTGTACAACTCCCGTTATTCACGGTTCGTAATAGAACCTGTTAGAACGACGAACAACGAAAATTTGTTGTCACTGTTGAATCAGATGCACCAAACAATTAGAGATAAGCATTTCTGATTTGACCAGAAAATAACGATGGAAACTTTCGTGAAGCAAGGAATGTGAACAGCTTACGATTACGGTCTCTTCCTCCTCGACCGGGTCAGATTCTGCTGAAAGGCAGAATCATATCTGTGCATCTCCATATGGATGCTCTGCAAAAGGAAACTGAAATGGAAGTTCCGTGTGGCTAGGGGCTACCGTTGGGTAGACTGTTCGCCTGGTGCAAGTCTCTCGAGTGGACGCCAATGCGGCGACTTGCGTGTCGATGGGGATGGACACAACAACACCCAGTCCCTAAGCGCTGAAAATCTCCGACCCAGCCGAGAATCGAATCCGAGCCGTCAGGTATGACATTCAGTCACGCTGACCACTCCGCTACCGGGGGCTGACACTCTGCAAACCATATTTAAGTGCCTGGCAGAGGGTTCATCGAACCACCTTCACAATTCTATATTATTCCAGTCTCGTATAGCGCGCAGAAAGAACGAACATCTAAATCTTTCCGTACCAGCTCTGATTTCCCTTATTTTACCATTTTCATCGTTTCTCCCTATGTAGGTCGGTGACCACAAAAAATTTTCGCATTCGGAGGAGAAAGTTTGTGATTGGAATTTCGTGAGAAGATTCCAACGCAACGCAATGTCCACCCCAAATCCTGAATCATTTCAGTGACACTCTCTCCCCTATTTTGCGATAATACAAAACGTGCTGCCCTTCTTTCAAATTTTTCGGTGCACTTCTTCAATGCTATCTGGTAAGGATCCCACACCGCGCAGCAGTATTCTAAAAGAGGACGGACAAGCGTAGTGTAGGCAGTCTCATTAGTAGATCTGTTACGTTTTTTAAGTGTCCTATCAATAAGAGGCAGTCTTTGGTTAGTCTTTTTTACAACATTTTCTATGTCTTCCTTCCAATTTAAGTTGTTCATAATTGTAATTTTTGGGTATTTAGTTGAATTTACAGTCTTTAGATTTGCCTGATTTATCGTGTAACCGAAGTTTAACGGATTCTTTTTAGCACTCTTGTGGATTACCTCACACTTTTCGTTATTTAGGGTCAATTGCCAATTTTCGCACCATACAGATATCTTTTCTAAACCATTTTGCTGTTTTTTTTTTATCTTCTGATGACTTTATTAGTCGATAAACGACAGCGTCATCTGCAAACAACCTACAAGGGCTGCTCAGAATGCCTCCCAAATTGTTTACATAAATCAGGAACAGCAAAGGGCCTTGAGGAACACCAGAAGTCACTTATGTTTTACTCGATGACTTTCCGTCAATTACTACGAACTGTGACCTCTCTGAAAGGAAATCACGAATCCAGTCACATAACTAAGACGATATTCCATAAGAATGCAATTTCACTATAAGCTGCTTTTGTGGTACAGTGTCAAAAGCCATCCGGAAAACCAGAAATACGGAATCAACCTGAAATCTCTTGTCAACAGTTCTCAACACTTCTTACAAGTAAAGAGCTAGTTGTGTTTCACAAGAACGATGTTTTCTAAATCCGTGTTGACTGTGGTCAATAGACTGTTTTCTTCGAGATAACTTGTAATGTTCGAACACAATACATATTCCAAAATCCTCCTGCATGTCGACGTTAATGGTATGGGCCTGCAATTTAGTAGATTACTCCTACCACCTTTCTTGAATATTGGTGTGACCTGTGCAACTTTCCAGTCTTTGGGTACGGATATTTCGTCCAGCGAACGGTTGTATATGATTATTAAGTATGGAGCTATTGCATCAGCATACTTTGAAGGAACCTAATTGGTATACAGGGTGAACCAGAAGATTTGCTTTTATTAAGTGATTTAAGTTGCCTCACTACCCCGAGGATATTTACTTCTACGTTACTCATGTTAGTAGCTGTTGTTGACTCGAATTCTGAAATACTTACTTCGTCTTCTTTTGTGAAGGCATTTCAGAAAACTGTGTTTAGTAACTCTGATTTGGCAGCTTCATCTTCGATAGTGTCTCGATTGCTATCGCGCAGAGAAGGCATTGATTGTTTCTTGCCGCTAACATACTTTACTTACGACCAGAATCTGTTTGGATTTTCTGCCAGGTTTCGAGGCAAAGTTTCTCTGTGGAAACTGTTATAAGAATCTCGCTTTGAAGTCCGCGCTGATTTTCGAGCTTCTGTAAAAGATCGCCAATCTTGGGGATTTTGCGTCTGTTTAAATTTGGCATGTTTGTTTCGATGTTTCTGCAACAGTCTTCTGACCCATTTTGTCTACCAAGGAGGATCAGCCCCGTCGTTTGTTAATTTATTTGGTATAAATCGCTCAATTGCTGCCGCTACTATTTCTTTGAATTCAAGCCACGTCTGGTCTACATTTATCTTGTTACTTTGGAAGGAGTGGAGATTGTCTCTCAGGAAGGCGTCATGTGAATTTTTTTCTGTTTTTTTTTTGAATAGGTATATTTTTGGTTTATTTTTGGAGAATTTCTGGGTTACTATATTCAATCTCGCTACGACAACCCTGTGTTCACTTATTCCTGTATCTGTTTCGGGGCTCGTTATTAAATCAGAATTATCAGTTTGCTAAGAGGTCAAGTGTGTTTCCACAACCGTTTAGTATTCGCGGTATCTCATGAACTAAACTCCCGAAATAATTTTCAGAGAATGCGTTTAGCAAAATTTTGCATGACGTTTTATGCATATCTCCGGAATTAAACATGTATTTTCGCCAACATATCAAGGGTAAATTAAAGTCACCAGCAAATATAACCGTATGAATCGAGTACGCTTACGTGCGAATACCACCAACCTACAGGAAAAGGATCTCAAAACAGTCTTAATAACTAGATTGGAAAGAATTTGTATACTTAGGGGGAGAGAGAACTACTAGACGCTGATACGAGGGCTGTCCAGAAAGTAAGTTACGATCGGTCGCGAAATGGAAACCACTGGGAAAATCCGGTAAAGTTTTGCTCAGATGTGTTGGGCAGTGTCTCTAGTATGCCTGTCGATCGTGTCGCGTCGCTCTTTTTAGTTTCGAGTGAACAGTGAGCACGTAAAGATGCGTAGGGAATAGCGTCTCCCGCCAAGTAGGAGGGGCTGGTTAGAGATTTCGCCTGCGTCATGCAGCCCACTTAACACAACTGTCGAGCAGTTCCTTCTTCATGTCGATTCTCGGCCGCACACTGCAGGGGCAATGAAGACGCTCCTGCAGCGTTTCCGATGAGAAGTGTTTGATCACCCACAATACAGTACCTAATTGGCTACCCCTGAGTCTCATCTCTGCTCACAAGAACCGCTGGCTATGAAGACACAATTTTTCTACAGACAACAAGCTGCAGACCAGTGCAAATAACTGGCCGAAAGCACAGGCGGCTGCTTTCTATGACGAGGATATTGGAAAGTTGATACAACACTAAGACAAACTTCCAAGTTGGAGCGGCGAATATGAAGAGAATTAGGTGGAAGGTGTGCCTAACTGTTGCAAATAAAACGTTTCTGGTTTTCACTGTGGTTTCCATTTCGCGACCGATCGTATCTTACTTTCTGGACAGCCCTCGTATTAACACAGTTGTGAGGTACTGCCTAAAGTTTTTAACGCAGAATAGTATTTCCTTCTTAATGAAAATAACATTCGTTCAGTTGCATCCTTTTGAAGTTACGTAGACAAATCTGAGGTATCCCATGCTGAAACATGTTACAAGGATCAGTAGAACTCACACGAAATCCTTTACAGTCAACTACAAATTTTTAACGTACTGAATCCGGGAACGAACCCTTCGAGAACTTCGAAAGCTGTCTACGAAGTTGATGTCATTCACCTGGTACCTGTCTACGAAATTTTTAAAGCACAATGACCTTGTATAGTTATTTGTTGGCTTAGTTGTTTGTCAGAGACGAGCTTCCCTAATCTGTATCACGCGTTGACGATAATCAGTGAAGATAAGTACCAAAGAGTGATTAAACATTTTTTCAAAAGTAGCCTGAATTTCAAATAAATTCAAGGGCGCTCTATACCAAGACTAACAGTCTTGATTATTGTATAACCGAAACTGAATGTGGTAGCACGAACACTGCAATTTTCACAAGTTCCGTACTTCCGTGTGTGGTTTCATTTTACAAAAGTCGATATCGGAACAGATTAACATTGCAGTAAGACTTCCGCCGTTTCGGCCGTGACAAGCATCAGATATGGACGGGAGCTCCATAAATGAAAACAAGAGTCACTCTCTGAGCGTGTGCGTTTTTGTAATTGAATTTGCTGTCTACGCCGCAGGTCCAGCCTCCGCTAATGTAAGTTCAGAGTTCAGTATGGAGTGCGTTTTAGCACAGAACCGACGTACGACTGTGAATATGTGGCGTAGAAATCATATTTTCACAACAACAAATTAGTAGATTGGGGGTAACCGCAAAAGTGATTTCCGAGATGAAAGTGAAGGTTATGCCTCCGCAGAAAATATCGACTACGTTTGAAGTGACCTGTCTGTTAACGAACCCTCTCTCACGCAAAAAATATAGCACAGATGGGTGTGTCGTTCAAGGAATAAATGGTCACTATTGAAGTAAAAAGAATCTCGCACAGTGTTTACCTAAAGACAAGACTGTTCGAGTATTTTGCATACTTTCAGTCAGTGCTGTCATGTTGTTCGCTCTGGGGCAGTGCACTAAGACAAATAAAATGTTTATCCAATAGAAACGAATTTCGTAAATCGCACATCTCGCAGAATCCCCTTTAAAGACCATGGAATATTCACATACGGTTCCCAATAAATTTGCTTGTTAATCGTTTTTGTTGTGGGAAATAAAAGTCCTTTTCAGATGAACTGAGATCAATACAAAACAATTTTCATGTTATGTCTCCTTGCTTCGGGTTCACAGTGGAGTTATGTACTCTGCTGAAAGGTATTTTGAGAAGCTAACATCTAACGTACGGCAAGAAATTAGGAAATTCAGACATTCCACAACAAATTTGAAAAACGTGCATCACCATTGGTCAGCCGTTCTGCAAATTATCTGGATATCTGTATTCAGTGGCTGAAAAGTTCTGTTAGCTATAGGGCATTTAGCAATGTTCATTGTAAGCTGCCGACTAATAATGATATACTGTACAAAGGACTTGTATCTAAAGTTTAGCGTAACCAATTACTTCGAAAAATAGTTCTGTTGTGATGTGCCTATTACGCAACCAACAGAAGAAAACCAGAAATACACTCCTGGAAATGGAAAAAAGAACACATTGACACCGGTGTGTCAGACCCACCATACTTGCTCCGGACACTGCGAGAGGGCTGTGCAAGCAATGATCACACGCACGGCACAGCGGACACACCAGGAACCGCGGTGTTGGCCGTCGAATGGCGCTAGCTGCGCAGCATTTGTGCACCGCCGCCGTCAGTGTCAGCCAGTTTGCCGTGGCATACGGAGCTCCATCGCAGTCTTTAACACTGGTAGCATGCCGCGACAGCGTGGACGTGAACCGTATGTGCAGTTGACGGACTTTGAGCGAGGGCGTATAGTGGGCATGCGGAAGGCCGAGTGGACGTACCGCCGAATTGCTCAACACGTGGGGCGTGAGGTCTCCACAGTACATCGATGTTGTCGCCAGTGGTCGGCGGAAGGTGCACGTGCCCGTCGACCTGGGACCGGACCGCAGCGACGCACGGATGCACGCCAAGACCGTAGGATCCTACGCAGTGCCGTAGGGGACCGCACCGCCACTTCCCAGCAAATTAGGGACACTGTTGCTCCTGGGGTATCGGCGAGGACCATTCGCAACCGTCTCCATGAAGCTGGGCTACGGTCCCGCACACCGTTAGGCCGTCTTCCGCTCACGCCCCAACATCGTGCAGCCCGCCTCCAGTGGTGTCGCGACAGGCGTGAATGGAGGGACGAATGGAGACGTGTCGTCTTCAGCGATGAGAGTCGCTTCTGCCTTGGTGCCAATGATGGTCGTATGCGTGTTTGGCGCCGTGCAGGTGAGCGCCACAATCAGGACTGCATACGACCGAGGCACACAGGGCCAACACCCGGCATCATGGTGTGGGGAGCGATCTCCTACACTGGCCGTACACCACTGGTGATCGTCGAGGGGACACTGAATAGTGCACGGTACATCCAAACCGTCATCGAACCCATCGTTCTACCATTCCTAGACCGGCAAGGGAACTTGCTGTTCCAACAGGACAATGCACGTCCGCATGTATCCCGTGCCACCCAACGTGCTCTAGAAGGTGTAAGTCAACTACCCTGGCCAGCAAGATCTCCGGATCTGTCCCCCATTGAGCATGTTTGGGACTGGATGAAGCGTCGTCTCACGCGGTCTGCACGTCCAGCACGAACGCTGGTCCAACTGAGGCGCCAGGTGGAAATGGCATGGCAAGCGGTTCCACAGGACTACATCCAGCATCTCTACGATCGTCTCCATGGGAGAATAGCAGCCTGCATTGCTGCGAAAGGTGGATATACACTGTACTAGTGCCGACATTGTGCATGCTCTGTTGCCTGTGTCTATGTGCCTGTGGTTCTGTCAGTGTGATCATGTGATGTATCTGACCCCAGGAATGTGTCAATAAAGTTTCCCCTTCCTGGGACAATGAATTCACGGTGTTCTTATTTCAATTTCCAGGAGTGTATATGAAGCAGAAATTTTTCCAAAGAGATTTCTTTCTAGCTTAAGCATGAATTGCACTAAGCAGTAAGATTATAGTTTCTCGTTAATAAGGTACACAGGTTAAAATTCAGTGATTTGCCTATCTTTTGGTATCGTATACCTTCATCGGTACCAAATACCGCTACGCTCTTCTTGCGCAACATGATGAATGAGTAGATGACTGAGCAGACAATTCTAATTCCCAGACAAAACCGATTGGTCGTCCAACTAAAAGGATTCACTGACTTTGAGAGGCCTGTACAGGAAAGACAGGACTGTAATTAAAACGGTGCATCGACGAAAACAACAGAAAATATCGAAAATTTTTTGGTGCAGAACTTGGAAGGGAATGTTTTCTTGTGTTAACTCGGCAGCATAAGCAACAATATTGTAACGTTTACGCACTGAATAAAAGCGGTAGCGACCAACATTAAGGAACATCGCTTCAATATTCTTCTTGAATAAGGCAAAGAAATCTGATTAGCCGTAATGAGTGACTCATGGAAGGCTGCCAGAAGAAAACATCTAAGTTTTAATGCTACCTGCAAGCCTTAGGTAGAGACGTACAGTGCACTGATTGCGAATTGGAGGTAAAAAGCTACTGTGTCTTAAAGAAGTTGTAGGTCTGGACGCCGTTTGTTCTAGTAAGCCTCATCTCATGACTGTAGCGAGCATCCCGCAGCAGTAAACAAGCAGCTACGACAGCTGAGGGTGCGGACCCAGGTACTTGAATCAGCGGCGCGCTTGTGGTGACTGCTGTTACTTCAAACCTTACGCCTGCACGAGACGTCAACACAGCACCGATAGCTGACTGATAAACACGGTGAGCGGATCAAAGTAGTATGTAAATGAGGTCTACTGCTGCAAGAAAGGAAGAAAATGATTAAATATGAATATGGGACGTAATGAGGTCCCTGCTCGGCATATAGTCTTCTTTGTCGCATTGCAGTTACTTCTGAGAGCTTTTGATGGAAATAAACATGAATTGGTGGACAACTGAGACTTAGTATTCGAATTAAGACCAAATCATAGTCATAGTGTTCTATTAAAACTTGTTAAACTAGGATTGTGGGTCCCGCTCCAAGTAAACTACTAGTATGCTATTGGAAAGCAATTTGCAGAGACATGAACGAGTCAGAATGGGCTTTGAATGAACATGTGTAGTTATTAAACTGAAACTTCCTGGCATATTAAAACTGTGTGCTGGTCCGAGACTCGAACTCGGGACCTTGTAACCTCCCCACACAAATGTAAAACAATGATAATGTACCAAATGTTAACTCCCCACAAAATTATGTTAAGTAATAATGCAAAATGGAACCAAGCTTAAACTCCCCACAAAATTGATAGATGAAAATTGACCAAAAACCACAATAATGTCAATTAACTAATGAACCATGTAGGAAATGTAACTTCCTAACAGAAATAATAATGTCTGGTAAATCTTTTTATGGGCAGCATCGCTGACCTTCGGCCCTATGAAATAATTAAACCTGATAAATTCTTACCCCAGTAAAACTGCATCTATATCTGCTCTTATTTTTTGGCACAGCTTCGCGCAATGCTGGCGTATATTTAATTCTGATTCTTGGAGGAAATGCATAGGAAAAATTCTTTAAATTGAAATGATTACTTTTGTTTAAAAGATTTACTTTATAAAAAAAATTATTATTAGGGCATTTCTTGAACAAATTAATTACAATTAACTTATTGGGGAATTTCTTGAACAAATTAATTACAATTAACATACGTTGTCAGCTGAGCGCAATGCTGCTTCATTACCTTCTACAATAATACACATCGTCCACCACAATCCTGACCAGACTCGTGGGCAGAGCACACCGCGGAAGCATGCCGACTCCCCACACGCAACTGTATCCGACTTCTACTACAGACAGAGTGCAACTCGCAACTGCTCCTGCCGACTCGGTACACGCAACTGTACTAGACTGCTACTACTGACAGACTGCAACTCGCAACTGATCCTGCCGACTCGGTACACGCAACAGTGTCCGACTTCTACTACAGACAGAGTACAACTCGCAACTGCACACTCTCGCGCGGTCAAGCGCAGACTAGCAACGATAAATAACTCTCTGGTCAGAGATTCTGTCATGCCTCGCCATCGCTGGTAATGAATACATATAAAACGTACGCGTTTCAACCTTTGCCTTTCGCTGGCAAGTCCTCTATCAACTGTGCTACCCAATCACGACTAACAGCTTTACTTCCGCCAGTACCTCGCCTCCTACCTTCCAAACTTTACAGAAGCTCTCCTGCGAACCATAGTGGTCAGAAAACGGTCTAAAGTATGACCGCCGGCCTCTGTGGGCGAGCGGTTCTAGGCGCTTCAGTCCGGAACCGCGCTGCTGCTACGGTCGCAGTTTCGAATCCTGCCTTGGGCATGCATGTATGTGATGTCCTTAGGTTAGTTAGGTTTAAGTAGTTCTAAGTCTATGGGACTGATTACCTCAGATGTTAAGTCCCATAGTGTTTAGAGCCATTTGAACCATTTTTTAAGGTATGACCGAAAAGGGCTAGTCGCGTAGACACACTGTAACACCAATTTCCAGACGCCGTCCAGGGAATGATTAGAACATGGGTAGCCATGTTCTAACTGGCGAGTGCAGTGTTCATACAGGAAATGGAAGATGAGAGGGTTAAAAAAGCTGTTGCAGCAAGTCAAGAGTGGCGTTAGCACACGGATTAACAGAAGCAGCTCCATCGCGCCATGCAAAGGAAAGTTCGGTGTATCTAGTCGTCTGACAGATTGCTCTATTACGAGTCGTGACAGTAAGTGGAGAGTAGAGTTAGAACAAGCAGTAGATCTAGTATTAACAGAAGGTGCTCCATCGCGTTATTAAAAGAAATGTTCAGTGAATCCAGTCGCATGAGACATTGTTGTATTACGTGTAAGAGAGGAGGTCATCATGCGAGGAACTGCACTATTGAGAAACACAACAGGAAAATAGTGCCCACGTAACCGAGTAGTTGAACAGAGTAACTGGCACCCCATCCTCCACCACCACCGAGAACGCCATCACAGGCACATTGGAAGCCTACGACCGAAGTGTTGTCGTCAATGCGACCTCCAAGGTGGTCCAGGGCCGTGTGATCAGGAGAGACCCGTGATATGTTACGTTTGTACAGTTTAGGACATATAGCCCGATAGTGTAATGACGATGATAGGCCAGCCGATGATAGGCCAACCGATGTGAAGGCCCGAAAACGGGGAAACGGAAGACGGCATGAATATGCAGTCGACCCGTGTCGTAGAGTTTGCTCAGTAGATTACGAGAGTAGAAATGATTTTATAAATATAAGGTGCTCACAGGAAAGCGCGGCCATAACAAGGGTCGTAGTAGACAGTGGCGCTCAGGTAGCTGTAATAAGGGAATCAACATTGAAGCATACCGTGCGCAGCAACTCCGACGAAAGAATAAAAATTAAAAGGATCGCTAAGGAAGTAATAGAGCCGCGCCGAACCGCGATGTTAACGCCGAGATTAGGTGATAATGTGTGTGTGGAACGCATCTTTCATGTAGTGGAGGACGTGTTAGATGTGTCATAATGAAGAACTGTTAGGCAGGGACTTCTGCGAGATTTTAAGAGTAATCATAAATTACGCAACGAAGAAGCTATGGATCAAGGGCAGACCAGTACGGTTACAGATCGAATTGGATCCAAACAGGCGAATATTGCGGAACAGGAGAGAACTACAGAGAGATGAGCAGAGTCCCATGGTACGGACACTAGGCAGCCAAGAGAAATGGGTCACGATGGCAAGACAGTAGGAGTCCACGTAGAACCGGACATAGAGCCGGGAGAGAAGACAGACCTCCAGAGCGAGAGTTCAGAAGAAATAAGAGGCACCGCTTGTAAAAGAAGCAAGGAACAAAGATGAGCAGCAGACGGAAAGGAAATAGAGCTCGTGAGACATTGTATGGACAGACCCACGAGAAAAAATAATTTTGAGGATTGAAGTGCTGAATACAGATCTGGACGAAGGAATGTTGGAGAAGCAGCAGTTGCGGAAGGGAGTTTATTTACCTGTAGCCTTGGTGACTGTGCCGAGAGGCACTTGTGTCACGAGCATTTTGAGTATCACTGAAGAAGAAGTTATACTGGATTGTCCCTGAGTGCAGATAAAAGCAGTACTTGACATGGAAGAAGATGAGGAATGCCAGATACGCAGTATAATATCAGTGCTCGAAGAGATAAGGTCGCATATTAGCAGATTAAAGGAAATAGTTCGAGTGTATCTCTTCAACAAAGAAGAAAGAAATTCGATCATTGAATTGTATGTCGCATATCATAATGTATTTCGCTTTCCCGGGGATAGATGAAAGTGTACTGAGGTGGTGAAGCGAGGGATAAAGTTGAAAGCAGATGTACAAGGTACAGTGATAAATATCCGATCGTATCGACTAACAGTGGCGCAAGAGGAAGCCCTCCGGAACGAGAGAGGGAGAGAGGAGCGATGCTAAGGAAAGATATCATTACTCCGAGCACAAGTGAGTGGAATTCCGTTACTGGCTAGTCCGAAGAAGGTAGACGCTTCTGGGAAATGAAAGTGGAGAATAGTTGCGGACTACCAGAGATTAAATGTCATCTGCATTAAAACTGTATTTCAGCTATCTTGTACTGATGAGATTTAGATAGCTTATGAAAAGCCAGGTACTTCACCACTTTAGACTGAGAAGGTGCTATTAATAAAACACAGCAAAACAGCCTTCTCTGCTCCAGAAGGACATTGTACAAAACATTACGAACAGGAATTATATATAGGAAGCCTCTTTTCAGAGGCTGTACACAGTACTAACCGAACTTCACAGACACAGGATGATTGTATGTATACATAGTGTGGTCGTGTTCGAAGCTACGTAAGGAAGAACATTATGCTAGACATAGACAAGCGTTTGAGAAGTTCCGATTGCACCATTTACAATTGCAGGTTGACAACTGAGAATTCCTGCAGAATTGGAGCACTTAATTACGAAGCAATGATTAAACCCCGACCTACAAGAAGTGAGCATGGTAAAAGAGTTTCCGAGACCAAGTATCATGAAGCAATTTAAGAGCTTTTCGGAATCGTGTCATTTCATCGTCGTTTCACCAAGGACTTCAGTTGGATAGCGAAACCGTTACATGAATTTCTGAATACAGGAGAAAACTACGAGTAGTTGGTTCAGCAGGAAGTACCTCTTCAGGAATTGAGCTGACAGTTTCCTACTTTTCGAAGTAGTTCTTTAGAACGGACGTTAGCGAATAGTCGATCGAATGCCTTATTGGGTGAAGAAGTATTAGGACAGAATTTACCAGTAGACATTGTATCCAGGATTCTGAACTGTGCCGAGAGACGATATAGTACGATCGAGCGAGAGTTGAAACTTCCTGGCAGATTAAATCTGACAGGAAGTTTCATATCAGCGCACACTCCGCTGCAGAGTGCAAATCTCATTCTGCGAGCGAGAGTTCTTAGCCATATTGTGAGCAGTGGAGCACTACAGTCATTACGTACGCGGAAGAAAATTCACTCTAGATACCGATCACGTACCGTTGAAATAGTTGGGCATGTAAACGATCCGTCGTCAAGATTAACAAAATTCAGGATCAACTGGCAGACTACGAATTCGAGATACTAAACAAAAAGAGATAGTAAAATAGAAGCAGAGGGACTGCAACGTTTACCCGAAGATCTAGCTGCAGTCATCAGGAACGTGGAAGAGATCAACGAACAAGAACGAGACGACCAGCAACCAACGAAGGAGAATCGAGCTGTTCTGAAGTAATTTCGTGATTCAAATATAGATGGACACCAAGGAATTAATAGCTGCACATACGACCATATTGAAAGGTATAGACCATGGAAAGCTATGAAGGAAGACGTAAGGGAGTACATTCCAATTTGCAAGACTTCCCAGAAAAACGAGATTATGCAGAATAATGTGAAGATGTCCTTATTGCTGACCGAAGTAGTCAACCAGGTATTCACTTCCATTAATGTCGACGTAGTCAGACCGCTTCAGACAACAGAGAAAGGGAATAGGTATATTCTACCGTTTCAGGATGCCCTCACGGAATTCCTTGTAACAGAGCCATTAGCTCAAGAGAATGGTGACACAATAGCGCGAGTTTTAGTACAGAGAATAATTAGCAGTTACAAAATACCGTCATTATTATTGAGTGACCAATGTACAAACTTCCTAAGCGACATTTTAAAGAGGGTTTGTCCTGTACTAAACATCGAGAAGATTGAGTCTTGTGTATAATATCCGCAAACGAACGGAGTAGTCGAAAGGATGGGCAGAACGCTAACGGAATACCTACGCCATTGTATGGGCACAGAGCAGGAAAACTGAGATGAATGGATGCATTCTGCCACTTTTGTATATAAGACGACACCGCAGTCGTCAACTGGGTTCACTCCATTTGAGTTATTTTTCGATAGCGTATGCAACATATCCAGGATCCTACAGCGGAATCTGGCCAAACTATAACTACGACGTTTACGTAAACAAAAGGAAGGGATGCATCAGATGGCAAGGGCATTTATTATGGAAGGTAAAGAGAAGAATCAAGCATATCACGATTGTACTTAAAACCTCAAGCAACTTAAAGAGGAGACAAAGTATTATTAAACGATGCGTGATAAGAATGCTGTCAAAGAAGTCGATAAAGCCTTTGGAGAGGACATTTTCTTGTTGTAAAGACTCGTAGACCAATTTCAGTAGTCCAGTTAAGGAATAAGAAGCTCATAAAACTACACGCGAACAGATTAAAACAGTTCATTTAACTTTAGGTAAGTGACTTGTGATAAAGTCGAACAGAATTGTTCTGAGGTATAAAGGAGACATAACAGGCCAAATACTGAAACTGATTAAAGAGAGATTTACGCATAGCAGTTCTAAAGGTTTAGGTGAGGGAGACATTGTGATTGGTCCTCGGACACAGGCAGCAGGAACAAACAGGAGTGATAGGACAGAGTGTGTATGAATTAGCAAAAGTATTAGGATTACAAAAAGGAGCATCAGAGACTGAGAGATGCAGTTTGCAAACCAGCCTATCCGTCTATCTGTTAGTGACCACCACAGTCACGAACATAGGAGTGATGCTTAGACAATCAGACTCAGCCTGCAGCATAGAAGGTGCTTGTGAACGGTGCTCCAGCTCATGAAAAAAATCTCACAAGAACTGCACCCCCAAAGTGAAATTATTCTTAACTCCAGGGCTTCATCACTGTATGCTCAAGATTGTAAGAGAAGAATTGACAACGTATGAGTACTTATTGTACGTATTTGTGGTACAAGGATGTACAAGTATTAATTGTACCAATGGAAAATATGTGTGTATGGTTATATGTAAATAGAAAAGAGGAAACTAAGTAATTATGTATGTATATGAACGAACCAATGTAATTTGCATGACAGTAAGTGCGCCGCGCGCTGTGGCCGCGTGGTTTCAGGCGCCATGTCACGGATTGCGCAGCCCATCCCGCCGGAGGTTCAGATCCTCCCTCGAGCATGGGTGTGTGGGTTGTTGTCAGAAGAAAATTCATTTAAGTATGAATATTAGCTGGAAGTATTGTAAAAGTAATCGCGTGGCATTGATGGCAGGGAGGCCCCATCCGGGGAAGTTCGGCCGTCGGATTGTTACTCTTATTTCAGGCGACGCCACAGTGGGCGACTTGCACGTCGGCGATAATAAATAATGACGAGGACAACACAGCACCTAGTCCACGAGCGGAGAAGATCTCCAACCCGGTCGGGAATCGAACCCGGGCCCGTTACCTGCTAGGTAAGCATGTTACCACTCAGATAAGCAGGCGGACTGAAAGTATTGTAACCTAGGTAGAGACGTAAAGTGCAAACGGCTTTCACGAGTCCATTAAGAGGTCACATCGCTGATATCACACTTACGTATTGCGAATTGGAGGTAAAAAGCGACGGAGTCACATATAGTCTTCAAGCAAACAGCCCCAAACGCCGTTAATAGAGACCCTCAAACACCAAGCAAGGCCGAGTTCGATAGTTCCGGCGACAGCAGCCTCGCGTGAACGAGCCTATAGCTGAAACCATGTAAGTGACCTTCAGACTGAAGTAATTTTGAGCGCTAAGTGGAACTTAAAAGCTTGCTTAGATTTACCTATACAAAGCTTGCCTGTACGTACCTCTGGACAAGGGTTATTGGTTTCCAATACACATTTGTCTACATGTATCTATGTCAGTGTGTCACTTACAATATGACTAGTACTTGAGTGTGAGGGTTGGATTAGAACAGTAGTCCCCAACCTGGGGGTAACAAAACCATGAGGGGTAAAAATCTACTGTGCTAAGGCGTAAAAATAAGAAGGGTTCAATAGTGCTGTGGTCACGAGGCTAAATTTTTTAAAAAGATTATTACTATAATAACTATTCCGTAAGACTGTAATATTGATTACGCAACTTACCGGTAACAATATTTTTTCATATACCTACTAGTATCAACTTGTGACACAATTTGGTATAGGTTACAGTTTGTGAAACGAATCTATGGACGGCACCTTCCTTACATAGTGTGTCCACTACAGACATACATACACTCCTGGAAATGGAAAAAAGAACACATTGACACCGGTGTGTCAGACCCACCATACTTGCTCCAGACACTGCGAGAGGGCTGTACAAGCAATGATCACACGCACGGCACAGCGGACACACCAGGAACCGCGGTGTTGGCCGTCGAATGGCGCTAGCTGCGCAGCATTTGTGCACCGCCGCCGTCAGTGTCAGCCAGTTTGCCGTGGCATACGGAGCTCCATCGCAGTCTTTAACACTGGTAGCATGCCGCGACAGCGTGGACGTGAACCGTATGTGCAGTTGACGGACTTTGGGCGAGGGCGTATAGTGGGCATGCGGGAGGTCGGGTGGACGTACCGCCGAATTGCTCAACACGTGGGGCGTGAGGTCTCCACAGTACATCGATGTTGTCGCCAGTGGTCGGCGGAAGGTGCACGTGCCCGTCGACCTGGGACCGGACCGCAGCGACGCACGGATGCACGCCAAGACCGTAGGATCCTACGCAGTGTCGTAGGGGGCCGCACCGCCACTTCCCAGCAAATTAGGGACACTGTTGCTCCTGGGGTATCGGCGAGGACCATTCGCAACCGTCTCCATGAAGCTGGGCTACGGTCCCGCACACCGTTAGGCCGTCTTCCGCTCACGCCCCAACATCGTGCAGCCCGCCTGCCTTGGTGCCAATGATGGTCGTATGCGTGTTTGGCGCCGTGCAGGTGAGCGCCACAATCAGGACTGCATACGACCGAGGCACACAGGGCCAACACCCGGCATCATGGTGTGGGGAGCGATCTCCTACACTGGCCGTACACCACTGGTGATCGTCGAGGGGACACTGAATACCATTCCTAGACCGGCAAGGGAACTTGCTGTTCCAACAGGACAATGCACGTCCGCATGTATCCCGTGCCACCCAACGTGCTCTAGAAGGTGTAAGTCAACTACCCTGGCCAGCAAGATCTCCGGATCTGTCCCCCATTGAGCATGTTTGGGACTGGATGAAGCGTCGTCTCACGCGGTCTGCACGTCCAGCACGAACGCTGGTCCAACTGAGGCGCCAGGTGGAAATGGCATGGCAAGCCGTTCCACAGGACTACATCCAGCATCTCTATGATCGTCTCCATGGGAGGATAGCAGCCTGCATTGCTGCGAAAGGTGGATATACACTGTACTAGTGCCGACATTGTGCATGCTCTGTTGCCTGTGTCTATGTGCCTGTGGTTCTGTCAGTGTGATCATGTGATGTATCTGACCCCAGGAATGTGTCAATAAAGTTTCCCCTTCCTGGGACAATGAATTCACGGTGTTCTTATTTCAATTTCCAGGAGTGTATTTTGTACTTTGTAAAATTGAGATCCATACATCACATATGAATAGCTGTTTCATGAAAATACCTTCTTAGAGTCTTTCGTTGGTTCCGCAACAAACGTAAATTGCTGCATTATTCGCTGCACAACAGTACACTAAACTAACCGATAGCACAACGCAAGAATAACCATGTAAGGGCTGTCGCATTGCTGCACGGCTTACGCTGTGTTACTACTCGTATTGCTAGTGGCAGTGGCCAGGCAGAAAGCATTGGCAAGTCTTCTGCCAGTTCATACGTAATGACATACAGACGGTGGATCTAAGTATATTGAAAACATTTTAATTTGGTTGATTTTAAATGGAAATACAGGGTGTAGTGTAGCAAGTGTCTTTAGGGAGAAGAGTAGCGCACAAGAAGCATGTTTTGTAACAAGTATCTATCCTCAGTGTGGATAGTTTTCTTTTCTGACAAGGAGCTGTCTGTGACATATCATTCTTTAAAAAAATGTTGTTAGAAGTAAGTGGCAATAGTAGTTTCATTAACTCATTATTGTTTCTCAGTTATCTTTACTTCACGTCTATGGTGACAAACGTTTTGTCATCAGACTACCGGTTTTGGTCTATAATGACCATATATCCCAATATACTGGAGCCACAGTGGCTTCGTCAAATGCTATACACGAAGTCTATGCCAGCATCATCAACTGTATGTAAATAATGGTGTATACATTCGACGACGCTGGCATTGATTTTGTGTTTAGCATTTGACAAAGTCACTTTGTCTCCAGTATATTAAGTTATATCTTTATAATCAAATCTGAAGATGGTCATTATAGACAGAAATCGGTAGTCTGATGACAAAAAATTTCGACCATAGACGTGAAGCAACGGAAATTTAGTCTATATTCAGGTCACTATTCAATTCGCGATCATGTAGAAGCTTGTGAGCTTTTAGTTTAATGAGACACCTACAAAAACTAAATATCGTTTATATTCGTCATTTCAAAATGAAAGTGTTCAAAGAAAATTCTACAGTTTAGTTAGGCAGCGATATCGACGATGGATGGAGGGGGGGGGGGCGACTAATATTTGATTGCACTTAGGGGTAATGCCACAGCTTCAATTTTGATTAGAATCAGCACTGGCAGCGGAAGACTTCCGGCATAAGAAATCATCCTCATTCTGCCAACGGCCTTGTCAAAGAGGGTAGAGGAGCGGACAGAGGTTCAGGGCACTCTGGTTTCGTTGGGGTGGGAAACTGTCCCTAAAGCCGGAAGAATCAGCAATGATCAACGGCAAGAGGGTGAAGAAGGCAATGGAAACCACTGCAATAAAGACACATAACAAGTACCCACAGGACATGTGGCTTTTAATTGAAAAAGTGTCATGAGGATCTCTACATTGGCGAAAGATTCCGGAATAGCCCCGCATTTGAATCCCGGGAGGGGACTGCCAAGTTGGAGCTGACCATGAGGAAAAAAAAATTGATAACTGACGGAAGGATAACTTTTTATGAGTCTGGGCGTGAAATGTCAGAAGCGTGAACGTGGTGAGGAAACTAGAAAGCCTGAAAAGAGAAATGCAAAGGCTGATTGTAGGTGTAGTAGGTGTCAGTGAAGTGAAATGAAAAGAAGTCAAGGATTTGAAATGAGTATAGAGTAATATCAACAGCAGCAAAAAATGATATAACGGGAGTAGGATTCGTTATGAATATGGAGGTAGGGCAGTGAGTGTGTTACTGTGAACCGCTCAGTGATAGGGCTGCACTTATAAGAATCGACAGAAAACCAATAGCGACAACGATAGTTCAGGTATACACGCCGACGTCGCGAGTTCAAGATGAAGAGATAGAGAAGCTATATAAGGATAATGAAAGGGGTAATTCAGTACGTAAAGGGAGATGAACGTGTAATAGTTATAGGGGATTGGGATGAAGTTGTAGGGGAAGGAGCAGAAGGAACGATTACAGGAGAATATAAGCTTGGACAAAGAACGAGGGAGAAGAACGACAAATTTAAATCTGTAATAAACTTCCAATAGTAATAGTGAATACTCTGTTCAAGAATCACAACGGGAGGAGGTACACTTGGAAAAGACCTGGTGACAGAGAAAGATTCCTGTTACATTACGTCATGGTCACAAAGAGATTCCGAAATCAGATACTAGATTGTAAGGCATACCCAGGAGCAGATATAAACGCTGAAAACAATGTAGTACTGATGAAGAGTAGGCTGAAGTTTAAGAGATTAATCAGGAATAATCAATACTCAAAGAAGCAGGATATGGAAGTACTAATGAATGACGAGATACGCTTTAAGTTCCCTGAGGCCATAGGTAGTGCAATAAGGAATAGCTTTGTAGGCAGTACAGTTGAAGAGAATTGGAAATCTATAAAGAGGACAGTCGCAGACGTTATGAAGAAAAATATACGTAAGAAGAAGGTAACTGCGAAGACACCGTGGGTAACATAGAAGTACTTTATTTGATCGATGGAAGATAGAAGTACAAGAATATTCTGGGAAATTTAGGAATGCAGAAATATAAGTAGCAGAGGAATCTCATAAACAGGAAGTGCAGGGAAGCTAAGGCGAGACGGCTGCATAAAAAACGTGAAGAAATCGAAAAAGAAATGATTGTCGGATGGACTGAGTCAGCATATATTAAAGTCAAAACAACTTCGATGAAATTAAAAGCAAGGGTGGTAACATTAAGAGTGCAACTGGAATTCCACTGTTAAATGCAGAGGAGAGAGCAGAGAGGTGGGAAGAATACATTGAAGGCCTCTATAAGGAGATTATTTGTGTGACGTGATAGAAGAAAAAACAGAAGTCGATGTAGAAGAGATAGGGGGTCAAGTATTAGAATTAGAATTTAAAAGAGCTCTAGAGGACTTAATATCAAATACGACAGAAGGGATATATAACATTCCATCACAATTTCTAGAATCATTGGGCTAAGTGACAACAAAACAATTATTCACATTGGTGTGTACTTTATGAGTCCTGCGACATACCATCTGACTATCGGAAAAATATCGTCCACACAATTCCGCAGACTGAAAGAACTGACAAGAAAGAGAATTTTCGCACAATTAGCTTAACAGCTCATGCACCCAAGTTGCTGAAAAGAATAACATACAGAAGAAAGGAAAAGTAAATTGAAGATGTGTTAAATGACGATTAGTTTGGCTGTAGGAAAAGTAAAGGCACCAGAGAGGCAATTCTGACGTTACGGTTAATAATTGTAGCAAGATAAAAAAAAGGCACGTTCATAGGATCTGTCGATCTGGAAAAAGGGTTCGACAATGTAAAGAGATGCAACATGTTCGAAATTATGAGCAAGATAGGGGTAAGCAATAGGGAGAGACGGGTAATATATAATATGTGCAGGAGCCAAGAGGGAATAATAAGAACGGACGACCAAGAAGGAAGTGCTCGGATTATAAAGAGCGTAAGACAGGGATGTACTCTTTTGCCCCTACTGTTCAGTATGTAAATCGAAGAAGTCTTGCCACGCGGGATTAGCCGAGCGGTCTTGGGCGCTGCAGTCATGGACTGTGCGGCTGGTCCCGGAGGAGGTTCGAGTCCTCCCTCGGGCATGGGTGTGTGTGTTTGCCCTTAGAATAATTTAGGTTAAGTAGTGTGTAAGCTTAGGGAGTGATGACCTTAGCAGTTAAGTCCCATAAGATTTCACACGCATTTTTGAAGAAGTCCTGTTGTGTGGGATTAAAATTCAGGGTGAGCGGATATCAATGATACGATTCACTGATGCCATTGCTATCCTGAGTGAAAGTGAACAAGAATTACGTGTACTGCTGAATGGAATGGTCTAATGAGTACAGAGTATGGGTTGAGAGTAAATCGAAGAAAGACGAAAGTAATGAGAAGTAGCGAAAATGAGAACAGTAAGAAATTTAACGTCAGGACTGTTGATCACGAAGTAGATAAAGTTAAGGAATCCTACTACCTAAGCAGCAACATAATCAATGATGTGCGGAACAAGGAGGACAAATTAAAATGGCTCTAAGCACTATGGGACTTAACATCTGAGGTTATCAGTCCCCTAGAACTACTTAAACCAAAGTAACCTACAGACATCACACACATCCATGCCCGAGGCAGGATTCGAACATGCGACCGCAGCGCCTAGAACCGCTCAGCCACAGCGGCCGGCTAACAAGGAGGACATCTAAAGCAGATTAGCACTGGCCAAGAGAAGTCTGCTAGTATCAAACATAGGCCTTAATTTGAGAAAGAAATTTCTGAGAATGTACATTTGGAGCAGAGCATTGTGTAGTAGTGAAACATGGACCGTAGTGAAACCGGAACAGAAGAGAATCGAAGTCTTTGAGACGTGGTGCTTGTAACGAGTCACCCTCGTCTAACGTAAATCTCTTTTGTGGGAATAACCGATACCATGTATACTTTCGATTCTTGCACAGGTTAAAATTATATCAGCTGTTCCATTAAGGAATTCGTATGATTTTGTATACGCTGTATTATATTTCAGGCTAAAATGTATAAAAAAAGAAATTTATGTGTTACAGTCGATGTGCACTAACAGTTAAAATTACTCTTCCTTCAAGAATAATTGAAATTCCAAAACTTCTGGCATACTTAAAATTAATATTATTAATTGCGCAATCAAACTCTAATTATTACATTTGTTTCTGGATTTATTTGTGAAATAATTATGTAATTTGGTAAAGATTTTTCTCCTGTCGAGAAAATTTTAAAACTCTTGTACTTTGTAAACTCTTTGGAAATCGTGAGTACCGATAAAATGAAAGGAGTAGTGGGCATGCCTGAGATGGAAGTAAACGTTTTTATAAGTTTGTCACCAACAATGTAATTATTAACTTTTTGGATGTGGAAATTATAAAGTCGGTGTGATTTAGAAGAATGGAATAAAATAAAAAGATATTCATAGCAACAGCCAACTCTTCAATAGTTATTTCGACTTAAAGAACCTACAACGTTAAATCAAAATAGTCAGCAGCAAGAATGTATTCTTAGACACAATAAGATTATGAGCCAGCAACAACAACAACAACAACAACAGCAACAACGAGATAATTAAGATAGGTAACAAAGTTTTCCTTTTTAATCATACTTCTATCGAAGTTTTCAAAATTTGTGCAAAGAATGAGAACTTTAATGGTGATGTGTGGAAGGGTAAGATTACATGCTACAGACGAATGTTGAAAATTAAGTGGACTGGTAAGGAAAACAGTGACAAGGAGATGGGATAGGTTGATAGGACATCTGTTAATACACAAGGGAATGCCTTCCGTGGTACTAGAGGGAGGCGTAGAGGGCAAAAACTGTAGAGGAAGATTGAGATTGGAATACATCGAGCAAATAACTGAGGACGTAGGTTGCAAGTGCTACTCTAAGATGAAGAGGTTGGCAAAGGAGAGGATTTCGTGGCGGACAGCAGCAAACCAGTCAGAAGACCGACGACTCAAAAAAAAAAAAATAAAAGAAAAAAAATGGGGGGGGGGAAGGGGGTAATACTCTCAGAAAGGTTGGAAACCACTGGGTTACAGCATTAGTATCTGGCGCTTCCATGACTTGTGGTCTGTAGGACCACGTTATTTGTTTTAGTAAGAGTCATCTATGTTTTTGTAAAGAATTGTCTGTGTTCTTCTGCATATGCTTCACTGACATGCGAAGAAGGAAGAAAAAGCAGACCAGTAAGCCAATTCAGAGTCTCATTTCCCCTTGTCATCACCATATCTACCTCCTTAGTCTGACATCCACATCTTTCTGTTCTGGCTCCAGCCATAGAGACAAGAATAATCTCAAATTGATACATTTCGCCATTTCACTTCTCTAAGCAGCCACTCACGTAATAAAATCGGCTGACCAAAAATCTGGCTTCACGTCTAATTTGACGGGAGTTTATAAAAGTGTGCAAACGATCTTTGTTGTGTTATGCCATAGTGAACAGGAACTTCTAATGTGTAACAGGTACGCTGTAGTTGATATACTGCCAGTCCGTAGTATACAGCTTCGAATGTGAACATCTGCACAACTTGTTAGAAATAGATCTGTACCAAAGCAAGTCCAAGTGGCTCGACTAGAAACTCAGCTACTGAGAAAGTACCCACGTGTGGTTTTGTCAACAGTGATATGTGAAAGATGTATTCTGACAAGAGCAGAAGAACTGAAAGCTGTCCAGCCTTCAACACCATACTAGCGACCGGAACATGTATTACTTGGTATTCAATACGACGCAAATTCGTCTGGAGAGATACTCGCGATAAGTAATCGGTCCAAGGTTGATGACTATATTCTGAAGTAAGTACTGCTGCAGAAAATGGGGTTTTCCATTAATCAAGGGAAAGATAACTACTTAATGAGAAAAATAAAATGTGCTCATGCACTTGAAATGGCATAATCACTTAATCACAGGCCTGTCTGACAAAAGTAAACGACTCTCATGAAGGCGACTATTGTTTGTAGAGTGATAAACGCGATCTTCGCATTCGGGGCATTACTGTTATCTATGACATCTGTCTATAATTATCAGCAAGGCCAAATCGCTTAAATATATTGTGAACACCACTTATTCAAAGATACTTATGTAATACTGATCAAGACAACAAAATTCTGTCGCTTAGGAGAACGGAAAATTGTAAAAAAAAAAAAATACTGTATAATATCCACCGGAATTGCATTTATTGGTAAATAATGTTAGTACTAAATGAAGATAAGAAACTACACATTTCCATTTGTTGTGGGGTCACGATCTCGCAGAAATTTCTTAAATGAGTTTATATTCGCCGTCTTCTGTCTTATTTATTGTAGTATCCATTATTGCAATTTCGGCTTTAAAGTAATTTCAAAGTGATTACAGGTTATATCATTATTTGTTTGCAGTTCATCTAAATTTTTATATGTTTTTGCTTTAAAATATTCGCATATTGGTACTATATTTATTTTAGATGTAAAGTAAAGTGTTCTACACTGGAAGCTGAAGTTATTTACTTTGTATGTGAGTAATGTATGTAAAATACTATGTAAATTGTTTATTACGTTAAATAATTTTCTGATGACATTTTGCATTTAAAATTATTTGTGCGTATAAACTATTCATGTTGATGTAAATTTGACAGTTGTATCAAATGGACACGCTTAGGAACAATGTAAGAAAGAGGTGTTTTGTAAAGGCCAGTGTGCTTTTGTTTGAAACGACAGTGGCTCCGGGGAGTGGAAAACGTGGCAAGGGCGAACTGACGCGCTACCTAGGCCATGCGCGGGAAGTAAGTCGCACAGTCTCTAGGCAGCAGTGATTGAGGCAATACCTTTGTGGAGCTGGAGAAGCTTTGCCTGCAAATTCGCACAAAAATACCTCGGATGAAGACTGCAAACGGCTTTCGGCATAGCCGCGAGTTGTTGGACTTCTATATGTAAAACTGAACGACGCCAAGAAGAGAAATTGAGCCCATACAGCAAGATACTTACAGGCCGTACTATGGGAGTGTAGCCTCTATGATTATACGCCACACCCAAGCCTACAAAAGTTGTACAAATGGCTCTGAGCACTATGGGACTCAACATCTGCGGTCATCAGTCCCCTAGATTTAGAACTACTTAAACCTAAGGACATCACACACATCCATGTCCGAGGCAGCGTTAGAACCTGCAAACGTAGCAGCAGCGCGGTTCCGGACTGGAGCGCCTAGAACCACTCGGCCACTACGGCCGTCTCCAAGCCTACAGCCACCAGATAAAATTTATTTGTATTTTACTTTTTTACAGCGTGAACCATTAATTTAAACTGTGTTTTAATAATCATTCTTGAACTTTAAAGAAACTGGTTCACCCTGTTATTTCAACCTAATCGTACCTCTATCTTGGGTTCCTTCCTTGTGTTTGATTAATCAGAGTATCCTCTTTTACAGACTTACAAAGTGCCAAGTTAATATAAAGAGGCACCATTTAAATTGTTTTTGTGTAAATAATGAGAACGTTTTCTTGACTAGTGCAAAGTGCTACAATAAAAGTTTTCTTACGTAAAATTCAGTCAGAGTGAAGCAAAGTTACTAAAATCTATTAAATGAATATACGGAATTAGTTCAAAGAGTAATAGCCTTTGAAAGTAAATTCCTGTAAGAAAGATATTTTCTACAAGTGAAATGTTCAGTGTAAAAAGTGTGGCTTTAATATCTCAGTATTTTAGTATTTAAGTTTTTTGATTGTGGGAAGTGTTTTTCTAAAGGTCCCTCCTGACCAAATTTTTTTAGCTTCCTTGAAGCTATTTACTGGGCTTTTTCTGTTATAAAAACGTAATGTATAAGGATGTAGTCCAACTTTGTTTAAGTGGAGTAATATTTATATATATTTATATATATACATTTAGTAAGAGGGTTACACGTGGCATCAGAGAGACTGGGTTTTCTGTTACTTAGGTAAAATCATACTAATTTACGATACTAGCGGCAGGGATATAAGGTGTTGTGCTTTTAGCAGCGGTCACCACTTGAAAATTAAATAAGGATGAAATACAGTAGTGGGTATCGTAGTAAAAAGTACAGTCGATGGTGGTTATGAAATCATTTAAGAAAAGAAGATTCTTTCGTCGTTTAATACTACACATAATTCGAATTTATTAAGGGGACGTCAAAGAACGCATTGCTTTCAATTTTGAGTTTCATCTAATCCTACCAGTTGTAGTAGAAACATATGTCGGTACACTCTGACCAACGATAAAAAATAAAGTATATAAATTGTCAGTTAATATTAAAATAATAACCTTGAAAACCCTCTTAGAGAAGCACGTTTGTAAATATAACTAAATGAATAATCAAGAAGTTAGCATTCAACTTCTCGACTGGTTTCATTGTCAGAAGCACACACAAGTACTCCACCACACTAGTACTTAACAATGTCTATGTGAAACAGAGAATTAATGTTTGTAATTCACCACCCAAGATGAGCTATTTACTAGTGCTACCCACATTACAATATGGCGTAAATAGGTGCCAATCGCATATTCATTTGACGCCCCGAGCTCTCAAAGACAAAGTGGGTATTTTCTCACATAATTTTACTTCTACATACTTCGTAACTATGTAATACGAACAAAAAAGGTTAAATGATTATAAACAAAATAAATAAAAAAAATTTCTTTGGTATTAATGGAATTTTACCAGTTCAGATGGCAAATGACATACAAACTTACCGTAGAGAGAAAATGGTTCTAGCACTCGAAGATTTATTTAAACGTTTTTTAATCTTCGGCATATGAATTATAGATGTAGATAGTTAATAATGAAAATAATGGTATTCTGGAAGTACTGACAAATGAGTATATACAGCATCCGGACGCACGAAGTTAGGAAAGGCACGGAAAGATAATTGTCCACGCCGCTTCCACATCTCCCAATATCCCTATTCACAATAATTTCGAATTTTGGCGGGAATTTCGAATTCAGGTGGGAAATTCAAAAAATTGTGGGAATTTCAAAAATTGTGGGCGTTTCTTTGCCCCAAGGCTTTGCTAACGTCAAACGCCACCCCCCACACGGGAACGGCCGGAAATTCAAAACAGTGACTCGTCCTTCTGGATGGAAAGCGCAAGTGCATCCCCTTACACAGGGAAGCTTAGGTTAGTGTACTTTATTTATTTAAGGTGGGAAAGCTGAAGAACAGTTCTAATTATGTAATTAATCATAAATATTGGGACTAGATACACATTTATAATCACTGTGTTACACAAGGAGCGCCTAAAATCACAATACAGCCCAAAAATTGACAATGTCGTTCAAGTGGTCTTATCCTGCTGGGGAAAAAAATTCACAATACCAGTCGACACCAGAGACAGACATACTCACACTCTACGTAGGATGATCCCTTCACCTACATGCTGGCGGGAAATAGGCTGCCGTGGAAGGTACTGTCTTTATTTTTGGCAAAAATGTGATGAGCTGATGAGCTGTTGGTGTTGGACAGAGACGAGTTTCATAAGTGTGTTACTGGTAAGCATACAGCTCAGGACTGTGTCTATTACTGATGTCGTAGCTCGCTACAGATGCCTCATGCTGCATTGCTCCACAAACACCCTGGTGCTCAAACTCCAATTAAACGGTGCTCTCTTTATTTTCCAACAACTTCATCTTTTTCCATTGGCCCCGAGAGGTTACCATGGTGTAGCTGTTGTGTAACTTGTACACAGAAATAAGGAACATGGCAACAAAACATCAGTGTGGTGTTATTAAGGCCAGTACACACTATCACAGTTTCAAAGTGCTTCTCTTTTCTAATTCCAAATCGAAACCGTCGTGAAATAATCTGCAATCGTGAACAGTGGGTCATAACGAACGTTCTGGGAATTGAGAAAACTCTTTGTAATAAAACCACTACCACAAAAACCGACCCTAAACGATGGCGCAAAGAAGGAGAGACAGCAGCTGCTTGTGTGTACTCTTCGATGTGCGGTCTTTAACTAACCAGCGTAGGGCAGTGTTACCTCTCCTCTTACCACGCCTTACCATCTGCCCCATCACTGTAGGTAGGGATACTGGCTTGTTCTATCCTGTCGCTGATGGTCCACAAGGAGACCAACCTGTTGGCAGTCAAATACTGTCCCAGTCTATGGAAACCAGCCACAGATGGACAAAAGGCTCTGGAACAGGACGCTGTTAAACGTATTTGTCGGGAAGACTGCACACCCTGCCCTTGGAACAACAACGACATTTTGGAGAAATCTCCAGAACGCTTGTTATAACATCCGCTGCTGCCCTCCAACACCATCCATCACCCACCGCCAACTGCCATAGCTGAGAGCAATCTTCAGCCCTCACCACCACACGACCTGCCCCAGCAAGGACAGCCTTTGGCCAGCCGCGATCACAGCAGCCTCCCCAACGGAGCACGAGGCAGTCCAGGTCGTGAGCAGGCCACGGCACAAAGTGAGAAACGTGGCAGCAAACGCGACCGCATGTTACTTGTCTAAAAGTGGAAATGCGTCGCACTCTCCCTGCCATGGCCGACTGCTTCCACTGGCGTCCACTGTTCTGCGAGGAAAGACATTTCAGTGTAACAGTTGTATTCAACATCAATGCACCTCTTATAAGCGAACATCTATTAAAATACACAATCGTGATGCCAATAAAAAGCAGTCTTGTTTCCGCGAAACTAGGCCCAGTCCATTTTCTTTCAGTTTTATGTGCAAAATCGATATACTAGATTATAAATTGTCGTGCATGAAGGTATTACATTATTTTCAGACGATCGAATTATCAGTATAGAATGGCATCTACACAGTTATTCTTTTACATTCGACTGCAGGATACAGTTCGCATCTCTCTTTTCCACTGCCCCCGTTATTTTGTGACACGCAACGACGTGAAAAAAAACTACAGCACTGTTGCCGATTACTGATGACCAAACTGCGGAGGTCAGAGCTCTACAGCGATACATCTGACAGATGCAGTAACTTGTCTCACATCCACGCTGCGTAAATTCGAAAAAGCTTACACTATTTTGCTGTGAAAACTACCAATCACTGCAGAATGTACTTATTACTTGTAAACTTCCATTGGATTAAAAAAAATCGAGAATCTAAACTGCAAAGAAGAGAATAAACATAAAGTCTAACGAACCATCTATGTTAAGCGATTCCTTTCGATTAGATGGACAAAATTACGTGGTTTTAGAGCGCCATTAGCGTTCAAATCAGTGTCTGTCAATAAATTGTCATGCACATGGGTATTGCAAACATTTCAGACATGTGAAATAAAATTAGAGAATGCAGCCTTTCTCGCCATCTGTTGAAACATTGGAGAAAGCACAATCAGTTTACGATTGGCAACAAAAATCTATAATTCAAGAGGATATTGTTACTTTGTACACTATGGCACGTCCTGTTTTACCAGTGCAATGGTATACCATGATGGCATATACAAAATGTAAAAAGCAAATTGTGAGAGCATACCATGTAGTAGCACTTCATAATGTCACATATCAGAGAACTCCATAAGATTCCATCGATACAACGGAAACAAATGCAGTACACATGCTGACGTCTGACGATTTTGCTCCATAACTCGCCTCTAGCGACCTGTGTGAGATTTCTGTCATTCGTGCTTCAAAAAGACCACATCCATCAGGCCATCATATACAACAATATCAGATTCTTGTGTTGTAATTTCGTATGTAATTTCGTCACCACAGAACAGTCAGTTTCATACAATCTAATAACACGTCGGGGAAAACACTGCCATTTCTATGTTACACAACGAGCTATAATTCAAGTGGTGGCTAGTAGAGGTAAGTATGAAATAACACATGACTTGTGGTAATGCATATTTTAAAACGCACAATCGTGATGATAATAACACAATCACGATTCCGCAAGAATATACGCAGTCGATTTCTGTTAGATCTGTGAGCAAAATGGATGTAGTCAGAGAGCATTCAATATGTTCAAATTACAAATTGTGATGCACAGTGGCATTACAGTCATTTCACACATATGAAATATCGATACAGATTAGCATCTACACAGTTATTTATTACATTCGAGAACACTCCTCGTCGTTACTTTGTAACATACAGAGTAGGTAAAAAGAAAACTGTGAACTATCTGCATCCAAACTTTAACCAGTCCTAACACTCCTTGTGATAAAGCTCCTAACACCAACCTAAAATGTTTTACCATGTCTCTCTTATCTGATACACCGAAAAACAAATACTGTCTGCATGTTGACATCAGCCATATTACATATACACGTATTGGCCTATTGGATAAACCTCCTAACACCAACCTAAAAGATTTTATCCTGTCTCTCTTATCTGATACACCGAAAAACAAATACTGTCTGCATGTTGACATCAGCGATATTACATATACACGTATCGGCCTATTAGAGCAGGTGGCCAGTGATCAAAGTTGCTTGCATAAATCTGTGTAAAGTTTTATCACTGTACTAGAGGAAGACTATATCCCACAGACTATCGATCACAAGACAATGTTCCTATGTTGTTCTTTCATAAGCAGTCTGGTATATTGTTTTTCTGTTGTAACACATCCAAGCTGTTTATGACTACAGCTTTGTACACCGTCATACATTTTCGTTTTCTATCATAACTTTGAGGTCTGTGTCAGCTGTTAAACTGACATTAACATGTTTCGATCCACTGATTCTCACAGAAAGCTGGACATCACAAGATGTAAACTATGCTGCTCCCGCAACATACAGGATGATAGAAGTGAAACAAAGAGGTGACGTTTCTTATTAACAAAAATGTGGAAGACATTGCAGCATACAGAAACTGGGAGAGTTTGCAGCATTGTGGTGCGTTTCCAAACAGGCCTGAAGGTGATTACCTATATATTTAATCTCATCTTCAACAGATGCATCGGTGGCGCCGGCCAAAGTGGCCGTGCGGTTAAAGGCGCTGCAGTCTGGAACCGCAGGACCGCTACGGTCGCAGGTTCGAATCCTGCCTCGGGCATGGATGTTTGTGATGTCCTTAGGTTAGTTAGGTTTAACTAGTTCTAAGTTCTAGGGGACTAATGACCTCAGCAGTTGAGTCCCATAGTGCTCAGAGCCATTTTTTTGCATCGGTGGTCTATTTTGATGAGACCAAGAGCATTTTTAACTCGTATTGCATCCATGTTCATCGTCACTCTTGCAGTGTTGACCGTTCCTATAAAGTACTGTTCACAACGTCCATGGGGTAGCAAAAGTAGAAGAGGTACTGCTATCTTACTGGTGAAAAAAAATGTGGCAGGCGTCGCAGCATTAAGGAACTTCTCCAAATATTTAATCCCATGTTGCACAGTGACAGGTAAGAGATGTCCAGAGTTCCATCAAGGCTTTCTCGGTCTGAAAGAAGTGGTACTAGTCAATATTTACACGGTAATCAACATTGTACCAGTAGATGGATGGGACGGAAAAGACACCATCAATATGGAATGATGTACTGTAATAAGCATCACAGTACACAGAGTGATCAATTTTAGCAGTTGAGCAATACTCCCTAATTTCAACACCCCAGTGACACAGCAGAAAGCTTCCCAGTTTATGTATCATCGTTAACCACTCCTCCACTACCCTGCGAGTAGGGCTACCAAATACTAGACTGTGAATGCAGATAGATGTCTGTGAAGTACATCCATTCAGTCACATACATGAAAGCATATCATGAAGCATCCTATACTGATGCATTTAGGTTATGGTTCAAATGGCTCTGAGCACTATGGGACTCAACTGCTGTGGTCATAAGTCCCCTAGAACTTAGAACTACTTAAACCTAACTAACCTAAGGACAGCACACAACACCCAGCCATCACGAGGCAGAGAAAACCCCTGACCCCGCCGAGAATCGAACCCGGGAACCCGGGCGTGGGAAACGAGAACGCTACCGCACGACCACGAGATGCGGGCACAGTTAGGTTATCTAGCACATCCATCATAGTGCGGAATATACAATTATGGCTGGCCATCTTTCCCTATGTTGATAGGAGTTACATAGTATTCTCACATTCATAGGACAAAGTCGGAGATTGAAAAATCTCCCCGCATTGTTCTCAATGAACCCTCCCTCCAACATTGTCGTCGATTTATTCTGCGACTAACCAGAAGTAGGAGGGTACTATATCAACTACATTCCACATCCCATGAAGGAGCAGAGCAAGCTCAGTCCATACCTGCTGTTGAGTGAAGACTGTTCAGCACCAATCTTACTCAAGGCACCTATCGAAGTGCACAAGGCCTATCCAGCCCCATGCATGTCAAGCAGGATGGCACTCCTGATTGGTGTATAGTAGACATGAGAATACTGTGGTGATATAACAGACAGTTAAGAAGAGATGTGTACTTCATGCATGACAGAGCTCAAGATGGACCGAGTTTGAAACATTTTTCGTAAATCAACTGCGATATCAATTCTGGATTGTTATTCCAATGCCTGGAGCCAGTACCGAGAAGGTATTGGCAAGAGAGAAATGATCATAGGGCATATACACAAGCACTGATAAGACTACATGGTTTTGCACTTAAAAGCGCTATAATGTTAAAACCATATGATTATCGCAGTATTAGCGGTGCGGAGAGCAATGCTCTTAATACTCTAATGCAGGACACAGATGATGAACATTTGACATACAACGACCCCAATCATTATGGTGACTTCCTTCTACACTATTGTAGTTCCCTAGGAAGTGAACGAGCTCTTTCTCTCTACGAATGTATCGTTGTGTATATAGACCGCTCGAACTGCTTATAAACCAAGTAGAATGAAGTCAGGAGACTTCTTTTCTTGATGGCTTTTATATGTCTTATTGCTGTTTATGGTAGCATCACCACGGTCCTGTTAGCCTTTCTCCTGAACACAGAAGTCATGGTCTGACGTTAGGTAGTTTTGCTCATGTGTGGGAATATATAGCAATTTCGTCCTAACACCACCTATGTAGGGTACCCCCTCCTCACATTATTAGGGCAAATATGTGTGGTATAAATCCACTGTCCTACAGAACACGCTAGGAAATGGCTTCACTCTGTTAGCCACACTGATTCATCTACTTAATACTTACGGAATAACATGGATTGTGAGAACCATCGCTAATTCGGTAGTATCTATATGCGACTGCATGTGTGAGAACACAGTCCTGGGTTGGGAGCTATATGTTTTGTCTGCTTAAATACAGAGCTTCTGTGTGATACTTACATCGCCTTTGTTGAATGAAATGTTACGAAAACCCACGTAGTTTACCGGGGGAGGGATTAAAACTGAATGCAGCCAGATCATAGTTTTTAAGCTTTTCTCGGTCTTGAGTGTCCGGATACCACCAGTCCACCTCAATTTCCCGCATTTCATACTTTTTTCTCTAATTTTTTTTATTGCCAGTCAATTTATGTAATTTCTGTAGGTTTTCGCAATTTTACATATTTCGCCGTATTTCCCTCAATTTTAAGTATTTCCCATTGATTTTTCCTAGTTATGCCAGGTTTCTCTCGATTTTTACCGATTTTGTGTCATTTTTCATTCTTTTTCCATAGTTTTCCGTATGTATATGGTCATATTGCTGACATACCCACGTGTTGTTTGATTTTATACGAGGATATTTGTGTGTCTTATACACCACCTGCTAAAAAATCCTAAGAATTCCCCTCTTCCCGATGATTTAGACACATACATTTTGAATGGCACGATCATGAAAAGTATAGTAACAGTCGCTTCGTACCTAGATGAAACTGAACGAGTCGTGCAGATGATGAACACAATGTAAGCTCAAAGTCTGTAAACAATTTCGTCTACTGCTATTACACATCAGAGAGCTCATCTGGAGACACGTGTAGTGATGCACCTGACGGAAATCAAAGTCTGGAAACAGTTTTATATGTTTATTTGACTTCCACTCTCTCTCATGTAGGGATCTGCAACAGCGAGTTGACATGTGTACACAGTTGGTTTCTGTTACTGCTCGGATACTTGTCCCTTATGTATATGCTCTTATTGTTTAACAGACGAGCTTCGCTGCTCCTGTTCATACCTTCTATGTCTCATACGTTCCCCCAACACTGTTAGGGCATCTACAAACTGCAGATTTCGGGTATTTTGTTCTACCCTAGTAATAAGTTATTCGTTAGTTGACATTGTGTCGATTGCACTTAGCATCCTGGGATGTAACAGTTTCCCTACACCCTACCTGCAGAGTGGGTCTGCCCGACTGTGTAATTTGTAGCAGAACAGTTAGCAAGTTACCCATTCGAAACACACCGCTGACAGCTCTACACACGTACACATGCATATTACCAATCGCGAAGTCTCAATTTCAACCACCTGTACATTATTTTCGACAGTCTACAGCCCTGCAAACAGAAGAATACTCTTTGAAAATGGTTCTGTAAGGGGTGTAAGCACGTTTAAATTCCTCCTATAATGAGCACAACATGTTCGATGCAAGTTGTATTACCAATATTTTGTTAACGGCACATAATCATTCCAATTCCACTCTTTTGTGTGCTACATGTTCGTTGGATAGAGGGATACTGTCCTTTGTGAGTGTTATTCTTATGTAGAAGGTATAACAGCGCATACATCTAATGGTATAGTGTAGCACAGTACTCGAATGCACCCAGTCACTACCATATATTCTACAGATACATGCATTTTCCCTATTTTCTGTATATCTATGTCTATGCATGTGCTGCAGACGTGTGCCTTGAGTAAGGTTGGGACAGAATATTCTTCGCTGAACAGCAGTTACGTATTCAGCCAGTGCCAGCACTAGTAACAGTCGCCACTAATACTGATGAGATTACAGCAGAGAAGGAAGTAATACTGACTGACACCTGCGTGAACCGAACGACCATCGACCGTGAATGAATGGGAAGAAACTTGCTGTCAGGAGACCTAATGAGCAGTATGGGAGTGCAGTTTTCATAAAACTGGACAAATGTTCAAATGTGTTTGAAATCTTATGGGACTTAAGTGCTAAGGTCATCAGTCCCTAAACTTACACTCTACTTAACCTAAATTATCCTATGGACAAACACACACATCCATGCCCGAGGGAGGACTCGAACCTCCGCCGGGACCAGCCGCACAGTCCATGACTGCAACGCCCTAGACCGCTCGGCTAATCCCGTGCGGCAAAACTGGACACTTAGGTGCTGTCTGCAGGTGTGACCTGTGTAGGCGACATGGGGAAATCCTAACAGAATAAATTCAATCTTGAACTATTACATCTGTCTCCAGGCCACCTAACAAGAAATTCATATTTGCAGAAACTTACCATTTTGACTGTCATCCAACAACGTCCAACAAAGCTGGTCATGGGCGACTTTAATTGCCATAGTACTTCTTGGGAATATAAGGAGACAGACACAAATGGCAAAAACCTAGGAGACTGTGTCGGATGCAAGAGTTTAAAAATAATACATGACCCAAAGTTGCGTTATTACTAGGGACGAGGGGCTACAACCCGGCTATTATTTTTGCCTCCGAACATATTACTCACCAAATCAAGAAGCATATTGCGAAACTCTTCCCAAGAACACACCGTGCTTTTGTTTATATTATAGAAGCAGTTGGTAAACCAGAAAAAGGTGTATTAAGAATACAGATCAACTCTATAAACACTCAATGGAATCAGTTTTCTCAGAAATTGGATGAAGAAATCATAAAAATCAGACCTGATCCAGAAAATTATGGAGCTTTTGTCGAGTTAGTAACGAAGGTCTCTCGTAAACACATCCCAAGAGTCTGTTCAACAGTATACTTACCTGGGTTTGATTAAGACTCACAACTCAAGAGGTATAGACAGATCAAAACAATCCATTCTCTTAAGAGTCAATATAAACAGGAGAACAACGTATCCAAGCCCTATGATCATTGCGAACAGAAAATTTGAAAGTATGGACATGAAACGCAGTAGTTGATAAACCTTGAAATTATTGAGAAACGTTAACGGGATCCTACAGTTTCGCCCTCAGCAGTGAGTATGGTCACCCTTGACCAGTTAGCACACCAGCTGTTGCTAAACGCCAAAACCACGAAAAGGTGAGAAGTAGCAAATCTGAAAGACGTGAGGTGGAGAATGGTCAACTTGATTCACAGATGAAAAACTGTGAGCTGCTTTTCATTGGATGAAATGTAATGAAGGTGTAGGCTTGGATGACATGAGATCAGAGCAAATAAAGAACTTTTGCGCTCTAACTATCAAATGGATACTGATGACTTAGAACGATAATCCCAAAAATCAGACGCAAGGCAAAAATGGTGGCATTGTTTAAGCCGGAAAAAACCGAATAACCTGAAGAACTTCAGACCTGCATCACTTTTGTGCCATTTGTTTAAATTTCTGGAGAGAACGATCTTGAATATAATTTCTGAATCTGTTGACAAGACTATCATTAACGATCACTCGGGTTTCAGGCCTGGAAAGTCATGTAATAGATATTTAAATTAACTCAGCACTTCGAGGGAGGATATGAAAGAAAGCATGTGACAGGAGTTGACTTTATAGATCTCACAACTGCCTGTGACAGCGTGAATCATAAGAAACTAACAAAGGAGCTCTACACAATAGCTGAGGACTACCGTCTGATGCAAGTTTATCAGATCCTGCTGCAGGACAGAGAACTTTTTGTCGCACTAAATGACAAAAAAGAGTCGATCGAGACTGCAGAAGAATGACCTTCCACAAAGACATGTGCAGTATCCAGTATTATATAACATCCATACGCGTGATCAGGCACTCAACACTGGTCGCAGCTCCTTTATCTATACAGGCGACACAGCTGTCGCTACTCAGGAAGTGACATTTGAAAAGTCACTTGAAACCAAATCCAGATAAAATTCAAGTGTGTGCATTCCATCTGCGCAGTAAGGAGGCAAGAAAAAGCTGAACAACACCAGAAAAGAACGTAATCTAAATCACTTACTCCATGCCAGATACATAGATTTAAAGTTGGATCTTGCATCTACCTAAGAACGACACTGCATAGACACAAAACAGAAGATATGCACCAGAAACAACTTACCGACAGACTGACAAACACCACATGGGGCGTGCAGCATCCACCGAACATTTGCACATACTGTGTGTTTTTCTGCGGCGAAGTACGACGCACCAGTCCAAAGGAAACCTTAACACGCTAAACAAGTTGATGTGGCTCTTGAGGAGACAGGCCGCGTAGTCACAGGGCGACTAACACCAAACCTGATCAAGAGCTGTTCAGTCATGTAGCACATCCAGACGTGTGATGACAAATAACAGCAGAAAATGAAAAGAAGAAGAAAGAAACAAGTCTAAGGCATCCACTGTTCAGAATTTACGCTTTTCCATCATGACTGAACTCTGGAAAAAGTTTCTTACAGGAACACCAATTGCAACTTCAGTAGAAGCCCGCCGAATCGAGCTGTGGAGAGCTAAGGCTCCTGGAGAATTGTGGACAACAAAAGAGAAGCTGCCGGCGGTTTGCCATTTCCAATACTGGTCTTGGAGGATCCTCAACAGATTAACGACGGGGATGATGAGTTGCATGAATAATTTATCAGTGACAATGAGGCAATGGGAGACTTTTGTCGGTTTGAAGTAATATGAGCGAACCTTGTAACAGAGACGACTTGCGCGCAGCGAATGACAGTACCGTGCTGACTGCCGAACACTGGACTCATGTAGTGTGAAATTCTCTGCAATTAATATTGCAATGTAATTTTAGGTTATAAGCGTTTTGGTGCTCTTTGGATTCGGATAAATAATCTGTTATGGTAAGACTGAGATTTCTGAACCAGATTTTAGACCGCAAAACATTCCTTGATGGATATGCGAACTCTGGCCATAATTTATTGATAGTGAAATGCAAATTATAAATAAAGAAAAAGCGGAAAGACAGGAAATTCAGGAGTTGGTTCTTGAGTAAACTGAAAGAATAAGACGTTGTTAAGACTTTCAAAGAGAGAATTAGGCAACGAACGATTCGAATATTAGGAGAAATACAATGGAAGATCATAGGGTAACTGTGAGAGAGGAAATAACATAAACAGTAAAACATGAAATATTCAAAAAGATAGGACCCGGCAGATAGTCTTTGATAACATACAAGATAATTAATTCAGCTGTGGAAAGAAGAAAATATAAAACGGCAGCAAGTGAAGCAGGCAAAAGGGAATATAGACGTCTAAAATTAGACTATCCCGATACTGAGGAAAGAATGTAAAGCTGTAAAATGGAAGGAATATACAGATGGGTCACACAAGAAAATTACAGAAAGGGAAGAGAAAGTAAATGAAAGTAAGATGGAAGATTTGATACTGTGACAAGACTTTGACAAAGCAGTGAAAGATCTACGTCGAAACAAGGCCGCTGGAGTAAACATTACTCCTTCAAGATTACTGAGAGCGTTGGGAGATCCAGCATTGACAAAACTATTCCACCTAGTGTGAAAGATACATGAAACAGCTGAATTACCACCGGACTCCAAGAAGAACGTAATAATCCCAATTCTAAAGAACGCAAGTGCGGACAGGTGTGAATGCATATGCCATCGTCATGCCGGCCAACATCAGGCGTAATGGTATGAGGTACCATTTGGCACACAACTCGGTTAACTCTGGATTGCACAAAACGTAATTTGGACAGCGGCTCTTATACATTATGAGTCCCTAGAGCACTTGCGCCGCAAATATTGCGGAAATTGAAAGTGCTCAAAAAATGGCTCTGATCACTATGGGACTTAACTTCTGAGGTCATGAGTCCCATAGAACTTAGAACTACTCAAACCTAACTAACCTAAGGACATCACAAACATCCATGCCCGAGGCTGGATTCGAACCTGCGACCGTAGCGGTCGCGCGGTTCCAGACTGTATCGCCTAGAACCGCTCGGCCACTCCGTCCGGCTTGAAAGTGCTGTTGATGTCTGAATAATACTTAAAAAGCGTATTTTTGTGCAGATATACAGTTTTCAGTGGAACGGTGCCTATTGACATTAACAAGCTAAAGCAGGATAAATTATAATCAGTGGTGTTTGCTGCAGGGTTCTAGTACGAGTCGTTTAGAAGATTTTAAAAGTTTCCACATCGGTATTTATTTTTACCATTCATCCTGCGTAGTTGCTAGGTACGGTGTTGTTATAATTGCTTACAGTGTGCTTGTGTGTTATTGTTGAGTGCATTGCGACTTGCTAGTCAGTACGTGACGGTCCAAGCAAAATGGCTCTAAGCATTATGGGACGTAACATCTGAGGTCATCAGTCACGTAGACTACTTAAACTACTTAAACCTAACTAACCTAAGGAGACCACACACATCCATGCCCGAAGCAGGATTCAAACCTGTCATCAGTCCCGTAGACTTAGATCTACTTAAACCTAACTAACCTAAGGACATCACACACATCCATGCCTGAGACAGGATTCGAACCTGCGACCGTAGCAGCAGCAGCAACAGATCATGATTGGACGATAGCATTTACCACTGCAGAAAAAGCCGACGTGCTCATGCTGTATGGGCACTTCGTTGACCAACGGTGTATGCGGTAAGATATCCAGATAGACGTCAACCATCCTGGCAGTTATTTATCAACCTCTTCAACTAGTTACGTGAAACTGGTAGTGTAACACATAGACAGCGTAACAGAAGGAAACAAGTGACGACAGAATATGGTGCCATTAATGTTCCTCCTATCTTTCACGGGTGCTAGAATACGTTCCTCTCAACACAAGGAGGAACCTGTGGTACTCACATGATAGCTGTCCACCCCAAAGTGCACGAAGAACTACAGCATATCTTCACGCAATGTTTCCAAATCGTTGGACCTGTACCTTGGCCGACCTGTTCCCCGCATTTGACGCCTATAGATTTTTTTCTGTGAGGAAAGATGAAATTTGTTCCCGTTAAAAGAGTGTATGTTTTCACAAAAAATACACTTCCAAAGTATTATTAAAATCTATTTATTGGTTAACAATACGAGCCCCTGTGAAAATCTCATATCAATAGCACTTCCCATTCCCGCAATATTTGCGGTGCAAGTTTTAGGAGATTCACTCTGTATACACTGGTGAGCCAAAACATTGAGACCACTGCATAATAACCCCCAAACAGTTCAAGCTATTCAGTCATCAGTCAAACCGCAGTAGCTCAAACCAGAGTTGAAATCTGCTCTGCATCTGTAATACCAGCAGAGATAAGAAGACCCTATGCTTCAAGGACAGTTCTGATTTGTTTTGCAGTTCCTTTAGCTCCTGATAAATGAGGAGGAATGTTATCACCCAGTGGTCGTCAACGGAGGCTTGCTACTAATGAACTCTATCGATATCCATTTTTCCCCCTCGCACAGAAGACTGAGGACTGCCTGCAGCCGAGCTTCCAGCACTTTCTTCTCAATCTGTATATACACAAGCTCTTCATTATCATTTTCACTATCCATCAGCTCCTCTTCACAGAAAGTCTACTTCTGTACCTGCAATATTTTCATTGCCCGCCATTTCATTCAAACTACAATCACTAACCACTGGAAACAGGTTATTGAACAACACTGTTTCAACTTCAATCTAAAAATGTATATCGTACTTCGTTTTATGGAGTTAAATACAGATAATCCACAGAAAATGGAAAACAGGAGTATTAAGAAATTATTACTTACTGTGAACACCGGAGGCAGTTTGAGCCTGTGAGAATTATGACGTTGATTTGTACAGAAGCTAAGTACTGTACTCATTGCACGTCTGCTAACCTATATATTCTTATTACAGACTGGATTTATGGGGCTGTGGCAGCAATGCCAATACCACAGTGCACACGAGCTAGGCGTGACAAGAATATGCAAGGTCTCGCCGCCCCATGTATACACAAGGAGAGCTATAACGGGTGGCGAGAAAATAATGCACCGCATTTTTTTCTTCAACAAATGTTTATTGAAGATAATTAGAATTATACACACGAAAGAATGGTGTTTTATCTACACACCCTCTTTTTCTACGTAACCTCCGTCCAATTCTATGGCCTTCCTGCAGCGCAGAATAAGTGCGTGTATGCCCTGTCGGTATCAGTGCTCGTCCTGGTGGCGCAGCCACTGCTTCACTGTGTGAATCACCTCCTCATCATCCTCAAAATGTCTTACATGAATGTCATCCTTTAATGGCGAATGACAACATCAGCTTACTGCAACATGTCAGGTGTGACGGCGGTGGATGGTCTCCTCGACCGCTGCAAATCCGTCTAACCACCTTCTGATGACCTCACCCTCCGTGCCCAGCGATTAACTGTACTTCTGTCGATAGCAGGTGGACCATAGACTTTACACACGGTTTCTTTCTCTGCAGTGAGAAATCCAATGACGACACATAGTTTATAAAGTACATCACCTAGAGATGCCATTTTGAAACTGTCCTGCAGCTACGCTATCTGTCGGAAGTGACGGAAACTTGGCACGCTCGCTCACTAGGGAGACTTCTGCAAACGTAATGTTTGCAATCGTAGCATTGTTTTTCGGCTGAGAAAAAAAATTCCGTGCATTACTTTCTGGGGAAACCTCGTGGATATAGAGTGTTGACCTGACCAGTAGGTTCTTCGGAACTGTCACCTGTTAAAAACATCTGGTCACGGATTGCCGAGCGATTGGTATATCAGCAGTGCCAACTTATATGATTGATGATCTGTGTCGTAGAGTACAGGCAGCGTGGAGTGACGTACTCATACCTGTCACCCAAGCTCCGTTCACCTCGATTCCAAGCTAGTTTAGAACAGTTGATGCTGCCGGAGGCGGCAGAAATGTAGCTGCCAGATTATTCACTCGGATGCCATTAGAAGAATCAACTCTGATACGTCGAAAAAAATTATCTCATGTTTATTAGAATCATAAAAATTGAGACTTGACTGAAAAACAGACTGTTGCGTAATATTCTTTCAAGCACAGCACATCACAGTAGTAACAGTAACGTTGCAAATAAACGAACGAGACCAACAGGTTCGATTCTTGAAGAAAAACACAGCAAACGAAATGAACTACATTTTTCGTGGACAGAACTACGTGTAGTTGCCGCGCGGGGTAGCCGCGTGGTCTAGGGCGTCTTGTCATGGTCCGCACGGTTCCTCCCGTCGGAGGTTCGAGTCCTCCCTCGGGCATGGGTGTGTGTGTCGTCCATAGTGTAAGTTAGAAAAGTAAGTAGTGTGTAAGCTTAGGGACCGATGACGCAGTTTGGTCCCATAAGACCTTACCACTAATTTCCAATTTTACTACGCATAGTTGAGTTCTCATGACTTGATGCCTGACAGTTGCAGTGAGCTGGGCGAGGTAGCTTAGCTTGCTAGCCTCAGCCTGTCACGTAAAGCGATTCTGTAAACGTCTCTACGGCAAAATCTCACCGTTGTCACAGCTCAGTAGACGGCTACTGGTTTCGCCTGCAACCTTTCACGCTTCACTGTTCAAAGTTGGCAACAGCGCTTCGAGCAGTCAGCACTGCGAGCTCCTTACGCCATCTCAGTTGCAGTGTATGTAACTTCAAACCAATTAGAAACCATCTCCTCTCTGCAGCAAGTCCTTCAGTAGTACATCTTGACAGAAGAACCACATCACCAATCTTTCTACTTGAGAATAATCTTTGTATTGACAGCAAACAACATAACCAAAAGAGTAAAGGCTGTGCTAAAATTAATATTCCGATGTGTCTGAAACGGTTGGATTGTATGAGTACGTGTTATTACTTGCAGTTGCGTGTGTTCTTTCACTGTGCGGTTCTCAGGGAGCAAAAGACAGATGCTTCTTGTGAATTCTGAGGAGCGGCAGGAAAACATACAAACGGATCACGGAACTGAATTTATGGGAAGAAGAATTATGACTGCATTTAAAATGAAGTTGCCAACATCCACGACATTCCTTTCCCTGAGCAACCGAACGTTATTTAGAACAAGCACAAGGTCATGATACATGTAAAGAATGTTTACTACTTTTTTTTGGTCATCAGTCTACTGACTGGTTTGATGCGGCCCGCCACGAATTCCTTTCCTGTGCTAACCTCTTCATCTCAGAGTAGCACTTGCAACCTACGTCCTCAATTATTTGCTTGACGTATTCCAATGTCTGTCTCCCTCTACAGTTTTTGCCCTCTACAGCTCCCTCTAGTACCATGGAAGTCATTCTCTCATGTCTTAGCAGATGTCCTATCATCCTCTCCCTTCTCCTTATCAGTGTTTTCCACATATTCCTTTCCTCTCCGATTCTGCGTAGAACCGCCTCATTCCATACCTTATCAGTCCACCTAATTTTCAACATTCGTCTATAGCACCACATCTCAAATGCTTCGATTCTCTTCTGTTCCGGTTTTCCCACAGTCCATGTTTCACTACCATACAATGCTGTACTCCAGACGTACATCCTCAGAAATTTCTTCCTCAAATTAAGGCCGGTATTTGATATTAGT